>NC_142868.1:42302500-42902500 GCF_051225735.1 Oryctolagus cuniculus | reverse complement strand
ATTGAGTTCCTGGCTCCTGGCTTTAGCCTGGCCCAGCTTTTGCTGTTGCAGTCAATGGGGAATGAACCAGTGGATGGAAGATTTCTCTGTTTCTTTCTCTCTCAAATAAATAAGCAAAAAGTTTGTGGAAAATGAATTAAGGGCTAAGTTTTTTTAAAATTTATGTTAATTTTGGTTAATCTTAGCTAGTAAATTTTCAGCCAGTATTTCAGCATATTTATAAGTGCTTATTTGTAAGTGCCTTTACACATAGAGCATTCTAATGGAAAAATAATGTTTTATTCTAGAAGATATCAAATGTGAACATGAAATGTGTCTTTTCCGTTTGGGGTAGCAGCGCCCCCATGACCCTGAAAGCAGAGAACTGTTCCTAGGCAGAGTAAAGGGAGTGAAAGCCCAGGACAGCCAGCACTGTTGTGTTGCTATTCGCCTTTTATATCCTTAGGAATGTGATGTGTTTTGTGGGCATGTATAATTTTAAGATACCTGAGTTTGAGGTCCTTTTGGTCTGTGATTCAGCAGGAGACAGCAATAGGTAGAAATGGTCTTCTTAAGAAATGAGTGTGTGCGTGTGTTGGTGGGTGGTGTGGTTGCCTGGTGTTCTGCTACAGGTAGCTTCTGACCGGATCACAGGACAGAACAAGTAAGGGATTGAGAGTTTGACCTCGCTTCCATAGCTCTGTTCTGAGACTGAGGCAAGAGAGTTCCCTTACCCTATTTTATTATTATTTTTTTAAAGATTTATTTATTTTTTTTAAGATATATTTATTTACTTGAAAGTCAGAATTAGACACAGAGAGAGAAGGAGAGGCAGAGAGAGAGAGAGGGCTTCCATCGGATGGTTCACTCCCCAGTTGACCGCAACTGGCCAGAACTGCGCCGATCTGAAGCCAGGAGCCAGGAGCTTCTTCCGGGCTTCCCTTGCGGATGAGGGGCCCAAGCACTTGGGCCATCCTCCATCGCTTTCCCAGGCCTCAGCAGAGAGCTGGATCGGAAGTGGAGCAACCGGGACTAGAACCGTTGCCCATATGGGATGCCGGCGCTTCAGGCCAGGGCATTAACCCACTGTGCCACAGCGCCGGCCCCCTATTATTATTTTTTAAAGATTTATTTATTTGAAAGGCAGAGCTACAGAGAGAGAGAGAGAGAAAGAGATCGACCTTCCATCCACTGGTTCACTTCCCAGATGGCTGCAGTGCCCACAGCTAGACTGGTCTGAAGCCAGGAGCTTCATCCAGGTCTCCCACATGGGTGCAGGGGCCCAAGCACCAGGGCCTCCTCTGCTTCTTTGCCAGGAGCATTAGCAGGGAGCTGGATTAGAAGTGGAGCAGCCGGGACTCAAACCACCGCTTATATGGGATTCCAGTGTTGCTGGAGGCAGCTTTACCTGCTATGCCACAATACCACCACCTATTTTATTTTAATGATTGATTTATTTTATTTGATAGGTAGATTGACAGGGAGAGAGAGATAGCTTCCATCTGTTGGTTCACTCCCCAAATGCCACAACAGACAGGACTAACATAGGCTGAATTCAAGAACTGGAGCTGGGTCTTCCATGTAGATAATAACAACCCAGGTACCTGAGCTATCATCCTCTGGCTCCCAGGCTCATTCGTGGGAAGCTGGATTGGAAGTAGAAAGTAGCCAGGATTCACACCAGCACTCTGAAATGGAATGCTACCATCCCCTTCTCAACTATTGTTCTGGGTGTCTGGAACCCCCTGTCTCTGAGCCCATGCCCAAGGTCTGACTGTCTCCTTAAGTCCATCTCTTATCTAGAATGGAACATGCCACCAGTGGCTGTGTCTGGAGGCCTGAGGGGTGGCCAAGGGCTGTGTTTGGGAGGGTGGTGGATGAAACTGGTCCTACAGGCTAGAGCATCCTTACATGTGAATGTGAGGTCCCTCCCAGGGCTGGACAGAACTGGGGGTGGTAGGGAGGGGCACTGGGGATCTACAGTCTCTGCCCTGCTGCATTTTTGGAGCAAAACCCTGAGCACCAAGCATTTTAAATTCAAACCTGAACCATCCAGGTTGTCAGGAAGAGAGGTTTGTCAGGACAGGAAGGTAGAACATATTTGAATGAACACGTTTAATAGAAAATTTAAAAAATATTAGCAACATATGGTATGTGGGCCTCCATTTGCTCTGGTGTCCCAGACCCATAGAATTTAGGAATAAGCCTAGACAGAACAATCTGATCTAATCAAGTAACTACCTCCATGTACTGTCAGTCTGTGCCTTCAGATTGAACCTGAGGCTTTTTGCTATAGTGATCATTTGTTGATACCATTTCAAGTCAGGCTTTCTAGAACTCTCATTGTATACTATGGATCCAGTTAGAATATCATCATCCCGTGCCTCTGTGGAGTTGGTTCTAGGACCACATGATACTGAAATCTCTCCGGTATGAGGAGGTATGGTATTTACGCACTTCTGTAATTCAGTCCTCTCTAGATGACCCACCATACCTCATCCGGTGTAAATGCACATAAATTGTTGTTACATTATCTGGGGGAATGACCAGAAAAGCCTGTACTGTTCAGTATGGACACATTGTGTTTATTAAATGTGTTCAGTGTGCAGTTCATAGAATCTGAAGATACAGAGCCCATGCTTATGGAAGTCCACATATATTTCTTACCAGAATTTAGTGCAAGAAATAGTACGGTGTTTTTTGGTTTTGGTTTTGTTTTGTTTTAGTGTTTTAATTTCATTTTGTTTGAGAGACAGAGAGCTCTCATCCACTGGTTCACTCCCCACATGTCTGCAGTGGCTGGAGCTGAGCTGCGCTGAAGCTGGGAACCAGGAATGTCATCCAGGTCTCCCACATGAGTGGCAGTGACCCCGTTACTTGGGCCATCATTGTTGCCTTCTGGGGTCTGCATTGGCAGGAAGCTGGGGTCAGAAGCCAGAGCCTGGAATTGAACCCAGGCACTCTGATATGGAACACAGGCCTCTTAGCTGCTAGACTGAATTACTTTTAAACAGTGGCAATAATACATTTATTAATTTACTGTAAATCAGTTACTAAAAATATTTCATGATTCTTTTTTTTTCTATAATGTAGTTTCTTTTTTTTTTTTTCTTTTTTGACAGGTAGAATGGACAATGAGTGAGAGAGACAGAGAGAAAGGTCTTCCTTTTGCCATTGGTTCACCCTCCAATGGCCGTCGCGGCCGGCGCATCGCGCTGATCCGAAGGCAGGAGCCAGGTGTTTCTCCTGGTCTCCATGTGGGTGCAGGGCCCAAGCACTTGGGCCATCCTCCACTGCACTCCCGGACCACAGCAGAGAGCTGGACTGGAAGAGGGGCAACCGGGACAGAATCTGGCACCCTGATCAGGACTAGAACCCGGTGTGCCGGCGCCGCAAGGCAGAGGATTAGCCTATTGAGCCACGGCGCTGGCCCTATAATGTAGTTTCAATAGGCGAACTACCTAAAACATGATACGCTGTTACCTACATTTTTGTCAGATCACCTGTGAGATGCAGATCTTGCATTTAATCATTGGCATAATTAACTGCCTCTTTCAAGCTGGCCTTTTTTTTTTTTATAAATTAATGATTTCTTTTATTTTTTAAAATATTTGTTTATTTATTTGAAAGTCAGACTTACACAGAGAGAGAAGGAGAGGCAGAGAGAGAGAGAGAGAGAGAGAGAGAATCTTCCATCCGTTGGTTCACTCCCTAGTTGGCTGCAACAGCTGGAGCTGCACCCATCCAAAGCCAGGAGCTTCTTCCGGGTCTCCCACGTAGGTGCAGGCAGGAGCCCAAGGCCTTGGGCCATCTTTTACTGCTTTCCCAGGCCACAGCAGAGAGCTGGATTGGAAGAGGAGCAGCCGGGACTCGAACTGTCACCTATATGGGATACTGACACTGCAGGCAGCAGCTTTACTCACTATGCCACAGTGCTAGCCCCTCAAGCTGTTTTTAAAAAAGCAAATAAGCAAAAAACTCTTGAACATAGTAGGGATTTGATAACAGTGTTCTAAGATTTCTGATTGGGGAGTTTGCCTTCACAGGTGAACGGAAATGCCATGCTGTCCTTGCCCGTGACACAGGATCTGGCGTTTGTCCACTCTCCCTGTGGGCTCCTATCACACCGGTGCTTCCTTCATGAGCTCACAGGCACCAGGAAGTGGTCTGAGGCCCAAGGCACCGTGTCTAGTCTGGAGTGGAACCCACCTGGCACGAGGGGCTGGGGAGGGCACCCCTCTCACGGGAGAGCTTGTCGCTGGGCCTGGAGAATGCACAGAACCGGGCAGTGAGCCTGGAGTTGGCAAAGCACCCCTCTTCCCTTGGGTTCACTTTTTTCTTGCATATTTTTGTTTTCACATTTTGAACTGCATAATCATGTAATACATTTGAAAAAGTTATTGGAAGAGACAGCTCAAATTCAGAAATGAGAAAGTGTTTATTTTGAAGAGTTTGTTTTCCTGAGTCTAAGCTCCTCCTCCCACCCTCATTGGCCTTTTCATTTTATAAATAGAACTGGTCTGGCCGAGGATCTGTGTAAGGAAGGGTTCTGGGGGGAGTCGGAGTCGCCTACCTTCTGCGAGAGGTGCTAGTATTTTCCATCCACAGGAGGAATTTGCTTTTGGCCCTGGCTTGGAACAGCTGTTCTGGAAGGAGCAGGGGTCAGAGACTGATTTTATGGGTTTTGGGGGGTTAAACAGTGGATTAAATGACATCATTTTTATTAGTTTATTTTGTTAACCCATAAACATTTCTTTGAATTTAAACAAGATATTTCTGCAGTACCAATAAACTTAATAAACATTAAGACTGTTTTCTACATTAGAACATGGCTATGAAAAAAAAAATACCAGGCAGGATGCTTCGTATTGTGTGAGTTGCTTAAGGAAATAAAAAATATAACTTTACAGTGAGAGAGACACTCCAGCTTTAAGATACAATTGGGAAACTGACAATGGGAAGTGGCTGGCTGATCTCCTTGCTAGAATACGAGCTGCAAGGGTAGAAGTTTTCGTTTTCCCTGACGTCTCTCCCTAGTGCCTAGAACAAGGTTTGTTAGGTAGAAATGGCTTGATAGACGCTTGCACAAATGAATCTTTGCCATAACAAGGTTCACCTGAAGCAAGATGTTTGTTCTTCCTAAAATTCTTACACTTAATATCCAACTCTGTGTTGAAGTATCTTATTTATTATATATTGGAAAATGAATAGATAACGAGACTTTGAGTTTTATTTTGCATCTAGGAACATTAGCATTTCTGTTTGGTATTTATAGAATGCACAGAGCTTATTATTTAGCATGTAGAATGGTATGGTTGAGGTTGAGCACACAGATGAACTGTTGGGGAGCCATCAAGAGAGTTCTACCCTGCTCTGTGGTGTAGTCGTTCATACTTTCTGTTTTCTGTGATCTCCGTTTCAGATCTCCCTTGAGTTTAGGAATTTGGCTGAGAAGTATCAGAAAGTGATTGCCGACATTTGCCGGAGGATGGGGATGGGGATGGCAGAGTTTTTGGACAAGCACGTGACCTCTGAACAGGAGTGGGACAAGGTTAGTGACTGCAAAACAGTGTCTGAGCATGGGCCAAAACCCAGCAGTCCGCATCGTAGAGTGAAGAACAAGGAACAAGTCTGCTAGTTCCAGGTTTTCTAACTTGACAAGTCATCTGTTTGGGTTGAATGTCTCATCAGAAGCCCTTGATAGCGAATTAAAGTTTAATTCTCTGTCAACAAAATTTTTCACGCCCTCGAAAGTTTACTGTGAAGCAAGGCCGGAGTAGATTGGACTTGTCTGAAGATAGACATTAAGCTCATAATTGAAAAAATGCTTTCTGTTCTTTTCCATCACTGAGTATGTGTGTTTGTGTGTCTGCCTTAGTATCCGAGTCATTTCAAGTCCCATCTTAAGACTGTGTTTACGTCAGTACCGGGCTGGCCCTGTTTGTTTCTGAGACACAGATACCAGTTAAGCTCTTACATTGTGTGTCTGTTTCCTTGGAAACAAAGAACAGCTCATGAGAATCCAAAGGCATTGGCTTTGGGTTTTCGGTGTCTTACGCTGAAGGGTGAGTATCTCTAATATCCTACTTCTTCCTCTCTCATTGTCTCCTGACTGAAGTAAGACGCTTATAGATGCTTCCACGTTTCTTCGTGGCCTCCCCCCTCAGTTTGCGTGGTGGTTATTGTCATAACTCATTTTGGGGTATATCACAGAATACCAGAGAGGGCCATTTATGAAGAAAGATTTATTTCTCACAGCTCTGGGAGCTGGGAAGTCTCATATCGGGTTACCAGCGCCTGGGGCCTTCCTGCCACATCACTCTGTGGCGTGAAGGGCGGAGAGGCCCAGAGAGAACAAGAGTCACCTCCCAGGGGCTCTGCCTGGAGCACGTTGCATTGGGGATTGCGTTTCCAGCACACAGTTTTGTAGGCAGACATTCAGATTATAGAAGTTACAGGCAGACAGATGAAGGAATGAGCTGTAGGAGACCCACATACTTGTAGGTTTGAATTAGGGGTCTGGGGAACAGGCTCATTTATGTAGCCAAAAGGACACAATTGACTGTAGGGCCTAAGTAACAAAACTAAACATAAAAATACAAAGTAGGGGCAGAAATTTGCCCATTTTCCTTAAAATGGTGATTGTGAGACTCACACATCACCCCTATGGAAGCAGATTTTAAGTGTCTAGTGTTCATGTATGCTGAGTCTTCACCCGTGCCTGGGCTGGGATCTCAGAAGAGATGCTGCTACATTTTCATTGAGTCAGTGTAGATCAGATGTCCGGCCTCTTCGTTTTTTAAGCCTCAAAACTTGATGAAAACATCTTTGGAATTTCTGGCTTATGCTGCCCCAGTTAACAAGCCAGAAAATCCATCTAAAGTTGAAGTTCCCACTTTTGGCCCGGAACCAGCACTGGCTATCTGATAGTAACTTCCTTTTTTGTGGAACAGATCTATTCAGGAAACTTAATTCTATGTTGTTACAGTTCTGATCAGATAAAATTGAATATTTGAAGAACTTTTCCTCCTTCAACTTTGGAAAAAGATGGAAGTCTCCTTTCTGGGAGCACAAGATATTTCAAAAAGTTCAAGAAAAATTAAAAGATAGGTTTACTTTGGTGCAAAACATTTTTGAGGGGCCAGTGTTTGGCCTCGCAGTTGGGATAACCACGTGCCTTATGGGAATGTCCAGCTCTGCTCCTGACTCCTGCCTCGGGGGCAGCAGTGGTGGCTCGGGGGTTGGGTGTCCAGCTCCCAGCCTCTGCTGGGAGGCATTTGGAGAGTAAACCAGTGGACACAACCTCTCTGTCTCCATGTGTGTGTCTGTCTGTCTCTCTGCCTCCTGAATAAAGGGGAAAAACAATTGAAATGTGTGCATATGAGAGTTCTTCCAAAAATTCATTAAAAACACATGAAAAAAACTACATTGATTGCAAAAAATTTTTAAACCAAAATAAACTTATCTTTTAATTCCATATTCCATAAACTTCTTCAAGTACCCTCATATTTCTATCCAAGGAACTGTTATTTTAAAATACAGTTAAACAGTACTCTAGCTGTTCTAAATTTTTTTCCCAATAGTTCTTTTTAGTAGCTATCCACACCTGATTTCCTTCTAATTTCAGCAGATCTTCCCTTTTCCCAGACTCTTCCTCTCCTAGAACATGTCCGTGTTTCTACTCCAGGCAGTTTGTTACTCTTTGGTCTCTAACGTTTACCCTTGCTGAGGACCACTGTGGGTGTTTCCCTTCTTTATCCCTTCTTAGATTGCCTGACAGACATTCATTGTAGAAGAGCATTGCAGTAAGTTGTTTTAGAGTCCCTTTTTTAGGGGACCACAGTTCTGACAAACTGCTTTCATCGAAGACAGTTCTTTAACAATTAAGAATTACATTTACTAAAATCTTTGTTGAGAGCGGGAAAGTTTTACTGAAATTGATAAAGCCTAACTCTTAAGGTGGACTTAACCTCTGGCCTCTGATTTCCCGGATGGATGATCTGTGAAACTGTTAATCAGATGTTTGTGATGATGGAAAATACAGAGCACTTACAGCAGTGCCAGAGCCTCGCTGGGCTACCTTGTTCTCAGACGTCGAATTCTCGTTACCTGGAGACCAGTGTTGTTAAATTTTTGGTGCACAGTCCTTCCATGTGCATGTGTATGCTTGTATATTTGTGTGTTTTAATCAAAATGAGATCTTGAACATTCTGCTTGGAACCTGCCTTTTTGTAGCTAGTCATCTCTAATGTTTCCATTTTAGTAAATTTTTCTTTATTAATTTACTTTATAATCTTTTACAGTACTGTCACTATGTTGCCGGACTGGTGGGAATTGGCCTTTCCCGTCTTTTCTCTGCCTCAGAATTTGAAGACCCCTTAGTTGGAGAAGACATAGAGCGTGCTAACTCTATGGGCCTGTTTCTGCAAAAAACAAACATAATTCGTGATTATTTGGAAGACCAGAGGGAAGGAAGAGAGTTTTGGCCTCAAGAGGTAACAGATTCAGAGTATTTGGGGAAAAAAAAATTTTTAGACACACTCTGAAAACAAATCATTAAACTTTTGTAGTTGCAAGTGACAGAAATACAGGTCAAACTGCCTTAGGCACGTGAGTATAAAGTTAAGATTCAGTGTGCTTCAGGTAGTCGCTGGATCTCGGGTGTCAGTACAATCAGACATTCGTGACATCTGGCTCTTCTCCATATCCTTAGAAATACCCTTTACAGGAAACTGTTCGAGACATGTTTCCCTGGGTTCTACAAGCTGCTCTGGCAAACTAAACAGACCCAAGGAGGGGGTTGTGGAAATCCCAGCGTGCAGCCAGTCTGGTGTACAGGTGACAGCCTGCTGCCTGCAGTCTGTGGGCTGAGCCCTCAGCCTGTAGCATGTACTGCCATCTCCAGGCCAGAGAGTGCCAGAATGGAATGGAATTATGAAACAGTTGGCACCGGTGCTGTGGCTCAATAGGCTAATCCTCCGCCTGCGGCGCCTGTACACCGGGTTCTAGTCCTGATCAGGGTGCCGGATTCTGTCCCGGTTGCCCCTCTTCCAGTCCAGCTCTCTGCTGTGGTCCGGGAGTGCAGTGGAGGATGGCCCAAGTGCTTGGGCCCTGCACCCACATGGAGACCAGGAAAAACACCTATCTCCTGGCTTCAGATCAGCGCGGTGCGCCGGCTGCAGCAGCCATTGGAGGGGGAACCAATGGTAAAGGAAGACCTTTCTCTCTGTCTCTCTCTCATTGTCCACTCTGCCTGTCAAAAAAAAAAAAAAAGTTGGCATCCGCTGTGAGCTCCATATTGAGGAGTGAAATAAAAGTTGAGTAGAATAGAGAAGACCAACATGAAGACAATAGAGGTTCTAGATCATAGTGGGTGCAGGGCTTGGAATACAGGAGGAGATCTCAGCGAGGTGCCATATTGGTGCTGTACTGTCTAGTACAGCAGCCACGAGTCACATAGACTGCTGAGCCCTTGAAATGTGGCTGCTGCGACTGAGGCATTGAATTGGACTTCTGTTTGATTTTAGCTCATTTAAATGTACATAGCCAAATATACTCAGCTTGCACTGCACTGGACAGCGCAACTCCACACACTAACAACAGAACAGGACGCTCCATGGGATTAGGAAACTGAACTGTGATTTTTCTAAGGAGGCATGGTTCAGGGAAAATATAGGATCCAATGAAGTATTCTTGCCAGACCTGTCAATGAACAGGAAGAACAAAGGAAGAATGAAAATATGAAATGGCACTACAGGATACAACCAGCAAAATCCAGAATGGAAGAAATTTGTCAGGAAACAAAACCCTTTTCTTCAATAAATGGCCTGAAAAAAGGCAAGAGAGATTCTAGAGATTAAAAAAGACCTAAGAGATATCAAAATGCAATTTGTAAAGCTTGTTTAGATCTTTATTTGAATAAGACAAGTGTAAAAAAAAAGACCATGGAAAAATTTGAATTCTAGCTGTTTTAAGTATTTTTATTCTTAATGTTTAGGTGTGATAAATAATTATGTATTTAAGAAGGGGCCCTCCACTTTGGAAATATGTCATGACATTTATGGTTCAAATTATACAATCCATCAATCTGAGTAAGAATAGATAATTTTTTTGTTTGACAGGCAGAGTTAGTGAGAGAGAGAGAGAGAGAGAGAAAGAAAAGTCTTCCCTCTGTTGGTTCACCCCCCAAATGGCCGCTACAGCTGGCGCTGTGCCGATCCAAAGCCAGGAGCCAGGTGCTTCTCCTAGTCTCCCATGCAGGTGCCAGGGCCCAAGCACCTGGGCCATCCTCCACTGCACTCCCGGGCCACAGCAGAGAGCTGGACTGGAAGAGGAGCAACCGAGACTATATCCCGGTGCCCATATGGGCTGCTGGCGCTGCAGGCGGAGAATTAGCCAAGTGAGCCATGGCGCCGGTCCCAGAATAGATAAAAATTTGACCTTTAATAGAATCTCCTACTCCTTTTAGGCCTAGTCATTTTTAAAATATTTATTTATTTATTTATTTACTTGCTTTATTTTTTATTTGAAAGGCAGACAGACAAAGGGAGTGAGACATCTTCTGTCTACTGGTTTATTCCCCAAATGACCACAGCAGTTAGGTCTGGGTCAAGCTGAAGCCAGGAGTCAGGAACTCCATCCTGGTCTCTCAGATGGGTGGCAGGGGTCCAAGCACTTAGGCCATCTTTATTGCCTTCCCAGCACATCAGCAGGGAGCAGGGAAGTAGAATAGCCAGGACTTGAACCAGCACTCTAGTATGGGAAGCTGATGTCCCAAGCACCAGCTTAACCCACTTTGCCACAGTGCCATAGGCTTTTTTTTTTTCTTTGTAAGATTTATTTATTTGAAAGTTAGAGAGACATCGTCCATTCACTGGTTTACTCCCCAAATGACCACAAGAGCTGGGACTGTCAGTCTGAAGCCAGGAGGCAGGAACTCCATCTGAGGCTCCCGTGTGGTTGGCAGGAACTCAAGTACTTGAGCCATCATCCCCTGCCTTCCCAGGCACAGGGCAGGAAGCTGGATCAGAAGTGGAGTAATTAGCACTTGAACTGCATTCTGACAGGGGACGTGGGTGGGCATCCCAAGTGGCACTGCAGTGCCCGCCCTGTCCTTATTTATTTTGAGGAGTATGTAAGGTTGCAGTAAACATATTTTAAGAAGCTGAAGAATTACCTAAGAATAAAAGTAAGTTATTTGCTAGCTTCAGATAATCTTCTAAATAATATTTATTAAAAATCATAAGTTCGGTGGGACCGGCACCATGGCGCAATGGGTTAATCCTCCGCCTGCAGTGCCAGCCAGCATCCTATATGGGCTCTGGTTTTAGTCCCAGCTGCTCCTCTTCCAGTCCAGCTCTGCTGTGGCCTGAGAAAGCAGTAGAAAATGGCCCAAGTGCTTGGGCCTCTGCACCCACGTGGAGGACTTGGAGAAGCTCCTGGCTCCCCACTTTGGAATGGCGCAGCTCCATCCTTTGTGGCCATTTGGGGAGTAAATCAAAGGAGGGAAGACCTTTCTGTCTCTCCCTCTCACTGTCTGTGGCTTTACCTCTCAAATAAATAAAATCTTTTAAAAAATAAATTAAATTACATTTAAAAAATCATAAGATCGGCACTTATGGTGTAGCACTATGGTGTAGTGGGTAAAACCGCCACATGCAACCTGGCATCCCATATGGGTGCTGGTTTGTGTTCTGGCTGCTCTACTTCTGATCCAGCTCCCTGCTATGTACCTGGGAAGGCAGGGGTGACGGCCCAAGTACTTGAGTTCCTGCCACCCACATAGGAGCCTCGGATGGAGTTCCTGGCTCCTGGCTTCAGCCTGGCCCAGCCCTGGCCATTGGTGGCCATCTGGGGAGTGAACCAGCTGATGGAAGATTTAAAAAAAAAAATCATAGGATCAATCCCACCAGTCCAACTGAAAAAGTGTTGTGTTTTTTTTTGTTTTGTTTTTGTTTTTGTTTTTTTTTTCCAAGCAACTAAGATCCAGGGAGGTAATGTTAGAGTTTAAACCTGTTTGTTTTCCCGAAATGTGCTTGTTCAGTATTTTTACCAGAATGAATAGTGTAACGTTAATCATTAATTGTCTTGAGACCTGGCCGTCTTGGGAGGGTTTAATGTTTATCCCGTGGTACTGTTGTAGCTGCTTTTGTTTATAGCTGACGCCTCTTTAGTTTGAGGTCAGTAAAGCATTGTTTTGTGCATATTGCAATAATGGTCTCTAAGGACATTCCCATTAACTCACTCTTGCCTTGCAACAGGCCCCCAATGCCAGTAAATGGCTATGGCATCACAATGGACTTGCCCTTGGGGAAAGCTGAGTCAGTGGCAAAGGGAGATTTTACTGTATATCACAGTTCTTACTCATACATCCCTCAATATCATTTGTAAATGCACCCCAGGCACATGCTGACTTGCTGTTTAATCCTCCCCTCTGTCTAGGTTTGGAGCAGGTATGTTAAGAAGTTGGGGGATTTTGCTAAGCCAGAGAATATTGACTTGGCTGTGCAGTGCCTGAACGAACTCATAACCAATGCCCTGCACCACATCCCGGATGTCATCACCTACCTTTCAAGACTCAGAAATCAGAGTGTGTTTAACTTCTGTGCTATTCCGCAGGTATGCAGGGGGCTCCTCTTGGTGTGGATGGGAGGCAGGGGCTACAGGGAGCAGGGCGGTGGCGAGCGAGGGGCATGCAGATACCGCTCGGCTCTGCTGTATTCCAGGGGCATGAGTCCTTTAAAATGGCAATTTTCTTTTGCTTCGGATCCACGAGACTCCCTGTGTCTCCCAGCCAGTGTCATACCTCAGCCCGGAGGCTACGTCTGCTTGTTTTCAGAAGCTTCCTTCTGGATTTACTTTTCCTGCCAACTGTTCTGAACTAGCTAGACCGTTAGGGTGGATCAAGGGCTTCAACCTGTATCTATGGGGGTGCTGGGTGAAACTTGGGGAAGTTGTTACTGTTAAAACATCTTCCTTAAGCAGCTGTCCTTTTCCTAGACTTGGGATTCCAAAACCTGACGCTGCAGACCTGGCCCTGGTATTCTGGGAGCTTCTCCCAGGTGTCTTTATTGGGCACTTCAGTTATTTACTCAAATCAGTGAGGAAAGTAAGAGGACTTAACTGCTTTGGAAATGGGATTGTTCTTGTTCTGAGGGCCAACTTTGAATAGTGGCTGGAACGAAAATGTGTATCCCTGTCTTTTTTTTTTATTTTAAAGATTTATTTATTTATTTGCAAGGCAAAGTTACAGAGAGGCAGAGGCAGAGAGAGAGATCTTCCATCCACTGGTTCACTCCCCAAATGGCCGCAAAGGCCGGAGCTGGGCGGATCCGAAGCCAGTAGTTAGGAGCTTCTTCCAGGTCTCCCATGTGGATGCAGGGGTCCAAGGACTTGGGCCGTCCTCCACTGCTTTCCTAGGTCACAGCAGAGAGCTTTATTGGAAGTAGAGCAGCCAAGTCTCGAACCAGCGCCCATGTGAGATGCTGGCACTGTAGGTGGTGACTGTACCCGCTGTGCCACAGCACCAGCCCTATTTATCCCTGTCTTAGGTCTTCATTTATTCTTGAAATTTTTTCCTTTGAGGAAATCATCCCCCTTCTATTACCCTCCCATATTGTTTTCTTTATTTGAAAGGCAGGGAGACAAAAAAATCGTCCATCTATTCGTTCATTGCGCCAGATGCCCATGACAGCTGAAGCCAGGAGCCCAAAACCCAGTCCTTGCCTCCCACCTGGATGGCAGGGACCCAGCTACGTTAGCCATCACCTGCCTTCCAGGGTCCACATGAGCAGGAAGCTGGAGTTGGAAGTAGAGCTAGAACTCAAACTCTGGCACTCTGATAAGAGGTGCAGGTGTTAGAAGCAGTGTCTTAACTGCTATGCCAAACACTAACACCCCTCCCCCATTTTTAAATGTACAATGATTAAATTCATTGTAGGCAAAACCAACCAAAAATAGAAAACTCTTTCCTGATACTATTTTGAAATGTACATTTCAGATCTAATAACTGTGTACTCTGTCATGGGAAGTGTGTCATTTATTTGTATTTGTTTCTTCCACATAAAGTGGAACCTCTGGCTAAATCATTTCAGAATCATTTCAGACTGCAAAGACTGCTTGATTCTGTGTGTTGGTGAGAAGGGAGGAGTGGGACAAGGACAAATCTTGATGTACTTTGTCACTGGTGCGTTTTGATTACTGAAATCTTTGCTCTTTGGCTGTTGTTCACTTGCGGAGAGTTTTCTCAGGTTCATGACAGCTGCTTGCAGCACCCTTTCTAACTTTTATCCTGAAATGAAATGAATTTGGATTTTTCCCTCCTGTTTCTCCTTGTCACCCACAGGTAATGGCCATTGCTACTTTGGCTGCCTGTTATAATAATCAGCAGGTTTTCAAAGGGGTGGTGAAGATTCGGAAAGGGCAAGCCGTAACCCTCATGATGGATGCCACCAACATGCCAGCTGTCAAAGCTATCATCTACCAGTATATGGAAGAGGTGGGTTTTAGTCAGCTCCCTGGATACGGTGTAGCTACTTTTGTGATTTAAGTGTTATTATTTACACATACCATGTTT
Organism: Oryctolagus cuniculus; assembly: GCF_051225735.1. Classification (NCBI taxonomy): domain Eukaryota; kingdom Metazoa; phylum Chordata; class Mammalia; order Lagomorpha; family Leporidae; genus Oryctolagus; species Oryctolagus cuniculus. Next base: position 42,887,946 of record NC_142868.1, on the reverse strand, counting down.
GGATGTTAGATGATGCCAACAGCTCCCAGGAGTCAGTGTCCTTACTAGGAAACAAATACGTGTACAGAAGCTGAGTTGATTGTTCAGAGCTACCCAGGTCCTGGGTCAGAGACCATCAGTGAAGCAAGGAATAGGCAGGCCAAAGGAGAATCGTGTTTTTGGAACTAGAAGATGATGCTATGGGCATCATAAGAGACCTTAGACTGACTACACCAGCCTGTGGCCAAGGAGGAGTATTGTGAGGGGATTTTTACTTTTTACTTTATTTTTCTATCACCGTTATTACACACAGAAGTTTTTGAAAGAAATTAGAAATGGTGGTTTATCCCCACTGCTTTTCTCTCTATTGCTGTCCTTTATAGCGTAATACTAGATATTAGACACCATTAGCATGTTCCTCTGGTGTATTCTTTAGGGAAGAGAGTAACAAGGATTAAGCTATGCCTGTTGTGGGGTGGTGGTGGAATACTTTGTATAATGAAAATTAGGGGTAAAAACTATTTTACAATGACCTGTCCAGTCTGTTCGCCTCAGTCCTGGCTCTGATTGTTGTTACTTGGCACCAGCAATCCTTGAGCTGGCTGGTTCAACCCAGTGAGCATTTATGGAGCGCCTGCTGTGTGCTAGACATAGTGCTAGACTGGAGCTCAAAAGGGGGAACAAAACAGGGCAGTGCAGCTGGGGGCGCAGACACAGCAGTTGTCTCTGTGAGAGGTTGGTCTGTCCAGGAGAGGCGCTCTTGGCCCTCTGCTGAGAGCTGGGGAATAGGTCAGTGCTGGCCAGGGGAAGAAGGGGTTGGGAGGAGCTGCCCAGAGAGGGAGTGGTGTGAGGGAAGAGAGGAACAGAGTTCACAGAGCCTTGCACAGGCAGGGCCACCACTGGCGCCGCGGGTGGAGTGGTCAGTGGGCGCCCAGCAGCCTGCGTCCCCGGCAGCCTGGGATCCCACGTGAAGGCACTTGGGCAAGAGGGAGCCACTGAGTTGTCGGGCAGGGCTTTTAGGTGTCTGTGACTGTGAAGACGGATGAGTGGATTTGGGTCAAGCTAACAGGTGGCCCAGCCGAGAGGCAGCAGGAAGGGCCCACCTTTGTCAGTAAGCGTAAGTATCAGGGGGAGATGGGCTCTGCGCACGTGTGGAGGCACAGGGCGCACTCCTGCCCCTGCATCTGGCCGTCAGCACACGCTGATCTGGTTTCCCTGAGCTGCTCTCACCCTGTCTTTCCTCTGCTCAGCTCACCATTTATTGAGCATCTACTGTGTGCCTGGCACTGGGGGGAGGGGTCGGAAAGAAGAGCAGCGTGGCACAGCTGCTGCTCCGGGGGTCTCTGCTTGCTGGCACGGCGGTCCAGGTGGGCCCCCGCCCTGTCAGGGCCTCAGTGGTGAAATAACGCGGAGAATGTTTGCAGAGGACCCGGTGCTCCGCGCAGAGCGCTGACTGTGTCTTCCTCTCCTCTGACAGATTTATCACAGAATCCCCAGCTCAGACCCATCCTCCGGGAAAACCAGGCAGATCATCTCCACCATCAGGACGCAGAACCTGCCCAACTGCCAGCTCATCTCCCGCAGCCACTACTCCCCCTTCTACCTGTCCTTCGTAATGCTCTTGGCTGCCCTGAGCTGGCAGTACCTGAGCACGCTGTCCCAGGTCACGGAGGACTATGTCCAGACCGGAGAACACTGATTGGAATGTGTGCAGAAGCTGCAGTTCACGAAATGGCCTCACCTGCGAGGATGATGTCGGCTTCTCTGTTACTTTTTTTCCTCCTACTTTCATCCCTGAAGGAGCTCAGGGTGCCTGAACCTCTAGAAGCCGTGAGGTGCAGTTGAGAAGTTACACACAAAAGGAAGGCCGCCTGGCCCCAGCGGCTCCCCGACGCGAGCCTGGCCTCATGGCTGCCACCGAGGCGAAGCAGCTGCATGGGCACGAGATTGGTGCAGAGTGCATCAGGCTGTGTTGAGGATTCAACGTACTGAATTGAAGCAACCTTCGAGTAGCTATCGTAGTCGAAAATGAAGTGGACTCTCTCTGTCCATTCCTGTTTTTCTCATCGCTTCGTTGCGTTTCCTTGTTTGAATGTGGTAGACCTGAATGTTGGTAGTTCGGGGTGATGCTTCTGTGCTTCCTTAGAAGGCAGACTCGTCTTCTGCATACGAAGGCTGGGAATAAAAATCTGGATGTCCTGGTACTGTTTTCTGATTTAAGGGGAGTTGGGCTTCAGGGAGAATCGGCAGGGATGCCTTTGGCCTCATTGTAGAGGTGTGGCCTCCAGCGAGGCTGGCGTCTTGGGGAGGAAGATTTTGTAATAAAGAATTTCCTTGTTCTGCATTTGTCAAGTCAGTTCACTTGAAGGCCTGCGTGAGTGGGAAAGCTGGAGCCCGAGAATGGATTAGTGAGGAGGAGGAGGAGCCATCTGCTCCCAGGTGACGCCAGGACCAGAGTGGGCAGGGCTGCTGGCAGCAGCAGGTGGCGGCGGCGCCTCACTGCTGTAGCCGGGCTCTCTGCACCTTAGCAGCCATCCGAAGTTTTGCTTTGTGAGTATTCCCAGCTAACATACTGGAGTCTGAAGCGAAGGCCAGAGGTTCTTCCCAGGCGATTGGCAAAAAGCCATCATGCTTAGCCTGGTCCTCCTTAGCCTAGTGCCTCCTGCCTCACCTCCTCCTCGTGCCAGCACAGCTGGGATTTGTGCTCTGTTCTCAGGAGGAGCAGGAGACAGCACATGGCCTCCTGCTAAGGGTGTGTTTGAGAAAGCCCCTCAGGTTGAATATCCGTGTCAGAGCATTAAAATGCTCTAGATGTATGTGTCGGTCTGTTTGTACCTGGGGCTGAGCACTTTAGGTAGAAGAGGTGGATGAAGCTCGCAGGTTTGGAGGCTCCAGGTCCGAGATGGGCTGGTCCCATCGGTGGGCGCCCCAGAATCCAGCATCACCATGGTGGGAGCTCAGTGGAATGGATCCCACGGTGAGATGGGAACACAGAGGAAGGGAGCCAGGGACCAGGCTTCCACGTTCTCTAACAGCTCCCTGGAGAATCAGCCCACTCCAGGAGGTCAGCAAGTCCTCCCTGAGGGCAAGAGCTGATTACCTAGGCCTCACCTCTCTGGAAGGTTCCCCAGCATGTGGCAGCTTTGCGGGGCACAGTAACCGTTACCGTATGTATGTGGATGGTCTCTGCTGAGTCCACTGTGTACGGTGACTTGGTCACTACGTTCAAGGGTTCCTTCCCAGTGGTGACGCTGGTGTATACGTGGTTCTACACGAAACACTGATTTACAGATTTTCTTTCTGTGACCGCTGGAGCTTGGGTCTGTGAAGATTTCCATTCATTTATTCTTCGGAGGCTCAGCCCTGGACACACTTGACACCATGCTGAAGCCAGGCCGGTGACATGCCACCTAGATACAGCTGGCTTACAAGCCAACTCAGTCACCAAAACTGGGCTTGAGGGAGCAGCGTTTGGCTCTGAAGTTGGGGAACTCATGTTGGAGTGCCTGCTTCAGGTCCCGCTCCATTTCCACCTCCTGCTTCCTGCTAATGCACACCCAGAGAGGCAGCAGATACGATGGTTCAAATAGTAGGGTCCCTGCCACCCATGTTGGAGAACCAGATTGAGTTCCTGGCTCCTGGCTTCAGCCTGGTTTGCGATTTCAAAGGTTGTTACAGTTCGTGTCAAGATCTAAGACTTTGTTCTCAAGTCCTCATAAGACACGAGACTACCAGTAGAAACAGCTGGAACCTGAAGCTATGGAATTCTGTCCAGCACTGCCTCATACAAAGGCCTTAGCAGTTACCCATACGGCAGTTCTTTGAAAGGCTTGCCTGTCTGAACACTGTCCCTCAGGATTTAGGGGTTTGCTTCCCAAAGTCTTATGCTATGGCACTAGGAGAGTGGAAACTCAACCCAATTATGGCATTTGGAGGTAGGGCTTTGGAAGGTGACTGGTTAGGTCATTAGGATGGGGCCCATGGTCAAGTCCTGGTGGCTTTTATCATGTGGTGCTCTGTGCCACTTGATCACTCTGCCAGCAAGACTGCCATCATCAGGCTAAACCAACAATGGAGGCTGCCCAATGCGACTGTGAGCTGCAATGTTGGCTTACAGGTTAGCTGCCTTAGCTATTTCATTATGGTGATAAAATACTAACAACATTGTCTTCCTAGGTATCTTCTCTAAGGTTGCAAAGTGCAATAAGCCCAATTAAACTTGAATTTCAGATTAAAGGGTCTTAGTATAATTATAGCCCCAATATGGCATGGAACATTTATGCTAAAAAGTATGTATCTGAAATTCAAATTTAATTGCACATCTTGTATTTTTACTTGCTAAGTCTGGCAAACCCACCTTCCACTCCCCAGCTCAATTTATAGCCTCCCTGGTATGCCATCTGTTTGGTTCCTGCTTAGAGTGAGCATCTGACCCATCCGAGTCTAGGCCTTTAAAATAGAACAGTTGGGAGCAAGAACCTGTTCTCAACCCGGGGGACTTGTGGAAGTCCAATCCGGACACGCACATGCTTCTGCCTCTGGTGCCAGGGCCATCCCGGAGAGGCCCCATTCCACCAGCTGCTGAGCTCCATCCCGGGGCCTGGCTGTGCGGAGCGGAGGGACAGCAGGCATCTGCTGAGTAACAAGCGTCCTGAGTTCTTGGCACCTTTAGGAGCAGAGCTGTAAGGCTGAGAGTTTTGAAACCATCAGAATTGCCCCGTTGCAAGGACCAGAGATTTCCCAACCCTGCAGCAGCTGCTGCTGGTGGGGCTGGTTTGAGGACGACTGCTTCCAGAAACCACCAGAGGTCTTTTAAAACACAAATGGCTCCCCCCTGCCCCCCCACCCCCGGCATCCTGAGTGCGTTTCCGGGAGGCCCTGGGGTGATGGCCATGCTGCTGGCTGCAGACCACTTAGAGTAACAAGGCTTTCAGAGTGGAAAAGGCTGAACTATTTTGCCCAAACTTCTAAATTGTTACGGCCTCAAAGAATGTCCTTTGCTAGGGCTGCAAAGGCAATGTGACCTCCATCTGTCACCTGTGGACGGGCATCCAAGAAAAGTCCCAAACTGACGGATGATTCACCCGTGGTGCATCTCCCCCAATCAGGAAGGTGGCAAGGCAGGCTTCTCTCCCAGAAGCTGCGCAGCCACGTGTGAAGGTGCCCCACGCTTCACTGACTCCACAGCTGCAAGGGGGTGCGTGAGGGAGGCAGGGAAAGAAATATGGGACTGGAATTACTCAACTCAGTTTGGGCACAGGTAGCACTAAGAACTATGAGCTATGAATTTATTTGGAATTCTAAGAATAAAGTGATTGCCAACTTGTGCCTCAGGTCACCACTGTTCATCATCCGAGTGTCCCACTTTTCCTGCAGTGTTCAGGTTTTTGGAGCTTATCTGATACGGCTTCTGATCTCCAACTCCCGAGTGATGCCGGACGCCAGGCTCCCCGTGCTTCTGGAAGGAGCTATCCCCACTGACATTCTCAGTTGGCGAAGGGAAAGAAATGAGGTATCTCAACTGATCCGTGGGTTGAGTGTGGATTCTCCTGGCTTCCTCAGGAACCTGGGCACCGAGATGTGATTCTTTTTTTTCTTTTTTTTTGACAGGCAGAGTGGACAGTGAGAGAGAGAGACAGAGAGAAAGGTCTTCCTTTGCCGTTGGTTCACCCTCCAATGGCCGCTGCGGCCGGCGCACCACGCTGATCCAATAGCAGGAGCCAGGTAGTTATCCTGGTCTCCCATCGGGTGCAGGGCCCAAGCACTTGGGCCATCCTCCACTACCTTCCCTGGCCACAGCAGAGAGCTGGCCTGGAAGAGGGACAACAGGGACAGAATCCGATGCCCCGACCAGGACTAGAACCCGGTGTGCCGGTGCCACAAGGCGGAGGATTAGCCTAGTGAGCCGCGGCGCCGGCCCTGAGATGTGATTCTTAACCAGGGCATTACAATGGCGAAGTCCTCCCCCAGCAGCGTCAGCCAGGGACACAGGGAACTCTCAAAACCCCCTACACTGAGCACTCCCACGGAAATGGCACCCTCTGGTAGGGTCCCTGTCTTCACCATGGGCGATGTGCCATGCCTGCATCTTGCCAGGTACAAGGTTTGTGGTTAATAAAAAAATGCACTACAACCACGACCTTAATTCTCTAAGCGGGAGCACACTGGCCAAGGCTGGGGCGTATTCAGAGGGAGCGATCTACAGGGAAGGATTACGGGGACGGCAGGGAGCTGTAAGGAGAATGATGCCATGGACTATAAACAGGGTTGGGGCAATGAGAAGTTGAAACTGCAGCTGCAGGGGCATGCAGTTACACACACACACACACACACACACACACACACACACGATTCTTGCAGGGGCGGGATGCGGCGGCAGAGACAGCAGCCACCAGGCTGCAGGCAGTGAGCAAGGGCTTGGAGACGCCAGCAGAGCACAGACCTCGGGTAGAAGGAGAAACCTTTTATTGGCACAGTCATTCCTCATTAAATGGACAGGGTGAAGCAGTGATTTTTAGAAAACAGTAAAAGCTGGTTTCTCCCACACTAGTCCTGCCAGGTGCCATGTCAGGAGACAGTCAGCAAATCCAGACCACCAGGTTTTGTTTCACGCCGCGCCATTGGGAGACAATCTGGAAAGGGAGTGCCGCTCTTCCAACTATTAGACCTGTTTGGTCACGTGATCAGCTCAAGGATGCAAAAAAATACAACTTCTATTAGAAAGGAACCATGCCGAGGACAAGACCGGAGAGGGTTTGCGACACTGCGAAGCTTGGCAGGTGCAGGGGCCCTGGGGGGAGGTGGCGTCTTCCAGAGAGTTGCCGCCATCTCTCCTCGGAACCTGGTGCAGGTCTAGAAGGCGACTTGCTGGCGGCGTCAGCAGGAACGCCACTCGCCAATGCCTCGGAACGCCTGCTGCCCACGCCGACAGGTCTGTCCTGCTCTTGGAGGTTCCGGAGAGAGGAGGGGTGCGGTGGTTGCAGCTGGGGCGGGAGCAGCAGGTGCCTAGTGGAGGAGGAGCCTCCTGCGCTCACAGCAGTGGCCGGCGCGGCCCGTTGCCTCCTGACCAGCGTCCACTGAGCAGGCTTGGAGGGGGCAGCCATGGATGCGTCTCCTTGGAAGACAGCTCTGGGGCGGACGCAAGCGTGGCCCAGTCCAGTCCTTCAGGCCCTGTCTAAAACCTCCCGTATCATCTTGTGTGGAAAGCCATTCCTACCTACCCCAACCCCATCTCATCTCCTCCCCAGCCCAATCCGATACATTTAGGGGCGCCTCCCCCACGGCGGGGGAGGGGGCCAGCCCACAGCGGGTTAGATCTGTCGCCAGTACTGGTCAGTGCGCGGGATTCCGGCCACAATTTCGGATTCGATTCCACAGTGATCCTGTCCTCTGAGGATTTTAAAGAAGCCTGGGAAAGAAAAGGTGCTTTCACAGTGGGCCTTGGTTTGGACTGTCATCGAAGCAAGGAGACCCATCCTCTAAAAGACCCAGGAGCAGGTCGCCAAGCCAGCCCAAAGCAGGATGTCACAGAGGGAGCTGTGGTGGCCACACTCCCCAATAAGCAAGGCCTCAGGGTGGCCTGGGGAAACCTGGCTCAGGCAAAGCTTGGGGTTCAGGGGCTCAGGGTTGGGAGCTGTGTGGCTGGTGGAGCCCAGAGCCCCAGGTGGCCACTCTGTCCTGGCCCCCGGCTCCCCACTTTTGGAAGGAAGGGGACTGCCACTCACCCTTGTCACCCCAGTCGGTGTTCCACGAGTTGGCCACCAGCCAGTAGGGGACGCCGTTCTCCTCGCCCCAGCCCAGGATGCGGATGGCGTGGCCTCCCATGATGTCGCCAGTTGTGTGCTGGTACACTCCTGGGGAAGGCAACCGGCCCGGTCACACCCACACGCCATTCTACCTCCCACAGCAGCCCCGGGAGACACAGGCTCCAGATGGATCAAGAGGGCCCTGCGAGGGAGGCACCGGCCCCTGGGTGCTCCTCCCACCAGGAGCTTCCAGACACTCCCATGATACCAGGGGCATTATTCAGATACATCTCTGGGGCCGGCGCTGTGGCATAGCAGATTAAGCTTCCGCCTGCAGCGCCGGCATCCCATATGGGCACCAGTTGGAGTCCCGGCTGCTCCACTTCCGATCCAGCTCTCTACTATGGCCTGGGAAAGCAGTGGAAGATGGCCCAAGTCCCTGGGGCCCTGCACCCACGTGGGTGACCCAGAAGATCCTGGCTCCTGGCTTTGGCCCTGGCTGTTGCAGCCATTTGGGGCGTGAAACAGCTGCTGGCGGATCTCTGTAACTCTGACTTTCAAATAAATTAAAAACAAAACAAAAAACCAGGAGTGGGGATGGCATTCAGAGTTGCATCTTTACAGCAGTTTTTTTTTTTTTTACTTTGTCCAGTCCTGGTTTTCATGAGAACCGAGGGCTTCGTTCCCGATTTAACTGCTCATAGAAGAGATCCAGGGAGGAAGGGCTCTGGAAGAAAGCTCTGCCCACAGCAGCGGGGCATCAGGCGAGGGGCCCGACAAAGCGCAGAGGCTAGGGCAGGCGGGAGGACGGGACGGGAGGGTGAAGGCTTCTCAGGAGAGCCGGGCCCCAGGGACAGGAAGGAGAGAGCCAATCAGAAACAACCCTGGGGAGACTTTGAGGAGCCAGGGAGACACAGGCACGGAGAGCTGGGCGAGAGGAAGCCTGCGCGATCCTCCAAGGAGCCAGGAGCCCAGAGCCCCGAGCCCCGAGCCCCGAGCCCCAGCCCGTGTGCGGCGCTGCCCCTGCAGTAGCCCTCTGCCGGGGGCACGCACCTGACTTGTACATCAGGAAGTCGGAGTACACGGTGAAGGCGCCCTCCACCGGGCCGTTTTTGTAGATCTCTGCCTTGATCTCATTCTCGTCACTGGAGACGCTGTAGGAACTGTATCCTGGGGAGGCAACCGGGCAGGGTGATGGTGCTGCCCGTGGGGGACACTGTGGCGCCAGGGGAGCGCAAGCCTCGGGGGCGCCCAGAGAAAGGGCCTGCAGGAGGCCCGAGGGAGCCCCTCAGACGGACGGCTCCGCCATCCCTTCCGGCTTGCAGGAATGCAGTGGGGAACGGCAGACAAGGCAAGTGTACCGTGGCCTGAGGCAGGGCAGGCCTCACTGCCGTTCCTTGGTCTGCCCCGGTGTCCGCGACTCCAGGATCCAGTGTGGCTGGCCTGTCCCCACCGTGGCTCCAGGGAGTGCCGGCAGACACCCCCAGCCCACTTACCATAGTGCTTGTCCTCCTTGTAGGACGGGCTGTAGCCGGGCTCGCAGGTCTTGCTGCACCTGGGCGTGTCTCCCTCCCCCGTGCACGCGGGCCGGGAGCCGTTGACGTGGTGCTCGCACGGAGGGATGGAGTAGGGTTTGCAGCCTAAGGCAACCAAGGAGCAAGAGGGGCAGTTGGTCTCCAGCCCCCACTGGGAGACCCTGCAGGCCAGGGCTGCCTTCCGCCTGCAGCTGACAGTGCTGGCGCTGCCGGCCGGGTGACTGGCTTGTGTCCACCCCACCTCTCAGCCCAGCCCTGTGCCCTGTGCTGTGGACCTTCGCGTTACAAAGGAGGATGGAGCCATCAGGACTCAGCCTATAAAATCCAGCCGCATATCTGGGCTAAGGGCACACACTCACCTACGTGGGAGTCATAGAGGCCCCCGGACACGAGGCCTTTTTTGGTCCAGAAGTTCCAAGCTCCAGAGGGGTAGCCGCCATTACAGCTGAAAAGGAAACACGCGCGTGTGCAGCTCTAGTCAGAGCCACTGTGAGAAGTTCTAGCTGCTCCCCAGAGCACGGCCAGGAGACAGGGGCACCGGGCCCAGAGCCTTCAGCGAGGTTATGAGACCCAGTTTCGCTAGGACTCTGGGAGCCCTGCCGGCTCTCCCATGCCTTCTGACTCGACGGAGCACCGCTTCCCTGCACCAGGCACCCTGGGTCGCCCCGCCGCGGACTCACCCGTCTCCACACTGGCCGCCGCAGCAGGTGAGCATGTCCTCCGCCGACACCTCCACATTCACGTGCCCGTTGGTGTGGATGCAGATCCGGTCGGAGATGGCTTCCACGGCCCCGAAAGCCTGCAGGAACAAGCGCCATGGGCTGAGGAGGCCGCCTCCCTGGCCGGTGGCCAGCTCCAGCTGTCACCTGGGGGGGCCGCAGACCTTCTGTGGGGGCCCATCTCTTGGTACATCTGCCGATGAGCAGGTGGGCTCCGACTCAGCTGTACCGTAGGAGACCACCTTAAACCTCCGCTAGGGAATTCCATTCGTTTCCGAGACAGCAGCTTGTGTGTCCAACGTAAAACACAGCTCACGCAGAAGGCCAGCACCATGTGCTTTCACTTAGAGGAAGCCCTGGCATTGTCAAACTCACAGAAACAGGAACCATAGCGGGGCCTGCCGGGACCTGGGGAGCAGGGGTCACTGGGCATGGGGATGGTTACTCAACACTGGGCAGGCTGGGGCCAGCGCTGTGGTGCAGCAGGTAAAGCCGCCGTCCGCAGTGCCGGCATCCCATATGGGTGCCGATTTGAGTCCCGGCTGCCCCACTTCCAATCCAGCTCTCTGCTAATAGTCTGGGAAAACAGTGGAAGATGGTCCAGGTCCTTGGGCCCCTTCACTTGCATGGGAGACCCGGAAGAAGCTCCTGGCTCCTGGCTTTGGATCAGCCCATCTCTAGCCATTGCAGCCATATTTGGGGAGTGAACCAGCAGATGGAAGACCTCTCTCTTTCTGTGTCTCTGCCACTGCCTCTGTGTAACTCTGCCTTTCAAATAAATAAATAAATCTTAAAAAAAAAAAAAAAAACAAAAAACAAAACAAAACAAAAACACTGGAAAGGCACTTAAGGCCACCGGACTGTGCATTTAACAAATGGTTCTGATGGCTACATTTGGCCACCCTGTGCCACAATTAAGCAAAATCAAGATAGCGCGTTGCACAGATGGGGCACTTTCACGGAGCGGAGCAGCGGTCAGAGGCACTGGTACTTGCTGACAGGCCAGGCAGCGTGTGACAGCAAGGAAACCAGCTACACAACCCAGGCGCTCGGGACTGCCGGTGTGCAGCATGCTTCGCCCATCCGTCGTACCACCTAATCCTGGCGAGAACTCACAACCAACCAGAGGCACCTGATGATTATTTTTTTAATGGATGGAAACGGAGATGCTGAAAGCTTACATGCTGGCCTTGTCACAGGCTGGTCTGATCCTAACCCCGGGATCGCTGACCCCGCCCCCTGTGCCCGACGCCCGCCCCAGGCATCAGGGGCTTACCCAGCAAGAGCCGCAGGACCCCTGGTCTCTGATCTCCTTGATGGTTGGACAGTTCGGCCACTGTTCCCGCGCGTCGAAGCTCTCAGGCAGTTTTATGTCATCAGCGAACTCAACTCTGGGGAAGGAAAGGTCTTTATCAGAAACCCTCATCCTATAGCTCGTGCCCTGCCTCCCTGCAGAGGCTGCCTGGCTTAAGAGCAGCTGGCTGGGGCCGGCGTTGTAGCGCAGCAGGTTAAAGCCCTGGCCTGAAGTGCAGGCATCCCATATGGACGCCGGTTCTAGTCCCAGCTGCTCCTCTTCTGATCCAGCTCTCTGCCATGGCCTGGGGAAACAGTGGAGGATGGCCCAAGTCCTTGGGCCCCTGCACCCATGAGGGAGACCCGGAAGAAGCTCCTGGCTCCTGGCTTCGGATCAGTGCAGCTCCGGCCATTGAGGCCAATTGGGGAGTGAACCAGCGGATGGAAGACCTCTCTCTCTGCGTTGTCTGCTTCCTTCTAGACTTACTACCTGGGAGTTTCGAGGGTCTCAGACACAGGGTTTCCTGTTTCCCCTGCTCCCAGGCATAAACAGCTGCCCAGGTCCCTGACATCACCATAAGTATCACCACCATCAGATGACGGTGTGGTCTCCCCTCACTCAACTACCCCGGCCTTGGGGAGACACCTGATGCTTGTTCAAGAGTAGCATCTGTGTGAAAATGTGCACTGCAGTTTGCTGGGAAAAAAGCATTAACGGGAGATCACATAGCTTTTCTTAGGTTTCGCCTTAAATTCTCCAAGGTTGAGTCCGGGCAGACCTGAACCTCCCTGTCACACCTGCCGCCCCTCCCCCCGGGGGCCCTGCTCTGAGGCAATCCAGCTTCCCAGGGCAGCCCTTACTTCACATGGCCTCTGCAGCCCTGGGGGCCTTCTCCCTCTCCTGCTTCCCTCCCCGGGGCTCTCCCAGGGCACTCACCTGCGGGGCAGCTTGGGCCCTCCCAGGAAGGTGCCGCACAGCTTCTTGAGGTAGCTCACCTCCACGTTGAAGAAGTTGTGCCCGGCCTGGAAGAGAGCCACCCTCTCAGTCACCCAGCAGCAGACGGGTGCTGCCTCCTCTGAAAGCCGGCGTGGGAAGGGCAGGGGTCCTGCACAGCTGGGGAATGGCTGGAGTGACCCTCGGACCTCTCATCGCCACCATTTGCTGGCAAGAAGACAGAACCTCCCAACCCCCAACACAGGGGTCGGTACCGATGAAGCAGCACGGGACCTCCCTGGCTGTGGACACTCCTGAAGTTTGCTTACGCCCGCACGTGCACACGCTCACACACACGCCCCCCAACACACAGTGCTCAGGATGGGAGGTCAAGGGCCTGGTCCTGAGCTTCAACTGCCCAGGACATAGTCCTGCGGCCACAGCAGGCGTCTCTTTCCTGGGGATCCGTGTGCAGATAAACCTGCGGAGCGGACCCAGGCTGGGAGCAGCCCCCAGCCCACCTGCCACGTCGTGTTCTGCTTGTTGATGAAGTTGACCAGCTCATCCGACAGCGGGTGCAGATGGGAGTCGCTCCAGGCGCTGGTCAGTGCCAGCAGGCAGCAGAGAGGGGACAGGAGTCGCCACATTCTGGAAGACAGATCCTTGATGCACCTGCCAAAGATGGAACAGCAAACATCAGGCTGCTTCTCCCCCACTGGGCTCCCTTGCTCTGCTCATAGGGCACAGTCTCGGCGCACACCTGTCCTGGCCCCACCCCTGCCTGTTCCCCCCTAGGTGACTGAAGCGTGGTGCAAGAGCAGAGAGCCCTCAAGGACCAGGGATGTCCATGGGCTCCCAGCCTCATGGCCATGCAAAGTCCCTAACTGTGCCTGGTGCACAGAGCCACGTGCAAAGCCCTGTCTGTGCCGGGTGTGCCGGAGCCAGGAACGGGAAAGCCCTGGGCTGTGTTGCAGCTACACTGAGTCCAGGGCCTGCTCTGTTTTCAGATCTGCAGAACAAAGGTTGAGACTTTTCCCCAGTGAGAGATCTGAAACTGTGTGATCATGACCTAGGGGAGGAGAAACCTGAGAGAAAGTAAGACGCGTGAGCACCGTTCTCGACAAAACGCGCACAGGCCCCAGAGTGCCGGCCCGCGTGCCGACTGGGGCACGGAGCAGGTCTGGCGGGTGGCACCAGCCTTCTGGGATCTGCTCTGGCTTTTCCGGTCAGCCAAGGGCTCCGCTTCCGGCTTGAGATGAGGCTTCTGAGACGTCATCACATCACTGCCTCGGCCTTTGCCCTTGGACTCGCTCCTTGGTTAAGAGACCAACGAGTTCCAGCCGACCCATGAGTCACCCTCTTACGCAAGTCGAACAAAAGCAAGAAGTGTTCCCTGGGCACCGGCACCTGGGGCCCTGTGGGCACCTGTCCCCGGCCTGATGTAGGAGCTGGCACTTGACACTCCGCCTCGCCTGGTGAGGTCTGTTTCAGGGAAAATCTGAACTTCATTGTTGCTTAGTTCACAAGTCATCCGGAAGAACAAACGCGTGAGGACAGCAAGATGACTCTGACGGGAGCCTGGTCCTCCAGGGCAGCAAACTGCTTCACGCAGCACCAGAGCAGCTCTTCAACGGGGCGCCCAGAAGCACGCCCCACACGGGGCGCCCAGAAGCACGCCCCACACGGGGGCGCCCAGGGCAGCTGGGCAAGGCCCCCGAGGAGGCGACAGGCGATGCCGCAGCAGGTACTGCCTGCACATCTGCTGTCCATTTTGGAAAAAAGAGTAAGGCTGAATTTTTGCACTTGACTCCTACCTCACAGAAAGTGCCTCAGTGAGACAAAACTCACAAATAAAAAAACAGGAAAGTCTCATGAAGAAAAACCCATGATTTTCAACATTGTATCATTTTGAGGAACGCCTAAGACTGATGTAAAACATGACCTTCAAGGAGAAAGATCTGATTACATGAAAATAAAATTTCTTTAAAAAAATCAAATAAAGACAAACTTAAGATGCCCGCGTTCCATATCAGAGTACCTGGGTTTGAGTCTGGCGGCAGCTTCCTGTTCGTGCAGAGCCTGGGAGGCAGCACTGATTGGCTCAAGCACTTCGGACCCTGCTACCTTTGTGGGAGACCTGGACTGAGTTCCTAGCGCCCAGCTTCCACCTGGATTGTCCCAGCTGGTCTAGTTATTTGGGGGAGTGAAACAGCAGATGGGAGCTGTCACTTTGTCTCTTTGCCTCTCTCAAACAACAGTAACATGGGGCTGGCACTGTGGGTAAAGCTGCTGCCTACAATGCTGGCACCCTACACGGGCACCAGCACCAGTTCCAGTGCTGGCTGCTTCACTTTTTTTTTTTTTTTAATTTATTTATTTGAAAGTCAGAGTTACACAGAGAGGAGAAGAGGCAGAAAGAGAGAGAGAGAGGTCTTCCATCTGCTGGTTCACTCTCCAACTGGCTGCAATGGCCAGAGCTGTGCCAATCCAAAGCCAGGAGCCAGGAGTTTCCTCTGGGTCTCCCATGCAGGTGCAGGGGCCCAAGGACTTGGGCCATCTCCCATTGCTTTCCCAGGTCATAGCAGAGAGCTGGATGGGAAGTGGAGTAGCCGGGTCTCGAACCGGTGCCCATATGGGATGCCAGCACCTTAGGCAGTGGCTTAACCCACTATGCCACAGTGCTGGCCCCTGCTTCACTTCCAATCCAACTCCCTGATAATAAGCCTTGGAAGGCAGCAGAAGATGGCCTGGGTACTTAGGCCCTTGCCACACATGTGGGAGACTTGAATGGAGTTCCAGGGTCCTGGGTTCGGTCTGGCCCAGCCCTATTGCAGCCATCTGGGGAATGAACTAAAGGATGGAAGATCTCTCTGTGTCTCACCCTCTCTCTGTAACTCTGTCTTTAAAGTAAACAAATAAATCTTTAAATATAGCCCAAAAAATCAGAGAAATACAAACAGCATAAAAGAAAAATGGTAAAAGGATATACAGTGACTTTATAGAAAACTACAAATGGCAGCATAGATATAACAATGCCGAGCCTCAGAGGCACGTAGATTAAGTCAAGGGGATATTCATTAGATGTCAGACTGGGAAAGGCTGGGCGGGTGTGGCCCTTCCCTGTGGGGAAAAAGAGGCCAGCACTGATAACAGGTGCTTGGGGCAGGGCAGCCATGGCAGGGCCAGCCTGCGATGCCTCCCAATCCTTAAATCTGCAGGCCCTGGAACATAGCAATTTGACATTTAGAATTCATTGGACACGTAGAGTAGTCCCTACAAACAGAGATACAAATACAGGATTTTTACTAAATAGTCCTTGTTTGTAGTAGCAAAAGGCCAGAAACAAAAGCCGATAAGGAAGCAACAGTTAAATTATGGTAAGTGGTTACTTGGAATACAAAGTAGCCACCGAACAACTGTGCTAGCTGAACTGCATCCTACCACACAGCTAAAATAAAAATGCCCCAGTCAGACTGTCAGTGGGGGAAAGCGAGTTGCAGATGCTCAATGCGCGAGTCTATTAAGCAGCACGCGCCCAGAGCTGCATTCCTGTTACGGCATCCAGGGCATCACGGCAAGGATACAAAAGAGGTGAGGATGCTACAGGGGTTTGTGTCACTACAGATCCTTCCTTTTTTAAAAAAGAAGCAGGGGAAGACATTCGGCTTAGCTTAAGATGCCCACACCTCACATCAGGGTCCCCGGGTTCAACACCTGGCCCCTGTGCCTGACTCCAGCTTCCTACTGGAAATGACTCGATCCCCTAGGTCCCTGCCACACACAGAGGGAACCTGGATTGAGTTCCAGGCTCCCAGCTCCAGACACTGCAGGCATGCGGGCAGTGAACCAGTGGATAATGGCAGATCTTCCTGCCTCTCACATAAATAATACTTTAAATTAAGAAATACACTTGTTTTTGTATTTTATTTTTTAAAATTAACTGATTTATTCAAAAAGCAGAGTTACACAGAGACAGAGGGAAAGATAGAGAGATCTTCCATCTACTGGTTCACTTCCCAAATGGCTGCAACGACCTGAGTGGGACCAGCCAAAGCTAGGAGCAGGAGCTTCTTCTGGGTCTCCCACATGGGCAGCAGGAACTCAAGTACTTGAGCCGTCCGCTGCTGCTTTCCCAGGCCATAGCAGGGAGCTGGATCAGAAGTGGGGCAGCCGGGACTTGAACACACAACGCTGGCCCCTTGCTCTTTTTTTTTATTTTTTAAAGAATTATTTATTTATTTTAAAGTAAGAGTTACACAGAGAAAGAAGGAGAGGCAGAGGGAGAGAGGGAGAGAGGGAGGGGGGGAGAGAGGGGGAGAGAGAGGGGGAGATAAAGGGGTAGAGAGAGGGAGAGAGAGAGAGGTCTTCCACCCGCTAATTCACTCCCCAATTGGCCACAATGGCCGAAGCTATGCTGATCTGAAGCCATGAACCAGGAGCTTCTTCAGGTTGCCCAGGCAGGTGCAGGGGCCCAAAGGCTTGGGCCATCTTCTACTGCTTTCCCAGGCCATAGCAGAGAGCTGGATTGGAAGTGAAGCAGCCAGGACTCAAACCGGTGCCCATATGGGATGCTGGCACCGTAGATGGTAGCTTTACCTGCTATGACACAGCGCCGCTTCTTGTTCTTGAATTTTAAAGTTTTGTTTCTTTTAGGAAGAATGGTAGCACTGCTTCTGAGACCCTAAGCCACCAAACTGATAAACATCTGATCCCCAAATGCATTTTCAGTGACTTCTGAGACTGCCTGCCTAGTGACTTTCTGTTCATACACTTCACTTCCGTTTCCAATGACTCACAGGGGACTGGGAGTCACATGGCCACATGACCACATGTCAGCCACCCACACGGCCTCTGAAATGTTAGGTAAATGCGTCTCCTGGGCAGCAGGGTGCAGCAGGCTGGTTCTTTTCCTTCCTTTCAGTGGTACCCTCTGACCTACACGGGGCACTTTAACCTTTCCGCAAGATGGGAGGAGCTGGTACAGGAACCCCGCGGAGTCCACTCGCTGTAGGCACAATCAGCAGCACAGGGCCTGAGCAGAAGGGCTGCCCCGCTCGGCTTCTCACCAGCACGGGTCCAGGGTGACATGCAGGACCTGGCTGGGTCCTCAGGAAAGCCTCGCGTGAGACAAGATGCTGCACACATGTCCAATGGCAGCAGAACGTCCCCAGGTGCCCCTGGGAGAATGGCATCTGTTGTCACATTAAGTCACAAGCCAAGCGGAAGACGGCTCATTCCTATGGCAACTCAAATTTCTAAACAAGATCTCTGGTTTCTCTGTTGGCAGAACACAGGCGCTCCTATCTCCCAAGGGGTCCCTAGCTCCTGCATGCCCACCTGCCTTGGCCAGTGCCACGCCATTCCCAGCCGAGTCCCCTGGCCTGCAGGCCTTGCATGGGCTCCATTCCCTTCCTCCGGCTCTGCAATCCTCCGCCCACCTCTGCCAACCTTGTTCTCCCTACGCACCACCAGGGCTCTCCGTGAACTCCAAGCTGACAGCTGGGGACTGCTATCCAGCATTAATGTCTGACACGACGTGGCGCCCACACACAGCTAGGGTGTCAGGGACCCTCACACAGGTAGGGTGTCAGGGACCCTCACACAGGTAGGGCATCAGGGACTCTCCACTCCTTCCCCGAAGCCCCTGGGTTAAGATTCTAGGGGCCACAAGCGAGGCCTGGGCTTGGAGGATGGGAACCTACATCTCAGCTCTGCCACCTGCTGACTTTGCCTGAGCCGCAGTCTTTCTCTGTAAAGTGGGAGTAATGGCCTCCAGATCTGGGTGGAAGCCGGGAACAAACTGAGGTGGGCAAAAGCCCCTGGCAGGGGTACAGTGAGAAGGTAATGAAACTGCTCAGCCCAGCAGCTTTGCTGCCCTCCCTTCTCCTCATTCCCGCACTTCTAATTTCAGGAGGGAAGGGGTCCAAGCAGATGGGGAACAGCTGGGAGTCATCAGAACCCCTTTCTCCAGGCGTGGCCCAGGGGCTAACAGCTGTGGGCACCAGTGACTGCTGCTCCTCAGGCAGCTGGGCCCTTGGGCAGACATGCTCTGCCCCTTCCCCAAGCTAATCTCTGGCGAAAGTACCCGAGCTCTTCTCACTTCTTCCTTTTCCAAACCCACACAGCACTCAGTAGTTTCTAAGTCCCACCAAGGTGGGTAGAATGCTGTCATGTCACCAGGCGAGACGTCCACCAAATCACCTGCTGTCCCAGCAAAGCCACTCCTCAGATTGCCTTGAAGCCACACCTAGGACACACAGGGACCCTGGGACCCTGAAAGATGGAATGAACATCGAAGGGGAAGGGGAAGATGCCTGTATCCCGCATCAGAGTGCTGGTTCAAATCCTGGCTCCTCTGCTTCAGATCCAGCTTCCTGCCAGTGCAACCCAGGAGGCGGCCGAGGACAACCCTAGTGCCTAGGCCCCCACCACCCACGTGGGACACCTGGACAGTGCTCATGGTTCCTGGCTCTGGCCTGGTCCAGCCCAAGCTATTGTGGTCATTTGGGGTGTGAACCAGCGGATGGAAGATCTCCTCTTTCTCTCTCTCTCTCTCTCATTCTAACTTTCAAGTAGATGAAAATAAGTAAGCCGTTTTTGAAAAGCGAACAAATGTCTAGCAACACGGTATTTATGCGGTCCATTGCTCCTCCCTGATCACCCCTCTGTGACAGCGCGGCTGACTTCTTCCACAGAGGGCTGGAAGGAATCAGAAACTTCGAGTGCCTGTGTTTTCCCGACACTGCCAGTTGGAGGGTGCCTTACCCAGCGCAGTGGAGTGCTCAGGGTTGAGGGATGGCGGAAGGCAGGCAGGCTGCGAGGACACGGCCGGGCCCTTGCTGAGAACTCGGTAAGCTTCTTTCTCTTCTATAAAAACTCCTCTTGCCTGTGTCGCTAGAGGCAGCTGCTCTTCCAGTTTCGACCACTTCAGCGCAGTCACAGACAAGACCGTGCAGATCTGCTATCCCCCACAAGCCGGTCAGAACACGGCAGCCCTGCGGCGGCTGGGAGCGCACTGACCTGTGCTCTGAACACATCGACGGAGGCCAAGACACTGCCTGTCTGGTCTGAATCACAGCCTTGATGTGGTCTCTCATGTTCTGTTTTTGCCCTTTATGGTATTCAGTGCCTTCTGGTTGACAACGCTGAAGGACAAAAACCCCAGTCCTCAGCCCCATCCATCTCTTTATGAACAGACACCAGCTGCCCACTTGTCCCCTGGAGCTGGGCTCCTGGCAGCCATCGGTTGTGTGGCCCAGAAAGGCCATTCAGGGCAGGCAGTGGGCAGCTGGCAGGTGCTGACCAGCCCTGGGGGACCCAAGGGAGCCGGAGGAGCTGTTAGACGACCCTGCCCCTCCTCACCCACCCAAGCCCTTCAGGCCACGCACAGGCACTGCCATGCTGCCCACCTGTCAGCCATCTACCCACAATAAGCCACTCCTTTGCACCAGGTGCAGCAGGGCCAGCCTACTCAAGCTACTCCCCCACATGCCTGGAAAATGTCTCACTACAACGCCCACACTCGGAACCCAGCCCAACACCAGCGCAGTAAACCCTTGCCCGGCGCGTCGTGCATCAAAGAAAATGACGACTGCAGGCCTACAACCACAGACACCATGAAAGCTCCCAGCAGTTCAAAATGTCTTTATTGTTAGTGAGACAATCTAGGCAATGTTCTGGAAAGTTCTGGAAGCTTCTGTCTACCGGCTCTGCTCTATGGCTCTGTTACTTCATGAGATGCACATCTCCGTTGCTAAAGTGGGCATGGCGCCTGGATACTGAAGGATGCTGGGTCTACTTTATATAAAAGCTTTTGATCCTTTGGGATTTAAATGAGATTAATGCTCCTGGCCTCTCCAGCTTGCAGCACACCAAAGTGCCCTAATTCGACTGCAGGTTAGATTACGTAGATTATACTTCCCGCTGGCAGGTGGAGAGCACGCCACACAGAGGTCCTGCCCCCCCAGCTCGGCACTGGTTTCCTCTCCTGGGGAGAGGGCTGACAGAAGGCGGAAGGGGATGCTCCCACGGGCCATCTGCATCACCGGGAGGGGACTCCACAGTTCCCCATGCACATGGCAGGTGACACTTGCTGCCCAGGGTCATTTTATTTTCAAATCTATCCCAGATTAGATGAAAAAAGATATGGCCTCTGACCTACCAGTAAGAAGGCCTTCAACATTATTCATTCTGCTATCTTGACTAACAAAAAGTCACCCCCACACACACACACACAAGGAGAGTTAACTGAGTAGAGCTGCAGCAGGTGCCAGCCATCGGAGGTCTGACCGGTCCTCGCGTGGCAGCAGCCCGTGACTGGCAGCATTCTCCCAGGATTTCTGCAAGCCAGGAAGGCACCAGACTCCTCTGTGCGGGCACATCCCGCCCAAGTGCAGGTCAGCAGGGCACAGGGCCGTGGAGCAGTCACAGCCCGTGTTGCTGAGGGTAGAACATCCTGCCGCTCTGCAGTGCTCCCGTGCCGGGTCTGCCGACTATCTTGGCGCTGTCAGTCCCTTTCTCCTCCACCCATGCGTGCAGATAACGTGAGATTATCTTGACCAGACCTCAGGAGGTTTGCCCTGCTCATTACAGATAACACGGTCAAGGCTCCCCAGCACCTGGCATGCACACAGTACTAATCCCCATAAAGGACCATCGCGCTCGTCTAAGGAGTGCATTGTCCAGGGGAGGAAAACCTCTAAGCAGGGTGGACCTACGTAGAAACTGGTAATGGTCAGGAGACAATCCCAGGTGGAATTTCACAGCTGAGTGACCCCAACCACAGGGACACTTGCAGGCACCCTGCTTTTCTCGTTTGTAAAGTGAAACATGTCTGGAGTTTATGGATTGGCAAATATTACCTGATCGCTGTGAGGCTGGCAGAGCAGACGCCAAGAACCCGCTGCCTCACAGCGGGGCTGCTTACCTGGTCCCAGGTAACCCTGAGACTGGGTGGCCCCAGGTCTGTAGGGGAGGGGCAAGGGCCTGAACCCGTGAGATTTCAGGGGGTCTGGTTCCAGGTGTGGCCATGCTCCATCCCTGCACCGCCCCTCCCACACAGACCAGGGTGGAATGAAAACATCCGCAGCCACACAGCCTCCCTTAGTTCCTGGAGCGGGACCAGGTGTGCACTGCTGACTGCACCCCAATATTCAGTGAGCAAATACACCCCCATACACACTCAGCACCCTCCCTGCCTGAGAACTCCGTGAAAGGCAAAAGCACTCATTTCGCATAGTTCAGCCTCACGGATTTCTGATACTTTCCTTGGGCCAGAGCAGCACAAGCGGGCAGCAGCCCTGTGCGGCCTCCTCTCTCCCCAGTGTGGGTATTCCACACAACTCGCCACTGCCTCTAAGGAAACCACACACGGTGGGCAGTCAAGCCGTGGCCTGGGACACCCGCATCCCGTGAGGGTGCCTGGGTGTGCAACCCAGCTCCACGGCTGCCGGCTTTCTCGTAGGGAGCATCCTGGGAGGCAGCAGGCTCAGCTACTCGGGTCCTGCCAGGCTAGTGAGACCCCGATTCAGTTTCAGGTTGTAGCTTCAACCTGGCCTAGCCTGGGTTGCTGCGCGCACCTGGGGGAAGTGAGTGAAGAAGAGACAGAACCTCTGTCTCTGCCATTCAAGTACAATAAAATTTTAAAAGAAAATCAGGCAATAGTGGTCTCCCTCTACTTTCCAATCCACTGCCAATAGCCGAATAAAATGTCTTCTACCCTACCCTGAATGTGTGTAACTCCCAGACCCAGCAGTTGGGGAAAGAAAAGAAGCAAGGACCTCGGCCCCTGCTGCTGAGTCAGCACCACAGGGGCAATTTCGCCCTGGAGCCAAAGGGCTCCCACCCACGCCCGAATCCAAGCAGCTTGGAAACAGGGCTGTGCTGCCCAGGCCAGCCTCGGGACACCCGGGGAGCCAGGGCCTCGGAAGCAACCCCAGAGGGCCCCGCACCTGTGCCATCAGCAGAACCCTCCGACTTTCTGAAACGGCTTCGCAGCATAGGCAGCCCTGCCCTTCTCCAGGTCTCCATCACCGGAGCCAAGCGGAAGCGGTGTCCTCCATCAACGAAAGGATGGCAGGGAAGGAGTGGCCTCTCCTCAGCCAGCTCCTCTTCACCTACCTCCCAGTGACCCCGGCCCTGGTGGCCGCACCTCTGCCGGTCTCCTCTGGCGAGAGACACCCGGAGATGTGTTCCTAAGAGACCCGAGGTGCTAGGTGGTCCCCTGCATTCCGCAACCTCACTCGCTCCACCACTAGGCAATGGGGTCCCTCCCAGGTCGGATGAAGAATGCCAGAGCCACAGTCCTGCACCTCACACCTGCACCCGCAAACAAGCAGGGTCCAGTTCACTTCCCCCGGTCTGCCTGCCCACCCGTCGTCCCCCTCCCCCAGCTGCTCCTCAGGGCCAGGAGCAGAGGGCAGAGGTGAAGTCCCAGGCAAACACCCTGCTTCCCCTCCCACAGCCCTGCCCCCGGCACCCCGGGGACAGCCTGGGGCCCCCAAGTCCGGGACGGGCTCCTCTCCTCTCCGCTCAGTTTCTCTTCCTGTTTATGAATCGCACTCCTCCTCGTGCCGGTTCCACCCTAGCCACCCAGTTCCAGGTTTCTGTTTTCGAAGGGACCCGACTCCTGGGACTCCAGGAATGGTGTGGAGATTGTGCGCAGTCAAGCTCTTCAGAACGAGAAAAAAGCGACCACGCAGGCAGACGGGGCGCTCTGAGCCCGGGACTGTGTCCCCAAGAGCCCCAAGGCCGGGGTCTGATCGGCGCGCCCCGGCAACCCCACTCGGGTCGGGCCCTGGGTGTGAGCCGAGCAGGCCCAGGGTCACTGCGCCCAGCGATGGCGCAAAGGCGGCCCGGGGCCACCCCTGCTGGCATCGCAGCGACGGCCCCAAGCGTGGCTCTCCTCCGCCAGCCGGGCCCCCAGGCCTGGCCAAGGTTACTTTCCGCAGCCGCAGCGCCGCCACCCAGGCCCGCGCGCCTCCAGCGCCGACTCACCGAGCGCAGCCGTGAGAACCGGGCCTGCAGCCTCCTCGCGCCCGCCGCCGCCGCGCCGCAGCCGGAGCCGAGCAGCCGCCGTAGCTCCCGCAGCCCGCCCGGCGCCCTTTTACCCAGCCGGCCCCGCCCGCCGCCCGGCTGACTCGTCACGTGACGCCGCGCCCCGCCCCGCCCCGCACCCCTGCCCCGGCTCCTGCCCCGCCTGCCCCGCCGGGCCTCGGTTCCGGGAGACCCGGCGGGGGCCGCTCGGAGCCCAGGGCGCACGGGCCAGAGGAGCGTCCCCCCCGGCTTCCAGGGGGACCTGCCGCGGGCGGGAGGCGCACAAGTGGGCCCAGGTCCCCACCAGGCAAAGCTGCGGGATGTCTGCGTGTTGCCATCCATTCGCAGAGCAGAGGCTGGGGCTGCAGGTGTGGGGACAGCCAGCCTCACAGAGGAGCCTTAACGCGGGGCTCCCTTAGCGCTAACGTTTCCAGATAGTGTTGTGGAGATTCAGGACAAGGCACCCAAATGCCGTGCACTGGCGTGCTGAGAACTTCGAGCCCAAGAAAGCACGCTCGCCAGATCTGGCGGACCTTTCTCCCCCCAAAACAGGCGCAGGAACTAGACTGCCTCTTCCCCCAGGTAAGTCATAGCAGCTAGGACCCTGCGCCTACACACCTGGAAAACCTAGAAGTAGAATCGGACCTTGCCTGGCCTTTCCGTGTGGGAGCTGGCCACCCTCTGGAACCACCTTGTCTGATGCTAGGTTCCCAGAGGGCCTGCCCGGCACCAGAGGGAGGAAGGGCTGCTACACAGTGGGGCCAAGCAGAGTCTGAACAGGGACATAGGCAACCAGCACAGGGTGTTTTTTTTTTGTTTTGTTTTTGGTTTTTTTTTTTTTTTTTTTTTTTTTTTTTGCTGGAGAGGCTGGTGGAAATGGTAGGGTGGCTTGGGCCCATTTCCCCCCCACAAGCACCCCCAAACCTCTCTAGCCCTCATGACAAGCTAGAGACCCAGAAAAGTCTGGCACCTGATCCAGGCAGGAGAAGGCTCCCTGATGGGCCAGGGCAGGCTCAGGAGCTGTGTGACAGCTGATGGCTGGGCATCTGTACCTACGGCAGAGAGCCAGCCTCCTGCAGTCAGCCGGACCCACAGCTCGCAGCCTTCTCCTGCCTGGGTCAGGTGCCAGACTTTTCTGGGTCTCCTAAATGAAACCGGGGTCAAGCCTACCTTGCAAGCTTGTCGTGAGGGCTAGAGAGGTTTGGGGGTGCTTGTTGGGGGGAGATGGGCCCGAGCCACCCTACCATCTCCACCAGACAGAGTGTTTCCATCTGCTGGCCCACTCCCTGTATTCCCATGGCAGCCAGGGCTGGGCCAGGCTGAAGCCAGGAGCCTGGAACTCCATCCAGGTTTCCCATGAGGGTGGCAGGGCCCAAGCTTGGGCCACCATCTGCTGCTTCTGAGGAAGCATTGGCAGGAAGCTGAATCTGAAGCAGAGGAGCCGAGACTCAGCCCAGCTCCCTGACAGAGGATATGGGCATCCCTAGCATAGCTTAACCTACCGCGCTACAACAGCCACCCAAGACACATGGTCTAAGGAAAATCAGCACCTGGTGAAATGAGGAAGCCCCCCACCTCCCCTACACCATGTTACAGAGGCAGAAAAGGGAACCCAGGAAAGTTCTAGTAAGTTACTGTTAGGTTCTAGGGTTCGAAGAAGGCCAGGAGGCAGCTAAAGCAGAAAAGACTGTTTTAGTGGGGACAGAAACACTTTGAGAAAGTGTAAGGAGAGCCTGGATCAGACGCCAGACTTCTCTGGGTCTCCTGAGTAAAACTGGGATCATAGCTGTTTCATCCGGCCTGGGTTCAGGCCCAGTGACCTAAGGGGTTCCAGCGAGCCGAGCCTCAGTGGCCTAAAATGTTCGGACAGTAGCCAGTCAGTCAGTGCCACAGGGTAGCAGTGCAGCAGGCTTTTGTAACGCCAGCCAGGGACTCTGAAGCCCCCGCAGCTCTCCTGCTCAGCAGGTGAAGGAGTGGCCACAGCTCCCAGACCTGTGGGCCACAGAGGCTGTGATGGGATGTTAGGAAGGCACCGAGAGCAACTTGTTTTCTAGACAAGGTATTTTGTCCTTGAGAGCTGGCATTAAAATGCAAATACATAATCTGGAGAGGTAGCAGGTTGCCCAGCTGTATTTTCTGCTGCTCTTTGTTTTACAAAAAAGTAGCTGGGTTCTTCACTATAGCCACCGTGGTCCTGTCTATATATAGCTATGAATCTCTGTGGATCCCATAGCCTCATGTTGCAAGCCTCAAGTAGATGCATGACATTTTGTTTCCAAAAGGAAAAAATACACTCTCTTCCTTTACTTTCGCCTGGCCACTTTGCCAGGTGTGTCCTGGGGTGGGGGTGGGGGCTTTCCTTCCTGCTAAGATAGCCAGCCCCAGCCGCAAAGCCCCTCTGATCCCAGGCTTGCATTTTGTCTCACAGATGGGTCTGGATGCAGAGTGGTACAGTTGAGGACAACCCAGCCTGGGTGAGGACGTGACCTTGGTGTGGATCCTCATGTCTGAAGGAAGGCTACACGGTGTTTTCTTAGCACTGTAGCTCCACGTCTGCAGCCCCCTGTCAATCTTCCACAAGGAGGTAGAGCAAGCTTAGACTCTGCCCCAGAGAACCGTGTGACACCTGGGTAAGTGTCTTAGTCACCCTGTTTTCCAGGGTCCTTATCTGGCTAGTGAAGATGGCTGTTGATTAAATCGTTTTCCTCTCCATTTGTGTTCCAAGCCACAACACTGCACACAACTCCTTAGACAAATGTGAGCGCTCCCTGGGGATGGATAGCCTCCCCTGGTCCAACAGCCACTTTGGGAGCTGCCGCTGGAGCAGCCCTCCCTAAAGGCACAAGACAGCGAGTGAGACCCTCTGAGTCAGAAAGCCTCATCTCCTGAGACCTCTTGCAGATAGAAGGAAGGCCTTTGGAGGATAATTTACTTTTTTAATGGTTTATTCACTTATTTTTCTTGAAAGACAGAGTGGCAGAGAGGGAGAGAACATGAGTGAGGGATCTTATATCTATCTGCCGGTTCACACCCAAAGTAGCCACAGCTGGGGTGGTGCCAGGCCAAAGCCAAGAGCCAGGAAATCCATCCTGGTCTCCCACGTGGGTGGCAGGGGCCCAAGGACTTGGGCCATCCTCTGCTGCTTTCTCAGGCGCATTAGCAGGGAGCTGGATTGGAACTGGAGCAGCCAGGACTTGAACCAGCACCTATATGGGATGTGGGCATTGCAGAGGTGGCTTAACCCGCTACGCCACAGGGCCTGCCAGCCCCATAGGATTCCTTTTAAACAAAGTTCTGAAACAGGCAATACTCATCTATGGAGGAACGGTATCAAAGCTGGTTGCCTCTGTGGTTAGGAATTGACTGGCAAGGGCCCCAGAGAACTTTCTGGAGTGATGATTTTGTTCTGTGTCTTGACGGAGGTTTGGGTTACATGGGTGGATGTGCTTGTCAACTCTTGGCAACTATGCACTTGAGATTTGTGCATTTTGTCTTTGTAGCTACATTTAGCATCAGAAGAAACCGGTGCGAGCGCATGCTGGACTCTGGCTAACGAGAAGGATGCTGAAAGAGAAGTGACAGTTACACAGTTTACTGTGAGATGCATTAGCGTGCTGGATTGATGGATGGAGGTCGGGAGGCAGGGTGCATGGACGGATCTGTGATAGACCGGCTGAAATGAAATGTTCACAGTAGAATCTAGATGGGCATCCCAGTGTGCCCTGTAAAAATTCACTGTGACGTACTTTCAGCTTTGTTGTGTCTTGAAAATGTACACATCGTCTTTTAAGCCTATGACATAAAAACAAAACCTGAAACAAAAAGGACTTCACAAAAACTGTTCTTCAAGGTGGGCTCAGATATCCGTTATTCCAAAAAATCTGCTGAGCCAGTTACCTACTAAGAATGTTTGTTCCAGGCCGGTGCTGTGGCGCAGCGGGTTAAAGCCCTGGCCTGAAGCGCGGACATCCCATATGGGCACCAGTTCTAGTCCTGGCTGCTCCTCTTCCAATCCAGTTCTCTGTATGGCCTGGGAAGGCAGTAGAAGATGGCCCAAGTCCTTGAGCCCCTGCACCCACGTGGGAGACCTTGAAGAAGCTCCTGGCTCCTGGTTTCGGATTGACGCAGCTCCGGCCATTGTGGCCATCTGGGGAGTGAACCAGCAGATGGAAGACTCTCTCTGTCTCTACCTCTCTCTGTAACTCTGTCTTTCAAATAAATAAATCTTAAAAAAAAAAAAAAAAGAATGTTTGTTCCAGCCTCTGCAGTCCACTGACCTTGCTTCCAGCCACTCTGCAGGTGTGGGTGGCATGCTTGCCTGTCGCTCCCCCTCTTTGTGGAGGAACGACACTAAACCCTGCCTAGGCTTCATATCCGAGTCACGGCACCATTATGTCGCTCCCCCTCTTCGTGGAGGAACGACACAGGACCCTGCGCTGTTCTTTTGTCTGCTCGGCCCTCCCCGGGTTTGCTGCTGGTTCTTCCCGGGTTGGCTACTGTCCCTTCCACCTCCGTGGAAGGGCGGTTCCCCCTGCCACTTTCCCCACTTCCGCGGGGGAGCGGCACACCGCCGGCCGGCTCTCTCAGGGGCTGCACAGGTGTTCCTTCAGATAGATGTTCCTGGTGCATGTTGTCTCTCTCCTCCTTTATAGTCCTCTTCCACCAATCCCAACTCTGCTACCCACACGCCGAGTACGCTGCTCTCCTCCAATCAGGAGCAGGTCCTACAGTTTATTGTTTGAACTGGAGGCAGCTGTGTAGAAGCTGTTTCCTCCTCTCCCAGCGCCATATTGTGGGAGAGCAGATGCATAGAATAAGTCTTAATTCCAGTAACTTAGTCTAGTCCGAGTTGCTCCCAGTTGCTCCCCACACTTGCCATCACTGCTTTTTAAATTTTTTTAATAACAATTACATTCTTTTTTTTTTAATTTATTTATTTGAAAGGCACAGTTACAGAAAGAGAGAGTGAGATCTTTCACTCCCCAAATAGCCACAACTGCTGGAGCTGGGCCAATCCAAAGCCAGCAGCCAGGAGCTTCTTCCAGGTCTCCCAAGTGGGTGCAGGGGCCCAAGCACTGGGGCCATCCTCTGCTGCTTTCCTGGGCGATTAGCAGAGAGTTGGATTGGGAGTGGAGCAGCTGGGACTTGAACTGGCACCCATGTGAGATGCCAGCACCACTTACACCATGGTGCTGGCCCTGCCATCACTACTTTTGTTACTATCATTTATGTGTTGCGGTGACAGTACCAGCCATGTTCCTCACTACTCTATAAGCTGGTGGAACATAGGAACTGTGCCTCAGTTTCTAGGGCATATCCTTGCAGATGATCTGATTCTGATTTTATGTGACTAATTGTGCTGCATTCCTCTAATTTGCAGATAACTGACAGCAATGCAAAATAACCTCCTTAGCATGTAAACCCTGTCTGTGGACACTTGGGCTCCCATTTGGCCAGCTGTTGTGGCGTTTGTGCTCTATGCGTGGGTTTGCTTTGGGTGTTCTCCACTGGAGCCTTATGACGCCTTACCAGTTTCCACACAGAGGAGTTCGGCAAGCTCTCTGATACATGTATGTTTTTATATCTATTTGAGACTCATGATTTTTCCTAAATCCTTGGGGCAGTGGGGTGCTGCCATGCATTAAGCCATGCTTGGGTCTCAAATCCTGTGCGTGAGTGCAGGTCAAATTCTGGCTGCTCCACTTCTAACTCAGCTCCCTGCCAATGCACCGGGGAAGTAGTGAAGATGGCTCAAATACCTGGGGCCCTGCTACCAACCTGGGAGACCCGGATGTAGTCCCAGTTTCTTGGCTTTGACCTGGCCCAACATTTGGGGAGTGAACTAGCAGGTGGAAGATCTCTCTCTCTCTCTCTCTCTCTTTTTCTCTCTCTCCCTCTCTGCCTATCAAGTGGATTAAAATAAATAAATAAACATTAAAAATCATCCTTGAGCACCCCACAGTGCCTAACTGATAGTGTTGAGCTGAGGTAGATTTCCTGGTTGACTATAATCATATTCAGTACTTTCATAAATACGTTATCATTGCCTGCCCAGACTCTGAGGTGCTCTGGGGAAGAGCACCATCTTATTCTTGTGTTTGGTTTCAGCCCCTCTATTGTCCTCCTTCCAGCAAGGAGGTATGGGCTGTGCATTGGGGCACCTCATTTTCCCTCTGACAGCTCTCTTTCTTTGGGGGTGACCATCAGCAGTGAGAGGGGACATGGTGATGCTTTGGTTCCAGTAACTTCTAAATTTCTGGGTCTAGCTTGCTTCGGCTGACTGGGTCTTTTTCCATTGGCTTCCAGAAAGAAATCTCATTATTCTCATGCCAGTGTCTCCTTCATGGCCTATCTTGGTTTGAGGGCAATTGAGTTACTGCAGACAAAAGACATGGGGTCTCCTCTGGTACCCACCAGGGCCTCAGCACCTGCATGTGCTCTACTGGGCTAGAAGCCTGGCCTGGCAACGCCTCAGCCCTTCAGCTTTGCCCCTGACGCCAGCACTCAGAGCCCTCTGTGTTTCTGATGCGGCCTCTGTGCCCCTATCCATGGCCTCCTTGCCAGGACGCAGGAGAGCTGACGTTGTGTGACCTCCTTAGCTCCCCAGCGTGTATCATCCCACTCCAGCTTCCCAAACGTTGCCTTTGCAACTATAAACAATATACCCAACCTATCACATTTCTCATTTTCACAACTTTTGACTGTTTGGTTTTTTTTTTAAGGTTTATTTAATTTCATCTTAATGAAAGAGCAACAGAGAGAGATAAAAAAGGAGATCTTTGATCCATTGGTTCACTCCCTAAATGCCTGCAACAGCCAAACTTTGGCCAGGCTGATGCCAGGAGCCAGGAATCCCAGCCAGGTCTCTGATGGGAGTGGCAGAGGCTTAAGCACCTGGCCCATCAGCCGGGTTGCTGATCGACAGCAGAACAGCCAGGACTGGATCTAGTGGGGGATGCAGGTGACCCAAGTCACAGCTCAGCAACTGAACCACAACTCCCACCCTGGCAGTTGGACCCTGAAGATCCTGGGCCAGCCTGGACACTGTGTTTCTCAGACTCTCCCTCTGGGGGATTCTCAGACTCATGCAGGTTTGGGAATTGCTGTTCTATAATGACGAGAGGTGGCATTATTAGAAGTTTAGGTGTCTGTTTAGAGAAGGGTCCATTGGAGGCTCCAGGGCTGACTCACTGTCATGCTCTCTCCCAAATCCAACACGGGCTTCTTTGCCCAAGGGCAGGAGCAGTTTTCTGCTGTAGACAGCACACTCTTCAGGGACCAGCAGCAAGTGTGTGCCTCCAGGCCCCCCGGGGCCATGTGATCCACGGTCTGGGCCATCGTGAGGTCCACCCAGCCTTGAGAGTCACCTCCTGGTGACCAGATGGCTGCCTGCGCTGCTGAGCCCAGCTCCAGAGAACTCCAATGCAGTGACTCAGCAAGGGTGGCTTTTTGTGCAAGAGAAACAGAAGAAGATTGAGTAGCCCCAGGGAGGCTTGAGGCCCCGGTTTTGTTTTGAGAGGGCGTGTGCATGTCACACGGGGCATCCATTACCCTGGATGACAGGTGATGATTTTAGCAGTGGCGGTGAGGAACTTAATCTAAACAAAGACATCCTGTGTCTTCATCTGGCTGCAAGTGTGGTCCACTTGGATAACCCGAAGTGCAGTGTTCAAGCGCCTTCCTCATGAAATCATTGTTGATGCCATCAAAATCAAGATGATACCAAGGAAAGTAAATTCATTTTGGTCCAAAAAAAAACCCCGCATACATACTAGAGCTCTTCAAAGAGTTCATGAGGGGCCTGGCATTGTGGCATGGTGGGTAAAGCTGCCACCTGTAGTGCTGGCATCCCATATGGGTGCCGGTTCGAGACCTGGCTGCTCCACTTCCAATCCAGCTTTCTGCTATGGCCTGGAAAAGCAGTAGAAAATGGCCCAAGTCCTTGGGCTCCTACACCCACATAGGAGACCCCGAAGAAGCTCCTGGCTCCTGGCTTCAGATCAGCTCAGCTCTAGCTGTTGTGGCCACTTGGGGAATGGAACAGCAGATGGAAGACCTCTCTATGTCTCTGCCTCTCTGTAACTCTGCCTTTCAAATAACTAACTAACTAACTAACTAAATAAATAAATCTTTAAAAAAAAAAAGAGTTCATGAAAAATGTGTATTGAGAAAATGCAGTGTGTGGCTTTCCAAACATTTTTGCAGCAAAATAAATTATCTTTTCTTTCCACTTTCCTGTGAACTTGTTGAAGTACCTTTGTATTATTGCAGGGTAAAAAATTTGAGGTGGTGGGGGCTGGTGTTGTGGGGCAGTGGGTTAAACTACCACCTGCAATGCAAGTATCCCATATTGGGAGTGCCAGTTTGAGTCCCAGCTGTTCTACTTCCAGACAAGTTCCCTGCCAATAATGCACCTGGGAAGGCAGCAGAAGATGGTCCAAGTGCTGGGACCCTTGCTACCCACATGGGAGACCTGGATGGAGTTCCAGGCTGCTGGCTTTATCCTGGTCCAGCCCTGACTGTCACAGCCATTCGTAGAGTGAACCAGCAGATGGAAGATCGATCTCTCTCTCTCTCTGTCTCTCTCTCTCCTCTGCTCTCTCTGTCACTCTGCCATTCAGATAAATAAAATAAATCTTTTTTAAAAATTGAGCTGATAGGGGCCGGCTCTGTGGCACAGCGGGTTAAAGCCCTGGTCTGAAGCACCGACATCCCATATGGGTGCCAGTTTCTAGTCCCAGCTGTTCCTCTTCCGAGCCAGCTCTCTGCTATGGCCTGGGAAAGCAGTAGAAGATGGCCCAAGTCCTTGGGTCCCTGCACCCATGTGGGAGACCCAGAAGAAGCCCTTGGCTCCTGGCTTTGGATCGGTGCAGCTCCGGCTGTTGTGGCCATCTGGGGAATGAACCACCAGATGGAAGATTCTCTCTCTCTCTCTCTCTCTCTCTCTCTCTCTCTCTGCCTCTCTCTGCAACTCTTTCAAAATAAATCCTTAAAAAAATTAAGCTGATAAAAAAATCATTCTGTGTATGCAGTCTGTTGTCCACTGAAATGTCATTATGTAATGCATGACCGTACTCACATTCTTTTTTTAAACTCCACCTCAACATATAATTCTCAGACTCTTCCAGCAAAACTCTCATTTCACCTTACATTCCTAAAATACCTCTCATTCTCTCACCACACTTTATAAGAATTTTCTGTACCCATGGCCCCAACTTTCTATCACCCTGTTCACTTCTCAGCCGTTAAAATCTTGTTTCTGACTTCATCAGCTCACTAAGACTTCTGTTGCGTTATCTAATAAGACCCTACTTGGCAAATACAATGCACATTTTCGGTCCCTATCTGAGTTGGCCTGTCCTGTCACCCTGCCCCGTTTTCTGTGTCTGAACACTGTGTACTGGTGGGTACCACAATCACACTCTTCCTCGCGGGCTTCCTTCCTTTCCGACGGCTTCAGAGTCTTTTCCACGACTCTACCTTCCTGTGCCTCCTGGTAAATATCCACATGAGAAGTGTTCCTCATTCTTCTCTTCTCACTCTTGAATCTCTCTTGTTGAGCCCATCATTTTTGTGGATTTTTAGCTACTGATTCTAAAACTCATATATGCAATCTCAAGATATGAAACCAGGGGCCAACGCTGTCACGTATTAGGCTAAGTCTCCACCTATGGTGCCAGCATCCCATATGGGTGCTAGTTGAGTCCTGGCTGCTGCTCTTCTGATGCAGCTCTCTGCTATGGCCTAGGACAGCAGTGGAAGATGGCCCAAATGCTTGGGCCCCTGCACCCACATGGGAGACCCGGAAGAAGCTTCTGGCTCCTGGCTTTGAATTGGCCCAACTCTGGCTGTTGCAGCCATTTGAGGAGCGAACCAGCAGATGAAAGAGCTCTCTATCTCTCTCTGTGTGTGTGAGTGTGTGTATATGTGTGTGCAACTCTGTCAAGTAGATCAATAAATATTTAAAACAAAGAAATAGACTTTCTACAAAAATTGAGCTGATAGTGTGGGCATGTGGTACAGCAATGAAGATGCTTCTTGGGAATGTGTGCGTCTGTGTCAAAGTGCCTGGCTCCACTTCTTTTAGTTTTTTAAGATTTATTTATCCATTTGGAAGTCAGAGTTACAAAGAAAGAGGGGGGAGGGAGAGAGAGAGAGAGAGAGAGTGAGCTTTTATCCACTGATTCATTCCCCAGATGGCCGCAACTGCCAGTGCTGGGCCAGGCCAAAATCAGGAGCCAGGAGCTCCATCCGGGTCCTCCACATGGGTGGCAGGGCCTAAGCACTTGAGCCATCTTCTGCTGCTTTTCCCAAGCTATTAGCAGGGAGCTGGATTGGAAGAGGAGCAGCCAGGACATGAACTGGTGTCCATATAGCATGCCAGCATCACCAGGGGTGGCCTTACCTGCTGTGCCATAACACCAGCCCCATGTCTCCACTTCTGATTCTGACTTCCTACTGTGGGGAGCAACTGGGAGCAACTCGGACTAGACTAAGTTACTCGGATTAAGACTTATTCTATGCATCTGCTCTCCCACAATATGGCGCTGGGAGAGGAGGAAACAGCTTCTACACAGCTGCCTCCAGTTCAACCAATAAACTGTAGGACCTGCTCCTGATTGGAGGAGAGCAGCGTACTCGGCGTGTGGGTAGCAGAGTTTGGATTGGTGGAAGAGGACTATAAAGGAGGAGAGAGGGCCGGCGCCGTGGCTCAATAGGCTAATCCTCCACCTTGTGGCGCCGGCACACCGGGTTCTAGTCCCGGTCGGGGCGCCGGATTCTGTCCCGGTTGCCCCTCTTCCAGGCCAGCTCTCTGCTATGGCCAGGGAGTGCAGTGGAGGATGGCCCAGGTGCTTGGGCCCTGCACCCCATGGGAGACCAGGAAAAAGCACCTGGATCCTGGCTCCTGCCATCGGATCAGCGCGGTGCGCCGGCTGCAGCGGTGGCCATTGGAGGGTGAACCAACGGCAAAGGAAGACCTTTCTCTCTCTGTCTCTCTCTCTCACTGTCCACTCTGCCTGTCAAAAAAAAAAAAAAAAAAAAAAAAAAAGGAAAGAGACAACATGCACCAGGAACATCTAAGGGGAACATCTATCTAAGAGGAACACCTGTGCAGCCCCCAGAGAGCCGGCCGGTGGTGTGCCGCTCCCCTGCGGAAGTGGGGAAAGTGGCTAGGGGGAACCGCCCTTCCACGGAGGTGGAAGGGTCGGTAGCCAACCCGGGAAGAACCAGCAGCAAACCCGGGGAGGGCCGAGCAGACACAAGAACAACGCAGGGTCCTGTGTCGTTCCTCCACAAAGAGGGGGAGCGACACCTACTAATGCACACCTGGGAGGCAGCAGGTGACCGATCAGGTACTTGTGTCCCTGCCACCTGCATGGGAGACCCAGATGGAGTTCCTGGCTCCTGGTTTCAGCCTGGTCTAGCTCTGGCTATAGTGGGCATTTGGGTACTGAACCCATGGATGGAAGATTCTCTGTTTCTGTCTCTCTGCCTTTCAAATAAATAGACAATTTTTTAAATTCTATATAATAAATGGGCCCATTCCAACAACAATAAATTTCATTCTTTTTTTTCCTTTAAAAATGTTTAGAAATAAAGCTTGTTTATTTAGTTGGGGCTGAAGCCAGGAGCTGGGCACTCAATCCAGGCCTCCCGTGTAGGTGGTGGGGCCTGATTACCTGAACCATCACCGCTGCCTCCCAGGTCTGCATTCTCAGGAAACTGGAGCAGCTCCCCGAGTCCCTGCATGAGGACCCTGCTCGAGGGCAGAGGCAGAGTGGGGAGCCCCCTGATCTCTCAGCAGCCCTCGCCTGCCAGTGATCTGTAGAGCTTCTACACATGGCCCCTTCACGGAAGCTGTGTGGCTGTCCGTGGGCTGGGAAGTGTGGTTTAGCCACACGTGCAGCAGCCCAGAACAAAGAAATGGTTTTGGTGAGCTCTGACTGGCCAGTGGCACAAGTTTATGATCCTGGTTCCACCACTTCCCATTTAGGGACTTGGGGAAGCTCACGAAACCCTCTGGGTTGGTTTTCTTCATCTGTAGCAAGGGGTGATGATGGGACTGATCTCACAGGGACGTGGTGAGGGCACTAATACTCATAAGGCATTCAGCGGCCAGCACAGCGCAACCTCCAGACTGCTCCAAATCACAAGTGCATGGTCTCTGATTTCCACAGGGGATTGGTTCCAGGCCTCCCCCTGCTTCCACGCAGATCCCAAAATCTGTGGTTGCTCAGGTTCTTCCTATAAAATGGCTTAATATTTGCGTATAACCTACACAATCCTCCTGCATACTTTCAATGGTTTCTAGGTTACTTAAAGCTCCCAATATAATGTAAATGCCTTTCAGTCTAGTAGCTAAGATGCCCTTGTCCCACATCAGAGTCCCTGGGTTCAATTCCTGGCTCTGCTCCTGACTCCAGCTTCCTGCTAATGCACGCCCTGGAAGGCAGCAGGGAGCTGGGTCCTTGTCACCCATGTTGGAGACTTGCATTGAGTTCCTGGCCCCCAGTTCCAGCCATTGTAGTCATTTGGGGAGTGAAGAGAGCTAACTGTCTATCTCAATAAAGAATTGTTTTTTAACAAGTGCATCTGAGAGCAGGTGTTTGCACAGTGCTTAAGCTGCCCTTTAGGATGCCTGCATCCTGTGTCAGAGGGCCTGTGTTCCAGGCCTGGCTCTGCTCTGATCCAGATTCCTGCTAACGCAGACCCTGGAAGGCCACAGATGACGACTCAAGTATTGAGGTCCCTGCCACCCCAAGGGGAAGCTGTGGGTATCTTCAGGATACCTCCCAGCATTTTCTTTTCACATGTCTGCCTCTGTGGGAGACCCAAATTCCGTACCAGGCTCCTGGCTTTGGCCTGGCCGAGTCTTAACTGTTTCAGGTATTTGGGGAGTGAACCAGTGGATAGAAGATTCTCTCTCTCCTTCCCTTTCTCTCTCTCTCTCTCTCTCTCTCTCTCTGTGTGTGTGTGTGTGCACGCACCTTTCAAAGAAAATGAAAATAAATAGAAAATAAAATTATATTTAAAAATATCTGTGTATATTCCATGTTTTTCCCCCGAATCTTCCCAGGCAAGGTTGGCAGAATCTGTGGGTGTGGAACTTGCAGATACCAAGGCTGAGTGCACTGCAAACCCACAGGACACACTGCTCCCACCCAGCTCCTGGCCGCTCCTGGCGCCTTCTCATCTTCAGAAGCATTTCTGACTTGGGCCTCTTAGCAACCCGGTGAGGCAGGCATTTTACAGACGAGAAGACCCAAGAGAGGCTGGGATGTTTGCCAGGGTCACACGGCGCGGAAGCAGCTGGGCCTCCTGACTCAGCCCCGCGCCTTTCCTGGCTCTTGTTGAGGTCGCGGCCACCACCCCTGTGACTCTGCAGTGCCCCGGGCCCCCTCCGGGGCAGCTGTCTGAGTGACAGGGAAGTGGGCTGTCTTCTTGGGCTCCTATGCCTTAGAGTCTCGCGGGCGGTCTCAGAACATTTGTCCTGGGGAATGAATTTCCCCCCATGGACAGCCCTACAGACTCAGCTCCCAGAAAAATAGCTCAGTGCTGTTGGCGGTGGATTCCGAGTATCTACCTGGGAAAGTTCTCAGTTGTGGCCAAGGAGGAGCGACAGTTGGGAAGTACCCGACTCAGGGTTCCTCGGCCGTTTTTGGCACGGACCACGAGACCAACAGAAGTTTCATGACCATAGGTCAGCAGAAGGAGTTTTTGAGGGGAATCTTTTTTGCTAAGGGAAGATAGAGTAGGCCGCTTCGATTTCAGCATGTCATTGCTCCAGCTCATTTCGATACCAGCAAGATCCACCAGGGAGAATGGTCTCTGTTTGTTATGGATTTCAGAAACATTGGCATGTTTGTGTAGCTGGTTAGTAAGTCGTTTTCTAAACTGTTCTGGTCTTTGAAGAAGTGTTTTGTTGTTGCTGAACTCTGCTTTGGCTCGAGGATGTCTCTGGATGTCAGAAATCCACACTGAGACATGAGCTCATCTGTTGCCCCAGATGGTCACCTGTCTGAGCTCGCCATCCCTGTTCATTTGTGTGGGGCTCTGTGTAGGTGTGAAGACTTCCTCTGATTGACACGTGCGTGTGACTGGACGTAGGAAAACATTGTTGCTAACTCTCCTTTGTGTGTGTGTGTGTTGCGGGGGGAGTAGTGGATCTGTCATCGGGGTGCGCAAGGCAAGTTGGTGGAGTTTGCTGGAGGAGCTGGGAGGGGTGTGTGCTGAGCCAGCCCCCTCCTTCCCCTGCACTGGGTCACTGACTGACAGTCAACAGAGCGACTTGTGAGCTGGAACAGGACTGCGTGAAGGCTGCTGGGGTCGTGGGCAAATAAAGCTGTTGGGCAGAGCCTCTCGCCAGCAGTGGACAGGTGCCGTGAGGAGGCAGGCTTCCAGCGTGCCCGGGTGTGGGGTCAGAGCCGCTGGAGGCACTGGGCCACATGCAGGTCAGAAGGTCCAAGCAGGAGGCCTAACTGCCCAAGCGTGGAGCCAGCCTTCATGATGAATCAGTGCATCAGCTGTAGACTAGGGGCAGGAGGGGAGCCGCGATCCGTGTGGCCTAGATGAACCTGAATTAATTAAAGCAAAAACAATATCTGTTACCTTCTCCCTTGTATGGTTTTCTGCTTTCTTGCTTGGCCTTGAAGTCCTTCATCAGGAGCCTCTCTCTGCTTTAGATTAGTAAAATGGACAGAAGCCTCCCACTTCCATGGCCTCTGGTTGTTGACAGTTGTCCTCAAGGGTCTGGTGTTGTGGTGCAGTGGGTTAAACCACCACGCGTGATACCAGTATCCCATATCAGAGTGCTGGTTTAAATCCTGGCTGCTCCATTTCCGATCCAGCTCCCTGCTAATGTGCCTGGGAAAGCAGCAACAGATGGCCCAGGTCTTTGAACTCCTGCTACCCACATGGCAGACCCAGATGGAGTTCTAAGCTCCTGCCTTTGGCCTGGCCCAGCCCCAGCTGTTGTAGTCATTTGGGGAGTGAACCAGTAGATAAAAAGAAAATTCTTTCTGGCCTTCCCTGTCTATCACTCGGCCTTTCAAATAAATTAAAGTGAATCTTTAAAAAAAGAAAAAAAAAAAAAGAAACTTATCCTCAAGATGTTGGCAAACCTCCAAGTAGACACACTGGGGGAGGGGAGGCGGCTGTGGCGTCTTCCAACGTCCCTCGCCCGCCAGCACAGTCTTTTCCCATGTCCTGTCTCCTGGGCATGCTCTGTCTGACCACAAAACTCAAGCCCTGGCTGGATTTCCACACACATGTGAGTCACGGTGAGTTTGGCAGGCTTCTCTGGAGTGTTGGGGCTAGGCAGACAGGATGGGGGGAAGGCAGCCAAGCGATGGCAGAAAAACGCGCCCGGAACGCAGGTGTCTCTTTTCTGAAAATGTTGACCCTGCCCTGCTGGATTCTGTTGCATCTCAACTTTTCCATCCTTTCTGCTCCTCTCTGCCTGCTTCACAGATCTCTCCTGTTCCCTTTCGGGGGCGAAACAAACCCGCGTCTTCCTGTCCCTTGCAGACAGCCTCCCTCACTCTGTGATTCGGTCCTTGCTGCTGGCCCACACCCTTCGTCTGCGCCACCCTGGTCTCTCCAGGCTCTAGAACCCCTGCCCCGGTTAGAATTCTGGGGCCAGCGGCACTTCCTGTCTTTCGCTTCCTTTCTCTAGAAAAGTGCACTTCATTCCAGCCTTGCTCAGCTCTGTGGAGAAGGGCAGGGCCGAGCTGCTGGCAGGGCTGTTTACACCTGGAGATCTGTCATTGTGCCAGCGCCCTCAGTCCCAGATGTGCTCATCAAAAACACCCAGCAGCAGGTGGGGGTGCCCAGAGGACACAACCCCTGTGTCTGTGCCCCAAAAGTTCTCCCAGAAGAGAGATCATATTCCAAAGCCGTGCCTGCAGAGCCAGCTTTCTCTACCATTTTCATCTTAAAAATGTATGTGAGAGTTGGCTTCCATTCCATGACACTGTCAGCGGTGGTTCACTGGAAAAATATTTTAGGATAAAAGGGAGCCTTTATTTCAGGAAGCACTTTGCAAGCTGGGGGGGCGGGGCATAGCCATGGGCACGTAATCAAAGTCCACTCTGAAGGAGCAGGGGGAAGGGTTGTCTCATGTAGAGAAATTTCCCTCCCAGGTGCTGCTCTGCTCCACTGCTGGAAACGAGGGATGCAAGCTTTCATGAATGCACTAGTTCTGATTTTTAAACAAGCTTTAATTTGTTTATTTGAAAAAGAGAGAAGGGGAGAGAAAGAATCTTCCATCTTTAGGTTCAAGGCTGGGCCAGGCTGAAGCCAGGAGCCCAGAACTCAATCCAGGTCTCCCATCTGAGTGGCAGAGACCCACGTTCTTGAGCCATCAGTTGCTGGCCTCCTAGAGTACACATTAGCAGGAAGCTAGAATCAGAAGCAGGCCTTGAACTCAGCAACTCTGATACGAGACGCAGGTGTTCCAAGTAGTGTCTTAATCACCGGACCAGATGCCTGGTTGATCTTTAAAACTGACCATAGGTCAGATTCACTGGTCAGGTCTGGGTGTTGACAGGAGCCTTTTCAAAGGCTGTTGACCTCAGCAGCTGAAACAGGAGCACGCCCTGGCGAGGGCCACACCGTGGCTTTTCCAGGAACACAGAGCATAGCAGAGCGTGTGTATCCTCCCAGAGGCACACGGCTCCTTGGCTCTGTCGTGACTCTCAGGCTCATTCTGCCACTCAGGATCCATCTGGGAGGTTCACCTTTTCCCAGGTTTGCAGTGCCGTGTCCATGTTTGTATTAACAGAAAAGCAGCTCCCTTTCCTGGGCTGAAAGTGGTTGATGTTTCTCTTGCAGGCACTGCCCTAGCAATGGCAAGCCCATGCAAATGGAATTTAGGGTCTCGATGGGGAGACAGAGCCCCTAAGACAGACAAGTCAACCAACCGCGGCGACGTTCAAGGCTACCCACCTGCAGGGGCCTGCTGCACCAGGTGATCGAGTCCTTTCTTCTTTTCTTCCCCCAGGACTTTCTGTATTTCTTCCAATACCTGGCTCACAATAGCACTTCATAGTTGTTGGCTGAATGATTGAGTACAGGGATAAAGGTATCTATTACACAGATTGACTCTTTGTCATCTAGGAGTTTGGTCCAGCCGCTCGGTGACAGCTAAAATCGAGGGTGTTTTACCAGTCTTCAGAAAACAGTGAGCTCAATCCCTTAACTGAGGTGAGAAGGATCAGGCCCCGATAAATAAAATGGACATGAAACACGTTTGAACTGAAGTGGACAGAACCCAGACCCCTGGGTCAAGCACTGTGGTTCTGAATCCCCAGGCTCTGCAGTGCTTGTCCTTCGAGGCACACCCGAATGAGCAACTGACATCACCTGTTGGTATAAATGTCAACAAACATGACATCGGATTCAACTGATAGGAATCATCCTCTTGCTAATGTTCCCTGGGCCTGAGTTGACAAATACCATGGTCACGGTGTTGATGCTGGCTGATTCCCCAGCCCGCTGGCTGCATGTTGGAGTGTGGATGAAGGGCGGGCAGCGGAAGGAGGGCAGAATGCCGGGAGCTGTTGAGATGGCTTGGCGGGAATGTGCTGTCCGTAATTCCCCTTTGGTTTGCTCCTGGCTGGGGACTTGTTTCATTCTCTGCATCATCTGAGGTATGTGAATCATATTTACCTCCCCAAATGGGTGACAGATTAGAAATGACAAAATGTCACTGCAGGGGCTGGGTTGCATGTAATGGCCATCATCACAATTATTGTCATAAGGTAAGGGGCCTTGCTGTCTGAGGTCCAGCTTCCTGTTGGATCTGCTCAACACCCTGTGGAACTAATATTCAAGCCACAAAAGAGCTCAGGTGTTGAGTATTTGATGGAGCTTTCCCTCTCAGGCCGGTAAACTGCGGGTCTGTATGCCATTGCCATGGGTGGTGGTGATGCAGGTCCAGGCCGTGAAACCAGCAGAGCCCAGTTGTCCCGTGGTCTCAGCAAGATATCCCTTCCTTTGGAATATCCTCCAGTGATCGGTCCAGTACTGGGTAGGTTCTAGAGTACTTTCGGTAAACATTATACTAAGGCCAAAAGAGGATGGATTTTACAATTATACTCAACCTGATTTCAAATCCTGGCTCTGGCATTCACTCAATACGAGAAACTGACACAAACTGACTTCTGTGAGCCCAGATTTCTTCTGCAAAATAGGGAAAAGTCATGACAGTTACAAGGACGGAATGAAATAGCCCAGGTATGGTGGCTTGCTAGGGCTGCCATGACAAAATGACACCAGCCAAGAGGCTTACACAACAGACGTTCATTTTCTCACAATTGAGGGGGCTGGAAGTCCAGGTTGAAGATGTGGGCCTTTTTGGCTTGTAGTTAGTCTCCTTGTGTCCAGTCTCCTCCTCACTCAGTTCTGACACTAACTACCTGGTGTAAGTGTCAGGTCCCCAGGGTTGGAGGCTCAGTCTCACCAGGCTGTCCCTCACTTTGGATATCAATGACCAGATCCAGGCTGTGACCTATGCCTCTGATCCACCAGCTGTAAATTAGAGTTTCCATGATTACCTTGGTTTCTGTAATGTGTTGGAATAGATAACAGGACTCAGGGGAAACTGATGATAAGGGATACCAGTCAGACCCGGATGATGTCATGTTAGCTTAGCCCCTCTTTAAAGACCCTACCCCCCAGTAGAGTCCCATTCTGAGACACTGAAGGCTGGAGCTTCAACACAGGAATCTGGGGGACACAAGTCCACCCATGACCCCAGATAAGGCATCTGCTGAGTGGTAGCCGCCTTAGGTACTCATTACTATGAGATCCTGTCATTTCTTTCTCCAGCGACTTCCTAATTCTGCAGTGTTTCAGTGGTTTGGAGCTGATAATTCTGCAGGTGGTTATAGTGATTTTTTAAGAGCTTCATAATCAAAGCTAACAAATGTCAGAAAAGAAAACAGTTCAGCCAGCGACTTTATGAGCAGAGTCTCCCCTCAGGTGTTTTGTGGGCTAATATTGAGATGGTATGAACAGGCAGACAGCTGGCCAGCTCCAGGTGAGCTGGAAGCCCTGCAGGCCTGCACGCAGTGCTGCCTCTTCACCTTCCCAGGATGCCCCGTGCCTCATCCAGGACAAAAAAGGGGGAGACACCTTGACAACCACATGGATATTAAACTCCCCCTGGGTGCCATACAGTTCCTGGATGGCTTGATGCATGCTAAGGCACTAACCCCTACCTCACAGAAGAGGCTGAAAACGGGGGAGAGCTCTCTTCTTGCCCCTGACCGTGGCTGGGGGTCTAGACAGGCTTGTTCCTCTCTCTGGGTCACCCTCCGGCCCACTCAGGCACTTGCTCTCTCTCCCTGTTCCAGAAATCCTGTTCCTAGCTGTGCACATTCCTATGCCCCTTAGAATTCTTATCTCTGTGACAGACAAGAACCTGGAATAAAAATTAAGATATTCAAGCCCACATCAATATTAGCAAAAAATTGTTTGTTGGTTCTGGAATGTACCAGAATATGTTGGAACCAGGTCAAAAACATGCTGTGTTGAACCAACCCCGCTTTCCTGCCTGAGAACAAAGTGCCCCTAAAAGTCCAACACTGCACTGGAGAGAAATACCTCCTGGCTTGGTGGGACAGACTCTCAGCCTTATCTGTCAGGTGACAGCCCTGTGGGGTGATGTGGCAAAGGGTCTGTTTTGTCTTAGCCATCTGGGGCAGCCTTGTGTAATCCTTTGTTCTTTATCTCTTTGTCCTTATCCATTCCCAGAGACGTCCTCCTTGAAAGTTAACCAGCAGCCTTCCTGCCAGTCCTCTCTTTTCAGACCCTGCCCATCTCTGAAGGTGCTTTTAGCCACTCATTACCTAAAACCCTTCTTTGGGGGCCAGGTCAACATATGCTCATCCTGTAATACCTGCATTCTGACTAGAGTTTGATCGCTTTGGGATACTTCTTGCGGCTCGTGGAAAGTCACCAGCTCTGTTTCGTGAACCCAGCTCATTCATGTCTGCCCTGAAAAAAAAAAAAAAAAACTTATATTAACAGATCCTCTTCATTTCTGTTAACAGGCCTTCTGCCATGGGTTATTTGCTGCTAAGGGCAGAACCACCTCACAGACTGTCTTCCCGCCTCTCAACACAGAACAGGACGCTCTGACACCAGATGTGGGGAGGGCTCTCCCACCCTCCGACCCCCTCCCCACCGATGCTGACTAGATATCCCTCCTAGGGAACTCCATGCTGACACTGCAGCCTGGAGTTAGCAACAGACTCCGCCGTGTCGCACAAGACTGCCCCCGCCCTGGAACCCCACAACAAGTCCCAGGCTATGACCTGTGCTTCTGACCCACCAGCTGTAAATTAGGGTTCCCATGACCCCCTCCTTGGGTCTAGTAACTTGCTAGT
The DNA here is from genome assembly GCF_051225735.1 of Oryctolagus cuniculus. Classification (NCBI taxonomy): domain Eukaryota; kingdom Metazoa; phylum Chordata; class Mammalia; order Lagomorpha; family Leporidae; genus Oryctolagus; species Oryctolagus cuniculus. The sequence goes on along the minus strand of NC_142868.1, from coordinate 42,844,314 downwards.
GATGGCTCAAAGAACCTGGGTTACATGTACCAGTTAGTTATAAAGGATAATACAAAGGACTGCAGTGAGAAGATATGCAGGGCAGGATGCGGGCACGGGGCCGGTGCTGTGGCCTGGGAAAGCAGTAGAAGATGGCCCAAGTCCTTGGGCCCCTGCACCCATGTGGGAGACCTGGAAGAATCTCCTGGCTCCTGGCTTCGGATCGGCGCAGCTCCAGCCATTGTGGTCAACTGGGGGAGTGAACCAGTGGATGGAAGACCTCTCTCTCTCTGCCTCTCCTCTCACTGTGTAACTCTTTCATATAAATAAATAAATCTTTTTTTAAAAAAATAAGCAGGGAAAAGGCATGGAGGTCCATGTTGTTTGTCTCTTAAAAATTATTTATCTGAAAGAGTGACAGAGAGGGAGACACACAGAGATAGCTCTTCCATCTGCTGGTTCACTCCCCAGATGGCTGTAACAGCCGAATCTGGGCCAGGCCAAAGCCAGGAGCCAGGAGCTTCTTCTGTGTCTCCCACATGGGTGCAGGGGCCTAAGTACTTGGGCCATCCTCTGCTGCTTTCCCAGGCCATTAGCAGGGAGCTGGATCAGAAGTGGAGCAGCCAGGACTCGAACCAGTGCCCAAATGGGATGCCAGTATCCCAGGCAGTGCCCACTACACCACAATGCCAGCCCCATACTGTACCTGCAAGTTCAGCAACTGGGAAGCTCTCCTAACCTTGACCTTTGGGTTTCCACAGAGGCTTCATTGCTCAGGCATGACTGATGACATCACTGGCTATGGGCGATCTATTCAATCTCCAGCCCCTCTCCCTCCCTGGAGGTAGGGGAGGAGACTGGATGGGTGAGGCTAATTCTAATTCTCTAATCACTTGAGGCTGTTCAGGAGTCTCCCACATCAGTCATCTTATTAGCATACAAAAAATGACATCACCCTCCCGGGAACTGTGTGCCTGGAAATCACAATATCACAGTTCCTAATGAGTGGTCTCTCCTTGGTGAGAAGGTGTTTTTTTTTTTTTTTTTTTTTTTTTTTTTTTTTTTTTTACAGAGTGGATAGTGAGAAAGAGAGAGAGAGAGAGAGAGAGAGAGAGAGAGAGAGAGAGAGAGAGAGAGAAAGGTCTTCCTTTTGCCGTTGGTTCATCCTCCAATGGCCGCCACGGCTGGCATGCTGCGGCCGGCGCACCGCGCTGATCCAAAGGCAGGAGCCAGGTGCTTCTCCTGGTCTCCCATGGGGTGCAGGGCCCAAGCACCTGGGCCATCCTCCACTGCCTTCCTGGGCCACAGCAGAGAGCTGGCCTGGAAGAGGGGCAACTGGGAAAGAATCCTGCGCCCCGACCGGGACTAGAACCTGGTGTGCCGGCGCCGCTAGGTGGAGAATTATCCTATTGAGCCGCGGCGCCGGCTTGAGAAGGTCTTTTCTAATAGCATTATTATTCATTTGTTATAGTTCTTGAAACAGTTTAATCTTAAAATGTAAATGCAGGGGCTGGCATTGTGGCGCAGTGGGCTAAGCTGCAGCCTGCAATGCTGGCTTCCCATATGGGTACCAGTTGAAGTCCCCGCTACTCCACTTCAGATCCAGCTCCCAGCTAATGTGCCTGGGAAAGCAACAGAAGGTGGCTCAAGTGCTTGGGCCTCTATACCCATGTAGGGGACCCAGATGGAGTTTTTGGCTCCTGTCTTCAGTTTGGCCCAGTCCTGGCCATTGCAGCCATTTGGGTAGTGAACCAACAGATGCAAGATATGTTTCTCGTTATCTCTCTCTGTGTGTGTGTCTCTCCTCTCTCTCTCTCTCTCCCTTTTTTTTTTTTTTCAGGCAGAGTGGACAGTGAGAGAGAGAGAGAGAGACAGAGAGAAAGGTCTTCCTTTTGCCGTTGTTTCACCCTCCAATGGCCACCACTGCCGGCGTGCTGCGGCCCACGCACCGCCCCTATCCGAAGGCAGGAGCCAGGAGCCAGGTGCTTCTCCTGGTCTCCCATGGGGTGCAGGGCCCAAGCACTTGGGCCATCCTCCACTGCACTCCCGGGCCACAGCAGATAGCTGGCCTGGAAGAGGGGCAACCGGGACAGAATCCGGCACCCCGACCGGGACTAGAACCCAGTGTGCCGGCACTGCAGGTGGAGGATTAGCCTAGTGAGCCACGGTGCTGGCCTTTTCTCCCCCTCCTCTCCCCTGCCCCCCAACTGTCTTTCAAGTAATAAATAAATCTAAAAAAAAAAAAAAAAAGGAAAGGCACAGCAAACCTGCCCGAGGGTCTTGTGTGTGCTGGGTCCTTCACCTGCTGCTGGGGATACCAGAGGGACTGCCAGGCTGTCTGCTGCAGCACCCCATCATCAAAAGCTTGCCGTGCAGTGGTGTTTTGTTTTTGGAAGGCAAACCCCAGCCAGTGGTCACTGGTCACCTGAACAACGGGGTGCTACGGTGCTTGCTACCTCATAAGGCCTTTCCAGGTTCCATCTACTGGTTCACTTCCCAAGTGGCTGCAACAGCCAGGGCTGGGCCAGGCTGAAGCCAGGAGCCAGGAGCTTCTTCTGGGTCTCCCACTTAGGTTGCAGGGGCCCAAACACTTGAGCCCTCTTCTGCTGCTTACCCATGTACATTAGCAGAGAGCTGGATCAGAAGTGGAGCGGCCATACTCAAACCGGCACCCATATGGGATGCTGGCATTGCAAGAGGTAGCTTAACCCACTTTGCCATAGTGGCACCGGCCACTATCCTGGCTTTTTACCAAGTGCCACTATCTCCCATAGGGCACGGTGCCCTCCACTGTGCTGTTCCACACTAAGAAGCAAAGACTTCCTGTTTCAGATTCTGCTTGTTCTACTGTCACTGCCTCACATGACTTCTTCGCATTCGGGGGCCACAGTGAAGTCACATGTCTCTCATCCCTCCCCCTTTTAAAGTTTATTTATTTATTTGAAATGCAGAGCAACCAGAAAGAGAGAGAGAGAGAGAGAGAGAGAGAGACCTTCTGTCTTCTCTCTGCTGGTTCACTTCCCAAATGCCCACAATAGCTGGGGCCGGGCAGGCCAAAGTCAGGAGCCAGGGATTCCTCAGGATCTGCCATGTCTTGGCGGGGATCCAAGCACTTGAGTGAGCCATCCCCTGCTGCCTTGCTGGGTGTGCGTTAGCGGGAAGCCAGAATGGAAGCAGAGGCAGGATCGGCTCCCAAGCACTCTACTGTGGGATGCAAGTGTCCCCAGTGGCAGTTTAGCCTGCTGTGCCATGACCTCTGCCTCTTTCAGTCCCTGTCTTTATTTATTTATTTATTTATTTAAAGATGACGTTAAAGATATGTATTTATTTAAGATTCAGGGAGACAGAGAGAGTTCCCATTGGCTGGTTTGCTTGCAAAATGCCCACAACTCCTGGGGCCAGGGCCAAAGCCGGCAGCTGGGAACTCAATCCAGTTCTCCCAAGTGGAGACCCAGTTACCTGAGCCATCACTGCTGCCTCCCAGGCTCTGTGTTAGTTGGAAGCTGGAGTCAGGAGCCAGAGCTGGGAATCAGTCCTAGGCACTGCGATGTGGGACAGGGCTGGCTGAGCCACCAGGCTGGCTGCCTGCCTCTCTCATCCCCTTTATCCTTGTGAATAATGATGTGATGATGACTATAATTTGTTGGCAGCCTGCAGGAAGTCAAGTGGGGAAGAGGACCTGTCCTAACTTGTGGGGAGCAACTCGGACTAGACTAAGTTACTGGAATTAAGACTTATTCTATGCATCTGCTCTCCCACAATATGGCGCTGAGACAAAGAGACCAAACAACCTCTACGCAGCTGCCTCATCAGTTTGACAAGCTGCAGGAGCTGATCCTGCTCCTGATTGGAGGAGAGCAGCATGCTCGGCATGTGGGTAGCAGAGTTGGGATTGGTGGAAGAGGACTATAAAGGAGGAGAGAGACACCTTGCACCAGGAACATCCGGATAACATCTGAGCAGCCCCCGAGAGAGCCGGCCGGTGGTGTGCCGCTCCTCCGCGGAAGCGGGGAAAATGGCAGGGGGAGCCGCCCCTCCACGGAGGTGGAGGGGTCGGCAGCCAACCCCGGAAGGACCAGCAGCAAACCCGGGAAGGGCCGAGCAGACAAAAGAACAGCGCAGGGTCCTGTGTCGTTCCTCCGCGAATGGGCGAGCGACACTAACTATCCCAGGGACTTCTAAAAGTCTGACCTGTGGTTTGAGCTGCAAACAGAATGTCAGGGATTCCTTTTGAATTCAGGATAGTCCCAGGTCCCTGGGGGCCCAAGCAAACTCTTCTCTTTAGGTACAAGGTGAAAATCACTTTGAGGCTTTCAAAGGCAGAATAAGAACTGCAGAAGGCCTTGTCTCTTGGCATCTTCAAGGGGTTGATTCCTGGGCCAGGACACCAAAATTGGTGCATGCTTAAGTCTCTTACTACAAAAGCCTGGTAGCCTTTGCCAATCACCTATGTGCAGTCTCCTGTTACCACAAATCATGCCCAGATTACTCATAGGCCTGATACAGTGTAAATGCTATGCACGTAGTTGTTATACTGTGTTACTTAGGGAATAATGATGGGAAACATTATGTACACATTCAATACAGGTACAACCATTGTAGGATTAATTACACAGTTCATGTTAGCAACATGGAGGATTTCTTTTCAAGTGTTTTCTGTTCAAGTTTGGTTGAATTTGGAACATGTGGGTACAGAAGACCAACTACATATGCTTTGTATACCTAGCAAGTCTGCTGGGGCTGGCACTGTGGCATAGCGGGTAAAACTGCCACATGTGATGCTGGCATCCATGTGGGCACCTGTTCATGTCCCGGCTGCTCCACTTTCCATCCAGCTCTCTGCTATGGCCTGAGAAAGCAGCAGAAGATGGCCCAAGTGCTTGGACCTGTGCTACCCATGTGGGAGACCTCAAGGAAGCTCCTGGCTCCTGGCTTCAGCCTGGCCCAGCATTGCCCATTGTGGCCATCTGTGCAGTGAACCAGAGGATGGAAGCGCTTTCCCTCTCTCTGTGTGTCTCTTCCTCTCTCTAGCTCTTTCAAATAAATGAGTAAGTCTTTAAAAAAAAAAAAAAAGAAAAAAGAAAGTCCACCTAAGTGATAATAATAGTATGCGGCCGGCGCCGCGGCTCACTAGGCTAATCCTCTGCTTTGTGGCGCCGGCACACCGGGTTCTAGTCCCGGTCGGGGTGCCGGATTCTGTCCCGGTTGCCCCTCTTCCAGGCCAGCTCTCTGCTATGGCCCGGGAGTGCAGTGGAGGATAGCCCAAGTGGTTGGGCCCTGCACCTGCATGGGAGACCAGGAGAAGTACCTGGCTCCTGGCTTCGGATCAGCGTGGTGCGCTGGCCGCGGCTGCCATTGGAGGGTGAACCAACGGTAAAGGAAGACCTTTCTCTCTGTCTCTCTCTCTCTCTCTCACTGTCCACTCTGCCTGTCAAAAAAAAAAAAAATAATAGTATGCACTTTTAATGATAATACCATTCAGTTCTTTATTTGTTTTCATTTTTTAAATTTGAAAGACAGAGAGACAGACCAAAAGGGATCTTCTGTCTCAGAGAGCTTCCATCCCACAAGAGCAGGGGCTTGGCCTGGCCAAAGCCAGGAGCCTGGAACTCAACCTGGGTCCGCCCCAAAGGTCACAGGGACCCAAATACTTGAGCTGCCATTTGCTGCCTTCCAGATTTGTTTGTCTAACTTCAGGCCTGGTAACATCCTTTGACAGAGGAAGAAACTGAGGCATGGGAGCACGGTAACCTGTCCAAGGTTCCAGGGTGAGTCAGAGGAGGCCAGGCCTGGACCCAGCGCACTGCCTGGGATTCAGCAGCAGGCTTATGGTCCAAGCCTGTTTCCCTGTAGCGTATCCCTGTCGCTGGAGAAGGAAGAAAGTGCTCTGCATCCCTCCCTTCAGGACTGTGGGTCTTTGGGGGGCCACAAATGGAGGAGAGGGAAGCGGGAGGAGAAGCCACTGGATCCCTGCAGGGTTGACTTACCCAAGAAGGGAACAGCACAGAAACACTGAACACGCAACAGTCCTGTGAAGAAAGCGAAGGAAAACCTCCGACCATGCCCAAGGCCCAGGAAGACGGCCGGGCAGAGGGAAACCCTGAACCTTCCCAGGAAGTCAGCCAGGAGGCAGAAGGAGCCTGGGAGGAGGGCCGACTCAGCCCTCAGGTCAGAAAGAGCATGCTCCCATGAGGCATTTGGACCCTGAAGAATGGAAAAGGGGAGTAGATGAGTTGGAAAGGCGTAGGGAGGAGATAAGAGCGAGACACACACTGGTGGTGACGCACTGGAAGCAAAGACATCCAGCGGACTCCTGTCCTCGGGGCTGCAGGCTGTGACGTCTCATCTGCTCCGACACTAACATCTGGCCCCTGCTTCCGTTCTATTAGCGTTTTCTCGTGTGTCGTCACCTTCATTTTACTTTTAGTTATCTGGGGGTGTTTTGTTTCAGGTCATTTCCTTGTTACCAGCACCTCATTGGATTTTGACCCATCTTCCAGTCTGTTTTCTAAATGGAAAGTTTCACACATATGCACGGAAACACTCGTTCCGTAAATTCAAACATAACAGGTTAAAATTCCAAGTTGTGTGTGTGTGTGTGTGTGTGTGTGTGTACATACAATCATATAGCAAAAACAGAACTGTTTGTTTCTGTGTGGTGGGAAGTTTTGTTTGTTTTTTCTTATCTGCATTTTTAAATGAAATTCTGTGTCTCACACACACAAAAAGTAATGGGAATTTTTTTTATGGATAAGTAAGAGTTAAATAATTTTGCAACCAGTTATGTGAGCAATGAGAGCAAACTAAACTCTGGAAAGAACTACACAAAAGAGATGTAAATCTCAAATTACGTCTGGGTCTCTTAGCCGGGGGAATAAACCTGGCAGTTACTGCAGAAAAAAAGCAGCATTAACAGACTGAGGACCATCTTGGGGCTGGTGCTGGGAGGGGAGCTGGCTGAGCTGGCGCACCCACACCACACACACACAGTCTCTCTCTCTCTCTCTCTCTCTCAGCAGGGAGCAGGAGAAGGCAGAACTCTGGACCGGAGAACCAGCACTGCTCTACTGAGCGAGGAGAGTGTCACAGCGAATGCTCTGAGCAGTTCCAAAGTCTTTATTGTGATGCCTTCCTATTTCAAGGTTGTTGGTTTTGGTTTTTTTTTTTTTTGACAGGCAGAGTGGACAGTGAGAGAGACAGACAGAGAGAAAGGTCTTCCTTTGCCGTTGGTTCACCCTCCAATGGCCGCCGCGGCCAGCGCACCGCGCTGATCTGATGGCAGGAGCCAGGTACTCATCCTGGTCTCCCATGGGGTGCAGGGCCCAAGCACTTGGGCCATCCTCCACTGCACTCCCTGGTCACAGCAGAGAGCTGGCCTGGAAGAGGGGCAACCGGGACAGAATCCGGCGCCCCGACCGGGACTAGAACCCGGGGTGCCGGCGCCGCAAAGCAGAGGATTAGCCTAGTGAGCCACGGCGCCGGCCTATTTCGAGGTTCTAAAAGCACCTGATGTTTCCCAAAGTTGTTTTCCATTGCATCGCAGGGAGACATGTAATCCCCAGCCCCCCGGACCTGACTACAGGAGCACCACCTGTGCAGGTGGGGCAGCATGGGCCCAGACCCCTCCCTCCATTTCAGCAGGAAGGTCTCTTCCCCGGAGGACGTAGCCTTATTGCCGTCACATGTAACCAGCACTGGAGCGTGTTTCCAAGCTGCACCTGCATGGGATTGCTTAGCCATTTCCCACTAAAATCAAAGACACCTGTTTACCTGGGGAACCGCAGAAATGATTGCTATGGTCTCCTTATTTACTGCAAATACATTACTGTGTGAGGCAATTCTGCTGATACATTTCTTAATCGAACTCTCCAGAAGGCAGGCCTTCAACCACTGCAGAACTGCTGCCTTTGCATCTTGGACTCCAGCCCCAGGAGGAGGGCTATGTGTGCGGCCAGGGGAGGGAAGTGAAGCCCAAGGAGGGACCCAGGATCTCCTCGCCCCATCTCCCAGCCACGCCTTTGATCTTTGTTTTTGCTGCTCCTGGTGTTTCAAATGCCCTCCTCACTCTCCATCTCCACCCCAGAACTCGGAGCCAAGAATAAATGCCTCTCTTCCCTGCAGTGCTATTGATCTTGGTGGCAGGAAGTGAGCTCTGGTCTCCGAGCGCAAGGTGGTGGTGGGGGGGAGTTGATGCCGGGAAGTCACCTTAACCGTGGACCTGTATGCTCTCGGGCACAGGGCTGCTCTCCTGTGAGCAGCGGTGCCCTGCCCGACTCTGCCCCCTTTCAGGACCCACCAGTTCCTGGTCTAGCACATACAGCATCATTTTTTTCCCCACTTTATTTGAAAAGTGGAGAAGCAGAGACAGAGATCTTCCATCTGCTGGTTCACTCCCCAAATGCCCATGACAGTCCTTCTCGCCCCATGTTGGCACCTTAACGTCTTCCCCTGGCCTTTCCCAGCCCCCTCTTGCCCAATTAGCCCATGGGCTTGTAATAGGAAGCCCTCAGCCACCCCCCAAGAGGCCTCAAGAGGCCTGGGCACCCACCATGCGGTGGACTCAGTGTTCTTGGGGTGGCAGGTGGGATCCACTCTGGCTGTCATCTCGTCTCTGGATGCCTCCCCAAGGCGTGTGTCCCCCTCCTCAGAAAACAGGCCTGCCAGAGAAAAGACAGGCCTCCGCAGCTGACAACTCTGAGTTCCCTTTCCCATTTTAAAAACACTGTATTTATTTATTTGAAAGGCAGAGTGACAGAAAGATGTTCCCTCCTCTGGTTCACTTCTCACATGCCCATAAAAGCAGGGCTGGCCCAAACCAGAGCCAGGAGCCAGGAGCTCCATGTGGGTCTGTGGGTCTGTGGGTCTGCCATGTAGGTGCAGGAGCCCAAGTATTTGCATCAGCATCTGCTGCCTCCCATGGACATTAGCAGGAAGTTGGGTCAAAAGTGGAGGTTGGGGGTGGGGGGTGACACACAACATTGTAGTACAGTGGGTTCAGCTGCTGCCTGCAACCCAGGCATCCCATATAGGTGCTGATTGGAGTCACAGCTGCTCCATTTCGGATCCAGCTCCCTGCTAATGCACCTGGGAAGAGCGGAAGATGGCTCAAGTGCTTGCGTCCCTGCCACCCATGTGGAGATCCGAATGCAGTTCCAGGCTCCTGGCTTGGCCTGGCCCAACCCAGGCTATAGCGGCCGTTTGGGGAGTGAACCAGTAGATGAACCATCTCTCTCTGTGTCTCTCTCTCCCCCTCTCTCTCTCTAACTCTGCATCTCAAATAAATAAATCTTTTTTTAAAAAGTGAAAGTGAGACTTAATCGCAGGCCCTCTGATGTAGAGTGTGGGCATCTCACAGCTCCTGAACCCCTCCCTTTCTCATACTTGGAGCGTCAGGTACAGAGAAATACTTTTCTTCCAGGAGAACTGAGTGGTAATTAAGACCTGGCTTCAGTGTCGGGGGAAACTCAGGGACTGGGGAGGAGAAATGGAGCAGGCAGGCCTTCAGACAGAGAAGGCTCCTCAGCTACGGCAGGTCCCCGCCCTGCAGGGGATGGCAGGGCAAGATCCTCCGCACATGTCTTGGTCGGTTCTGCAGAAGCAGACATCTCTGCTCTCTAGAGCAAGCCTCCTGCTCTTCACACAAAGAATATGCATAGACTGCGAAGGCCAAAGGAAAGGGGTGGGCACTGATTTCGCCCCCACTGGCTGCAGGCGGTGATTTCTGCCTGACACAGAACAACCTCCAGCACAGGTCGGGCGAGTTGCTGCAGAACCCCAAAAACTGGATCCACCCGCCCGACGCGCAGAAAACCCATCACTGACTTCGGGTTGGTTGGGGCGGAGGAAGGAGGGAGGCATTTCTTGCCAAGTTCAGAGCAAGGAGCTGGGCAGCTTTGCTTACTTCCCGGGCTCCCTGAGGGGCTGGGGGTGCAGATGCCTATGGATTGGAGTTGGGATGAAAGCTGTGTGTTTAGCCACGTGTCCAGCAAGACTGTGTTCTTCATGATGGAAAAGGGGGCTTCAGGCTAGGGGCCACATGCGGGTAGGAGTTATTTTTTGCCCCAGGCCTGCGTTCCTAGAAAAGAAATCCCTCAGGACAAAATGCACCGGAAGATGTTATCTATTGGAGCAACAAATGACCTCACAAGGGTTTGAGGGCCAGCTGCACCACCCCTCAGTTCAGTGAGTTAATTTTAATGAGTGGCTGATTAGGGGGGAGGAGGCTGGGAGCCTGGGCCTCACTGTCTGGGGCTCAGTTTCATGTTTCACCTTCTTTTTTCTTTCTTTCTTTCTTTTTTTTTTTTTTCAGGATTTATTTATGTATTTGGGAGGCAGAGTTAGAGAGAGTGAGAGAGATCTTCCATCCGCTGGTTCACTCCCCAAGTGGCCGCAATGGCCAGAGCTGGGCCCATCTGAAGCCAGGAGCCAGGAGCTTCTTCCACATCTCTGACGCAGACGCAGGGACCCAAGCACTTGGGCCATCATCCTCTGTTGCTTTCCCAGGAGCATTACCAAGGAGCTGGATTGGAAGTGGAGTAGCCGGGACTTGAACCCCATGTCCTTTTGCCTGATGCTAGCAGGCAAAAGCTTAGGCCATGGTGCCCGCCCCATGTTTCACTTTCTTGAGAGGTGAAATTGCCAGAGACAGAAACGATCAGCAGCAGCGGTTGTGCCTCTTGTGACTGAGCCGTTTGGGGCACAGCAGGTAGGTGTGAAGGCTTTCTGGCCAGGTGGCACCGACAGGGCCACCACAGCGAGGGCCTGGCTGCCTGGATTTCCCCATCTCTACCTGGGCTGGTTGCTGTGACTCCCAGGCCCGGCTTCTCTCATGGACAGGCTCTCTCTGCCTCCCCTCCTTAGGGTCCCACCATGGCAATGGCTTCATTCCCACTGGTTCAGTCATTCCTTGAGGAGCACGTTGCCCGCCTAGCAAGGCTGGGATGTGCAGTCTCCAGGGATGTCCATGGGCTTGGACACAGAGGTGCGCCTGTGATTGTGATGCACTTAAATACTTTTGTAATGACAGAGAGCCCCTGAGTGTCCATCTCCATCTTCCAAGACTCTCCTGGGACGCAGCAAGTACAAGGCAGGGAGGCTCCAGGCACCAAGCTGGCCACCACGTACGTTAGGCTGGGAGTCGGACGTGTGAGAAGAAAGAATGAGAAGCTCACGCAGGAAGGACCTGTAGCTCATGAAAGCAACTGTCATTTGTAAATCAAAATCTCGCCCGTGATGGGGGAGCTTCCGGGCCTGGGACTCCTCCTATCCCAAGACACTCCCGGGAGAGTGGGGGTATCCCGTGCCCTGGAAGATCCTGGAGAGGAGAAGGGGGCAGGAAAAACAGTAGGGAGATCTCCCCACACCCACAAAAACCCCAGCGGAAGCACAGAGCGGGCTCTGGTTTTCTGCAGAGCTGCCCACCTGGCCTGCCTGCTTAGCGCTGGTCTCTGCCTCTCGGGTGAACGCCCATTGTTCCAGCCTTACTGGCAATGCAGTTAGGGGTTGGGCTGCTCCCCGCAACCTCCCCGGCCCCCTGGGAGAGATTGGGGACTCCCCCAGCAGCTGCCAGGCCTGTCTGCCTCAGGAGATTTCCCTTTTAGTCTCCCTTGGAAACCACAGCTTTCTTTGCATTTAAGGAAAAAGAAGTCGATCTGGCCAGGGGGAAGCTTCTACTTCTAGTCGTATCGGTAGCAAGTGCTTCAAGTGTTACTCGCATGGTTTCTGCTATTGGACAGTGAGAGGAAGTGTAGACATTTCCCCAGGTTTGCCCATGGCCCGCCTGGCGAATGGCAGAAGCAGGAGGCCGCTGGGGTCCAGATTTGGCAACTCTCTTGTCCCGAGAACATGCAATTGCCAGGCATGTAACAGCTCTGAGTGCTGACTTCCTCAGAGCAACACAGCTCCTGAGGTCCTCACCGGGGTGAAGCAGCCGCGCTGTGAGAGAAAGGACACGGGTAGTGGCTGGTGTTGCGGCCCAGTGCCCGTGATGCCAGCATCTCACGTGGGTGCCTGCTCACAAGAAGTGGCCTAGCTCTGGCCGTTGCGGCCAACAGGGGAGTGAACCAGTGGGTGGAAGACCTCTCTCCCTCTCCCTCTCTCTCTCCCTCTCCCTCTCTCTCTCCCTCTCCTCTCTGTGTAACTCTGGCTTTCAAATATACATAGATAGATAGATAGATAGATAGATAGATAGATAGATAGATGTTGCCTGCATCCTGTATCTGGGAGCCTGGGCTCAAGTCCCTCCTCTGCTTCTTTTATTTTTATTTAAAGATTTATTTATTTATTTGGAAGGCAAATCTACAGAGAGGCAGAGAGAGAGAGACCATCTGCTGTAGCCATTGACTTGACAACACAACTTGTTAGCTTTGCTTCATTCCCTTCCGTATTGCATTTTCCAATTCTCTTATTGGTACTCTCTAGGATCACACTGCAAATAAATTATTTTCTTGCCTCTTTGGAAGTTTGCTTCTGAGGCAACCCTAAGACTTGTGCCGAATTTCATTGGTTTGGCTTAGAATATTACAGCTAATCTTCCAATTCTGCAATAAGCAAATTTAGATGTGTTTTTATATTGCTGGATTAATTTGTTATTTTGTTAGAATTTTTTTGCATGTGTATTTGTGAGTGAAATGGGCCTGAAATTTCCTTTCTCACATTGTCCTTTGAGTTTTTGTGTCAAACCTGTTAGCCTTATGGAATGAGAAGGCACATCTTTCCTCTTGTTTCTCTAGTGACACCCCATCACTTCGCTATATTCTGTCCATGTGAAGTAATTCACTAAGGTGCCCTATATTCCAGGGGAGATGAGCACATAAATGCATAAATACTACGAAGCAGGGATCTCTGGGGTCCCTCTGAGAGACTGTCCACCATGCTTCTAGATTTTGTTCGAGAATTTTCTTACTAATTTGTTAGCTCTTCATCACTTTTAAGAACATTTAAACATTTCAACTGCTTTTTTTTTAATTTTCAAAAGTCTAAAAAACTTAGTTCGTGCTTATATTCTATGTATACAATGTATACTTCTTGTCCTCAAAAACAGAGAAGCCATGAGCAGGCTTCTGCATTTCAGAGACTGTTTTCATTGGGCATTTGAAGGAACGCTTGGATTCGTGGTTTGTGATAGATTTTGGAGGCGATAGATCAACAGGATGATGACTGCTCTAAAGTCTGCACTGAATGGAGTTGCGGCAGAGGGAGAATGTAGGGGTGAAGGAAGGAGGGGAGCTTAGCTGGGAAGGGTGATTGCTTCTTCTCCTATCCTGGGATTCGGGTAACAAGAAGCGGGGAGAATTGGGTGGCCAGACTACACATAGCATCGGTCGCACTGCCTTCTTCAGTCAATAGATCGGAGACAACCTCAGAGTTTCAGTTTCCCTTCCCTCACATAGGTTCTCCCAGTGGGAAGGGGTGGGAATAAAAGTATTGGATGACTCAGGGCCACATGAAGGTAGTAAAACCTTGCTATTCCCACCTGATGACCTAGAATGCACATGAAGTAACAGTAACACATTGTACCTAAGAGCTTTAGAAATTTTATTTTTTAAAGGATTTATTTATTTATTTGAAAGAGTTACACACAGAAAGAGAGGCAGAGAGAGAGAGAGAGGGATCTTCCATCCAATGGTTCACTCCCCAGTTGGCCACAACATCTGGAGCTGGGCCAATCTGAAGCCAGGAGTCAGGGGCTTCTTCCAGATCTCCCACACATGTGCAGGGGTCCAAGGACTTGGGCCATCCTCCGCTGCTTTCCCAGGCTATAGCAGAGAGCTGGATGGGAATTGGAGCTGCTGAGATTCGAACCAGCATCCATATGAGATACCAGCACTGCAGGTAGTGGCTTTACCCACTATGCCACAGAACTGGCCACTCTCCTCTGCTTCTGATCCAGCTTCCTGCTAATGCACCTGGGAGGCAGTAGATGATGGCTGAAATCTCTGGATCCCTTGCAGGCATTTGAGGAGTAAACCAGCAGTGGAAAGACCAATCTCTCTGTCACTTTCCCTTTCAAGTAAATATAAATAAGAAAAATAAATGAGTGTGGAAAATTGTGGTAAAATCTGCATAACCCAAATTTACATTTTAACCATCAAAAGTGCAGGTGGTATTTTGTTTATTCCCACTGTGCAGTCATCACTACCATCCACCTCTAGAACCCTTCGTCTTCCCCAGCTGAAATGCTGCACCCCTTAAAAACCAGCTCCCATACCCCCTTCGACTTTGTCCCTGTGTGTTGGAAAGCAAAGGCAGGGGTGGCAAAGAGGTCCTGTCCCATCTGGGAACCTTCTTGTCTGGTGACACCCACAGCAGGTGGGTTTAGGAAACCTGGTGGGAAGAAAACCATCCCATGCCCATTAAAGCCCCAGTCTGCACACAGGTGTGGTGCTTGGTCCTCGGCTGAGCTGCCGCCTGGTCTGCCAGATGCCTCCTTCACTAAACCTCACTTGCTTGCTTACTGAAAGTCTCTGCCTCTCTTCTGAATTCTGCCAACCATGATGCTTTATTAACTGTTTATGGGGATGAAGTCCCTAAAGACTGCAGTTTGAGAATGGATAACTCAGTTCTTTTTTTTTTTTTAAGATTTATTTATTTATTTGAAAGGCAGAGTTACAGAGAGGCAGAAGCAGAGAGAGAGAGAGAGAGAGAGATCTTCCATCCGCTGGTTCACTCCCCAAATGGCCTCGACAGCCAGGGCTGAGCTGATCAGAAACCAGGAGCCAGGAGCTTCTTCTAGGTCTCCCACATGGGTGCAGGGGCCCAAGGACTTGGGCCATCTTCCACTGTTTTCCCAGGCCACAGCAGAGAGCTGGATTGGAAGAGGAGTAGCTGGGACCCAAACTGCCGCCCACATGGGATGCCAGCAATGCAGGCGGCAGCTTTACCCACTACGCCACATTGCCGGCCCCTGGGTAACTCATTTTAAGAAGGGCTGAGAGGATGCTGAAGATGAAGTCTGCAGTTGCAGACTACCCAGGTCAATTTGGGAGGACAAGCTTAACCCCGCTAGCTGCCAGAGGATTAAAAGTAGAAGTGATAGGCACCACCAGAAACATCTCAGTTGGATTAGCTTACACAATTCAGAGTGAAAAACTGAAATGGAACAAATTTCCTGCTCAGTGGGTGCCAAGACTGTTCTGTCCAACAGCAGAGCTAGCTTTCTTTCTTTCTTTCTTTCCTTTTAAATATTTATTTATTTATTTGAGAGGCAGGTCTTCCATCCACTAGGTCACTTCCCAAATGGCCACAATGGCCAGAGATGGGCTGATCTGAAGCCAGGAGCCAGGAGCTTATTCCAGATCTCCCACATGGGTGCAGGAGCCCAAACATTTGAGCCATCTTCCACGGCTTTCCCAGGCTATCAGCAGGGAGCTGGATCAGAAGTGGAGCAGCCGGGAACTGAGCCAGCACCCATAATGGGATGCTGGTGCCACAGGTGGAGGCTTAATCTGCTATGCCACATTGCTGGGCCCCAACAGTAGAGCCTTCAATGGAAATTTTAAACGCGTGGAGTCAAGATCCTGAAGAATTTCTTCAAAGAACGGGAACAGAGGATGGCTTTATCGGTAGGATACTGAGAAGGAAGTGACATGGGGTAGGCAGGCAGTTAACTAGGTCTGCTGAGCTGGAAGTCAGCAGCCCCAGGTAGTTCTAGCCTCCTACTTGTCAATCGAAATGCATCTGCTTCACTCAGGGACCCAGGGGGAGGACACCATGGAAATACGGACATTGAGCTCCACCGGGGACTTGCAGAGGTGCCATAGAGTTACCGGTGGCCTCACACCTGGAGAGGACCACCTGACCTCATACCGGAAACCAACCATTGGGAGGGGTCTCCCACCACAGACAATGCTGCTCTCATCCCCTTTATCAAACAAAGGCGATTCTGTGAGAGTGTCAGTGGGTAAGAATTAGCCATCTACTTTGTGTAACTAACAAATGCGCCTTCCCTTCCCTTTTTTCCACATTTTAACTAAGAGAAACTACTAGTCTTGTGACTTGTCTTGTGACTAATCTTGTGATCTGCTACTAGGCCTGTGAATAGTAACGTTTGTGTAAGAATTCCGGGAGCCAGCTGAAAGGAAATGACTAGAATGGCAGAGGAAATTTGCAACCACCAGCTACACACAGCTAAGCTCCGTATTAAGGAAACCTCCACCCGACAGGTACAGGTTAAGCATCAGCACACAGCCTGAAAATCTGCCTCATAACCAATGACCAGGCCCATTGTTTTCTAAATTCCCTCCTGAAGCTTCTCTTTCCTTTAAACATCCCCCTGCTGTCTTACTGGGTGGAAAGAGCAGATTTTTGGGTGCAGAGATCCACTCTCTCCCCTAGGCTGCCAGCTACTGGACATAAGTCCTTCCCGCTTATCAGCGCTCATCTCGGGTTTTGTCCAGGAACACTTATCGTCCTGATCTGGCGGCTTCTGACTTCTGTTTGTTTCCTATTTTTTTTTTTTTTTTTGACAGGCAGAGTGGGCAGTGAGAGAGAGAGACAGAGAGAAAGGTCTTCCTTTGCCGTTGGTTCACCCTCCAATGGCTGCCGCGGCCAGCGCGCTGCGGCCGGCGCACCGCGCTGATCCGATGGCAGGAGCCAGGTGCTTGTCCTGGTCTCCCATGGGGTGCAGGGCCCAAGCACTTGGGCCATCCTCCACTGCACACCTGGGCCACAGCAGAGAGCTGGCCTGGAAGAGGGGCAACCGGGACAGAATCCGGCGCCCCGACCTCCGCAAGGTGGAGGATTAGCCTATTGAGCCGGGGCGCCAGCCTGTTTCCTAACCTTAATCTTTAAAGGGCATTGTTTTTGCTTCAGTTGATGACATCAGAACGCGTGCACTGACATGGTTGCACTCCCAGGGCTTCAGGGAGGGGCCAGAGGCCCAGATCACCCCTTAGAAAAGGGTCCTGAATTTGATGGCGCTTATGTTGAGAAATAAGGTTTATATTTTTTATTTTTACCTGTTAATCGGATCTTTTCATGGGTGTTTTGAAATTCCTTTGTAGTCTACAGACAGAGCCACAAGACTCCCTGAGTGGTCTGAAGTTTGCAAGGAAAGAAAAAGAGGAATCAGGATGACTTGCAGTTTTTGTGCCTAAATTACTGGAAGAATTCGAGTTGCCATACACTCAGGAGGAAAACTTTGGAGGAGGGAATTTTCAAGGGTGGAGGAGGGGGAGGAAGACCAGGAGTTCAGTGTGGACAAGTCAGTCGGGGTGTGATGCTTTGCTAGACGTTAAGGCCAAGATGCTGGCTAGAGAGCTGGGTCTGGAGTTTGGAGAGAATCAACTAGAGACACGAGATTCGTGCCAGTCAACGTGTGGCTGGTGTCTGACGCCACACGACGAGACTTGGCCAAAGTAGCACGAACACTCCCTCCCCTCAAAAGCTCCAGAAAACGATTCCTGGGAGTGAGCTTTAGACTGTGGGCAGAAAAGGTCAGAGGTAGAGGAAACACCAGGAAGGGACAATGGGAGCAGCAGCCCAGGCAGGAGGGCGAGCTGGCGCTCTGCTAGGTGAAGCGAAGTGAAGCCCGCGAGCGCTACACAATCAGTGCGCATGCGCACAACTTCGCCTGGGCTATTCAGGGCCGCGGTTGCGGGAGGAGGCGGGGTGTTCGGGTAGAGACTGGGGAGCAGTTCAGCGAGGGCCAGGGTCTGGGAGGAGATGTGCCTGAGAAGTGACCGGATGCCAGGGTGGTCCCCAGCAGCGAACAGCAGAACGCAGGGATGTAAAATCCTCCAGGGTCTCCCACAGCCTAACAATGGTCTCGCATGAGTCCCGAAGCTGATGAAGTTCTACTCCTTGGTGGTGGTGGTGGTGGGGGGGGGGGTGGCGGTGACAGGGTCTGATACTGAGAGCCAAGCAGGTTAGGCTCACTACAAACCCCAGGTCAGGTCTGCACTACGGGTTGAATTGCATAGTTCCCTCTCCTCTGCCATCCCAATTCATGTGGTGAAGCCCTAACACCACGGCATATTGGAGATGAGGTCCTTAAAGGGATAGTGAGGTTCAGAGGAGGACCCAGGATGGGGCCTAAAGCAACCTGATGGTGTCCTGAAGAGAAAGGGATGTGCACAGAGGAACAGCCTGCTGCGGACGCAGGGAGAAGGCCACCATCCGTCAGGCAGGAGAGAGGTCCCAGGAGAAACCCAGCCTGCTGACGCCGGGGTCATGGAGTGGCAGCCTCCAGAACTCCCAGTCTACTGTGAGCCACGCAGCCTGCTGGGTTTGTGCTCTGGAGCCGTCAAAGACTGAGACAGTATGGCTGCAGCTCCACGACCACGGCAGGGCTTTGAGGTTTATGGAGGAGGTTGAGGGGTTACCACAAGGAAGTAGACTGGCAGGTGCACAAGACTGCTCCAGACTTCATCGACTCAGTTAGAAACTTCCAGAATGGGTCGCTAGTGGCCCACCTCAACACTATTCAGGGATTTTTCTTCCGCACTTTTTTATTTGGTATAACAGCGGCTCTTCCTTCCTACCGTCTACCCAAAGTAGACCCTTGAAAACTTCCATCCATCCAACCATCCATCCATCCAAGAAAGATTTATGAGGATTTACTAGAAAGGATTTTACTAACGTTAATGGGATTTTATGCATGCCAGGGTTAGACATAGATAAATTCTGGGGAAATAAGAAGTATTATTAATTTGTATAACAAAACCTTTTTAAAATATTTATTTATTTGAAGGCAGAGTTATGGGGGTGGTGGACATCTTCCATTCACTATTCCTCCCCAGATAGCTGCCAGGGCCAGGGCTGGGCCAGGTTGAAGCCAGAAGCCTGGAACTCCATCCCACATGGTGGTTTCCCATCTCCCGCTGCCTTCCCAGGAGCATTAGCAGGGAGTTAGACTGGAAACGGAGCACCTGGGTCTCAAACCAGGGCTCGTATGGAATGTCAGCATTACAGGCAGCAGGCTAACCCACTGAGCCACAACACCAGTCTCATAAATAAAACTCCTAAAATTTGTATTTGTTTATTTCCATTTTGTTTGAAAGGCACAGAGACAGAAAGAGAGAGAGAGAGAGAGAGAGGAGAATCTCCTATCTGCTGGTTCACTCCCCAAATGCTTACAACAGCCAGGAGCCCAGAATGCAATCCAGGTCTCCCACATGGGTGGCAAGGACCCAGATACTTGCAATGGGCTCATAAAGAGAGATACCTGGGCAGGGACGATGGGCAGGGGCCCTGCTCTCTGCTCCCCGGCTCGCCGTGTGCACCTCCTTTGGCCTGCGTTCTGCCATTGCTAGCCTCCATGTACACCAGAGGCCTGGACCATTGGGGACCATCCACTCTGGGCCCGGGAGCCTCCTGAACTATAAGCCAAGTGACCTATTTCCCTTTATAAGTTGGCTCTTCTCAAGCTCTTAGCGACGAAAAGCTGCCTGATGCTGGTTACAATTCGTATGGGCCTGAAATGGACTATGTGAACTTAATAGGAGGTGCAGTACACAGAACATTCCAGTCTCCTGGGCTAAGTCCCTGTACCACTGACCCACCTCTCCGATTTCTTATTGGCGACATGAGAGCTTTGGACACATCTCCAAGACCTCTGTCAACTCAAGCCTCCTACAATGAATGGCTGCGGGCAGCCCATCAGTGCTTCACTGCCAGCTTTTGGTGGTCCAGATTCTTGCAGAAGGTAGCTGTGGTGGGTTGAATAGTGCCCCCCTCCCGCCCTGCTCCCAACTGACGTCCACGCGGAACCTCAGTGTGACCTCACTTGAAAACTGGTTCACGGTAGATATAATTGAGATGGCACTGTGTGAGGGTGGGCTCTAAATGCAGTGACCAATGTCCTTGGGAGAAGAGTGGCCACGCAGAGACACAGAAAAGCAGATGTGAAGACAGCTCAGCGTGATCAGCCACGCTACAGGGAGCGAGGGCTGTGGGCAGGAGCTGGGAGAGAGGCGAGGAAGCATTCTTCCCTAGAGCTTTTCGAGGTACACCACACTTAACTTCAGACTCATAACCTCCAGACCTGCAGGGTCATCAGTTTCCGTTGGTTGAAGCCATCCAGTCTGTGCAGATCTGTTATGGCAGTCGTGTAAGCTAATGTAAGAGCTTTCTTTTAAAAAATCAGCTGTATTCTTCAGAAGTCATTAGGATTCTTGGCATTTTCATGAGAATTACAGATGTTTCACCATGCAGCCATTAAGAAAGAGGATTTTAAAGATTTTAAGTAATTTGGGACATTGTTTATATATAATTAGAGCAAAAAGGAAAAGTATAAGATGACTTCAAAAGGTTCCTGGAAAAGGGGAATTAAGATATGTTTATTTTGGGCCGCCGCCATGGCTCACTAGGCTAATCCTCTGCCTTTCGGTGTCGGCACACCGGGTTCTAGTCCCAGTCGGGGCACCGGATTCTGTCCTGGTTGCCCCTCTTCCAGGCCAGCTCTCTGCTATGGCCCAGGAGTGCAGTGGAGGATGGCCCAAGTGCTTGGGCCCTGCACCCGCATGGGAGACCAGGACAAGCACCTGACTCCTGGCTTTGGATCAGTGTGACGCGCCAGCTGCAGCGCGCCGGCTGCGGCAGCCATTGGAGGGTGACCCAACGGCAAAGGAAGACCTTTCTCTCTGTCTCTCTCTCTCACTGCCCACTCTGCCTGTCAAAAAAAAAAAAAAAAAAAAAAGAGAGATATGTTTATTTTGGTGCAAAAATTTTAAACAGTTATTTATGTATTTTAGAAGCGGAGAGACCAGGCGTTCTCCGATCGCTCGCTGGCTCACCCCCCCAAATGCCCACATTGGCTGAGAGCCATGCACACAGCAAAGCACAGCACCACCACTGCCCGGGTCTGCACCAGCCACACTGGGTGCTCCGTTGTTGGATGTGGTGTCTTAACCGCCAGGCCAAACTCCCAGCCCAGGAGCCAAGCATTTTTGGAACCCATGCATAGTGTTTTCGTAATGCACTTTCCCCAAGGGCTCGGTGAAGACCTTGTGCGTGTGGTGTGATCGTGCGTTACAGCTGTGTGTGCAAGGCCTCAGGGGGAGGGGACAGAGATGTTAGGACGGTGACTTTCTCCCTTCCGCTTTTCAAAATGCACGTATTGTGTTTATGTTTACTCAGTGGAAGATAGGAACATTGAATAAAAGGATTCAAGATTTTTTTAAAAAAATTAAATGTTTTTTTTGTCTTTTAAAAGTACTTTTCTTACTGGTAATTATTTTAATATTTGAAAACATCTTTTTGTATGACAGTAACTCTACATATTGGTGGGCTGGAACGCTGGAGCTAAACGTGAACTTGAGAGAAGCAAACTTGGCCGCGGAAGCTGGCTGCGGCCCTGGTTTTGTTTTATTTCCTGTCCCTGTTCCCCCACCCCGTTTGCTCGGGGTGCCAGCTGCCAAGGCAGAGCTTCCCAGGGTTGCTTGCTTAGCCTATCCCAGCATCTGCAGGTCAGCTCCCACCTCGCAGGATTCCCAGGCAGGCTGCGGGCGCCGCCGGGGCCTGGCCCTTGGACTTCGAAGGCTGGGATGGGGGTGGGGTGGGGGGCACAAGCTCCCCAGTGCAGCGAACCCTGGCTGTCCCTTCCCAAGTCCTTACTCAGGGGTTTTGGTTTTGCTTCCTCTCTGAGTGGCCTGCACAGCGACCTCAGCGGCCCCGACCCTGCAATCACACGCCCCTCTCCACTCTGGAGTTTGAGCCTCCCAAAGCCATGCCTCTCGGGCAGCCGACAGCACGGGGGCCTGTCGCCAGCCGCGGTCTCTGTGTTGCTTTCCACCCGTGGCCAGGAGACACCAGCGCAGAAAGAATGTGACGGAACCCCCGCCTTGGTCACCCCCCAGGCAGATCCTGAAATGCTAACAACAGCGATTTTTCCTACTTCTGCTTTTACAAATCCTCTCTGAGGACAGGCTGCATCTGACCCGCAGAATGAGCGAGCCCGAGGCCAGGAGTTTCAAGTGCATCTCACACGGTCACGGACAGTGGGGACAGTGTGATCAGAGCCGAGAACCAGCGCTTGGGAAGGGTCTTCCGGGGGCCTGCGGCTCTCTATGATCCTTAAAATAAACTTGGGAAGTCAGCATCTTCATATTTGGTTTTAGAATTCACTTGTTTATTTGAGAGGGAGAAAGACTCAGTGAGCTCCTATCTGCTGGTTCACTTCCCAAATGCCCAAAACAGCTGGGGCTGGGCCAGGCCAAACCAAGGAGCTGGCAACTTAATCCAGGTCTCCTACATGGGTGCAGGAGCCCAAGCACCTGAGCCATCACCGGCTGCCTCCCATGGTGCATTAGCAGGAAGCAGGTGTCAGGAGCTGGAGCCAGGCGTGGAACCCAGTGGGACGGGGGCATCTTAGCTGCTGGGCTAAACACTTGGCCCCCACTTGCCCCATTTTTTAAAGATAACTTAAGCTCAAAGAAGTACATGGCACCGCAGAAGTGAAAAGGTGGGAACTGAAACAGCTCTTGTGTCTCGTGTTTAGGGCTCTGCCCATTGCCATTGTGTTAAATTATCTTCCGTGGAGCCATAGCTGGCCCAGGACCGAGTGCTTGAAGACACCAGTGGGTTCTCATCCCCCGTGGCTCTGGAGCAGGACTGTAGGAGCAGTGCAGCCAGGCTGTGGTGGCGCAGGCTCTCTCGGGGAATCGCAGGCAGGGTGCTCACTGGTGTCTGTGGGGTTGGAGGGTTGACAGAGGCTGGGGACCCGCTTCCCTGAGGCCTTGCCCAGGGCTGGCAAGCTGGTACCGGCTGCTGGCAGCTCTGCTCAGTCTCTCTTTACCGGGGCTGTGATGGTCTCTTGCCTTGATGGCCGGTCTTACCCAGAGCGAGTGATCAGAGAGCAAGAAAAAAGTGTCCACGTCTTCTAGGACCTTGCCTTAGAGGCCACACGTTATCATTTCTGCAGTATTCCATCGGTTACCACACAGGCATGAACGCCAGGAGATGGGGCTTATGGGGCCGTCTTGGGTACCAGCCACAGTACTACATATGTTACTCAGCACTGTGGCATGTCAATGTTGGTTGCTGAAAAACACTCAATCCTGAGATAGCATTTTCATAGTGTCAGCTGGATTTCAGAATATCTTTTTTTTTTTTAAGATTTATTTTTTTATTTGAGAGGCAGAGTTACAGAGAGAGGGAGAGACACAGAGAGAGAGAGAGATCTTCCATCTGCTGGTTCACTCTCCAAATGGCTGCAATGGCTGCAGCTGGGCTGATCCGAAGCCAGGAGTCAGGGGTCGGGTCTCCCACATGAGTGCAGGGGCCCAAGGACTTGGGCTGTCTTCCACTGCTTTCCCAGGTCATCAGTAGGGAGCTGGATTGGAAGTGGTGCAACCGGGACTGAAACCAGCACCCATGTGGGATGCCGGTGCTGCAGGTGGAGGGCTCACCTACTGCACCACAGCACCAGCCCCTAGATTTCAGAATCTGGCAACATGAAGCTTTCAGGTTTTCCCTGGTTTCATAAGAAAAACTGGACTCAAGGGTTTTTGCCCACCAATAATGTGAACATTAAAAGGGATCAACATAAACAGTGTTAGGATTTTGGTTTGTGAGTCTTAGCAGATTTAAAAGGTTTAATCATGAAGTACATGCTTAGTGAAAAAGAGAGAGACGGGCATTGTGGCACCGAGGGTTAAGCCACTGCTTGGGACGCCAGCATCCTACATCAGAGTGTCTGGACAGAGTCCTGCCTTTGCTGCTTATCCAGCTTCCTGCTAATGTACAACCTGGGAGGTATCAGGTGATGGTCCAGGACTTTGGTCTCTGACACCCACATGGGAGGCCCAGGTGGAGAGCCTGGCTCCTGGCTTCAGCCTGGCCCAGTCTGGCTGTTGTGAGCAGCTGGAGAGTGAATCAGCAGATAGCAGATCTCTCTGTCTCTGTCTTCAATAAAAAAATTAAATAACAATTCTTTAATATCACCCTGTGATATTGGCATATCAATTGATATTGCTATTGCTCTATCAATCCAAGTGGTCCCCAAAATGTCCTTTTCTGGTGGTTTTTACAGAAGATGCGTGTATCTGGTGGCTGTGTCTTTTAACTTTCCGCTTCAAAGTCGGCCCCTTTATCCTGACACTGATTTTGCACAAGGCCAGGCCAAGAGTTCTGCTGAATGCTTCACTTTCTGGCTTGGCTGATTATTGTTTGCTTGTTGTGAGGCTTAGCCTGTTTCTCCATCTTCTGAGTTCCCATAATTGAGAGTTAGATCTAAAGCTTGCTAAATTTAACTAGTTGAGCTAGAATACGTGATAGGAGATACACTGCATGTTTCTGCATATTGGAAGACACCCCTCTGTATTGTTTACAGCAACTGCTGGGTTGGGGTGACACCATGATCACCTCATTGCATAGTCGTGTTTCTCCCCTCGTGGCCAGAAAGCACTGTGTGTGCACAGGTCCAGCTCACCACTTCCAATCTACACCAGGATCTCAGC
Organism: Oryctolagus cuniculus; assembly: GCF_051225735.1. Taxonomy (NCBI): domain Eukaryota; kingdom Metazoa; phylum Chordata; class Mammalia; order Lagomorpha; family Leporidae; genus Oryctolagus; species Oryctolagus cuniculus. The sequence goes on along the minus strand of NC_142868.1, from coordinate 42,819,937 downwards.
GTTAAGGGGTAATCCAGGGTAGAATTTGTCATTTTATTAAGGATTGGGAAAAATGATATTCAAGTTCTATCATTCTTATGCTTATTAGTGGCATTCTTTTCTGTAGTTTCCCCCTCATTTACAGAAATACAGTTCCTACTGGAAAAGTAGAATAAAATTGACTTCTTTCCTTTTAAAGTACTAATTTACAAAGTAAAAGGGTTTGTTTTTATCACCCTCTCAAATAGTAACAAATGAATTTTAAAAATGTTTTAAATTTAACTGTTTATTTATTTGAGAGATTGAAAATGAGAAATCTCCCATCTGCTAGTTCACTCCTCAAATGTGAGGGCTGTGCCAAGCCACGGCAAGGAGCCAGGACCTCAATCCAGGTATAACATGTGGGTGGCAGGAACCCATCGACCCATGCTGGCACCTGCTGCCTCCCACGGTGTTCGTGAGCAGGAAGCTAGAATTCGGAGCGCAGCCAGAACTCAAATCTAGGCACTTTGATATGGGATGCAGGTATCTCAACAACATTTTAATGGCTTCACCAAATGCCCCATTTTTAAAAATTTGTTTTAAGATTTATTTATCTGAGGGGCCACTGTTGTACTACAGCAGGTTAAACTGCTGCCTGCAGAACCAGCATCCCAAATGGGCACTGGTTCAAGTCCTGACTGCTCTATTTCCAATCCAGCTCCCTGATAATGTGCCTGGGAAAGCAGCAGAAAATGGCCCAAGTATTTGGTCTCTTGTACCCACATGAGACCCAGATGGAGTTCCAGGCTCCTGGCTTTGGTTTGGCCCAGCCCTGGCCATTGTGGCCATTTGGAGAGTGAACCAGTGGATAGAAGATATCTCTCTCTCTGCCTGCCCCCATCCCCACACTCTGCTTCTCAAATAAATAAATCTTTTTTTAAAAAATGATTTGCTTATTTATTTGAAAGGCAGAGTGACACTGAGGGAGACACAGAGATCTTTCATCCGCTGGTGCACTCCCCAGATGGCAGCAATGGCTGGTGCTGGGCGAGGCTTAAGCCAGGAGCCAGCAGCTTCATTTGCGTCTCCCAAGTGGGCGATAGCGCCATCTTCCACTCTTTCTCCAGGAGCATTAGCCGGTCGGTAGCTTGACAGGAGAGAAGCCGGGACTTGAACCTGCTCTGCCACGCACACTGGGCCCAGCTCCAGATCGTGTTTGTGTGCTGTATCCTTACATGTGTTCAGTGTGTACTGATCAGACAGGGGGGTTGGCATGGGCATTTCCATTTCCTTAAATAGTTTTGTGGTTGACACTTCTGGTTAACTTGCAATAATGACTCAGGGCTTGGGGCAGAGGTCGGGGGCTAGGAAGGTAATTCTAATACATGTACAAGTTAGTGGACTTGTGGAGTTTTATTGATTCATTGTGCTTCCAGCGCCTGTGGTCCTAATATTTTTGGTGCACTCTTGTGTTTTTAAATAAGTGTATTGAGATATACTTGTGGTAAACCACACACATATATAGTGTATAGTTTGATGAGTTCTAACATACACATACATCCATGAAACCAAGATTTCCATCACCTTCAAAAGTGGCCTTGTACCCTTTTATAACCTGTCCCTTTTTTTGTACCCTTTTTTGTAATCCTCCCTTGTCCCAGGTGCATACTGTATGTTGTTTTTAGTTTTCTTTTTAAAATTATTTTATTTAAAAGACAGAGAGAGAGAGAGAGAGAGAGAGAGAAAGAGAGAGGTCTTCTATCTGCTGGTTCACCCTCCAAATTGCTGCAACAGCCAGAGCTAGGCCTATCTGAAGCCGAGAGCCAGGAACCTCTTCCCGGGTCTCCCATATGGGTGCAGGGGCCCAAGTACTTGGAGCATCCTCCATTGCTTTCCCAGGCACATGAGCCGGGGGCTGGATGGGACTGGAGCAGCTGGGACTCGAACTGGCACCCAAATGGGATGCCAGTGCTGCAGGCTGCAGCTTTAACCTGCCGTGCCACAGTGCCGACCCCAACTCTGTTTTCATTTTCAAGAATTTTGTAGAACTGAAACCTGACATTGCCTTGTTCTGTGTGTCTGCCTTCTTTGATTCAACATCATGATTTTGATAATTATTCAGATTGTTATATATTGTTTATTATTATTATTATTATTATTTATTCCTTACTAAAAATTGAAAACATGAATACCTTTATTGAGATATAATTAACATACAACAAACTGCATGTATTTTAGGTATACATTTTGGTAAGTTTCAAGCCATGTTCCTACACTGTGAAGCCATCTCTACATCCCAGCAACAAAAATACCCATCACCCCCACCCTCAGTTTTCTCCTGTTCCTTTATAACCACTTGCTCCTGTTCCATCTGCTTCCATCTCCAGGCAACCACTGATCTTGCTCTCAATACAGATTCATTTGCATTTTCTAGGCTTGTCTAAAAATGGACTTTTATAGAAATATAATTTTATATAAATTATGTATTATATATTCTTTTTTCCAAAGATTTTTTTTTTTGACAGGCAGAGTTAGACAGTGAGAGAGAGAGAGACAGAGAGAAAGGTCTTCCTTTGCCATTGGTTCACCCTCCAATGGCCGCTGTAGCCGGCGCGCTGCGGCCGGCACACTACACTGATCCGATGGCAGGAGCCAGGTGTTTCTCCTGGTCTCCCACGGGGTGCAGGGCCCAAGGACTTGGGCCATCCTCCACTGCACTCCTGGGCCACAGCAGAGAGCTGGCCTGGAAGAGCGGCAACTGGGACAGAATCCGGTGCCCCGACCGGGACTAGAACTCCGTGTGCTGGCGCCGCAAGGCGGAGGATTAGCCTAGTGAGCCGCGGCACTGGCCACAAAGATTTATTTTTTATTTGAAAGTTAGAATTACAGAAAGAGAGTCAGAGATCTTCCATCTGCTGACTCACCCCCAGATGGTCCCAATGGCCAGGGCTGGGCCAGGTTGAAGCCAGAAGCCAGGAGCTTCCAGGTCTCCCACATGGGTGCAGGGCCCCAAGGACTTGGACCATTTCCTGCTGCTTTTCCTAAACCATTAGCAGGGAGCCCAATCGGAAGTGGAGTAGCCAGGACATCATTGCTGGAACCTTTTTATTGCTGATATTCTATTGAATAGACAGACCTTGGTTTGTTTACAGATTCACTTGTTGGCAGAAGCATGGGTGTCCATTTCTTGGCTATTATAGAGAAAGGTGCTGTGTTTTCATTTTCCTTCACACCTGTGTAGTGTAGGACCCCAAAAGCGGTGTCCTCTTGTGATGACCCCAGAAACACAGACTCCAGACCAGACGATGCAATAGAACAGGAGGTAATTTTATTTCATTTGCGCAAATGGGCCCTCTACTGCTGCAAGCAGCAAGCAAGCAGAGGAGCCCCGAGCAGCTATCTTCCACAGCTTTTAAAAGGCAAAACCACAAAATTAACATACTATAGACTGGCGTAAGTTCATTGGATAATTTTCAGTAGCAGGCCTTGTATGGCAGTCTAAAAGTGGTAATGTCGGTGGAAAAGTACTAGGTCAAAGGGATACATTAGGGGAGGGGGTTTCTAGGAGAGAGGAATAGGTTGCTACGTGCCTTGCAGCTTTCTTAGTTAACCTTGAGCAAGCGTAGGGAAGGGGCTTATCTACAAGGCAGGTGTTCTGTGTATCTCTGGTTAGTAGCTGACTGCTTTCTCTGTGAACCGGTTTACTCCCCATTTTCCAAGGCCGTCTCTGGAATGGTTTGTCTCAGGAGTTTTATTTTTTTTTTTTTTAAAGGCTATTTTTATGGTGGCTCACAGCCGCTTCTTTCAGTAGGTGTAAGTTTAGCTTTGAGAAACTCCCCCCAAGCACCAGCAGTGACTAAGACTTCGTCATCCTATGGACCCCGTGAGAGCTGGTGTGCTCGGGCTTTTCCGTGTCCTGCCTCCAGTGGGTGTGCAGCGGTGCCTCACTGTGGCTCCCGTGTGCACCTCTCCGGTGAATAACAACGGTGAGCATCCTTTCGCCTGCTCAGTTGGCTATGCAGAGATCTTTGTGGGGGAATGTGTTCAAGTTTTCTGCCTGGTTTTGCAATTGGGCTTCTGAGTGTGTACAATGCGAGTTATCCAGAGTGCTGTGAGTGTGAAAGCTGTTCACACTGGGGGGGGGGGGGGGGGGCGGTGGTCCTTGTCCATTCGTCCTGATGGCTTCTATGGCTCGCTGCCCCACAATGACCAGAAATCTGATGGGGGTGGTGATGGTGGAGGGCGGCTGCAGGCAGTCACAGGGACAGGAGGGAGCGGTGAGCTCAGCGGTATCTTTGTGGAATCGTAACCTCTGAAATGGGGTCTGGGGCGGGAAGGTGACCGAGTTTGGGGACCCTGATGCACATTTCGGTGCCAGCACCCACATGACCCCAGGTGGACTATCCCTCCAACTACTGATTTATACATTACTGAGACATTTGGCTGCAAGGTGGAAACACCTTAGATTCATCCTCAGGTGCTGTCTGAGTAAAATAGAAGCAGCAAGAGTGTGGCTTGGTGGGGCCGGTGCTGTAGCGCAGAGGGTTAAGCTGCCTCTTGCCACGTCCCGTAGCAGACTGCTGATTCCAGTCCTGGGGCCTCTCTTCCAATCCAGCTCCCTGCTAAGGCACCCAGGAAAGCATCAGATGATGGCCCAAGTGCTTGGGCCCCTGCACCCACATGGGAGACCTGGGTGGAGAGCCAGGCCCGTGGTTTCAGCCTGGCCCAGTCCTGGCCTTGGTGGATCTTCCACTTGGCAGGTGGAAGCTCTGTCTCTCCCTCTCTCTAACTCTGCCTTTCAAATAAGTAAATACATCTTTCGGTTTGGTGGTCTTTGGGGGACTCCCCCAGTAGGCTTTGTAGCTCTGTGGAAGCTGGCTGAGGTCTTCTGCCAATGATGATGACTGGGGTGATGCTGTCTTTACCGCACTGGGCAGGCACTAATTTACGAAGCATTTCCTTGCCTACCCCACTTCCTCCCTCTGTGCTGGGTGCGGCATTGGCCAGTGTCATTTTACAGCCGGACTAACCCAGGCTCCCAGCGGGGATTGGGAGCAGGAGCCAGGATTCGCAGCCTCCACGTGACCTTCCAGTTTCCCAGCCGAAGCCAACCTCTGGCCTTTACCACCCCGATCCGGCTGGCGACAGCTTGGACCCACCCGGTCTCTGCGAAGTCCCATTTTAATTCGTGACACACACAAGTGCACAAAACAGCGAAAAGAGACGCTACGTTAAATCTGAGTCGGTCCCACAAGGTTCCAGGGGCCATAGCTTCTTCCACCACGAAACGGACAGTCCCCGGGCGTCCTGCCCTCTCCACCTCACGCAGGTTTGGCAGGCTGTCTCCGGGTCCACCCTGGTTCCCGAGTCAGGCCCGCGAGCAGGCTGAGCCCCCTGAAGTCGGCACGGAGCGCTCTGCGCAGGCGCCCAGCGCGGACTGCGCTCCCCGCGGCGGCGCCCTCCTTTCGTGCCCGCAGCGCCACCAAGCGGCCGATCCGCGAAGCATGGAGCTGGTTCACGCGGGTGAGGACCGCGTGAGTGCAAGGCGGCCGCGAGAGCGCCCCGTTGGCCGTGCTAGGAGCCTCCGCGCCGCGGAGTGAGAACGACGGTTTGAGGATAGGCTTTGTCTGTCTGTCTTGGGTCCCTCCTGTCCGTCCTCCAGCACATTTGCAGGGCACGTGAGGGTGCCTGGGTCACCACTACTCCCACCTGCACTTCCACTGCCACTTGTCCACCCCCACCTGTACTTGCACCTGCTCCACCCTCGCCTGCACCTCTGCCCCACAATTTGCTGGACACCCAGGTCCTCCAGTACTGAGTGACCTGGGTACCAGACTCAGTTCTGCTGCGTGTGAGCCCTTTGTTGTCTGTGAAACAGAGTGAGGAGAGACATCGCCCTGGGAAACAGAGCCTGTCAGATCCAGCCTGGGCTGTGGCGCGTCCCCTGGGTCGCTAAGTTGGAGGCCAAAAGCCACTGCGGCCATTTGAGGCCCCCCAGTCGGGCGTCAGTCTCGGGTTGCAGGCTCAACTCCAGTTACTGTCTGTCCAAGCAGTGGGGCTCTCAGCCCCCCCCCCCCCACCAACGTGTTCCCCCCCACAGCCGCTGGAGGTACCATTCCCATGTCTCCCAGCTCACCCTGCCTGGAACCTGCACCGATGCTCATGTGGGATGTGTGGGTGTGGCCTGTTCATTACCTATGTTTTCTCATTAGAAGGATGATATGTGTGCTCCTCTACATGAAAGGTTTAAGGAAAAAGTGAGACTCACCTGTTATCCTGTTACTCTGATATAATTACTGTGTCACAAATTTTTGTTTATTTATTTGAAAAGCATAGAGATAGGAGAGAAAGAAAGAGATCTTGTAGCTGCTGGCTCACTCTTCTAATGCTCACAATAGCTCGGGCTGGGCCAGGTTGAAGCAAAAAACCCAGATTTTTTTTTTTAAAGATTTATTTATTTATTTTTAAAGTTAGAGTCCCAGAGAAGGAGAGAGAGACAGAGAAAGAGAGAGGTTTTCCATCCTCTGGTGCACTCCCCAGATTGCTGTAATGACCAGGGCTGGGCCAGGCTGAAGCCAGGAGCCTGGAGCTTCTTCCTGGTCTCCCATAGGGGTAGCAGGAACTCACTCAGACACCTGGGCTGTCCTCTGCTGCTTTTCCCAGGCCATTAGCAGGGAGCTGGATCAAAAGTGGAGCAACTGGGATGCAAACTGGTGCCCATATGGGACGCCAGCCTCAAGGGCTAACTGTGTTTAACATGCAAAAGTTACGATTCTCCTTTTTGAAAAATGTAATTTATTGAATTTTATTTGAAAAGCTTAGTTACTGAGGGAGAGACAGAGAAAGAGAGATCTTCCACCTGCTGGTTCAAAGTCAGGAAACGACAGTCTCCCCCCTATTGGCAGGAGTGACCCCTGGCCTAAGACCCACGCCTTAGGGAACCTGCCCTGCCCCCTTTCCGATGAGGAGTCTGCCAGTTCAAGAGGCTGTGCCCACTGAGAGCCCAGAACCCCTTTCTAGACTTCATTCTGCACTCCCAGGACCTCAGAAGTTCTGGCCCAAGTGGCGCTGAGCCCGTGTCCAAGGCTTGGATGGGTTCCTGTAGGCCTAACCTTAGAGAGTGGCATGGGGTGCAGATGTGTGTACCTGTAAGCCTGTGTTTGGGGGACATGGCAGGGATGTCAACACGTACGTGTGAGGTGCAGGGTGGAAAGGGGGGTGGGAAGAGGAGACGGTAGGGTTTACTTTGGGGACCACCATTTTCACTCTTGCTCCCTGGGAAGATAGGGCCTGGGACTCGGGGGTGGGCCAGGGGTGGGGGTTGCTGGGCGGTTGTAACTAGGGGTACTGAGCAGTTGTAACTAGAGGTGCTGAGCGGTTGTAACTAGGGCGTTAGGGAGGGGATCAGCAAGGAGGGGACACTTTTCCAAAGACAAGGAAAGGAGTGAGGTGGATGTCGGTGGAGGACAGCTCTGGGGAGGGGAAAGCCATGGGCAAAGGCCCTGGGGTAGCAATGTGCCTGGCATGTTCAGGAGAACTGCTCCCAGGCACCTGGGCCCAGGGGGCCCGCCAGACCCGTGCTTGCCAATGCCGCGGTGAATGAGGGAATGGGCAGCCTCTGGAGGAGCTCCTCGCGGTGGCACGTGTGCGCGTCTCCCGCCGGGGGGCCTGTGCTGAGGCGTTCCCAGCTCTGCTCCGAACCCCATGACCAGGAACTGCTATTCTTTAGGCCAGGATTTCCCCAAACCTTGCTGTTTTTCAAAACATTCCGGTTCCCTTGAGACTCTGTGCTTATCACCTCTACCTTCCTGTTTCCAGCTCCCTCTGGCTCCGCACCCTGGGTTTCCCCCAGGTCTCCCTGCGAGGTCCCCTGCATGCCCTTTGGCCCCCGCCTGGGGACTCCTCAGGGACACCCGGGTCCCGGATGTGGCTGCAGACACTGAGCGGAGAGGGGGCAGCTAAGTGGGTGGCCACAGACCCCTGGCTGGGACGACAGCAACTCAGGTCTGGGAAAGGGAAGATTCAGACATCAGAGGCTTGAGCTAATGGGCCTTGGCCGAGAGGACACTGTTCAGATATTTACAGAACAGGAAGAAAAGAGCCCCAGACATGGAGCCCCAAAAGAAGCCTTAAAAATGTCGACTTTTTAAAAATTTTATTTATTTATTTATTTGTATTTGAAAGGCAGAGAGACAGAGAGATCTTCCAACAGCTGATTCACTTCCCAAAGGCACAGAACAGCTGGAGCTGGTCCTGGAACTCAATCTGGGTCTCCCACAAGGGTGGCAGGGACTCTGGTACTGGAGCCATCGCCTGCTGCTTCTCAGCAGGGAGCTGGAATTGGAAGTGGAGCCAACACTCAAACGCAGGCCCTTTAATATGGGACTCCACCTGGCTTATTTGCCTTCTCCAGCGTTTCTCAGAATTCGAGCGGGAAAGTGAGTTTCTGTGTATGGTGTGCTCTCCCGGAGACCCTAACATTTACACTCAAAGTGAACAACCAAGAGTGACACGGCGTTCAGGATGGGACGGAACAGGAAGTGCCCCCCAGGCCCTGCAGTGGGTCCTCAGAAGTCAGCTGCCTGGCTGGATGTTTTTCCAGCAGTTTCTGGAGAGTGGGGTTCGAGAAGGTTCCTAGGGAGGGATCGGGAGTACGGGAGTGGCCAGGGGACAGCCAGGAGCCTGGGGAAGTGAGGATTTTAGCAACTGGGTTGAAAGTACTTTCAACTGGGTTGAAAGTATTTGAAGAACTGCTGAGCCCGTGTCGGTGCATTCTGGCTGGATATTGGCTTACGTAAGCTCTTTGAGGTTATTTGTTTTCCTAGTGAACAGATTAGGAAACAAGGGTCCAGGAAGTTCAAGGTCACTCAACTCGTGACAGAGCCAGGACTCTTAGATGCCTTTGCTGACTTTGGAGCACAGTGCCCCCTAGAGGAAGAGAGGCAGCAACACATTGAGCGCTGGCTGGGGACTTCCTGGGTCTACACCTGGAGCTGGCACAGGGCGGCTTCCGAGCCGGTCCTTGGAGATCCCTGCCTCGGTTTCACACCCTGTGTGATTTCCTCCCCATGAACAGCCTGCTGCTGGTGAACGGGACGCCCCAACGCGAGAGGGTGTGACCTCTGTGATTACATACAAAAGACGACTGCTGTGTTGCTCAGACAGGTTTGGGAGGCCCAGGTGGCGCGGTGAGGCTGGGTGGGCGGCTGCTGGCCACCGGCCTGGTGGGAGCTGAGGCCCTCCGTCCAGCATCGCTGGAACTGAAGGGACAGAATCCTGCTGGGTAAGTGAGCTTGGAAGAGGTTCCTTCCCCAGTGGGGTCCTCAGATGAGCGCCGGCCCTGGCCGACAGGTTGAACGCTGCCCTGTGGGAGACCCTGAACAGCGGCCCCAGCTCTGTCATCCCTGGATTTTTGACCAAAGAAACCATGAGCTGGCAAAGAGGGGCTGTTTTAAGCCTCTGACTTGGGATCATTTGTTATGCAGAAGGAGGTAACTAATTCAGATGTGCACGGAGTAATGTGGTGGGAGTTATCTCATCCAGATCAAGTCAAGATGAAGGCACACCACTTTCAGTTTTAAACATCTTTTTTTTTTGTTTGTTAAAGATTTATGTATTTATTTATTTCAAAGGCAGAGTTACACAGAGAGAGAAGGAGAGGCAGAGAGAGAGGTCTTCCATCTGCTGGTTCACTCCCCAAATGGCCATAACAGCTGGAGCTGCACCGATCTGAAGCCAGGAGCCAGAAGCTTCTTCTGGGTCTCCCATGCAGGTGCAGGGGCCCAAGGACTTGGGCCATCTTCTACTGCTTTCCCAGGCCATAGCAGAGAGCTGGATCAGAAGTGAGCAGCCGGAATTCGAATTGGTGCCCATATGGGATGCTAGTACTGCAGGTGGCAGCTTTACCCACTACACCACAGCGCCAGCCCCAAAACTACATAATTTTCAAAATCTTAAAGGCATTTCAGTATGGACACCAAAGCACCAAATTATTATGCCAAAATTGGACCATAAAGTACCTGAGATAAAAATGGATGTAGAAAACTATTTTGCTTTGAGAGCATTTATTGATCCTGGCAAATTTAGACTTCTCCAGATAGTCTCACTGATGGTAGGGGACAGAAATAGAAATCTAAGACCACTTAAGTCAGGAAGTCTAATAGAAATTTCTTTCATATTATGCTGACATCACAAAAGGCCACATCCCTAGAATAGAGGTAAGGCAGATGCACACATTCTTTTCAGGGTTAGCAAACTGTGGTTCCTATGACCAGGGTTTTGGAAGGAGCAGCAAACTTCAGATGTGGCTTAAGGTAGCCCAAAAGGGACTGTGCTGCCAGGCACTTGACAGAGGCAAACAAAATCCTCTTTGGAGAAAGATAGTTTCTTCTTGAATCTGAAATTATTGTTATAAGTTAGGCTTTCAGGACAATGATCATCACACAGTGGAAGATAACCTGGCCCCAACAGAAAATAAGGTGCTGTGAGGAGGACCAGCAGAAAGAACAAAGAATCGGATCTGCAAGTACTTGGACTGTTAAGACAATCAGTCAGAGACACTCCCCCTCCAGAAAAAAAAAAAAAAAGCCCAATAAAAAGTATACTTAGTGTGCCTAAATAAATGAAAGAGAAGCCAGGAATAGATGATAGATGAAGGGAAACTTTAAAAAAATGACACAGAAGATTTTTTTCAAAGATTTATTTTATTATTTATTTGAGAAATAGATTTAGAGAGAGGTAGAGAGAGAGAGAGAGCGAGCTTCCATCTGCTGGTTCATATCCCAAATGGCCACAAGGGCCAGAGCTGGGCCGATCCAAAGCCAGGAGCTAGGAGGAGCTTCCTCCAGGTCCCCCACATGGGTGCAGGGGCCCAAGGACTTGGGCCGTTCCTTGCTGCCACCTCCCCTCCCCACCAGGTGCTTCAGCAGGGAGCTAGATTGGAAGTGGAGTAGATGGGACTCGAACTGGCACCCATATGGGATGCCAGCGCTGCAGGCCAGGGCTTTAACCTGCTGCACTGTAGCGCCAGCCCCAACACAAAAGATTTTAAAAGGAAGCAAAGAAAACTTGTACAAATGAAATATACAGTAACCTAAAATTAAAAGTTCCATGGATGAGCATAATAGTAGACTAAAGAGATAATTAGTGAATAGGAAATCAGGTGGATGAAATCATTAAGAATGCAACAGGAGAGACAAAGCAATGAAAAATTAAGAAGAAAGGCTAACATATATGAAACAAAGAATAAGTTTAGTTAGAGTCCCAGAAGGAGACAAGAGAGAATAAAGCAGGCAATACTGAGGGAATGAATACTGGCTGAGGACTTTCCAGAACTGATTAAGGGCCCCAGTCCACAAGCTGAAGTCTAATAGAGCACACAGGCAGCTGAATAAATAAGACATGCGCACATCCTCAGTAAAACCATAGGAAACCAAAGACCGAGAAAAAAATCTTAAGAGCCAGAGGGAACAAATGAAGCATATTTAAGTAGCAGAATCTAGGAGTAATGACATATTTTTAATGTGCTGAAAGAAAGTAACTGCCAGGGCTGGCGTTGTGGCCTAGTGGGTAAAGCCTCTGCCTGCAGTGCTGGCATCCCATATGGGTGCTGGTTCAAGTCCCACATGCTCTACTTCCCATCCAGCTCTCTATTATGGCCTGGGAAAGCAGTAAAAGATGACTCAAGTCCTTGGGTCTCTGCACCCATGGGGAGACCTGGAAAAAGCTCCTGGCTCCTGGCTTCGGATTGGTCCAGCTCCTGCAGTTGCTGAGTGAACCAGTGGATGGAAGACCTCTCTCTCTCTGCCTCTGCCTTTCTGTAACTCTGTAAATAAATCCTTAAAAAAAAAAAAAAAAGTAATTGCCAACCCAAAAATCTGTCCTATGAAAGTTCCATTAAGGAATAGCAGCAAAATCCGGACTTTTCAGAGGGGTGTTGGTATGCTGGTTCAGGCATCCCTTGGGATAGCCATAGCCTGTATTGGACTGGCAGGGTTCAAGTCTCAGCTCTGCTCCCAATTCCAGCTTCCTGCTAATAGGCACCCTGTGAGGTGCGAGTGATGGCTTGGGTAGTTTGGTCCCTGCCACCCAGTGGTGGAGATCTGCATTGAGTTTTCCTCGCTCCTGGCTGTGGCCTGACCCAGCTCCAGCTGTTAGCAGGCATCTGGGGAGTGAACCATCGGGTGGGAGATCTGTTTCTGTCTGTCTGCCTTTCAAATAAATTAAATAAGTAAGATTTATATAAAAATACATTATCATATAAATACAGACAGAAGAAATTTTCTAATGCTAGACTTGCGTAGGGCATTCTCTCAGATGCACTTCAGGTTAGACAGGAGGACAGACCCTGATGGAAGGACTGAGATGTAAGAATAAAGAAAAGGGGTGAACACAGGAGTCAATTTAAATGAACATACACCACTTTAAGCGATAATAATGTTTTGCAATAACATATAAGCTGGGAGGGGGAAATGGACTTAAAGTGTTGTAAGACTGTTAGGTTATGTGGGAGTGGGATGAACATATTACTCAACTTTAGACTTTGATAAGAAGATAACTGTGTGTATTTAATGTCCTTTGATAATTACAAAACTAGGGTGTATACTTTCCAAATTAGTAGAGGGAAAAGTGGAATGACAAATCAATCAAATTAAGTGATGACCAGAAGAGAAAGAATAGCAAACAGAACAGGCAGGACGCAGACAACCACAGCAGTGGTAGATAGAAGCTGAAACAAGGCTACGACTACATTAAATGTGAGTACACTGCATGTTGCTGCTAATAGACAACGATTGAAGACTTACAAAGGGACTCTACGGGGACTGGAGAGAGGGGAGTAACCCAGCCAAGTCCCTCAGGAGCCACCGCAAGGCCAAACCCACAGGGGACCTGCTTCCCAGTCTTGGGTTCTGTCAGCCCCACCCAATCCAGCCTCTTGGTCCATGTATGCTGCGAGACTACTGCTTGTCAGGGGCCGTCAGGCTGTGGAACATACAGATGAATAAAGCAAGGTTCCTGTGCTAAGGGCATTTTCCTTTTTTTTTTTTTTTTAAAGATTTATTTATTCATTTGAAAGTCAGAGTTACAGAGAGGCAGAGGTAGGGCGGGGAGAGAGAGAGAGAGAGAGAGAGAGAGAGAGGTCTTCATCCCCTGGTTCACTCCCCAAAATGGCCACAAAGGTTGGAGCTGAGCTGATCTGAAGCCAGGAGCCTGGAACTCCATCTGGGTTACCCACGTGGGTGCAGGGGCCCAAGCACCTGGGCCATCCTCTGCTGCTTTCCCAGGCCTTAGCGGAGAGCTGGATCAGAAGTGGAGCAGCCAGGACTCAAACCGGTGCCATATGCGGTGCCGGCTTTACCCACTATGCCACAGCGCCAACCCCAAGGCTTTTTCTTAGCTGAGGAGAAAGTGCACTTTCTTCTGAATCCTCTGGACACTTTTGTAAGGGTGTAGGGCAGCGGCCGAGGGCTGGGGGCGGGGAATGTCTGGGAAGGGCTGACTGTCCAACAAGCGCACCGCCTGAAGGGGAGGCCGGGAGGAGGGGCTTTTCTGAATGGAAATTCATCAATGTATTTCTGTCTGCTGCGGTTATCAGTGTTGCTATTTCAGTGAGTAATGGTGGAGCCTTCACGGGGCTCGGGCCAGACGCGGGGGGCGGGGCCGGGGGCCGCGATACGGCCGGATCCTCTCTGTCGTCAGAAGGCATGAGCTCATGCCAAGGTTTCCACGGGTCACCTAGATAGCGCTGGCTCTCTGGAGACAGGCGCGACCTCAGGCCAGCCCCTAGTCATTGAACTAAGAGGGCTCCGTGTCAGCCTGGACGGTAGTGGTGATAAGGGCCGGATAATGGTAGCCAAACTCCCACGGCCTCTTCGTGCCTCCTCCGGGCCCGAGGCCAGAGAGAGGGCAGCTCGCGGGGAGGGGCTTGGGGGAGGGGTGGCCAGAGAGGCTGCTGGGGCCACATTAGCTCGGACCGCAGGGACAGCTCGGAGCCTCCTGGAGTTTGTGAAGGGGAGCAGAGCTTCCAGGCCTTCGGCCGTCCACACCATCCCACAGCCCTGCTCCTGAACAGTTAGTGGGGCACATGGATATCTTGTGGAAGACACGGGTCTCAGTGAAGTCCAGGCACCCTATCCAGCCGTCAGTACTTCCTTCTCTGCACTTTTTCCTTTTACATCAAGTCGGCTGTACCTGCTGACAAACGTTAGCTGGTTAGGGAAGCCGGGCTGTGTGCGTGTGCAGGGCCCTGTGGTGGCCTGGGGCTGGTCTCCTGGCAGCAAAGCTGAGGTTTGATCACAGCACCAGCAGAAGCCTGGTGAGACTGCTCAGCCTGCGCTCTGCAGCCCCCGTGGGCCACCTTTGAGCTCTCTCTAAGCCTTCCTGCACCTGCAGATAAGCCACACCCACCTTAAAAGTAACAGCTGTGTGCCACCAACATGGGATGCTCATGGCCGAGGGCTGTGATCCCAGGGGACTCAGGGGTGGGGTGGCTGGGTTTAGAGCTGAGAAGCTGATGGTCTCCCACCCACAGCAGACTGGGGGCATGTGTGGCCACTTTTGCTCTTGTTCCTTTCCGTTGCTTGTCCATTATGAAACCTGTTCTTTCTCTGCCCAGAGCAGACTGCAGGGAGCAGCCGTCGAAGGCCACAGGTGGTTGTTCTGTGCAGCGATACGCTGTCCCTGCACCAGCCCCACCTCCCTGGTTCTCAGGGGAGAGCCTGAGAGCACACTAGCCTGCCCAGGTACACACAGCTGGTTAGTTCCAGCAGGATCTGCAGTACAGTTTTCTTTGCTCTGTGCCTTTTTCCACATATGCCTTCCCTCTAGGGAAAGAATTAGAAAAAAAAGAATAGAAGTATAATTTCCAGTGTTGCTTTTCAAATTTTCTTTTAGTTTTTATTTGAGAGGCAGAAACAAAGAGATAGAGATGAGAGAGATAGAAATAGGTGAGACGGAGATCTTCTGTTTGCTGCCTCATTCCCCAAGTGCCCACAGCAGCCAGGACTGGGCAGGGTCCAAGGCAGGAGCTGGGAACTCAGTCTAGGTCTGTCATGTGGATGGCAGGTGCCCAACCATGTGAGCAGTCCTTGCTGCCTCATTAGCAAGAAGCTGGAGTCAGGAGCCAACGGCAGGTGCCGAACCCAGACACTCCAACATGGGATGCAGGTGTCTTTACAGCTATACCAAACGCCTGCCCCTCCAGTGTTGCTTTAAGCTTTGAAAACTAAAGTACCTGCATCTTACAGGTGTATAGTCCCAAACCACAAGAGTTACCCTTCCTAGGGGGACTCCCCGGCGGCTCCCTTGCCAACTGGGACTCTAGCGACATCTACTGGAGTCTGCGAGTGCCACATGTGCGTGTGCAGCCTGCTGGTCCCTTCATTCTAATGCAATTTAATGTGTGTAAAAGTTTTAAGTTCATGTAATTCTATTTGCCATTTATGAATATGTGCACATGGAGGAATAGTACCCAAATTCTTGCAAGTCATAAGCGCAGCTTCCAGTTAGTAATTACCTCTGGATTGGGTGAAGATGGGAACTTGATAAGGGCTGGAGTTGTGTTTGTAGTTATTTGTTTTTTCTTTAAAGAGATCTGAAGCCAATATGGCAGAGTAGTAACATCTATTAAAACTTACAAGTGGTTGGTCACATTAGAGTCTGTTTTTATGTACCTGTCTCTGTGTAAAATAGTTTGTAAGGATAACAAGAATTATTATATTTATTATTTAGTGTATACTATATAGATTTAAAGTATTTATTCATTGAAAGTCAGAGAGATACAGAAAGACAGGCAGAGACAGCAGAGGTCTTCTAGCTGCTGGTCTTCTAGCTCCCCAAATACTCACCAGCCAGGGCTGGGCTAGGACAAAGCCAGTAGCCAGGAATTCAAGCCAGGTCTCCCACCAGGTGGCAGGGACCCAGCTATTGAAGCTATCATTGCTGCCTCCCAGGGTGCATATTAGCAGAAGCTGGAATCAGAAGCAGAGCTGGAACTCCAACGGGCACACTGATACGGGATGCGAGGGTTCCAAATGCTGTCTTAACTGTGCCCAAACGCCAGCCCCACATCATGATTTTGTTACATATCCCATGCATGTTTTATACTATTTTTTTTTTTTTTGACAGGCAGAGTGGACAGTGAGAGAGAGAGACGGAGAGAAAGGTCTTCCTTTGCTGTTGGTTCACCCTCCAATGGCCACCGCGGCTGGTGCACCACGCTGATCCGATGACAGGAGCCAGGTACTTATCCTGGTCTCCCATGGGGTGCAGGGCCCAAGCACCTGGGCCATCCTCCACTGCACTCCTTGGCCACAGCAGAGAGCTGGCCTGGAAGAGGGGCAACCAGGACAGAATCCGGCGCCTCCACCGGGACTAGAACCCAGTGTGCCGGCGCCGCAAGGCGGAGGATTAGCCTAGTGAGCCGCAGCGCCAGCCTGTTTTATACTATTGTTTATGTATTAAGTATTTTTGAAAAATAAACTCAGTTTTTATACTGAGGTTTGAATGTAATTGATCTGTGCTTTGTGATTAAAGAAAGAAAAGTCCTCAGTTGATTCTGAGCCAAGATTGAAAACTCCTTCTTCAAAGCCTCCAAAGGGACTCCCATGGGGCCATGGTTCTGCCTGCATGAGGCACCCAGAGTAGTGAAATCATGGACAGAAAGTAGAATGTGGTTCCCAGGGAGTGGGGATGAGTGGAATGGGAGTTACTGTTTAATGGGTGGAGTTTCAGGGCGGATGATGGAAAAGTTACGGAAGCAGGAGGTGGTGATGGTGGTACAATGAGGCAATTATCCCTAAATACACCACAAATGGTCACCGGGGCTGTCACTTACAGATGTTGAAGGGGCTCAGTTTCATGCTATGTGGACTTCACCATAACAGAAAAGATTGTTCCCAAGTCTCTGGTGCTCTGGGGTTACACTTCCCGCAGCAGCCCTCAGCGAATGAGCCTGATAGATACACGGATCCTCGCCTCCCGTCCTTTGATGAGACAGAGGACATTCTCGCTTTTCTCATCCTAAGAGGATTCTCTGCAGTTTCGCCCTTTCTGCTGCCTTTATGGTATCTCCTGTATGTATCCTGTGGTTGTCCTTAACCTTACCTATTTGGAGGAATCTTTGCATTTTGGCCTGAAGTTTTCTTTTTTGTTTTGTTTTGGTTCATTCTAGTTAATAGATGATTTTCCAGAGTGTAGATAAGCCATTTTATAATGTATTTAACCACTGCCCGGTCTATTGATATTTTGCTACTACAAATAATTCTGCAGTGAACATCCTTGACCTGCCTCTGTGTCTGGGTGCGGGATTCCTCTTGGCTAGATACAGAGAGTGGACTTATCAGTGAGGAGAAGACACAGTAAACATTTCAACATCAATGTTTGGAGGTTGCTCTCCCAACACACCCTCTCATGATCAACGTGTGAAGTGGCCCCCTCCCCTCTTCTTCTGTTCCTCAGAACTGGTGGTTTTCCATTTGTAAAGGTTTTTTTCCCCTGTAAGACCCTCACCCACCGTCGCCCTGCGTGCTGCCTGCTTCCCTGACAACCCGTCACACACACGTACGTCGCAGACTGCTGCGTCCGATCCAGGACCTGCACTGACACAAACGTAAGTCCACACGGTCAGAAGTCACGCGATGAAAAACACCCAGGGAGACACACAGAGGAGTTGGTGAAATCACACACACACGTCTTTACATGCAAGCCCGGCCTGTTTCCCAGTCAAGATAAGAGTATTAGTGGGAAAAGTGCCGCCAGGCTATCTCACTTCCCTGTGTGGGCGTCCTAGATAAGTGGTCTCTGCCGCCTGGACAATACCACCCAGCCCGACAGGCTCCCTCCAGCCCCCGTCTCCCCCACCCTCTGGAGAAGCCCGGCCCAGCCCCAGAGGGGGTGCATGGCTCTGAGTGGGCCAGATGTGTGGACAGTGACAGCCTACGGGGTGGGGGGTGAGCCTTGACTCCAGCATGGTTGGTCTCAGGCTGCACCTGGCCCCTGGTGGCCGGCATCACAGAGGGGAGGGTGTGGGGGCTTGAATTTGGACAACCACAGGCGCCTCGAGGCCTTGTGCCAGGAAGGGAGGGTGGCAAAGCTGCTGTTGGCAGTGGATGGACCGTGGGGCTGCACGCCTCTTTCCTCTCTTTCTCCCATTAACGGAGACAGAATGGCGCCTGGAACAGGTCCCCCTCTCCCTGCTCTGCTCCCTCCACCCCCTGTCCCCCCACTGCATCCAACCCTGCTAGTCCCTGAGAATACAAAGAACAGTAAGTCTCATTCCTGCCCTCTAAGGCTCCCTGGGCTGCTGGAGCTTCCAGACCCCTTCCAGCATTGTAATTGCAGGCCACGCCCCCCCGTGGGGGCCCCACTGCCATGTGTGACATTTAAGGTCTTGGTCCTGTGGATCTAGTTGCTGTTGAAATCCACGTGAAGTCCCTTCTTCCGGGGACGGCACACAGGGGACCAGCCGTGGAGGGAGGGGCCCTTGCTCCCTCTGAGAGGCGGGCAGTTCTGCCCTGACCCAAGGCCAGGAGCAGGCTGCTCCTTGTTCCTGTATCTGGCACTGGGGAGACTCTGCTTGTAGGGCTGGGACTGCCCAGAGTGTGGGGGTCGCCCACTCAGACGAGCTCATTCCATCCTCACCACTGGAAGGCTGCGGGACAGAGCTCCTCGCGTCTGTCCCCAAGGAGGAAGGGGAAGCGCAGCGTGGGTTAAATGACTCGCCCGAGGCTGCAGGGCCAGGAAGTGCAGGATCTGGTCTCAGGAGCAGAGATCTAGCATCCTGACCACAGGCCGTGTCCATGGGAACCAGGCCAGGCTGCTCGCCACCGCAGCGGCGAGAGGGTGAGACACCGATGCATCCTACCAGAGACTGCCTGCCCTGGGGAAGAGTCAGAGAGGTGGGTCCCAGCCAAAATTCCACAATGAATTTAGGGTTCAACGTCCAACACAAAGAGCAGAGGCAGAGGCAGGA
The DNA here is from genome assembly GCF_051225735.1 of Oryctolagus cuniculus. NCBI lineage: Eukaryota > Metazoa > Chordata > Mammalia > Lagomorpha > Leporidae > Oryctolagus > Oryctolagus cuniculus. The sequence continues at coordinate 42,801,006 of NC_142868.1, read as the reverse complement.
GTGAGGCCGAGGTGCGGAGCCAGGGACTGGAGTTGGGTTGAGAAGTCTGAGCGAGATGTGAGGCTGGGAATGAGTGGGAAGGGTCGAGGAGGATGGCTGGGAGCACTTTTGGTGGCCAAGGTTTTCAAGGGCTTTGAACGGTGGAGTCCATTTGCCTTCTAAAAAGGCTGCTTCAGCTTTCACTATTCCCAGCAAGTCACGGCAGTCCCTGCTGACCGACACTCGCGCCAGTACCCATTCTTAGCATTTAACGTGGTCTCCAACGAAGACGGCCTGGAGGGTCTTGGTGTCTGGGACATAAGTGGCAGGTCCTCAGCAGGCACGGCAGGCGGCGCTGCAGTGTCCTCAGCCCATCTGCGGCTCTCAGGCCTCACTGCCTGCGCCCTGCCCAGCATCTCCTGCAGAGAGAGGGCGAACCTCCTGCCTTGGAGCAGCCCGGCCTGATGGACACGGGGCTGCTGTCCAGGGTGCAGCCTGCAGGTCTGGCTCCAACTCCGGAACAAGCCGTGTGGCCTGGAGCAGGCTGCGGGCTCTCCTTGTTCTTAGTGCTCTGAAGCAGGAGATGGAGAGGAGAACGCACTCTCGGAGCACAGGGAGGTGTTGTAGGGCGGCACCATGTGTGAAAGGCAAGGAATGGGGTGAGGAAGCCTCAGGAAGGCACAGGAAGCCAGGCCGGTGTGGTGCCGGGGGTTAAGCTGCTGCCTGAGATACTGCGTCCCTTACGGGCACCAGTTCAAGTCCTGCCCGCTCTTCTTCTGATCCAGCTCCCTGCTAAAACACCTGGGGAAACTGGGAAGATGGCCCAAGTGCTTGGGCCCCTGCCATCCACATGGGAGACCCAGATGGAGTTCCAGGCTCCTGGCTTTGGCTTGGTCCAGCCCTGGCTTTTGGGGCCATTTGGGGAATACATGGACAGGTGGAAGATTCTTATTCATTTTTTCTCTCTCTCTTTCTGCCTTTCAAATAAATAAAATAGATCTTTTAAAAAAAAATGGCAAATGGTATTTTTTTAAGAGAAGCAGTTAAGGCCTCAGAAGTCTGTATTTGGTGATGGGTGTCAACGTGAGTGTTGAATCTGTGAGTGTGAAATGTAACAAGAAGCCATGTCCAAGCTCTTCCAGCTCCTGGCTTCTCCCTGGCCACTGGGGCCACATCATGAGAGGACATAAACAGAGGCCCTGCCCATCCTGGGGGCAACTGTGGGCAGAGAGGCGCTGAGTCCAGGGCTCCATGGAGGGCGCTGGCTGGCACCGCGGAGATGTGCAGGAAGTGGCTGTCGGGCGGTGCAGGCAAGGCACTTAACGTTGGGGGTGCGCACTCCCCGTCATTGGCACCCCCCTGCTCCGGGGTGCGGGACAGGCACTCCAGGGCTCTCTGCTGACACTGGACAAAGCCCGCTCCTTCATCGCAAGGTTCCTGAAGCCAGTGGTAGTGAAGTGCTGGAGGCTGGCGGGTCCAGTGAGTCCTGTTCTGGTTCAGGACACACTATGGCCCCTTGGGTGGAAGCCCAGGGCTGCCTTGAAGGTCCCAGGGTCCTCATTTTAGCACCAAAAGGGCAAGGCGGTCAAACAGGTGCAGGCTGAGGAAGCCCGGCAGAGGCCGAGCCCCTGACCTCGACCTCCATGTCAGAGAGACCCCCGCCGCCAGACAGACTCGATGGGCAAAAAGAGCTCATGGTGTGTTCAGTGCCAACACAGGCTGGGCATGGTAGGCATTTGTTAATCCACTTGCACCCTGCAACAGCGCTCTGAGATAGAAACAGTTATACCCCTCCCCCCAATTTACAGACGAAACAACTGAAGTCTAGAGAGGCCGGGTCACTCACTCCAGCATCTGTCCTGTTGGAGGTGACAACACGAACCCATTCTGCACTGGACCTGACGGACAAAAAGACCAGCAGCAGACCACCAGAGCAGTGAGGGGAGCCGGCAGGCCCAGCTCTCTCCCTGGGCCGGTGCCCACGTGAGCAGGTCTCCCCGTGCTCCCGAGGGCTCCCGTAGTCACACGCCAGCCTGCAGGAAGTGAGCCGAGGACCCACACGCTGGGCCCCCGAGGGGACACGGTGCTGCCAGTCCCGTGTGCGGTAGGAAGCAACCTGGCGGGGACAGAGAGCTTTCACGAGGACAGAAGGAAGGAAGGAAGGAAGGAAGGAAGGAAGGAAGGAAGGAAGGAAGGAAGGAAGGAGTGGACTGTGGGGGAGACGTCTGCTGTCCTCCGTTGGCAGCTGCTGTGTGCCCCAGGGCAGTGCAGAGGAGGATGGCAGTCAGCCTGGGGGAGTGGCCACGTGCAGGGGCAGTGCTGGCCGGGGCAGAGGGGGCTCTGGGAAAAGGCTTGAAGGCTGCGGCTGACACTTTGCAGAGCCCCGGCTGGCCCCCGCCTCGGGGCTCCCACTCGCTCCTGGCCCCGGAGGCCGGGCCAGCTGATAGCAGCTGGTCCCGCGGATGAAGTCATCTGTTTTGGTGCCAGGCAAGTGCCGGGCTGGTGGGAGGAGGCGGAGGGGTGGCCAGGGCCTGCGCTCTGTCTGCTCTCCCCAGGCTGGCGCCACAGGGTCTTGTTGGGGGAGTGCCCACCACTGGGTGGATGGTGGGGTGGGCAGGGGGTGGGACCGGGGACCCTCCAGGGCAGAGGCTGGTGAGCAGGAAGTCAGGAGGAACAAATGAGAGCTTTGTTGAACATCAGGGCCTGGGAATTTGTAGGTCTCCAGCTGACACTTCGGCTGACTGAAGCCGCGACCCGCTGCCAGCACTTAACCCAGGACGGTGTGCGGTTCTAGGAAGACAGAAATACCCCCTTGCTCGCAGGCCCCGCGGTTCCTTGTCTCCAGCTTTGAGACGCTCCTATCTGGACCTCGGCAGAGCTTGGGCTGCAGATTCATTTTTATCAAGATGGAAGGAGCACACGTTTCCCAATGCCATTTAATTCCGCTTCTTTTTTTTTTTTTTTTTTTTGAGGTTTATTTGTTTGAAAGTCACAGTTACAGAGAGGGAGAGAAAGGGAGAGAGAGAGAGAGAGAGAGAGAGAGATCTTCCATCTGCTGGTTCACTCTCCAAATGGCCACCAGGTTGAAGTCAGGAGCCAGGATCTTCTTCTGGGTCTCCCACATGGGTGCAGGGGCCCAACGACTTGGGCCATCTTCTACTGCTATCCCAGGCCATAGCAGAGAGCTGTATCAGAAGTGGAGCAGCCAGGACTCGAACTGGTGCCCACATGGGATTCTGGTGCCACAGGTTTTACCCGCTATGCCACAGCACTGGCCCTGCCATTTATTCTCTTCTTTTGAAGTTTAGTGCAGAGTCCCCAAAAGTAACGTGCAAGGCTTGAGGGGATTTTACAAATGCATTTGCTAGGGGCACCTCAGTAATACTTTTAAAATTCAGGTGCTGGAGGCCACCACTTAAGACACTGGCGTTGCACATGGGGGCCAGTTCATGTCCCCACAGCTCCACTTCTGGTCCAGCTCTCTGCTATGGCCTGGGAGAGCAGTGGGCTTGGGCCCCGGCACCCATGTGGGAGACCTGGAAGAAGCTTCTGGCTCTTAACTTCGGCCTGGCCCAGCCCTGGCTGTTGCAACCATCTGGGAAGTGAACCAATAGATGGAAGATCTCTCTCTCTCTCTCTTTTGTAACTCTGACTTTCAAATAAATCAATAAATCTTTAAATAAAAAAGCCCACACAATTTAGGTAGTAATTTAAATCTTAGATATCAGACTTTATAAAAACATTTATTATAGCAGATATAGTTGTGAAAATATTTTTAAAGATTTATTTATTTATTTTTAAAGATTTATTTTATTATTTACTTGAAAGTCAGAGTTACAGAGAGAAGTCTTCCATCTGATGGTTCACTCCAAAACTGGCCACAACAGCTGGAGCTGCGCCGATCTGAAGCCCGGAGCCAGGAGCTTCTTCCAGGTCTCCTGTCTGGTTGCAGGGGCCCAAGGACTTGGGCCATCTTCTACTGCTTTCCCAGGCCGTAGCAGAGAGCTGGATCGGAAGTGGAGCAGCCGGGACTCAAACCAATGACCATATGGGTCGCCTGCACTTCAGGCCAGGGAGTTAACCAGCTGAGCCACAGCCCCGGCTCCTAAAGATTTATTTTAATTTGAAAGGCAGAATGACATAGAGAGAGGGAAGGAGAGAGAGAGAGAGAGGGATCTTCCATCTGCTGGTTCCCTCACCAAAGGCTACAGTGGCTGGGCCTGGGCCAGGCTAAAGCCAGTAACCAGGAACTCCATCTGGGTCTCCTATGTCGGTGGCAGGGGCCCAAACCCTTGAGCCATCTTCCTCCACCTTCCCAGGTGCATTAGTAGGGAGCTGGATTGAAAGTAGAGTAGCTCACTAGGCTAATCCTCCGCCCCAGGTTCTAGTCCCAGTTGGGGTGGCGGATTCTGTCCCAGTCGCTCCTCTTCCTGTCCAGCTCTCTACTGTGGCCTGGGAGTGCTGTGGAGGATGGCCCAAGTGCTTGGGCCCTGCACCCGCATGGGAGACCATGCACCTGGCTCCTGGCTTCAGATCAGGGCAGCGCGCTGGCTGTAGCGGCCATTTGGGGGGGTGAACCAACGGAAGGAAGACCTTTCTCTCTGTCTCTCTCTCTCTCACTGTCTAACTCTGCCTGTCAAAAAAAAAAAAAAAAAAAAAATAGAGCAGCTGGGACCATGTCACCAGCAGTGGCTTAACCTGCAACACCACAACATCGGCCCTGAAAGTAGTTATTACTGAATCCTAACAGTCTACTGTCTGCATAGCGCCACTTTTATAAGGCACTCAGAAGTTTAAAGGCAGAAGGGGTAAAGAGGCTCCTATCACAGGTAGCCCCCTGCCCGGCACCGGGACTTCCAGCGTGGAGCTGGGCGGGGGGCAGCTGGCTGGAGGGGAGCACTGGGTGGGGGAAGAGAGTTCTTGAGGTCTGGCTGGGTGTCAGTGTGCAGGCAGTGCAGCGCTGGCCAGTGAGGATCGTCTCCGAGGCACTTAGAGCCACACCGCCAAGGCACCGAGGCGGCTCGTCTCCACAAGGCCCGGCGGAGCTGGCACCTGGGAGAGTCTGTTTGCTCATTTGTTTCTTTTCTTTCTGTTCTCTCCCTCCCTCTGTCACTGTCCCATTTAAATAAATAAAACTTTGTATTTTTTACTCAATCCTGGGATTTTTGATCAAGCAGGCAGAGAAGAATGCCATGTTCCTCTTCTGTGACTGTGCAGGGAGAGAGAAACAGCAGCAACCGGGCCTGGAACCCGAGCAGCTTCCAAGAGGGGCCACGGCGTTCAGAGGCCCTTGGTCCTGGGCCAGGCCTGGGCCGGCTGTGGGCCCAGCCAACAGCCTGCTGCTGCTGGCAGACTCCTGTGGGCACCGGGGCAGGCAGGGGTGGAGTGCACGGGCCCGGGGCCAGGGCTCCTGCTCTGTGTTAGGGTGTAGATCCCAGCAAGAGAGGGTCTGGCTCTCCGTGTTTCTCCCTGGGTGCTGTGCATCAGAGACAATGGCTGTGGAGCTGCTGGAGCAGGTGGAGCGCCTGGTACCTGGGGACAGGTGCCCTGCCCAGGGGCCGGCTCCCAAGGGGGAGGAGGGCGCGGCCTTCTGCAGTCCAGCTGCTGGGTTCTTTCAGTGGCATCCCAGCTGGCTGCGGGTGACTATTCTGTCTCATTCTTTTTTAAAAGATTTATTTTATTTTATTTAAAATGCAGAGTCAGAGAGAGAGAGAGAGGGGAGAGAATGAGAAAGGGAGAGACAGAGATCTTCCATTCGCTGGTTCACTCCCCAAATGGCCACCTCCACTTGAGCTGAGCAGATCCGAAGCCCGGATCCAGGAGCCTCTTTGGCGGAGGGCCCAGGCACTCGGGCCATCTCCCTCTGTTTTCCGAGGAGCTTTAGCAGGGAGCTGGATCGGAAGCAGAGCAGCCGGGGCTGGAACCGACGCTCCGATACGGGATGCCGGCATCACCACGGTGGCTTGGCCCAAGGAGCCAGTTCCTCCACACAGTTTTAAAGCCACCTTCACATAGCGGTTTGTGCATTCCTTCGTATGCCTATGCCACGTGTATTTTTGTTGGCTAATTCAAGCAGGCTGTTTTCTTTCATTCTGTCTGCTAGCTGACTGTGGTTTGTCTTGGCTTGTGCTGAGAAACGGTCGGTTTGCGGACCGTAAGTACTGGATAAGAAAGTAGAACCTCGTGTCCCGGATCGGCCTCCTGGGACTCGTGTACCCCAGACCCCGAGCAGAGGCTGGCTGCCGTCCGTCTCGTGCTCTCGCCATCTGCTGCGTTCCTACGGGGTCGCAGGCCTTGCCCAGACCACGTCCACTTACCCGCTGGCCTCCCCCTCTCCGGACGAGTCACTGAAGTCAGGGCAGGGCAGCACCCTTGCTGACGTCACCGCTACTGACAGCAGGGGCGGGGCCCCGGTGGACCCACTCCTTGCCATCTTTCAGTGTTGTCCTCTACATTTGTTTCCCAAATTCGATCCTTTCCTTGTATATAGATTTTAAAATGCCCACAAAAAGAAAACCACCCCTAAATGCCAGTCGTTACATTCGCGCCAATTCTTTTCGCTAAGGATTTCCAGTCAGGAGTCGACTTCCTTTACAAAGCTGGGATAAACATTACCTTCCTTTACAAAGCTGGGATAAATGACCCCCTCCCCAAAATAGTTCCCTGAACCCACACCCTAACATCTCCCCCCTGCAGCTCCCACTGTCCGAGGCGAGGTTTCCATTCAAGCTCTCGCTGCTCCTGTTTCTTCCAAAGCTTGATAGATTTGCTCCTGATAGCGGCGAAGCTGTGAGGGGTCCCCTTAGCCCTGGGAAAACCCCCAGGGTGGGGACAGAGCCTGCGCAAGCCAGGAAAAGAAGCAGGCTGCGCCCCCTGCTGGTGGAAGTAGGAACTGCGGGCTTGCGTTTCTGCGCGGGTGCGGAGGAAGGCTCGGTCAGGGGAGCGAGACTCCGGCCCTCGCGCCGCCAGAGACCTGGCCACCTGCAGCTGCGTTTAAGCCAGTCGTTTTCTTGCTGGTCCCACAGGAGGTGGCGTGTGTCCATTTTCCAGAACAGGCACCTTGAAAGATTTGAAAAGTCTTAAGACTTCCTTCCCTAAGTAGAAGTGCTGCTCGGGGGGCCTCTCACAGGTGCCCAGAACTGGTCTGAGATCCTGGCCTCCCGGCTGCCTGACTGCCAAGGGTCTCCCAGGCTGTATCCCGGCACCTGCGGGTGTGATTTCAGGTGGGGCTCTGCCTTGGGCGGCAGGACTCTCGCCTGTCGCTGCCTCTCTGGGTCAGACCCGGCGCGGGCGGCAGTGTGCCCTTGGTCCAGCCTCACCCACCGGGACTGGGCACTGATTGCGGTGTCCCTTGGTTTCAGCTCTATGCGTGCCCTGGCTCCCACTTGCTGTGTGGTGCAGACCGCAGTGTATACCTCTCTGTGCTTCTGTAAACTGTCCTGTGCGGGGTCTGCTTTTTAAATTTTGTATTATTATTTTAAACACTAATTTTTATTTATTTGAAAGAGAGAGGGAGGGAAAGACAGACAGACAGACATCTTCCGAAGCCAGAAGCCAGGTTTCCTATGTGGGTTTCAGGGATGTACGTTTTCCACTACTTTCCCAGGCACATTAGCAGGGAGCAGGATTGGAAGTGGAGCAGCCACTTGAACCAGCGCTTATATGGGGTGCTTGCGGAGGCTTAACCTTAACCTGCTTAACGCCTGTTATTACTTTTGATAGAAATGATGACTGCTCCCCTTCAAGACCCGGCTGCTCCACTTCCGATCCAGCTCTCTGCTATGGCCTGGGAAAGCAGCAGAAGATGGCCCAAGTCCTTGGGCTCCTGAAGAAGCTCTTGGCTCCTGGCTCCTGGCATTGTATCGACCCAGCTCTGGCCGTTGTGACCATTTGGGGAGTGAACCAGAGGACCTTCTCTCTGTCTTTCCCTCTGTCTGTCTGTAACTCTGCCTCTCAAATAAATAAATAAAAATTAAAAAAAAAATTACAGAAGCATAACGCCTTGGTGGTGAGTGCTGTGTTGGAGTGCAGTTTGGGTGAAGAAAGGCTTAACTTACTATTTTTAAAAATTGTGGTATGAGACAACGTAAAACTTACTATCATAGCCACTTTCAGGTATGCAGATCAGAAGTGTTAAGTATGTGCACACTGTTATGCAACAGGTGGACTTTATCCTAGAAAACCAAAACTCTATGTCCACACCTTGCTGGGTGCTGGATTTTCACTCTGTGCCAGCATGGTGCTGACCGTGAGGGCTTCAAAGGAGAGGAAGTATCTGTCAGGGACATTAAAAGGATGTTTGGTCTGGTGGTTAGGACGCTGCTCGGGATGCCCGTGTCCCACATTGGGATATCTGGGTTCAACTCCTAGCTCTGGCTCTTGACTCCAGCCAGACCTGGGGAGGCAGCAGTGATGGCTCAAGTAACTGGGTTCCTGCCACCCACATCGGAGACGTGGATTTTGCTTCTGGTTCCCAGCTTTGGCCTGGCCTTTGTGGCTATTTGGAGAGTGAGCTGGCTGATGGGATCTCTTGTCTCTCTGCAGTTGCACTGGTGTGGAAAAAAAAAGGCAAAAATGGTCAACATCTGCCACCTGGTGGCAGGAAAACGCCATAACGCATAAGGGTTGCTTCAGGCAGTAGGCACAAAAGAAGCAGCGAACAGCAAAAGGGACTTAACGCTTCAGTACCAGGCCCGCAGAGCAGCAGGAATTCTTGGGTAAGCAAGTGACCTGTGCCTCCATTCGGACTGTCTTCCTTCAGCCCGTAATCTGCTTGGAGTCTGTTTATATGACCGGTCACGGTTATTTATTTATATGATAAGAGATGATAGGGATGTGAAGTGCTTCCTTCACAACTTGGTGCGTGGTAATGACTCAGCTGTTTATGGTTTTAAAAGAAAACATGTGCAACTACTTTTTTTTAATTTAAATAGGATTTGTTTATTTATTTATTTTAAAGGGGGGAGAGAGAGAGAGAGAGAGAGAGAGAGAGAGAGAGAGAGAGGATCTTCCATCTGTTGGTTCACTCCCCAAATGGCTGCAATGGCCACAGCTGGGACAATCTGAAGCCAGGAGCTTCTTCCAGGTCCCCTACAGGGAGCAGGGGCCCAGGGATTTGAGTCATTTTCCACTGCTTTTCCAGGTGGAAGTGGAGCAGCTGGGACTTGAACTGGCGCCCATGTGGGATGCTGGTGCCACAGGTAGCAGTTTTCCCACTATGCCACAGCTCCAGTTCTGGCCAATTTATTTTAAGTGTTTATTTCTTTTATTTTCACCTGCTTATTCATTCCCCAAGTACCTGCAACAGCTAGGGCTAGACTGGGCTGAACCAGAAGGCAGGAGCTCCTTCTAGGTCTCCCATGTCAATGGCAGGGGCCCAAGTACTTGAGCCGTCACCTGCTGGACTGGAAGCAGAGGAGCTGAGACTTGAACCAGCTTGCAGACATCCCAAACAGCATCTTCTCTCCTGACAAAATGCCATCCAGAACTTGAACATTTAACAGCGTTCTGTAGTGCTTACTTTCCCTCCACTCCTCCCGTCTCCCCCACGTCAAGTTTGAATGGTTAGATGCAGTGGTAAAGGCTTTGGAAGGCAGCAGACTAAGTTCCCATCTGGACTCCGTCATTAACCGAGTTACAGGCTGATGGCTTAGCTATGCCACAGGGGCTGTGAGAGTTTGATGCCAGTGAAACAGATAAACTCACTTCATTGCCGTAAATGTATTTGCAGAATGAAACATAGAACCTCTGAAGCCAACAATAAAAAAAATAGCCCTGAAAAATACAAGAAAACCTGAGTAGGCACTTTCCAACATAGGCTACCTAGGTGGCCAGCAACATATGGCAAGGTGTTCTATAGGGAAATGTTATCTAAAATACCAGCGGATACCACTACCCAACCGCCATGATGGGGAAAATCTAAGAGACTGGCAGTGCTAAGTGTTTGTGGAGATGGGTGGCCACTGTAAGGCCGTGCTCCCAATGGCATCCCCAATGGAAAATTATTAAGGAAATACATGACCCTACCCATCTGGGAAGAGGAGAATTAATACAAATAGTTTCTTGGATATTTGGGGAAGAGAAGGACTGCATACTGTCATTGGGAAGTCACCTGGTCCCATCCCTCTCTTTACAAAATAACTCCTGTGTCACATCAGGCCACCCCTTTCACCCGCTCCTGTATGAAGGAGAGGTACATACCTAGGTGAGAACGGGCAAATAACATTCACTCACGTGCTCTCAGCAGATAATTACAAATACCTACTTGTCTTTACTGATGCTGGCACAGGATGGGTAGAAAACGGAAAGACACAAGAGGTGTCCAAAGCCCTGCTAAAGAAATAATCCCTTGCCCTGGCCTCCCAGAATCAGCCTGGAGCGACAGTGGATCTTCTTTTGTGTCTACAGTAACTCAACAGGTAGACATTGCTCCCCGAATCACATCATCTCCTTGCCTCTTAGAGACCTCAGTCATCAGGTAAAGATGAAAAAGCTGATCATAGTCTTAAAAAAAAAATCTGCCTAAGCTTTGCCAGGAGACCTCAGAGACACAGCGTAGCTATTGCCTGTGGTCCTCGGGATGAGAATTACAGCTAAAGCTGCTTTCAGACTTAATCCATTTGAGTTGCTACGGGGAAAGCCCTGCCTCACCTCCGGTAGTCCTCTCATTCAGAAACTCAAGACCAGATAAAGCACGTTGTCAATCCAGGTCGGGTACAAAAGGCTCTGACGCAGTATGGCAGCAGAATTCTCCCGGTGCCCGAGCCCAACAGTCGTGAACGGCTGACCTCTGTTACAGACTTGGGGAGAAGGCTCTCTCTGAGCACCCACAATCTAAATGGAAGGGACCCACCAGGTGATACTGAGCACTCCGACTGCAGTTAAATTCCAAGCGGGCACATTTGTCAAGAATTACATTTTTACCTTCTGAGTTTTCACAGGTGCACAGAGAGGAAAATTCTGCCTGACCGTGTGAGCCGATTGAAGACCTCAAGTACCCCTTCAAAAGCAAAAAGATAAGTTTTTGCTTTTGTCATATCAAGGCTGCTGAACTTTACAGCAGATACGTTTTACCTACCTCTTCTCCTGATTCTCTCAGGAAGCTGCTATCGGCAAGGAAACTTCCTAATGAGTTCCTCTATCATAATAAGGGGAAATCCTGCTATGCCTCATGAAGCCACTTAAAAAAAACCAAAACTCCGCCTGGGACGACCTAGCTCACGCTTCAGACCAGCACTCAAGTCCGTGGCTGCTCTAAAGGAGTCATGGACAACCAGCCAGTGTTAGATTGTATACTGCTAGAACAAGGAGGAGCAGGTGCCAAGATCTATCCATCTGTCATATTAACAGCAGTATGTTCATTGAAAAAGACATTACAATTCTTTTTTTTTTTTAAGATTTATTTATTTGAAAGGCAGATTTACAGAGAGGCAGAAGCAGAGAGAGAGAGAGAGAGAGAGAGAGAGAGAGAGGTTGTTTATCCGCTGGTTTACTTCCCAGATGGCCACAATGGCCAGAGCTGGGCTGATCCGAAACCAGAGGTCTAAAGCTCCTCCAGGTCTCCCATGTGGGTACAGGGGCCCAAGGACTTGGGCCATCTTCCATTGCTTTCCCAAGCCATAGCAGAGAGCTGGATCGGAAGTGGAGCAGCCAGGACTTAGACAAGTGCCCATATACGATGCCAGCACTGCAGGCAGTGGCTTTAACTGTTATCCACAGCACTGGTCCCAGTATTATGATTCTTTATACCCAGGGCCAGTGCTGTGACATATATGGGTTAAGCTGCCACCTGTGGTACTAGCATCCCATGTGGGCACCAGTTCAAATCCTGGCTGTTTCACTTCTGATCCAGCTCCTTGCTAATGGACCTGGGAAAAGTAGCAGAAGGTGGCCCAAAGATTTGGGCTCCTGTATCCACATGGGAGACTGGATGAAGCTCCTGGCTCCTGACTTTGCATTGGCCCAACTCTGGCCATTGTGGCCATTCAGAGAATGAACCAGCATATGAAAGATCTCTCTCTCTCTCTCTCTCTCTCTCTCTCTCTCTGTCTCCCTCTGTATAATTCTGCCTTTCAAGTAAACAAATAAATCTTTAAAAAAAAACCCTTATACCCGGGCTAAGTGGGTTTATAATCTGGGCAGGGAAAGTTTATCAACTCCCACTATTTAGGAAACAATACAGTATATTTTTCCATTCCTTAGAAGGATCTCACCTACAATTTGTCTTTTTTTAATTTTAATTTTTTTAAATTTATTTGATAGGTAGAGTTATAGACAGTGTGAGAGAGAGGCAGAAAGAAAGGCCTTCCTTCCGTTGGTTCACCCCCCAAATGGCCACTTCGGCCGGTGCTGCGCCAATCCGAAGCCAGGAGCCAGGAGCTTCTTCCTGATCTCCCATGCGGGTACAGGGGCCCAAGCACCTGGGCCATCCTCCACTGCCCTCCCGGGCCACAGCAGAGAGCTGGACTGGAAGAGGAGCAATCGGGACTAGAACCCGGTGCCCATATGGGATTAACCAAAGTGAGCCACGGCGCCGCCCCCTGTCTTTTTCCAATTATGCTCATCCTGATTGACAAACTTGCTTCTTTCAGAGTTTGACAGCTTCTCAAAGTAATGATGGCCATGCGGGGGCACAGCCATTCCGAGTACCTGATGGAAATCTCGCAGCTCATGAGGTGGATCCCTTAGATGAGATAAGTGGGAGTTCCTGCCTACGATAGGCAGGGCTCATGATCCTGGTCAGCAGGAAGTAGATGTAGAAGATGGATCATCATCCCTCAGTACCCCTGAAGATTAAGAGACAGAAATCTCTAAGGGAGAATTATGTGCAATAAATAGGCAGGTAGGTGGTTTAGGTCTGCTGAGCTGGAAGTCGCGAGTCCCCGTATGTAATTTTATCTCCCTACTTGTTAATCAGCATGCCCCCTTCCTGGGAAGCATCTGCTTCACCAGGATGCAAGGGGGACGCCATGAAAATATGGATGTTAAGCTCCACGTGGGACTTTGGAGGTGCCATGTAATTCCCAGGTGGCTTCACACCCAGAGAGGCCCACCTCCACCTCATAAAGCAGGCCGGCCCCTGGGAGGAGCTCTCTGTCACTGCAGACCATGGCGGGAGGTGCCGTGCGTGCGGGTGCCTTTTCTCTCTGCCTTCCTCCACACCTCCTACTTGGGCAGTGTGCTCACCTCCTGGCCACTCGGGATGGGCATTTCTTCATGGGGGGCAGTCCGTGCTCACTTGTGCACGTGTGTCCACTGTCTCACCTTTTGTTACTTTTGCACCTTATACGGATCTGCAGTTAGAATGCTTGTCCACATGAAGACAAGAGCCTGGAGCGAAATTAGTACAACTTAACCCACATCAAAAGGCTGTGGCTCCAGGGCAGTGGACAGCGAGGGGGACAAAAGGAGTGGTCCCTTACTCCTCCCAGCCCCCAGGTGCATTTATAACTGACCCTCTGTAGAGTTGCTGCTGTGTGGTGATGATTCTGTGTACAATCAATCACTCTTTGCTACATTTCTGATTTTTTTAAAAAAGATTTATCTATTTATGTGAGAGGCAGAGTTACCAAGAGACAGGGAAAGACAGAAAAAGATCTTCTACCTGTTAATTCGCTCCCCAAATGACTGCAGTGGCTGAGCCTGGATCCTGGAACCCCATCTAAGTCTCTTATATGGGTGGCAGGGGCTCAAGCGCTTGGGCCAGGGACTGCTGTCTTCCCAGAAACATTAGTTGAGAGCTGGCCTGGAAGTGGAGCAGCCGGGACTTGAACTGGCGCTGATATGGGATTCCAGTGGCACAGGCAGTAGCTTAACCTGTTGTACCACCACACTGGCCTCTCTGACTGTTCTTGAGTTTCCGTCCAGCCATGCATTCTAGGTGCTGTTTTTCCTTCTGTTCTCCCTTAGCGGGACATTAGCCCTGGCACTGCTTGTTTCTGTGGGGCCTCCAAGCTGGTGCTTCCTGGGCCTGCTCTGTGGTTCCCAGACTGTTTTCCAGACTGATATTCCCTCCCCCCTTAGTATTTAGTGAGGGAGCACCTTGGTATCACCTCCCAGGTGGGGTGGAGCTCACCAGTGGGAGATCTCTTTGCACTACTGAGACCAGTGTGTGGCTGAAAACTTGTGAGTTGTTTGTTTCGGGAATCATCCATTAATATTTTGGGACTGTAGCTGATCAAGTACAGCTGAAGCCATGGAAAGCAAAACCACAGGTGAGGGGGTACTATTGCATCTATTAGTAATCACCGTCTTTGCAAATCTATCTCATCTTATTTGAAAGACAGAGCGAAAAAGAGAGATAAATGGGTCACTCTCCAAATGTGCACAACAGTCAGGAACCAGGAGCTTCATCTGGGTCTCCCTCATGGATGGCAGGGACTCACGTTCTTGATCCATCACCTGCTGTCTCCCAGGGTTTGCAGTAGCAGCAGGGTAGATTGAGGTTGGACCGGAAGTGAAGGAGCTGGGACTTGAACACGCACTTGGGTGGGATGCAGGTGCCACAAGCTCTGACTTAACCACTGTGCCCAAAGCCCATCCCTGCTGCTCACCACTTGCTTTGTGTCCTCCAAAGATTCTGCCTCACTGGGTGAGAACTGGCCAGGGGGAGGTCAGAGAGAAGGAGGGAGGGAGGGCAGAGAGAAGACTTCATGCTTCAGGCACCCACTGATAGAGGAAGGGGAGACCCCAAGGTCTGCCTTCACCTGAGATCTGTGGCGAGAATGAGTTCCCATTTTCATGTGAGAACACTGGCAGCAGAATGCAGGAACGTGGTCCTTCTGGAAGAACTATGGCTTCTGAGCCTGCCGCAGGGAGCTGCAGGGAGCCACAGGGAGCCACAGGACCGAGCAGGATCTGGATTCGCTGGAGCAGCACAAGGGAGCCCACAGGGCCGCCTCTCCCCAGGGGCTTTCATGCCTGTGTCTGGGCTTGGCTCACGGGCCTCAGGATTCGGGGTGAAACGAATCGAGCAAACAGAAGTTCGCGAAGTCAGTTTGGCCAGAGTCCCAAGAAGCAATTAGGTTGTGGTAAGCAAGCCCCCGAGACGCAGGCTTGCGAAGCCAGAAAGCCGGTTTGCTTATTTCTGGTGTGTGCAGGTCACCCAGAAGAGAGGGCCTGCTCAGTGTCGGGGGCCAGCTGGGGACGGCGGGGCCCTGTGGATGCCACGGGAGAGTGCAGCAGGATTTGGAGTTCATGTAAACGCCTTTCTGCAGAAAGAGGCTCTGCGGGGCACTGGCACCTGCTCCTTCCTCCTGCCTGCCCCAGGCTCAGTGACAGCCACCAAGATGCAGACTCTGAGGGGTGTGGGGTGGCCCAGGTGGCCCCTGAGGTCACGGAGGAGAAGCCCCCTTCCTCCCCCGTCTGCCCTGGCCACCAGATGCAGATCCAGGCCTTTCGTCCCAGTGGAGATGAGCTGGTCCCAGGGCGCTCAATGGAGTGTTCAGTTTCTTCTCTGTCTTCCTGGTTCCTCTCTTGTCTAGCTCCTCAGCCTGAGCAGACGCCAGCTAAGAGACATGAGCTGGAAAACCAGGCCTGGATATTGCAGTAGGAACTTCCCAGACCAGGTCCACCGCACACTTTCCTCTTCCCTTCCCTTCCCTTCCCTCCCCTCCCCTCCCCTCCCCTCCCCTCCCCTCCCCTCCCCTTCCCTTCCCTTCCCTTCCCTTCCCTTCCCTTCCCTTCCCTTCCCTTCTCCTCCCCTCCCCCCTCCCCTCCCCTCCCCTCCCCTCCCCTCCCCTCCCCTCCCCTCCCCTCCCCTCCCCTCCCCTCCCCTCCCCTTCCCTTCCCTTCCCTTCCCTTCCCTTCCCTTCCCTTCCCTTCCCTTCCCTTCCCTTCTCTTCTCTTCTCTTCTCTTCTCTTCTCTTCTCTTCTCTTCTCTTCTCTTCTCTTCTCTTCTCTTCTCTTCTCTTCTCTTCTCTTCTCTTCTCTTTTCCCTTTTTTTCCCTTCCCTTTCCTTTCCTTTCTTTTTTACAATTTTATTTATTTATTTGGGAGGTCGAGTTACAGAGAGAGCGAGGAAGAGACAGAGAACAAGGTCTTCCATCTGCTGGTTCACTCCCCAAATGGCCGCACCTGCCAGAGCTGAGCTGATCTGAAGCCAGGAGACACTTCAGATCTCCCATGAGGGTGCAGGGGCCCAGGCACTTGGGGCATCTTCTGCTGCCTTCCCAGGCCACAGTAGAGAGCTGGATCGGAATATGAGCAGCTGGGACACGAAGCAGCACCCATATGGGATGCCAGCACTGCAGGTGGAGGCTTAGCCTCCTACGCCATGGTACCGGCCCCTAATATGCACCTTCCAAGACCTCAGTCTACATTCCCTCTTGAGGGACAGGTTTCTGCATCTGACACCATCTCTGCAATTTCAGATCCGCCACTTCACCCCCTAGTGCAGCTGGGCTCTCAGGGAACCAGGGGCTCCACTTACAGGTCAGGAAACAGAGGGACAGCTAATCTCTGAGTCCTGTTTTTGCCCCATTTGAATAATTGGTCTTGGGACGATGTCTCGCCTGCTCTGAGTGTTAGTTTCTAAAAAATTTTAACATTTTGGTTTTATTTGAAAGGCACACACACACACACACATGGGGGAGAGGAGAGAGGAGGATCTTCCATCTGCTGGTTCATTCCTCAAATACGCACAACAGTCAGAACTGGGCCAGGCCAAATCCAGAGGACTGGAGCTCCTTTTGGGTACCTCGTCTGGGTGGCAGGGACCCCGCTGTTGGAGCTGTCACCTGCTGCCTCCCAGGATGTGCCTTGGTAGGAAACTAGATCAGAAGCACAATAACTGGTACTGGAAGCAGGGACTCTGATATGGGGTGCAGGCAGCCCAAGAAGCAACATTTGTTAAAGATTTATTTATTTATTTGAAATGGAGCGACAGAGAGAGAAAGAGAGATCTTCCATCTGCTGGTTCACTCCCCAAATGGCTGCAACAGCCAGGGCTGGGCCAGGTGGAAGCCAGGAGCCAGGACTCCATCTGGATCTCTCAGAGGAGCAGCAGGGCCCAAGTACTCGGGCCGTCATCTTCTGCCTTTCCAGGCACATCTGCGGGAAGCTGAATTGGAAGTGGAGCAGCTCAGGCTTGAATCGGTGCCCATATGGGAGGCCTGCATAGCAAGTGATGGCTTAACCTGCTGTGCCACCACAGCACGTCCCACCCCACAAGCAGTAACAACCTCTGTGCCACGTGCCTGTTCCTGGAATGGAAGTTTTTGTACCTGCTCTTCAGGCTACGAGGATTTTCTTTTTCACACTTTTTTATATTTAAATTTTAATTAATTTTTAACAGATTCAATGTGATTTGTAGACACAATTCTAAAGAGCATAATGATATTCTCTCCCTCCCTCCCTCCAAACCCCCCTCCCACCCTCTTTCCTTCTCTCTTTCTCTTTTAGTTCTTGAAATAACATATTTTGAAATTACAGCAACAAGACTTTTTTTTTTTTTTTTTTGACAGGCAGAGTGGATAGTGAGAGAGAGAGAGACAGAGAGAAAGGTCTTCCTTTACCGTTGGTTCACCCTCCAATGGCCGCCGCAGCCGGCGCGCTGTGTCCGGCGCACCGCGCTGATCTGAAGCCAGGAGCCAGGTGCTTTTCCTGGTCTCCAATGTGGGTGCAGGGCCCAAGGACTTGGGCCATCCTCCACTGCACTCCCTGGCCACAGCAGAGAGCTGGCCTGGAAGAGGGGCAACCGGGACAGAATCCGGCGCCCCGACCAGGACTAGAACCCAGTGTGCCGGCGCCGCTAGGCGGAGGATTAGCCTGTTGAGCTGCGGCGCCGGCTAGCAACAAGGCTTTATACTTCGCCAAATAAGAAGTTTAACAAGCAAAAAGCAAAAATGCTATAGTTTATTGGGAATATAGGCAATGGCTATAAGCAATAATTGACTGGAAAAATGACCATTTCACCCATATACAGTAAATTTTAAAGTACTCACAGATTGTTAAAACTATAGTGGTAAAACATTCTTAACCACTGGTTTGACAGTTTTACAAAACTATACTTGACAGTTGTACAAAACTGTATTTGCGGGCCGGCGCCGCGGCTCACTAGGCTAATCCTCCGCCTAGTGGCGCCGGCACACCGGGTTCTAGTCCCGGTCGGGGCGCCGGATTCTGTCCCGGTTGCCCCTCTTCCAGGCCAGCTCTCTGCTGTGGCCAGGGAGTGCAGTGGAGGATGGCCCAAGTGCTTGGGCCCTGCACCCCATGGGAGACCAGGAGAAGTACCTGGCTCCTGCCATCGGATTAGCGCGGTGCGCCGGCCGAAGCGCGCCGGTCGCGGCGGCCATTGGAGGGTGAACCAATGGCAAAGGAAGACCTTTCTCTCTGTCTCTCTCTCTCACTGTCCACTCTGCCTGTCAAAAAAAAAAAAAAAAGAAAAAAAAAAGAAAAGAAAAAAAAAAGAAAAAAAAAACTGTATTTGCAGGGCCGGCCCTGTGGCATAGTGGGTAAAGCTGCTGCCTGCAGTATCAGCATCCTATGCGGGTGCCAGTTTGAGTCCCAGCTGCTCCACTTCCGATCCAGCTCTCTGCTATGGCCTGGGAAAGCAGTAGAAGATGGCCCAAGTCCTTGGGACCCTGCACCCACGTGGGAGACCTGGAAGAAGCTCCTGGCTCCTGGCTTCAGATAGGCTCAGCTCCGGCTGTTGCAGCCAATTGGGGAGTGAACCAGTGAATGGAAGACCTCTCTCTCTGTGTCTTTCCCTCTCCTTCTTCTCTCTGTGTAACTCTAACTTTCAAATAAATAAATAAATCTTTAAAAAACCTCAAAACTATACTTGCAGCAATACTGATACACAGGGACATTTCTTTTTTGTTTGTTTTTTAAATTTTAGCTCCTACATATGAGGGAAAACCTGCGGTATTTGTCTTTCTGGGTCTAATTTCATTCAACATGATGTCCTTCAGGTGCATCCATTTTGCTGCAAATGGTAGAATTTCATTCTTTTTTATAGCTGAATAATAGTCCATTGTGCATATATACCAGATTTCCTCTAACCGTTCATCTGACGATAGACATCTTGGTTGGTTCCACATTTTGGCATTTGTGAGCAGTGCTGCTATAAACACGGTGGTGCAGATATCTCATTGATGCATTGCATTTAAATCTTTTGGGTTTTTACCCAGCAGTGGGATTGCTGGATCATATGGCGAGTCTACATCTAGTTATTGTTTTTGTTTTTAAAGATTTGTTTATTTGAGGGCCGGCGCCGTGGCTCACTGGGCTAATCCTCCACCTAGCGGCGCCGGCACACCAGGTTCTAGTCCCGGTTGGGGCGCCGGATCCTGTCCCGGTTGCCCCTCTTCCAGGCCAGCTCTCTGCTGTGGCCTGGGAGTGCAGTGGAGGATGGCCCAGGTGCTTGGGCCCTGCACCCCATGGGAGACCAGGAGAAGCACCTGGCTCCTGCCATCGGATCAGTGCGGTGCGCCGGCCGCAGCGCACCAGCCGCGGCAGCCATTGGAGGGTGAACCAACGGCAAAAGGAAGACCTTTCTCTCTGTCTCTCTCTCTCACTGTCCACTCTGCCTGTCAAAAAAAAAAAAATTGTTTATTTGAAAGGTAGAGTTACAGACAGAGAGAGGGAGACAGAGAGAAAGCTCTTCTATCCATTGGTTGGCTCACTCCCCAATGGCACAACGGAGCTGAGCCTATCCGAAGCCAAGAGCCAGGAGCTTCTTCCGGGTCTCCCATGTGGGTACAGGGGCCCAAGCACTTGGGCCATCTTCTACTGCTTTCCCAGGCCATAAGCAGAGAGCCAGTTCGAAACAGGAGCAGCCAGGACATGAACCAGGGTCCACCCTTCCCACCCACTCTTCCACCCCTCTTCCTCTTCCCTCTCCTATTCCCATTCTTATTTTTTACTAAGATCTATTTCCAGTTGACTTTAGATACACATGATTAACTTTGTGTTAAGGAAAGAGTTCAACAAATAGTATGGAAAAAAAACTGTTCCTCAACAGTCAGACAAGGGCTGTTCAAAGTCGTTGTGTCTCAAAGTGTCAGTTTCACTTCTATAGATTACCTTTTAGGTGCTCTATTAGTTATCACAGATCAGGGAGAACATATGGTATTTGTCCTTTTGGGACTGGCTTGTTACACTAAGTATGATGTTTTCTATTTCGTCCATTTTGTTGCAAATGACAGGACTTCCTCCCTCCCTCCTTCTTCTTCTTCCTCTCTCTCTCTCTCTCTCTCTTTCTCTCTTTCTGTCTTTCTCTTTTTCTCTCTTTCTCTCTCTCTCTCTTTCTCTCTCTCTTTCTCTCTCTCTCTTTCTCTTTCTCTCTTTCTTTCTTTCTTTCTTTCTTTCTTTCTTTCTTTCTTTCTTTCTTTCTTTCTTTCTTTCTTTCTTTCTTTCTTTCTTTCTTTCTTTCTTTCTTTCTTTCTTTCTTTCTTTCTTTCTTTCCCACTGTGTAGTATTTGATGGTGTACATATTCCATAATTTCTTTACCTAGTCTTCACCTGAAGGGCATTTGGGTTGATGCCATATCTTAGCTATTGTGAATTGAGCTGTAATAAACGTGGGGATACAGATAACTCTTTCATATGATGATTTCATCTCCCTTGGGTAAATTCCCAGGAGTGGGATGGCTGCCAGCTCTTCACTTTTTTGTTTGTGAAGTGAGTTTCTTGTAGGCTGCGTATAGTGGTGTCATGGCTTTTTATCCATTCAGCCAACCTAAGTCTTTTGGTTGATGAATTAAATCAATTTACATTCAAGATTAGTATTGATAGGTAAGAATTAAGACCTGTCGGTTTGTTGATTGGATAATGATTCTGCCTGCTCTGTTAGTGAATTTGGTGGTGTCATGATGTTTGTCTATGAAGGACTGTAGAGCATCAGGCCACTTGATTGGCTGGTTGTTGAGTAACCTGCTTCACTTTTTTTTTTAAAAAAGATTTATTTATTTATTTGAAAGGCAGAATTATGGGGGGGTGGGTGAGAGGGAGAGAGAGAGAGAGAGAGACAGGTCTTTCATCCGCTGGTTCACTCCCCAGTTGGCTGCAACAACCAGAGCTGTGCTGATCGAAGCCAGAAGCCAGGAGCCTCTTCTGGCTCTCCCACATGGGTGCAGGGGCCCAAAGACTTGGGCCATCTTCCACTGCTTTCCCTGGCCATAGCAGAGAGCTGGATTGAAAGCAGAGCAACTGGAACTTGAACCAGCGCCTATATGGGATGCCAGAAACCTTTTATTTAAGGAGTAAAAATTTCTTAAGTACAACTTTAGCATATATTGATTCTTCCCAGCATACCTTCCCTCCCACACCCACTACCACCCACCTCCTCCTCCCTCTCATATTCCCAGTCCCCTTCTCCATTAAGATTCATTTTCAATTAACTTTATACACAGAAGACCAACTCTATACTAAGTAAAGATTTCAACAATTTGCACGCAAACACACACACATACACAAACTATCTGAGAACAAGTTTTATAGCTAATTCTTATAATATAACTCATTGAGGACAGAGTTCCTACATGGGAAGTGCACAGTGACTCCTAATGTTAATTTAGCAATTATCACTCTTATGTATGATGTCAGTGATCACCCGAGATTCTTGACATGAGCTGCCTAGGCTGTGGAAGACTTTTGAATCCACAGACTCCTTTGCTGCTCCTCCGCACGCGGAGGAGCCGCACCGGACTGGACGCTTGTTGTTCCCTTTTTTTACAAGTCCTTTCTATAGTAAAGTAAGAATAAGTAAACAGCAAACTCCCAAAGCAAGAATGAGTAGAGAGAAGTGAGAAAGAACGAAGTAACGAACTTCCCCGCGAACTCTCCAACGCACTCTCCAACCAACCCACACCACCATGCCGTCTCTCTCCTCCTATATAGTCCTCTCCTCCAATCCGTGCTCTGCTACCCACACGCCGAGCGCGCCGCTCTCCTCCAATCAGGAGCGGCTCTTGCAGCTTATCAAGTTGGTAAGGGGCAGCTGGGTAGAAGCTGTACACTCCTCTCCCAGCGCCACATTGTGGGAGAGCAGATGCATAGAATAAGTCTTAATTCCAGTAACAGTATAATCCGAGTTGCTCCCCACACTCCTTCAGTATTTAGACAAGGCTGAAGCAAAGTGGAAGTTCTGTCCTCTCTTCAGAGAAAAGTACGCCCTTCTTTGATGGCCACTTCTTTCTTCTGGGGTCTCATAGAGATCCTTCATGTAGGACATTTTTTGCCAACGTGTCTTGGCTTTCCATGCCTGAAATGCTCTCATGAGCTTTTCAGCAAGACCAGAATGCCTTAAGAGCTGATTCTGAGGTCAGAGTGCTATTTAAAGCAATTGTCATTCTGTGAGTCTGCTGTGTGGACCACTTCCCATGTTGGAACATTCTCTCCTTTTTAATTCTATTATTATGGCCAGACACTTGACCTTATTTATATGATCCCTTTAACAGTTAATCCTATTTATAGGATCACTTTAACAATTAATATGATCACTTTAACTCTTAAGATGGCATTTTACCACCTAGCTTAATGGAATTTGGGGTCCCATGACAAGTTTTTAAATTGCACCATTAGAAGTAAGTCTATAGGAATGTATGCAGAGCTATACAATGCTGTGATGGCTTTTTTGTACTATTCCTCTACAGATTAGTGTAGTGTCTGGTTTCAGTGAATACCTAGAGGCATATGGTGGGTATGGCTAGGGAGCTCTGTTCAGTTCTCCAGGGTGAAGGGCATGTCTGAGGAGACACACCCAGGTTTGGCATGGTAAATCTCTCTCTCTTTTTTTTTAATCAGAGGGGAGGTTTGTTCTTGTCTGTTGGCATAGACTCAGCTGAGTTTCTCTCCTCAACAGAGACCAGTGCCTGGGCGCTAGCCCCAGTGGGTATATTATTCGTCTGCTCTGCCACAAGGACCACACAGAGAATCTACGCAGTCCTCAGTGTAAGCTCTTATTTCTCAGCAGTGCCCCTCAGCAGGTAACCAGGAGCCCTGAGAGTGTGGAGCTTCCCACGGTGACTGCCCAGAGTCCCAGCCACACCCTGAGTCCTCCCATGCAGCCTCAGTGTTCTCACAAGCCTCCTACAGTCCTGAGCACCCAAGCCCCTGTCTGTTCTCCCCACCAGACTCAGGAGTCTGCTTGGCTGGTTGCTGGGTGCGAACACGAGCTGCCCTAGCTGTTACGTTTGTCTGAAATGGCACCTGCTCTCTATCAGCTTGTCACAGGACGCCATTGCAAGGTGGCTGGGGAGAGAGAAATGTGCCCCCGCTTTGTTTTTTCTCCTCTAGTTTGGCAGGTACACTATCCCCGACAGGGCTCCATGCCAGATTTCCTTTTCACTTTTTCATCAGTGGCTTGGGCTGCTGTAGTCTGATCTCACCTCACTCTCCAACGCTGGTGCAGAGGCTCTCGGCTGCTGGGGCTCTGAGTTGTGGGTGTCCATGCCCTCCACATAGGTCCACAGTATCCCTCTAATTTGTGTAGTGTTTCTTCTACTGTTTTCTCCCTAACTCTTCCCTGAGACTCCACTCTTTCTACTTTTTTAAAACTATCTTCTCCTAGACTAGAGCAGTAAGCTCCCTCCCTGCTCTGCCATCTTAATCCAACCCCCCTGCTTCACTTTTAGAACACAAGATTGGAAGACTTTGGGGTCAGGGACCTGTGCAAACATCTGGATCTCACAGTAAATCGCCCCTGTATTTCACCCTGCCTCTGAGTGACGAAGCCGAGACTCTGGGCAGCTGACATCTGTAAGAGTTGTCTTTGTCTTCTCAGGATGTGGCCATTGGCATTGCCAGGACTGGTGCCCTGGTGAGAGCCACTGTGAACACACAGCATTTGGGGACTCTGGGGAGGGAGCTTAAGGAATTACTACTCCCACCATCTCTGTGCCATGCAGTCACTCTTGTTCTCAAGTGCAGATGTATGGGTCCTGTAGGATGAGCTGGGACATCCTGTAATTTGCGAAGAAAATTGCTCAAGTCTCCAAATCAAACCTCCAGCAGATGTAGGAGGCTCTGTAGTTCCAACAGACTGGTAGCGGTCTTTCCCATCTTGCAGGCTCAGAAGCTCCACCTGGTGGCGAAAGGAGAAGTAGCAGGGGCTTCTGCCTGGACTTCACCAGGATGACACTGCCTGGGTCTGGGTCTGACAGTGGGAGCTCACGACAGCCCCACAGGGTGGGGACGGAGTGCAGGAATGCAGTCTCTGGGCCACAGCTGTGGCTCACTGTGCTATACAGCTGGCCAGGCCTGTACCCTGGGATCTGCCTGTGATGCATCAGCGATGCCACAGTTAGCTCCATCTGCTGAGACGTCTGAGCATGAGGTCAGCATGACAGCCGTTATCCTGGGGTTAGGAGACGTGCATTCCCTGCCAGTGGCCAGTCTAGAGGGAACTAATGGGGCTGCTGATCTTACTGTGGAACTCTGGGCATCCCAGGGCAGGGCTAGCTAGTCTTCTTAGAGAATTCTTCTTTTCTTAGGGTCTGACACAGTCCCGGTGGCAGTGAACAGAAGAATGAGCCCTGGTGCTGCTGTGTGGAGTTCTCGCTCCACGATGCCATCTCAGGCCGCAGAGCCGTCTCCCCCAGCCTGCGGGCCCAGTCTTCTCTGGCGGGGTACCGTGGAGGCCGTGCTCAGTGCTGGAGCGTCTACTCTGAGGGTTTAAAACCTGATGGAGTGCACTTGGAAGATGGCCAGGCCTCAGATCAGGCTGTGGCCGTGCACCTGGGGAGCAGGACGAGCCCTGCTCAAGCTTGGCCCTGTGCCGTCTGCGAGGACAAAGCACCCTGGGGTGGGGGGTGCTGCTCGCTCCAGGCAAACTTCTGGGGCCGCATGTCTGGTTTGTGGAGCTTGAACTAGAGACCTTGCCATAGCTGCCTTGTGGTATGGAGAGCAAGAATTCCACAGTTGGTGTTCTCAGAGGGGCTGGCCGTTACCTCTGAGGCAACAACCGTGGGGGCACACAGTCAGTATGGCATGAGCTTATGTATGGTACTCCAGTCCTCTAATTAGTTTCCTGTGTGGGTTTGTAACTTCCAATCCTGGCCGGTGCCAGGGCTCACTAGGCTAATCCTCTGCCTTGCGGCGCTGGCACAACCGGGTTCTAGTCCCGGTCGGGGCGCCGGATTCTGTCCCGGTTGCTCCTCTTCCAGGCCAGCTCTCTGCTGTGACCCAGGAGTGCAGTGGAGGATGGGCCAGGTCCTTGGGCCCTGCACCCCATGGGAGACCAGGAGAAGCACCTGGCTCCTGCCATCGGATCAGCACAGTGCGCTGGCCGCAGTGGCCATTGGAGGGTGAACCAACAGCAAAGGAAGACCTTTCTCTCTGTCTCTCTCTCTCACTGTCCACTCTGCCTGTCAAAAAATAAATAAATAAATAAAAAGTAAATATTCCAATCCTCTCTGAACTCTGCTGAAAAGGATTGTGTATCAATTCTATTTAAAAAAAAAGATTTATTTTATTTATTTGAAAGGCAGAGTGGCAGAGAGGAACAGGGAGAGTCAGAGAGAGAAAGAGATTTTCTGTGTGCTGGTTCACTCCCCCAAATGGCTGCAAGCGCTGAGTCTAGGCCAGGCCGAAAGCAGGAGCCGGGAACTCCGCCCTGGTCTGCCTCACCGGGGGCCCAAGCACTTGAGCCATCTGCTGCTGCTCTCCAGGCGCAGTAGCCGCGAGCCTGACTGGATGCGGAGTCGCCAGGGCCCAGAGCGGCACTCTGACATGGGATGCTGGTGCTGCAAGGGCTGAACCTGCTGTGCTGCAGCGCGGCCTTGCGTGTCCGTCCTGCGCCCCACTCTCAGGGTCAGAGCAGCGCCGACCCCAGGCTGCTGCGACCATGGCCTTGGTGACTGTAGAAGAGGTTGCATCTTTTTTTTTTTTTTTTTTTTTTTTTTACCTTTTTTTGAGTTATGGATCCTATTGAAGCCTGGTGAAGGAATAGCTGCTTTTTTCATTCACCCAATTCCCACTTTTCTATATTTTATGTCAATGCCATCACGTTTATAGTATTTTATGAACTTTTACACACACACCCCCTTATTTATTTATTTTCATAAAACAGTAGATGTGAGCGAGCAAATGCAAGTTGCCCGATACTATGGCGCTTCTCCAGACGTGTCCGAAGTGCCCGATAAAGCACAGTGCCTAGGCGTCTAGCCAGGTGGAGTCAGGGCAAACTCCGGGTTTTCTTTTTTGGCTGGAATTGGGGGGAAGAGGGTTGGGGTGCTCTGGGCAGGCAGGTGCTCCCTGTTGAGCAGAGCAGAAAACTCCAGTGTCCCCTTCGGCGCTCTGTGAAACAGGCGGGGTCTGAGAGTCAGCCGCACTCGTCTTCACAGAGAACGGCAAGGGTTTTGACAAAGATCGGAGGTGGGGACACTGGCGGGGGCAGCAGGGTGCAATGGCTGGCCCAGTGCACCCCCTGGTGTCTGGGTGTGGGGGTGAGCGATGCACTGCGTTCAGCACAGTGGGGAGAGTAGCAGTGTCTGAGGTGTGGCAGCTTCGGGTACCACTGCAACTGCCACGTCAAAGCTCTTGGGTGTGGAGCCAGCAGCGTGACTCGGCAAGCAGGAGCATCATAGCTTAGGCAGCCACAGGGTGGGCGTGGAGGGCCCCGTTGCTACCTAACTCTGACTAGCTGTGCGACCTTGGAGGAGATTCCTCATGTGCAAGAGAGGAGAAATCATAGATTTTGTGGGGAGGATTGAGTGCGTTAACATTTTAAACCACTTGAAAGAGTGGCATGTGGCAAACCATCGTTTTCATGCTCAGAATATGCGACATCCTCTGGCCAGCAGGCTTGTAGTAGTCAGTTGACTTTTATTTTGAAACGGGAATAGTGATCGGAGATGGGGGGGCAGAAAACTGAATAGGAGGTGCGGGTCACTGCAGTCCTCGTTTTACCAAATAGTGGTGGAATTTCGTCAGGAAGCTGGTGACAGCTGGTGCCCCAGGCACTACCCAGGACCCGTTAGTGAGCTCTTAGATCTTTACAAAGAGATTCAGAGGGAGTCCTTTCAGCCATTCACAGATCTCTTTAACTGGACCCATGAGGTGAGGGTCAAAAATCTCTGGCTTGGGGGGGTGCAAGGTTTTCCATTTTCTTACAACAAGACAGTATATTGTGACAGAAAGCAATCCAGGTCCACCCTGGTCTACAGCCGAAGAAACACCTGCCCTGGAGTGCGGTGCAAGTTTTAATTTCTACTCCATCATTCCCAAACATAGCGTTCCCTGAAGGGGGAAAAAAGAAAAAAGGAAAGATGGAAATGCATAATTGGTCTCCAAAAGGCTGGAAGTAGTCCGAGATCTGCCTCCTGGGAACGGGCTGTACTGTCTCGGGATTTCTCCTCTGCGCCCCATCCTCCCCACTCCTGTCACATCCCAGCCAAGCGCCTGAGTCCAAAGCTCACCGGAGGAATGTGAGTGGAAGCAGGACTCTGCAGGTGCACCCCAAAACCGACCCTCCTGTCCCAGGCACTGGCAGATCTGCGTGAGGAGCTGCAGATAGGCAGCACTCGCCCACCCGCCTGCACCCCCTGCCCCCTGCGGCCAGCCCACTGGCCTATTCGGAACTGTGGCCCCCTTGCCAGGGTGATGCCCATGTCATGTCCCAGGCCTCAGTCCTCGGGAGACCTCCACGTTCGTGTTCTGACCCAGATCGGCTGTCTTACCTGAGGGCAGCCAGAGTAGCAGGAGACAGAGCAGCCCCGAGAGAGGGAGGCTCATGGCTGAGCAGGTCGCAGGGCGGGAGCCTCTGCAGGTGGCTCTGAGAGCCTCCTTTATAGCGATGGGCAGCAGTGGGTGGGGCTGGCCTCCAGCCCAAGGCTTTCTGGAAGGGAGTTTGAAGGGCTAGGGGAAGACCAGCCCTGGGGCTGCTCACTGCCGTATTCTTTTCCACATATGAGAGAGAGAAGAGAAAGGGAGAGAGAGAGATGAAGAGGTTCTGCCAAGCCTCAAATGTTTCCCACCAGCAGTGCAGGGCCAAAGACCAGCTCCTCCGGTCGAGCCCCGAGCACTCGCCCTCTTACTTCCAATGAACACTGGCATGAGAATGACAGGGAACGTTCTGGAGTCCCACAGAGAGCTCGGAGCATAGGGACGTGGTGTTCGTTTCCCACGCGGGAAGGGTGTGCGCAAGGACTTTTGGGCATGGCTTCGAGACTCGAAGGGTCTCAAGGCATCAACTGTTGACCAAGAGTGGGCGGGAGTTCAGAAGCTGTGACTGACAGCTTCCTCTTCCGGGAGGGGACTACTGGCCCTGCTGGAGGCAATACTGCCAGGATGGCCCCAGACGGCCTCCGACGGCCTCTGTTCTCCAAATGTTGGCCAGGAGCTGCGGACTGTGAAGGCTCTGGGCGAGGGCCCACTTTGAAGTACATGGGTTGGGCCAGTCCCTTGATCTCTCACAAGGACAGTGGATTCAGTGCTGCATTCAAGGTTGGGTGGCCAGGGTCGGACAGCACTTCCCTGCAGCTACTGAGATGCAGCCCTGGGGAAGACCTGTCCCCCCAGGTGTGGCGATGAGTGACCAAGAGTGGAGAAAACACTCACTTTGATTTTATTCTGCCCCTTGAGGCAAGAGCGTGTCCAAGTGGCCCACGACTGTAGGATTCTGAGACTGATGAGGCAGCAGAGCATGGTTTTGTTGGTTACACCTGCTATGCAGGCGCACGCCACCAGGTAGGTCATTTAGCATCTCTGAGTCTCAGGGCCCTCTCTTAACTACTGTGTTGTAAGAGGGCTTTTTGAAGATAAAATGCGGTAAAGCTTATACAATGCTGGTATATATTAGGTACTCATTACTATTAAATCCTATCACTGTAGCAGCCCCGTATTACTCAGGCCTCATATCAACAACCCGCTGCCACAGGTGGTGGCCCTGGCTCTGTGGCTTCCCCTCATTCTATGAGAGATGGAGAAAACAGGGCTCAGAGATGGGCTTGTGAGAGAGGAAGCACACAGTAGGCTGTGGGGAGTTGCCCATTCAGATCTCTTGGTTCAGAACCCTATCCTCCATATGTCTTATTTTTTGAAAAATTTATTTATTTTTATTCAAAAGGCAAAGTTATAGAGAGAGGGGGAGACAAAGACTGAGAGATCTTCCATCTGCTGGTCCACTCCCCAGATATATAATATATACACATATAGTATATATTTGGTTTACTCTCAAATATATATATATATATATATTTAAAGATTTGATTTATTTATTTGAGAGGTAGAGTTACAAACAGAAAAAGAGGCAGAGAGAGGTCTTCCATGTGCTGGTTCACTCCCCAAATAGCCACACCAACACCAGCCAGAGCTGGACTGATCCAAAGCCAGGAGCCAGGAGTTTCTTCTGGGTCTCCCACATGGGTGAGGGTCCAAGCACTAGGGCCATCTTCCACTGCTTTTCCAGGAGAATTAGCAAAGAGATGTACTGAAAGAGGAGCAGCCAGGTCATGAACTGGCGCTGCAGGTGGAGGCTTAACATATTACAAGACAGAGTTACAGAGAGAGGTAGAGACAGAGAGAGAGGTTGTCCATCTACTAGTTCACTCCCCAGATGGCCACAATGTCCAGAGCCTTGCTGATCTGAAGCCAGGAGCCAGGAGCTTCTCCCGGGTCTCCCATGTGGGTGCAGGGACCCAAGCACTTGGGCCATCTTCTATTGCTTTCCCAGGCCATAGCGGAGAGCTGGGTTGGAAGTGGAGCAGCCGGCACTAGAACCCTGCGCCCATATGGGATGTTGGCACTTCAGGCCAGGGCTTTAACCCGCTGTGCCACAGCGCTGGCCCCACCCCCTCCATATATTTTAAGTCATTCACTGCCTTATTAGGGAAGGTGCAAAGTCGGATTCTTACATTTTCTAAATAAAATGAGCCCACTCCTAGACATGATTCTGAAAAAGCAGACCTGAAACGTGGTTGGAGATCACTCCATGCTCAGGACAGGCCTTTCCCTCCCACCCACTCATGTCCTTGATAAGCCACCTACCTCATCTGTGGCAGGTGCCTCTTTTCCCAGTGGTGCTGCGTGTTCCCAGACCCTGCTTGAGAGCTTGTTGGGAAAAATTGCCAGGGAAATGAAAACTGCCTCCTTTTCTTCCCATTATTGTTGCTCACTTTAAAAAAAAAAAAGATTCATTTATTTATTTGAAAGGCAGAGTTATAGAGAGGCAGAGGGCGGGGTGGGGGGGAGAGAGAGAGAGAGAGAGGTCTTCCATCCACTGGTTCCCTCCCTAGATGGCCGTAACAGCTGGATCTGGACCAGGCCAAAGCTGAGAGCCAGGAGCTTCTTCAAGGTCTCCACGTGGGTGCAGGGGCCTACGAATTTGGGCCATCCTCTTCTGCTTTCCCAGGCACATTAGCAGGGAGCTGGATCAGAACTGGAGCAGGTGGGACTCGAACTGGTGCCCATATGGGATGCCGGTGCTGCAGACGGGTTTTACCTACTACATCAGAGCCCCGGCCCCTATTGTGTCTACCTTTAAGAAAAAAGCATCCAATCCACATCTACACATGCTAACGAATTCTTGCATTGAAGGGAACTGCCTACCCTTTCATCACAGCCATGGTTCTTGACCTGGGAACTTTAATCTCTTCTGGTGCTCTGTTTGTCTATATGTTTTTTTTTTTTTAATTTATCTGACAGAGTTATAGACAGTGAGAGAGAGAGAAACAGAGAGAAAGGTCTTCCTTCCGTTGGTTCACTCCCCTAAATGGCTGCTATGGCTGGCAGTGCTACACCAATCCGAAGCCAGGAGCCAGGTGCTTCTTCCTGGTCTCCCATGCGGGTGCAGGGGCCTGAACACTTGGGCCATCCTCCACTGCTCTCCCGGGCCACAGCAGAGAGCTGGACTGGAAGAGGAGCAATCGGGACTAGAACCCATGCCCATATGGGATGCCGGCACCGCAGGCGGAGGATTAACCAAGTGAGCCACAGCACCAGCCCCTGTATATATGTTTAAGAAAAGGTTTATTTATTCACTTGAAAGGCAGAGTTACAGAGAGAGGGAGATTTAGAGATACAGAGATAGAGATAAAGAGATAGGGATTGAGGGATTGTGGGTTAAGCCACTGCATACAGCGCTGCCATCCCATATGGATGCCAGTTTGTGTCCCTGCTGCTCCCCGATCCAGCTCTCTGCTAATGTGCCTGGGAAAGCAGCAGAAGATGGCTCAAGTGCTTGGGCCCCTGCACCCATGTGGGAGAACCTCGTTGAAGCTCCTGACTCCTGGCTTTGGCCCTGTCCCACCCTGACCATTGCTGCCACTTGGGGAGTAAACCAGTGGATGGAAGAAGCCAGAGCCTGGAACTCCAGCTGGATTCCCTACGTGAGTGCAGGGGCCCAAGCATTCGGGCCATCTTTCGGTGCTTTTCAGGGTGCATTAGCAGGGAGCTGGATTGGAAGTGGAGCAACCAGGATTCGAATCAGTGCTCATATGGGATTCCAGTGTCACAAGTGGCAGCTCAACCCACTGCGCCCCAACACTGGCCCCTATTAGTCTATAATTGCACTGATACCACACTGTCCTAACTGCTACAGTTTTATAAGTCTAATAGGCTTTTAAGTAAGAACTATCTTTCTCACTCTATTTATCACCTGTCTTCAATAAAACAAATCCTCTAACTTTTCTTTTTTCCTGTGTGTCTTGGCTATTTTTGGTTCCTTGCATTTTCATAGAAATGTCAGAATCAACTTTTCAGATATCCACCCCCCCAGTGTCATTTGGATATTTATTTAATTTGCTTTCATTCTGTAGATTAATTTGTAGACAATAAGCATTTTTAAAAGGGGATGTGCATGTGACTGCTTTATTTCACTTTATTTTTTTGAAGATTTACTTATTTATTTATGTTACACACACATGCACGCGCACACACACACACACAGAGACAGACAGACAGACAGACAGAGAGATATCTTCCATTGGCTGGTTCACTCCCCAATGGCTGCGATGGCCAGGGGTGGGCCAGGCTAAAGCCAGGAGCCAGGAACTTCTTCCACATCTCCATGTGGGTGCAGGGCCCCAAGCACCTGGAACGTCATCTGTTGCTTTCCCAAGCACATTAGCAGGGAGCTGGATGGGAAATGGAGCAGCTGGGACTCAAGCCAGCACCCACATGGCATGCTGGCGCTACAGACGGTGACTTAACCTGCAGCACCACAGAGCCTGCCCCAACAATAAACATTTTTGCATGATCAAGTTTTTTCAGGCCATGTGCTGAAACACTCTAAGTTGTTTAGTTCTTTAATTTCACAAAATACATTTCTTTTTTTAAGATTTATTCATTTATTTCAAAGGCAGAGTTGCAGAGGCAGAGGCAGAGAGAGAGAGAGAGAGGTCTTCCATATGCTAGTTCACTCCTCAAATGGCTACAAGGGCCAGAACTGAGCCGACCCAAAGCCAGGAGCCAGGAGCTTCTTCTGGGTCTCCCACGTGGGTGCAGGGCCCCAAGGACTTGGGCCATCTTCTACTGTCCTCCCAGCCCACAGCAGAGAGCTGGATTGGAAGTGGAGCAGCCAGGACTCGAACCGGCACCCATATGGGATGCTGGCACTGCAGGCAGCGGCTTTACCTGCTATGCCACAATGCCGGCCCTCACTTAATACATTTCTATGATTTTTCCACTGAGGATTTGCACATCTTTTGCTGGATTTGTTCTAAGGTACATGATCATTTTTGATGTATTTAACGTGTTGATATTATGGGAAGAATTTTGCTACTGTGTGTATGGGTGATACTGGCCTGTAATTCTCCTTTCTTGTGTTGTCTCTATCGTGTTTTATATCACTATTATGCTAATTTCATTTCCATTTGTTGTTTGTTGTTGTTTATCCTACACTTTACTACCTGTACTTTTTTCACTTGTCAAAATCTAATGTTAAGTTGAACCTGCAATTTTCCCGAATGCATTCATTAGTTCCAACGGTTTTTTGGTTGCATTTTTTAGGGATTTCTGTGTATGATATGTCATCTGCAAGCAAGGGCATTTTGACTTCTTGCTTTCCAGTTTGGCT
Source organism: Oryctolagus cuniculus (assembly GCF_051225735.1). Classification (NCBI taxonomy): domain Eukaryota; kingdom Metazoa; phylum Chordata; class Mammalia; order Lagomorpha; family Leporidae; genus Oryctolagus; species Oryctolagus cuniculus. Next base: position 42,768,071 of record NC_142868.1, on the reverse strand, counting down.
GCCTTTTATGTCTTTCTCCTGCCTAATTGCTCTGATTGGGACTTCTAGTGCTAGCTTGAGCAAAAGTACTGAAAACGGGCATTCCTGAATGGATCTAGGAAGAACATTTTAAAAAAAATTAATGTGTTTATTTGAAGGGCAGCAAGTTGTAACAGAGAGAATGGAAGAGAGGGAGAGAGATCTTCCTTGGCTCACTCCCCAAATGGCTACAACAGCCAAAGCTGGGCCAGGCTGAAACCAGGAACCTGGAACTCCATCTGGGTCTCTCATGTGAGTGGCAGGGTCCCAAGGACCTGGACCATTTTTCTCTGCTTTCCCAGGTACATTAGCAGGGTGCTGGACCAGAGTGGAACATCCAGGACTCAAACTCATGTCTCCTACCCCAACCCTGGGGTGCCAGCAATGCAAGCGGTGGCTTAACCCACCGCAACACACACCAGCCCCTAAAGATGTTCATTTTCCCTGAGTCTGATCTTAGCTATGAGTTGGTGATATATGGCTTTCAGTGTGTTGAGGTATCCTTCTTGTATGCGGAGTTTGTTGGGACTTTTTTCAGGGAAAGATGTTGAATTTTCCTTTACCTATTGGAATGATCAGATGGTTTTTGTACTTGATTCTGTTAATGTGATGTATTACATGTTGGACTGTCCTTGCGTCTCTGGGATAAATTCCACCTGATCATGTTGAATGATTGTTCAAAGGTGTTGTTGTGTGAGGCTTGCTAGTGTGTTGAATGCAGGCTTATCAGGGATATTGGCTTGTAGCTTCCTTTTTTTTGTGTGTTGTGTCCTCATCTGGTTTTGGCATCAGGATATTGCTGGTCTCTTAGAATGAGTCTGGAAGGATTTCCTCCTCGTCAACTTCTTGGAATAGTTGGAGAACTGGTATGAGTTCTTTAAGTGCTTGATGGGATTCATCAATCAAATCATCAGGCCCTGGGATTTTTATTAACTGTTTTATCACTTTGTCTAATTGTTCTGTTCAGTTTTCTATTTCTTTCGTGATTCAATTTTGGCAGTTTGCATGCACTAAGAGTTTACTCATTTCTTTAGCTTTTCCATGTGTTGGTGTATAGTTACTTGTAAGAGTCTTTTATGCTCCTTTGTATTTCTGTGGTGTCAGTCGCCATGCCTCTTCATCTCTCATTTTATTTTAAACTTCTTTCTCAGTCCAGCTAAAGATCAGTTTTATCTGCTCAAAAAAGCCTTTTTACTGTACTGTAAATTTGAAATATGTTATCTCAAAAACTAAAAAGAAGAAAGGGAGAAGGAAGGAGGATGGGGGATAAGGAGGGGAGGAGGGAATATCATTATGTTCTTAGAACTGTATCTGTAAGTCACACAGCCAGACCTGAACCAGTGCTCATATGTGGGATGCCAGCATCGCATGTGCATGTGCTGGCTTAACCCTCTGTATGACAGCACCACCCCTAAATCAACTTTTGGTATCATTCTGAAAATATAAATATATTGCCCTAAGCTTAAATATAGTCAATGATAAAAGTACAAACATTTTAATACATTTTACATGCTTTTTTCATATTTCAAGTAGAAAACATATGATGAGTGATGAGTCAGAGGAAGAAAATGTATAAAATACTATTTTGTTAACTTTCTGTATGAATAAGTTCAGGATTAATCACAAAGGTAATGATTTCTCTAAGCAAGAGTTCTTTTGAACTCTTTTTTTCTACAGAGTGTAGCGGGCTTTCTCTCACATGTATTCAGTGTAAATACTTGACTGTACAAATTTAGAACATTACCATGGGTTCAAGCTACGTGTCTTAGGATTAATGATGAACAAAGAGGTAGAAGATACTTAAAAAGTCTCAGATGGGACCAGTTTTCTAGCCTATGACCCACGTAAATATGCACTGACCTGTATGAAGAAAAGTGTTTTCAACTACAGTTGGTGGGGGGTGCAGGAAAGACAGCTGCATTGCTGAATACTCATTAATGCAGATCCTGACGAAATGGGGAATTTGTGTAATTGTCCTTTCAACACTGTGGACACCTAAACCCTACAAGGCATCAAAATAAAGGCTAATTTGTAAAACTGGGTACCTTTTTTAAAAAAAGACTTTTTTATTTGAAAGAGTTATATGGAGAGAGATAGGGGGAGAGAGAGAGAGAGAGAGAATCTTCAATCTGCTGGTTCACTTCCCAAATAGCTACAATGGCCAAGACTGGGCCCAGGCTAAAGTCAGGAGCCAGGAGCTTCATCTGGGTCTCCCACAAGAGTGCAGGGGTCCAAGCACTTCAGCCGTCTTCCACTGCTTTCCCAGGCCAGTTGGCAGGGAGCTGGATTGGATGTGGAGCAGCTGGCACTGGAACCAGTGCCCATATGGGATACAAACACTGCAGGTGGTGGCTTAACCCATTATGCTACAATACCGGCCCCCAATCTGGGTAACTTTAACGTCTTATCATTTAATAGTTTTGCTTTTCTTTCTTACAGATATAAATTTGTTTTCATTGAAGCAGCAGTCACATTATCTGTTAGCTAGCTTTAGATTTAGGCTTCACAGAGTGAACCAGTCCTGAAAAAATGGTGTGTCTTTTTGCACACATGATGTAACATGTTTTCATACATCTTCCAATTCAGGAATGAAAAAACTCAAACACAACATGTGTCAGTGACTGGGTAGGTACAGTCCCGCTGTTAGCAGAGTTCATGTAGTTTACAGAGACCCCAAAGAGCATGACTAGTAAGACGAAAATTAAAAGCAAATAGAGTGGGGGCCGGCACTGTGGTGCAGCAGGTTAACACCCTGGCCTGCAGTGCTGGCATCCCATATGGGTGCTGGTTTGAGACCCAGCTGCTTCACTTCCAATCCGGCTCTCTGCTATGGCCTGGGAAAGCAGTAGAAGATGGCCCAAGTCCCTGGGCCCCTGCACCCACGTGGGAGACCTGGAAGAGGCTCCTAGCTCTTGGCTTCAGATCAGCACAGCTCCGACCATTGCGACCAATTGGGGAGTGAACCATCGGATGGAAGACTTCTCTCTCTCTCTCTCTGTAACTCTTGACTTTCAAATAAATAAAATAAACAAACAAACAAAAAAGGCAAATAGAGTGACAAAAAACCATGAGCAAGGTAATCAAAGACAGAAGCTTATACATGTTTTTGCAATTGCTCTTTTCAGGGATGTTTTCTTTCTTTTTACAACAGTGGCTGCAAAGCTTCATTTAAATCAAATTCACAGATTTCTGGGGTGGAAGCAGCACCTCCGGTGGCTGTACAATGGAACAATATCATCTGAAAAGATAGCGTGTGGTTTCAGATCTTGAGATTGCGTATATGAGTTTTAGAATCAGTAGCTAAAAATCCACAAAAATGATGGGCTCAACAAGAGAGATTCAAGAGTGGGAAGAGAAGAATGAGGAACACTTCTCATGTGGATATTTACAAGGAGGCACAGGAAGGTAGAGTCATGGAAAAGACTCTGAAGCCGTCGGAAAGGAAGGAAGCCAGCGAGGAAGAGTGTGATTGTGGTACCCACCAGTACACAGTGTTCAGACAGAGAAAACGGGGCAGGGTGGCAGGACAGGCCAACTCAGATAGGGACCAAAAATGTGCATTGTATTTGCCAAGTAGGGTCTTATTAGATAACGCAACAGAAGTCTTAGTGAGCTGATGAAGTCAGAAACAAGATTTTAATGGCTGAGAAGTGAACAGGGTGATAGAAAGTTGGGGCCATGGGTACAGAAAATTCTTATAAAGTGTGGTGAGAGAATGAGAGGTATTTTAGGAATGTAAGGTGAAATGAGAGTTTTGCTGGAAGAGTTTGAGTTAGATGTTGAGGTAGAGTTTTAAAAAATCTGAGTACGGTCATGCACTACATAATGACATTTCAGTGGACAACAGACTGCATTTTTCTTCAGCAGCTGAGCACACATATGACAGTCTCATGAGATTGTATCACCTAGTGATGCCATAGCCATCTTAGTTTGTGATGTTTGACAGCAATGAATTTGCCTGATGATGCATTTCTCAGAACATACCTGCATCTTTAAATGGTGCATAATTGTACATAAAAACTATGTGGAATTGGTGAGTTATTGGAAAATTCATGCCATAGCAGTATCTAAAATACCCTCCAATGTGCATCCCAAGTGGACATCAATAGTTTGATAAATAAGAAATACAGGATGTGGGCAAAGTTTCAATACTACTTGGTGACTGAACCTGTATGTATCCTCAACCCCCAAAATACAAGCAGATGGGAATAAAACAAAAATCAATGAGAAGAGCTTATGATACCAGTCTCTGTGTGGGGTAGGGAACAGAAAGAAGCCAAAGTGTCTGACAGATCTGAGACCAAGAGTTGTATTGTGGAGAGCAGTTTACAAATTTAGTAGCTGGGGCCGGCACCTGCTGTGCCAGCATCCCATATGGGGGCCGGCTTCTAGTGCCGGTTGCTCCTCTTCCAGTCCAGCTCTCTGCTGTGGCCCGGGAGGGCAGTGGAGGATGGCCCAGGTGCTTGGGCCCTGCACCCGCATGGGAGACCAGGAAGAAACTCCTGGCTCCTGGCTTAGGATCGGATCAGCATAGTTCCGGCCGCAGCGGCCATTTGGGGGGTGAACCAACGGAAGGAAGACATTTCTCTCTGTCTCTCTCCCTCACTGCCTAACTCTATCTGTGAAATAATAATTTAAAAAAAACTGAGTAGCTAAAAAGGGAGGGTATTTTTTTTTTCAATTCAACAGCTAATGCCTTGTGGTGATTTCAGTACATGCTGATACTTACAACTCAAATATGTATGTATTTATCACTATTCTTTCCACCCAATATCTAGAAACAGTGATCAACCCAGTAGCCCTGATAATCTCTGTGCTCAGATTGTGGTCTTGAAATACCACTTCCTAGAAAAGTAAATTAGGGCCTTTGTACAAATGATTATTCCAGATCTGGGGCGGGAGATCTGTAAGAAGAATCTGGACTATCTTGTCATACCAGATAGCAAGGGACTCATCAAAGACCACTAGCGGCCAATTTGAAGAGACTCTCTCTGATCAAAAATAGGATGAACTGAGCTTAAGTGATAATGATGATTGCATCATTATCAAAACATTTAAATCCATGATCTCATCATAGTAGAAAAATCTAACTGGACACCTTTGAAGAAAGAGAAAACCAATTCACTGCTTGGAAAACCAGTAAGTAAAGGATGGGAAAATACTTATTTTGACATTGATCCTGGCGAGGAAAAGTGTCTGCATGGAATCTTTAAATATTCCAACAAATATCTGCATAATGATAGGAATTACAAATTCACCCTTTTGTAATCTTTGATGAATTAATGGATCTATGCATTGAATATCAACAGTGACCGACATCATGAAAAGAGAGACAACTAGATATTGTGAGCCTCTTAATGAAAATTACAAGAAAACCTGTGACCCTGCGAAAGGGACTGACCTGAATCTGATCAAGGCTTTGAATCCAACTTCAATTTTCAGGAACTATGAGGCCAGAGGTGAAAGTTAAACTGTAGCATGAAGGAATGTGCAATCAGCAAGATCAGGTTGTGGGTAACCCTGCAGGCCAAATGGCCCAGGTTCTTCAACATATAAATTATCAGAAAGGGGAAGGGAAACATGTCAACAGAAAGAGATAAAAAATAAGGCAAAAGTGGGAAAAATGAAATTTAATTTGTGAGATGCACACTGGGTGGTAAAACTTAAAGAAATTCAGACGTGTGGTTACAAAAGCAGGCAGGACAGTGTGAAGTTGGGGGAAGGAAGATATTGTGATTGTGGTGACTGTACAAGAAGAGGTTTCTGGGATACCCACAAAGGTCTATTTCTTTTTTTTTAGATTTATTTATTTTTTGAAAGGCAGATTATGGGGGTGGGGGGAGAGGTCTTCCATCCACAGGTTCACTCCCCAAATGGCTGCAATGGCTGGAGCTACACTGATTCAAAGCCAGGAGCCAAGAGCTTCTTCTGGGTCTCCCATGTGGATGCAGGGGCCCAAACACTTGGGCCATCTTCCACTGCTTTTCCAGGTCACAGCAGAGAACTGGATTGGAAGTGGAGCAGCCGAGACTCGAACTGGTGCTCATATGGGATGCTGGTGTCTCAGGCAGAGGCTTCACCTGCTGCATTACAATGCCAGCCCCTGTTTTTACATTGTTTTAAAAAAGATTTATGTATTTATTTGAAAATCAGAGTTACACAGAGAGGAGAGTCAAAGAGAGGTCTTCCATCTGCTGGTTCACTCCCCAGTTGTCTGCAATGGCTGGAGCTGTGCCAATCTGAAGCCAGGAGCCAGGAGCTTCTTCTGGGTCTCCCTCGTGGGTTCAGGGACCCAAGGACTTGGGCCATCTTCTGCTGTTTTTCTGGGCCATAGCAGAAAGCTGGATTGGAAGTGAAGCATCCAGGACTCGAACCAGCACCCATGTGGGATACTGGCACTGCAGGTGGTGGCTTCACCCACTACGCCACAGCACCGGCCCCAAAGGTCTATTTCATGATCTAAGTGGCGATTACAATGGGATTAAAATTATGACAATTTGTGAAACTATCTTTTTAAGGGATTTTTGTATCCATGTATTATACTTTAAATACAATCTTTAATATTTCTTTTTATATATTTATTTATGTTATTTGAAAAGCAGAGAGAAAGAGAGAGCAAGTGCTTCTCTTCATAGGTTAACACCCCAAATGACCACAACAGCTGGGTCTGGTCCAGGGTGAAACCAGGAGTCTGGAACTCCACACAGGCTCCTACTCTGGGTGGCAGGGGCCCACGCACTTGGGCTATCATCTACTTCCTTCCAAGGCCAATTAGAAGGAAGCTGGATTGGAAGCTGCACAGCTGGGACTTGAACTGGCCCTCTTCTATGAGATATATGTGTCACAGTGGCTGTGTAACCAGCTGTGCCACAATGCCAGCCGCACTTTAATTTTCTTTGAAGGACAGGTTTTGACAAAGTAATGGAATGTACTTAGAGCATGGGTAGAAGGATACAACTTGGGGAAGACAATTGGTACCTGTTATTCTGAGGAAGAAAGAAAAGGAAAGGTGCATATATATATATATGTATATATATATATGTATATAGGCATATGATTGTTGGGTGAGTAGGGTGGGAATGGTGTGTAAAGGTAATTAATTTAAACCCTCTAACCTTTGCTTTCTCAGTGAGATGAAAAGCCAGAACATCTAATGAGAGTAGGGTGGGCTATGGTGTGTGCTATGCTGATTAGAATGCATACAGGAATTGGCCGGCGCCGCTGCTCAATAGGCTAATCCTCCGCCTGCGGCGCCGGCACACCGGGTTCTAGCCCTGGTCGGGACACCGGATTCTGTCCCGGTTGCCCTTCTTCCAGTCCAGCTCTCTGCTGTGTCCCGGGAGTGCAGTGGAGGATGGCCCATGTCTCTGGGCCCTGCACCCGCACGGGAGACCAGGAGAAGCACCTGGCTCCTGGCTTCGGGTCAACACGGTGCGCCGGCTGCAGCGCGCTGGCTGTAGCGGCCATTGTCAAAAATAAATAAAGAAAGAATGTATACAGGAATGGCCTAATTTCTAAATTCTGCTGGGTTGTGTGATACTCTCCCATGGCTTTTTTTGATTTGCAGAGTGGATAGTGAGAGAGAGAGAGACAAGAGAAAGGTCTTCCTTTGCCGTTGGTTCACTCTCCAGTGGCCGCCACGGCCAGCGTGCTGCGGCCGACGCATCGTGCTGATCCGAAGCCAGGAGCCAGGTGCTTCTCCTGGTCTCCCATGGGGTGCAGGGCCCAAGGACCTGGTCCATCCTCCACTGCACTCCCTGGCCATAGCAGAGAGCTGGCCTGGAAAAAGGGCAACTGGGACAGAATTCGGCACCCCGACTGGGACTAGAACCCTGGGTGCTGGCGCCGCAGGCGGAGGATTAGCCTAGTAAGCCACAGTGCTGGCCCCGTGGCTTTCAAAAGTCTGGGAATATAAGCAGTGCTAAAGATGGCTTTTCTCAACCGGCACTGCGGCTCACTAGGCTCATCCTCCGCCTGTGGTGCCAGCACCCAGGGTTCTAGTCCAGGATTCTGTCTCTTCTAGTCCCGGTTGGGGCTCTGGATTCTGTCCCGGTCGCTCCTCTTCCAGTCCAGCTCTCTGCTGTGGCCCGGGAAGTCAGTGGAGGATGGCCCAAGTGCTTGGGCCCTGCACCCACGTGAGAGACCAGGAGGAAGCACCTGGCTCCTGGCTTCTGATCTGTGCAGTGTGCCAGCTGTAGCCGCCATTTGGGGGTGAACCAACGGAAGGAAGACCTTTCTCTCTGTCTCTCTCTCTCACTGTCTAACTCTGCCTGTCAAAAAAAAAAAAAAAAAAAAAAAGAAAAAAAAAAAAAAAAGAAGAAGAAGAGAAAAGAAAAAAAAGATGGCATTTCTCCTGAATGGAGGCTGTGGAAAGGAAAAGGTAAATTGGTGTTCTAGAAAAAAACATGGTTGATGTGATGTCCCTGAGGTCGCAGTTACTACCAGGAACAGGGAAGATTTATGTTTGTTTTGGGTTGAATTTTTCTCTATAAAATACACTGAAGCCCGATCTCTAGTTCTTGTGACTGAGACCTTATTTGAGAACAGTGTCTTTTGCTTATTATTATTTATTTGACACATAGATTTATAGAGAGTGAGAGAGAGAGACAGAGAGAAAGGTCTTCCTTCCGTTGGTTCACTCCCCTAAATGGCCGCTATGGCCGGCAGCGCTACGCCAATCCGAAGCCAGGAGCCAGGTGCTTCTTCCTGGTCTCCCATGCGGGTGCAAGGGCCTGAACACTTGGGCCATCCTCCACTGCTCTCCTGGGCCACAGCAGAGAGCTGGACTGGAAGAGGAGCAACCGGGACTAGAACCAGCACCCCCATGGGATGCCGGCTTCACAGGCAGAGGATTAACCAAGTGAGCCACAGCGCCGACCCCGTGAGAACAGTGACTTTACAGAGGACCAAGTTAAGATGAAGTCATTAGGGTAGGCCCTAGTCCAATATGATTCTATTCTTCTGAGAAGGGAAGAATTCAACTCGGGCGCAGATGTGTACAGAGGGAAAATGATGAGTCTCCCAGGGGAATAACATCCTCTCCAAGCCAAGGAATGCCTGGGGCTCCCAGAAGCTCTGTGAGGAGCCTGGGATAGACCCCTTTCTGCCGCCTCTGAGAAGGAACCAATCCTACTGACATCTTGATTTCAGACTTCTGGTCTCCAAAGCTATGAGACGATACATTTCTGCTGTTTGAGCCACCTACTTTGTTGCTACCTTACTGTAGTCCTAGAAAAGTGATAGCATTCTAGAAAAAGAAAATCAGACTTCATTTATGTGGTGTCATGCATATTGACATACATGGTCCATGTTACTGTGGAGCTTATAGTCAAATGCAGGGAGAAAATGTTGAAGAAAGAAAACCATGAATGTACATCATGGCATTGTAATGTTTTATATACTAATGATGAAAAAAGGGTCTATGATGGGGGTTTACAAAGGGGAACCCAATTTTTATGGAGGTTCAGGAATATCTGTAGCAGAGATGGAGGCTTTCACTCTAAATAAGTCTGTGTTAGGTAAAGATGAGGGAGGGGAGTGATGCAGGTGTCCAGACCACGTGACAGCATGCATGGAAGTGCTGACGTAGGCACGTTTGGGAACAGGAAAGGCAGTGGGGTGCAATACAGTGAGAGAGAGAGAAAGAGGAGGTGAGTGGGGAGAAGAAACCAAGGACCAGACCTGGATCCATACTAAGCAGTTTCTACTTTAACCCAAAAGGAAGCCACTGAAGGCTATCACACAGGGCAAATTTATGAACCAATTTCAATTTCCTAAAGGTCGTTTTGATTACTGAGTGGAGATGAAAGATAACTGTCTGGAAATTGATATGGGAGGCTGTTTAGCCAGGTTGTGACTTGGATCAAGTGACAGTGGTGGAGATGGAGGGAACTGGGTGGCGTGAAGTATATGGTGAAGGCAAAATGGGTAAAATTTGATAACCAATTCAATGTAAATGGGGAAAGAGCAAGGAAGGGACAGGATCATGTCAGTTATTGTTCTGGCCATGGAATGGGGGCTGTTAGGAGATTGAGACACGCTACTTGATTGGCCAATGGTGTGGAGAGCCTGGGCAGATGCACAGCTTCCAATCACCAAAGGCTTCCAAGAAGCAGCGTCCTCAGGGGAGGACGCACCGTTGTACTGAGACACAGAAGTGAAAGGTTGTGCTGGGGAGAAGAAGGGTGTAAAAGGTAAATTTTCAGTGGAACTTGGTTCTGAAGGGCACAGCAGGAAGGGGTGAGACAGAGCCTAAGGAGACTGGTGGAAAAGAGAACGCCAGAACTGTGTGAGCTGGGGAGTGCATGCCTGGCTGCCCCTAATGCCCTAGGTTGCAGAGTGGTCCTCAGAAGCCTCCTTTGTGCATTCATGCTCACTGGTTGTTCCCCCTGGGGCTCCTCCAGACTTGCGTCTTCTACTCTTTCTCTACTTAGTGATTTTCTGCTCTGTTAGTTCTTTTATGAGTCTTTTGTAGATATGTAATTTCAACCACAGCACAAACTTCCCAAAGCTGGAAAATAAGAGTTCACCAAAGGGTGATCATCTATGTCTATGTCTATGTCTATGTCTATGTCTATGTCTATGTCTATGTCTGTCTGTCTGTCTATCTATCTATCCATCCATCCATACTATGGTGAATAACACATGGGACAGACTGATGGAAGAACTGGCTCTTTCACTATCTAGTTGGAGGAGCAACATTTCTACCATTTCTACAACATTTCTACCATCTTTATTAAAAACATTTGGTCAACTACATAAAGTATGATTTTCTGTGCACAAAAGGCAGCTGTTCAGTGAGTGTACAATAAAGATAAAAGACGTGTACAAAGCACCATTCCCAGGCCAAGAATAGGGCTGTTCACGTGGTGTGAACTCAGTTGCTTAGAACACAAGTGGCACCCAGGAAGTGTGGCTTTGATGGTGAGATGTCAGGTTCAACATGAGAATGCTCGCTTATTGGGCTGCTCAGTGGAGCAAGCAGGTGTTCTTGTTCCTAAAGGTTCACTAGCCACATGTCTCCCCATCTCTCGAAAGCTACATATACAGTGGCTCCCCTTGGCATCTCACTTGCCTCTTTGCTGATTGGTTTGGCCATGAGGAGCTCAATCTTGATCCTTGTGGTCCTTGTCTTGCTCTCCTACGTTCCACCAGGTAAAACGGAATCCCCTCCCCGTGGAATTAGGAATGGTGAAAGTTGAAGGAGTATTAGGTACTACAAGAGTTAGAAAACAACAACAACAACAACAAGGACTCAGCCAAAGAAAACGGCAAGAGGCAGAGATGCGAACAGAGATGGTTGCACAGAGCTTGTCCGGGCACTGGAGGGGAGATGCCAATGCTGTGTAACATGTTGGAGGTGTTTCTCTCTGGAGAAGAATCACCCTCTGGATTTTGGTCTGGGGAGTCTATGAAGTTAGAGGGGAAGGTTGGACTGCTGGCATTGGCAGAAATGGGGCAGAGCAAAAAAGATGAGGTCTTTAGAAGACAGGTGGGGATGGAAGGGAGGTTCTTCCTGGAGAACTTCCTCCCAAATTCACTATCCATCTTGTCTTTCAGTCATTTAGAAGTCAAGCAGTGTTTATGCCTAGTAGGCTCATAAACAGTGCTCGTTGTTAAAACCTATCCGATTAGCTTACAGCATGATAAGACCTGACAGAATATCAGTTTGAGGGACCAGAATTTATACTCTCAGGACAGAAGTCACCAAGTCAGTAATATCGCGAACATACCATTTGAGTCATTAACGTTCTCAAAATTGCTTGTTTTTTTTTTTTTTTTTCTGGGATCTGCAGAGAGCGCCTACCCCTTGCCTCAAACCTTCACATTCAAAAGACCACTGAAGGTTCAATTGTGAACTATCTCACAAAGACATAGAGGAGGAAACTCTGCTGCTGTCTTAGAGAAGATGACCTCCATGAATTTCCGCTGTCTCTCCGCTCGACCTCTCTGTCCCCAGAGAGGTGCCCCAGGGCCAGCAAGCACAGAGCGGGCAAGTCTGCTGGCCAAGGCCAGTGGGCTCGCTGCATTTATTGTTTTACGCCACAAAGGCCCAGTTCACGATCCCATGTGGCTGACTGATAAGAGACAGTGTTAAGGCTTAGTACACAAAAATGGGGTGACTCAGGGTCACCTTCACCCTCTTAAACTACCGCCTACCACTGCTCCCCCACCCCTTGGCTTCCAGAGGTAGCTGGGTCTTAAACTTAACAGCTTGGTAAGTTACCATGCAAAACCACTCTCTACTCATTGCATGGGATTCTCTTGAGTACCTTGTGGTTAAGCCAGGGCAGGTAGGACAGCACTTGGCCCAAGTCATGAAGAATGCTATTGGGGAACTCAAGGCTAAGACTATGGACTTTTGAAATTCTAGTTCAGTGCTCTTTCTTTCTACATGCAGGTACTGATAATCACACAATGCCCTGAGTCTCAAACCCTGCATGTTTCCCAACTGGGGGCCTGTGTAGACACCTGAGACTTTTTTTTTGACATCTGAATGAGCTTTGCGTAGCATATAGTCCCCAGGTGAATCTGAGGGACCCTGGTACTTGGAGTTGGTTGTTTAGTGATTCATGTAATTGTGGACCATGGAAGCTCATGGTCTCTAACAAGGTCCCTGGAAAACAAGGTAAGAGCAACTGAAAAGGGTGCGTCCAGCCATAAGTGTTTGGGGTATCTTTGATGATGTCTAATTTACCTTTAAAGAGTTTTAAGGTATAGCCCTGAGTTAAAGTATCCATAATAGCATGACCCTAGCCAGACACTGATTGCCTGAACTTTTGTTTCTATTGGCAGTGAAAAGTGGACCGAATATTTACATCAACAGGATCTTCTCTTCATGCTGGCGATTGAAAGGGACTTGCAAGTTGAAATGTACAGGAAGTGAATTATATCATATTATTTGTAATACTCAGTATCTGTGCTGCATCTCCAAATCCAATTTACCTATCCTTGTTGGGAGGTAGCTGTGAGACCGTGAAGGCTCCTGCTCGTTTTTCCTGGGCTTCCAGATCCTTCTCAGTTGCACCATCCCACTAAAACCATGGCTTCAACCCAGCAGTGCTTTTGTGTCTGCTGTGCTTCTCTTGATTGTCCCTCCTGTAGAAACACTTTCTGAATTAAATTCCTTGTCTTTGGTATTTTTCTTTTTATTAATTTATTACTTACCAAGTCTCAGGAGAACTTCTTTTTGAAGCATACCATACAATTAGAAAAGTGTACAAGTTAGAAATAGATTGTGATGAATTTCACCAATTTCATTCATAGACTGGTGTAACCAGCATGCCGATCAAGAAACCAATATGTGTGGCAGTCATTGGTGCGGTGATGAAGATACCACTTGGGATGACCGTATCCCATATTGGATTGCTTCCGTTCCAGTCCTCCCTGTGCTTCCAATTCCAGTTCCCTGCTAATTAACATGCAGTCTGGTAGGCAGCATGTGACGGCTCAAGTACTTGGGTCCCTGTCATTCATGTGGGAGACCTGGATGGAGTTCTGGGCTCCTGACTTCACTTTGGCTCAGCCCTGGCTGTTGCAGGTATGTGGGGCATGAACTAGTTGATAGAAGACTTCTCTGTCTGTCTCTCCACCTTTCAAATAAAATGGAAATAAATGAAAAAAGAAAGAAAGGAAAGACTATCCCAAGTGCTGGCAGTTACTGCCTCACAAAAGATAATTCCTAGCCTGACTTCTATGGCTTGGCACCTGCTTTTGAATTTTGTATAAGTACAATCATACAGTAAGTACTTCCTTGTGTCTGACTTCTATCTCCATTATTTTTGAGAAATGTAGTCATATTTCACATAATTGTAGCTGGTCATTCTCAGTGGTATATTTCTGGGGTCAGCTCTGGGCAGAAGGCACAGACAGTGCCCATGTGCCTATTCAGGCTTCTGGGGCTCTGCTAATAACACCCTGTGGACTCCCAGATGCGAGCTACTGAGAAACTTGACCCTCAGGCAGAAGCTGGAAGAGTGTGCAAATTCCTTCCAGGGAGAAGCTGGGAACTGGGTATTTTTGCCTGTTCTCTCTGTGCTAAGCCCAAGAGGAAGAGCCTTGGAAAGTGCTCATCTACTTGTGTACAACTGCCTCTTCATCCTCTGTGGTGCCAGGAGACTGGTGAATGCTAAGGCCTCCCATATACAGATTTAGGTGATTTAAGTGCCTGACCCTCATGTGTTGATGTCCCTGGCATTCCAATATCAGATGTAGGTGCCCTAGTCAATGGGTATGCCACAATGCCTACCCTCACTCGGAGAATTTTGACAATGCATACACCTGGGTAACCTAAACTTTATCAAGATACAAAACATTTTCATTACTCCAGAAATTTCCCTCATACCATCTTCCAGTTGATACATATGACTAACTTTCTATTTTCTGAGAAGCAATAGTTATTATGCTTATATTAACCATAGGTTAGATTTGCCAGTTCTAGAGCATCATACACTAACATTATTAGAGGATGTTCTTTAACATGTGAGACTCCCCTCCTCTGCATTTAGAGAATATTTTTAGGTTTTTCCATGACATAACTTGTACCTGTAGTAAAACTATTCATTAAAGAACCATTGCAGCCATTAACCTCATCTATGCTTTACTACTATTGTACTTCCAAAGCCCTCGTTTTTGCATTAACCATATAATTGCATTACCTATGTCACACCCTTGAGTCAACATAAACATAGGGATTCTACTGATTCGAGCTACATCCAGGCAGATGCACACTCCGTTCTCTGACCAGGATGAGCATCACATTCAAAATATGCATTAATTGGAGCCCTACAAGCAGTAACACAGTCTCAAACTAAGTAACCCGAACCATTATTCTTCTGAAAGGTCTAATAAATGGGTCATTCATACCATCAACCCTAATCACTACTTAAGAATATATATGATTGAAGCCAGTGTTATGGTGCAGCAGGGTAAGTTGCTGCCTTTGATGTTGGCATCCCATACTGGAGTGCCAGTTCAAGCCCCAACAGCTCTGCTTCTGATTCAGCTTCCCACAATGCACCTGGGAAAGCAGAGGAAGATGGCCAAAATACTTGGGTCCCTACCACCCATGTGGGAGACCCAGATAGAGTTCCTGGCCCAATCTTGCCTGTTGTGGCCATCTGGGGGAAGTGAACCAATAGAAAGAAGATCTCTTTGTGCTTCTCTGTCTCTCTCTGTGTCACTCATCTTTTCAAATAAATAAATACATCTTAAAAATGGAACATATAATCATGGCCTTTAGATATAAAATGTTTTATCTCAACATTAACAGAAAGAAAGTGAGCTCCATCTGACCTAACAGATGAGTCAGAACTAGTATCAGTCTTTAATGTTGAATATGCCACATACACATTTGCTTTATTCTTTTTAGCAGAAAACACTAGCAATTATTCTAATAGATGTCCTTCATGAGTCCAATACCCAGGCACTTATACCATTAATTTTTTAATAATTAAAAAACAATTATTTTCATTTATTTGAAAGGCAGAGAGAGAGACAGACAAACAAAGACAGAGAGAGGTATCTCCCATCTGTTGCTTCACTCCCCATATGCCTACAACAGACAGGGCTGGGTCAGATTGAACCTGGGAGCCAAGAACTCAATAATCCAGATCTTCCTGTGGACAGCAGGGACCAAAGTACATGGGTTATTACCTGCTTCCTAGGCTACATATTATCAGGAATCTGGAATCAGAAGCAGATCTGGGACTCAAACCCAGGCACTCCAATATGTGATGCACGTGTCCCAAGCAGGTGTCTTAAGTGCTGTGTCGAATACCACCTTATACAATTAATTTTACTGTCAAAAGCTTCCTTTCAACCATTGTTTGTTTTAATAAATTTGAGCATCCTATCCACAATTTTGATATGACCAACTCCTATACCTCCTATGAAATTTTTTTTTACTATTGACAATCACTAGCCCTATGCATATGACATATTTTACTCCTAATCCTATTATCAAGCATTCTACCACAACATAAGAAAGAGTAATTTTTATAAATAGTAGAGGCTTAAATCCTCTCATTTCTAGAATTTTCAGAATTGAGCCTACCCTTAAGAACTCAAAATTCTTGATGCAACTCAATACAACACAGTCCACAGTAAGGTCAACTAGATAAACTACTGTTACCCACCCAAAATTGTGGGCCTGCTTCCTGGCAAATTCTAAAAAACACACCAGAAGGAGTTGTCATGCAAAGTAAACCACAGGGAATAATTTCCAAAGTTTTGACTCCACAAGGAGGGGAAATGGGTGGGTTTTTTTGGGGGGTGGAATGAATATGTAAGAGGGAAAACTCTTTATCACATATAGGGATGGAGACAAGTTCACGCTGGTGCAGTTCAGAAATATGCTTCAGGTTATAAGTTTAAGCTACTTCTAGAGCCAAGACTTCAGTATTGAAATGAAGCAAAAAGTGATCTTTGGACACCATTTAACCCATCTGCACAGGTGTTGCTCTTGCAGTAGAGTCTGGACTAGCCCATTGTGGCTAAGGCTGGCATCTCTCCCTGGAATGTGACTGAAAACCTGAGAGCTTTGAAGAACATCCAGTGTTTTTAGGGTCTTGAAAGAAAATGAGTCACAAGGGGGGCTGACACTATGTAGTAGGTTAAGCTTCAGACTGCAGGGCCGGCATCCAATATGGGTGCCAGGTTGAGTTCCAGCCACTCCTCTTCCAGTCCAGCTCTCTGCTATGGCCTGGGAAAATAGCAGAAGGCTCAAGTCCTTGGGCCCCTGCACCCATGTGGGAGACCCAGAAGAAGCTCCTGGCTTCAGATTGGCCCAGCTCCAGCTATTGCGGTCATTTGGGGAGTGAACAATTGGATGGAAGACCCTTCTCTCTGCCTCTGCTTCTCCCTCTCTGTAACTCTTCCTTCCAAATAAAAAATATATCTTTATAAAGAAAAGAAGAAATGAGTCGCAGGAAAGACTTTTGAGCTGCTTCAAGCATTAGCTAGTAATACTCCCAGGCTCATCCCTGCAGCATGTTGGTTTAAATCTTTCCCATATTAATTAATCCTGCAATTTTTATTCATTATTCTATTCATTCTTATCACAGGATCCATAATTATAATTTTTAGCATGCACTGATTAATAACCTGAATAGGCCTAGAAATAAATATACTAGTCATTACTCTCACTTTAATCAATAAAGCAAACCCACTGATCCACATAAGCAGCTGTCAAATATTTCTTAAACAAAGCAACTGCATTTATACACATAAAATAATATGTGTATAAATTAAAAAATTAATAATCATTATTATTATACTATAGTCAGGTTAATGAACAGTTATAACAATTCCTGATCAGGGAACAGCATTGTGCACACTAGGTTAAGCTGTCTTCTGTGATGCTGACCTCCAGTATTGGAGTGTTGGTTCGAGTCCCAGCCGCTCCACTTCTAATTCAGCTCCCTGCTAATGTGCCTAGGAAAGCAATAGAAGATGCCCCGAGTACTTGGGCCCCTGCACCTTCCTGGGAGTTCCAAATGAAGCTCCTGGCTCCTGGCTTTGGCTTGGCCCAGCCCAGTTGTTGTGGCCATTTTGGGAGTGAATCAGCAGATGGAGGATTTCTCTCTCTCTGTCTCTCCCTCTCTTTGTCACTCTGCCTTTAAAAAAATAAAAATAAATCTAAAGAAACTCTGTTCAGACAGCATCTCTTTTTTTTTCTTTCTTTTTTTTTTTTTAAAAAAACAAGGTAGGTGCAGGGGCATAGGCACGTGGGCCACCGCCTCAGTTGCTTTCTCAGGCACATTAATAGGAAGCTGGATCAGAAGTGGAGCAGCCAGGACTCAAACTGGCACCTATATGGGATGCTGGCATTACAGGCAGTAGCTTTAACTGTTACGCCACAATGCCAACCCTTCAAGTTAATTCTTGAGCAAGCTTGACTCTGAGTTGTTCTCCCGATGCCTGTCTGGTGATGTGATCTCTCACTCCCACGTGTGCCCCCCGCCACGATGCCATCACCATCAGGTCCTCACCAGACGTGAAAGCAAGGGGGCTGCCTGATCTTGGGCTGTCAGCCTCCAAAACTGTGACCTAAATAAACCTATTTTAAAAAGATTTTTTTATTTGAAAGGCAAAGTGCTAGAGAGGGAAAGAGGAAGTGGGGGAGAGAGAGAGATCTTCCATTCTCTGGTTCACTCCCCAAATGGCCACAACAGCTGGGACTACTAGACCAGGTCGAGGCCAGGAGGCTGGAACTCTAATTTTCCTTGTGGGTAGAAGGAGCCCATGTTCTTGGGCTATCATTTGCTGTTCGCCAGGTGCTTTAGCAGGAAGCTGGATTGGAAGCAGAGCAGCCAGGATGCAAACTGGAACTGCCTTATGGGATGCTGATATTGCAAGCCTCCTAACCTCTTACGTTAATAAAAATTACTCAGGCTCAGATATTTTTATTCATATTTATTCATTTATTTGAAAGGTATTGTGACCAGAGGGAGAGATCCAGAAAGAGATCTTCTATCTGCTGGTTCATTTCCCAAATGACTGCAGCAGTCAGGGCTGGGCCAGGACAAACCCAGAGTCAGGAACTCCATCCAGGTCTCCCATGTGGGTGGCAGGGGCCAAAGCACTTGGGCCTTCTTCTGCGGCTTTCCCTGGGTGCATTAGCAGAGAGCTGGATTGAAAGTGGAGCACCAGGGGCTCGAATCAGCGCTCTGATATGGGATGCCAGGGTTGCAAGCAACAGCTTAACCCTCTGCACTACAATGCTGGCTCTGGGTATTTTGTTATTGTAAAGCAAAATGGAGTGAAACAGGCTGTCTGGGATGTTGTGAGGCCAGTTTCATATAAGGTCCATGAGTCTTCAGGTAAGGAGTCCCCTGCCTTCTTCAGAGACTGACAGTTTTCCTGGAGTCTTTCTGGAAGAATTTTCTCCACATTCTCAGAAACCATGGTAACTCTTCTAGGCCATCTGTTAGCCCATTCCACTTTAACCTACCTCCCCTCCAGAAACTATAGGTGTTTGTGCTTCTGAGAGGAGGGCACACTCTAATGAATTTTTACTATGTTCCCTCCCAAATCACCTATGCTTGATTTGCTCGAAGATTGAGCATCGTCTGGGGGTACAGAACTACTCACATCCCTCATTCTTTCTCATACACTGCTCTCCTTCCATCTCTTCCCACTTGCAGTATGTGACCAGGAAGCACTGTCCTTTCAGATGAAGAATTTAATTTAGCCAGTGATTCTTTAGCCTTGTACCAGATCAATAATTGCCTATTTGCAGTGAGAGCCTCACACTCTCAGAATCACTGGAGGCCAAGCCATAGCCAGTACTGATGCTAAAGAAAACTGCTCCACACAGTGTGGTGTTAGATACTAGGCCTACGGCACCCAACCAGAGAGGCGGGAAGATGGGCCTTACACTGACTCATACCCAGGCAGTCTTACAGCCTGTAGCTGGATACTGTGGGGCAGAAATGGAAAGTTCCAGGCTTAATTGAAACTAGGGAGGTGGATGAGAAGGTACCTTGTAAGAACCCCTCACAAGACGGCCTTTCTCCTGTTTCAAGAACTTCAGTGACAGGCTCAGTTAAAACTGAGTCAGGTCTATTCCTCTACAGAGTGTAAGGTATATCTAGTGTAGATACCTAGATATAAAACACTGAGGGATTTCCACAGAACTAAGGCATCCTTTCTGTGATTACAGAAGGGAAATAGGCACTGAGGAGAGCAATGGATATTACTTTGAGTGAGAAAATATACTAGATGTGGTCTTCGTGAGACGCCTCAGTCTGTTTGAGAAGGCTGCAGCTTTCCTCTTCAAATCCAGATCATGAGATTCTAGCGGTTCATGAAAACATACCAACCACTTGGCTGGGGCACATCACAGTGCTATAGCTTAACCAGATTATCCAGCTTTTTGAAGGATGGGAGGGTCAAGGGGCTGCAAGTCGACAGGCATTGACCAGTTTCTCATGTCAGGGCTCAGGGTTTCCTCTGACACAGCATTCCAGCTGAAACATACAGTAGGCAACTAGCATTTCACTCCCATAGCACTCAAGTCGGCAGAGACCATTCTCAGAGCATTTCTTGTGCAGTTCTGATGATACTGGGTTCAAACCTAAGAGGAAAAAGAGTGGAAAGACAATTCACTCCAGGTCTTCTGTGGACTACAGCATGACTATTACCTCAATTTTTATGCAACCGATTTCCAAATAGGCTTGGTCAAGTTAAATGCCTCTGTGACTTGAAAAAAAATTTAAGTGACAGATTGAATTGCATTCTCCAAAATTCATATTTTGAAACCCTAAACCCCAAAGTGACAATATTTGGAGATAGGCTTTCTCTGGAGGTAATTTAATTTAAATGAAATAATAATGGTAATCTTCTAAACCAGTAAGATTGGTAGCCTAATCCTGTAGGATTGATGGCCTTATAAGAGGAGGAAATAGCAAGAAGATGGCTGTCTACAAACCAGGACAAAGGCCCTCACCAGAAACTTAGTCAATTGATCTTGATCTTGGACCCTCTGGTTTCTAGAACAGGGAGAAAATAAATTTTATGTAGGCTGCTCAGTTTGCAATTTTTTGCTATGGCAGCCCGAGCTCAGTAAGACAATTAGGAACTTGGAAGTTTTCCTGAATTGTTCAGTCAATATGATCCAAAGAACAAGTTAGCTATGCATGTATTGTCATTCCTTCCATATTTAATTATTTACATATTTAGTTATTTACTCACTAGGATTTATTAATTTCAAGCAGGTTTTTATGAATCCAGTGAATCAGGCACTGTTGAGGTAAATTTGATCTTAACGTCACTGAATTTTCAGTCCAGACAAAAAGACAAGAAACACAAAACATCTGAGAGGAGAAAACATGAAAAGTGCTGTGCAGGGTTTGCAACATGGAATGGTCTTGTGAGTTTGAAGACGGTTGAAATAAATTCTGAATTTTGTACACATACTCTCCCTTAGAATAAACAAATATAAATGTTCATATGAAAGAAGGCATTCAGAGGAAAAGAGTGTGATTATTTGGCCATCCATAGTAAATTAGCCAACACATACCTAATCTAAGTCAACATGCCGTTGAAGATAATTGTCCTACAGGAGAAAGGAGGGGTTAGTTTTAATTAGTTGGCAAGATGGAAACCCAAGAGGAGAATCTGTAACACTGTTGGGAAGACAAACTATCATGTCTAGATAGTGACAGAAGACATTCCCAGGGATGTGACAATGGAATGGAATATTGTAGACCAATGGGGCTGCTGATCATTAGGAGGTCATGAATCAGTTGTCATCAACCATGGTAGAATTGATGCCACCAAGAACTTCAAGAGACCTGGATCCTATCAGTTCTTAATTCAACTTGTTGCCATATGATCTTGAAATCTGGTTCATCTGCCTAGAGAATACTTCAGGGAGTCTGAAAAATCAGATGGGCCTTTACAATGAAAGGGTTTGGAGTGATTCAGTAACTCAAGATGAGATTTCTACACTCAGAAAAGGATATGGTGAAGCCAGAGTGCAGGATCAGTCACGCTTCCCTCATGCTCTCCCTAGAGGCCACCTCATCTGATTGGGCATTTCTTCTACCACAGAAAGTGCAGTAGATCTCATGGAGCAAGCAGTTTCCAGTCTGCTTCCTCAGGTACCTAAAAGAGCCACAGATACTAAATTAGCTATAAGCAGTTTCAATATCTTAGAAAGCTTAATAAATTGTGTTAGCCCTGTATGCTGACTGTTATACCCAGATAGGTTCTTGAGTTTGAAAAACAACAGTAGCAAAATAGGGTGGGGCATGTTTAATGAAAGTATGTGATGATGCATGGTAGCAGGAGTTGGATTTTTTTTTTATTTTTTAAAATTTTTTGACAGGCAGAGTGGACAGTGAGAGAGAGAGACAAAGAGAAAGGTCTTCCTTTGCCATTGGTTCACCCTCCAATGGCTGCCGCGGTTGGCGCACCGCGCTGATCCAATGGCAGGAGCCAGGTGCTTCTCCTGGTCTCCCATGGGGTGCAGGGCCCAAGTACTTGGGCCATCCTCCACTGCACTCCCTGGCCACAGCAGAGAGCTGGCCTGGAAGAGGGGCAACCAGGACAGAATCCAGCGCCCCGACTGGGACTAGAACCCAGTGTGCCAGTGCTGCAAGGCGGAGGATTAGCCTAGCGAGCTGCGGCGCCGGCCATGAGTTGGATACTTTTCCCACTGTGCATAGGAATAATCTACACATTTTCCCATTTAATCCTTGTGAGACTTTGAGGTTAAAAGTGTTATTATTTCCATTTTGTAAATGAAGAAGCTAAGGCTCAGAGAAGCTCAGACTTTTATCCAAAGCTATGGTGCTAATAAGTCAGAGAGCCAAGAGTTAAGGTCATGTTTTGCTGACATCAAAGCTGGTTGACAGTTTTTTCTACTTGGGAAATTAAAGGGCCCACAGTGGGAGTGCATGTATAAGGTTGCTTCATAGAACTGCACTGCTAGTCAAAGTGTTATGGGTGAAACAGCGACGTCGGTTCTTGTCTTACATGACAGAGGATTTCCACGTGGACAAGGCAGTGAGCAAAACAAGATTTATTTGAGTCAGAAACCTCCTCTTGACGCAGCCAGGAGGAGGCTCCAAGAGAGGCAGACCTGAGAAACTGTGACGGTCGAGTCTTTTAAGCACAATTTTTTGGGGAAAAATAACCAGAGCATCAGCTAACAATCAGAGGGAGGGGACAACATCCATTGAAAGGCTGGCTTTGTAATCCTGTCTATCCTGTCCAGCTTGCTCGTGAGAAAGCAAAGAAGCAATCAGAGAGTGTGATTGGTAACTTCTTTCTAGGCTCATGATAAACCAAAACTTGGGCAGAGTCACTGCTGCCCTGCTACTCTTGTGATAAAACTGCAAACTCAAGAGTGGGATTCGGCACTTTCATCGTGCTGAAGGTAACTTTTGGGGTAAAGCGAGCATTTTGCACCCTCTTAAAGAGATTTCCTCTTTCCTCATTCTGACCAGGACCTCCTCACTGAAGCCCCACCTCCCCTACCAGGAAGATTCCCATTTTACCTGCCAGTGCTGCATTCCAGAAGAACAGAAGGACAGACAGGATGAGGAGAGGCTTCATGGCTGCAAACTTCCACCGAAGGGGCTGGAGGCGGAGTCTGACCCTGGGTGCCAGAGGACAGAGGGAAAGGGGAGGTCGAGCACGCACTCCTGCACAACCTCTCGGCTGAGGACATGCCCTACTCCAGGCAGACAGGCTGCGCTGAACACCCCCGAGGCAGCTCATCTGCCAACAGAACTGGCAGCCTTTTCCTGTTGGACAGCTTTTCCCATTGACAGAGGCACCGTCCCCTAGCTGGGTTTAACAGAAGCACTAACGGAGGCCTGAGGGCAACAGGCCTCCTCTGTCTCAAGTGTAACAATACATATTTTTTTGCTCACTTTTTACTCCTCTCTTACAAAAAATACAAATGCTACTTTTAGAAGATTCATGAGATACTGAAAGTGACAGAGAAAGAGTAATTATACTTGAGCCCTGTCTCTCAGAGACCACTTGTGTGTGTTTCTTAATAAAGTTTTGTCTATGCCCAGTTTGTTTTTTGATGGTTTGTTTTACATGGTCATAAACTCACTATTCTTGTAATTTGGTACTCTGACTATATATTTGTGTGTGTGTGTATGTGTGTGTGTGTGAATATCTTTGTAACTCTTTGTAAATAGTATTTTGAATGATGCACAATATTCCATCAAAGTAATTTTAAATAATTGTCACTATTTAAAAATCCTTATTAAGGCATACATGACATGCAATAAACTGCAAATATTGAAGTCAACTGGAGAGCACGAGATTTCACTCAAAGGGACAAGCTGATGGTACCATGGAATCATCACTTTCTACTCCCCAATCTAAGAAAATTTAAGGAAATTCAAATTTAAGGAGATAATGAATGATGTAGGGAGCAGGCATTTAGCCTAGCAGTTAAGATATCTATGTCCTGTATCAAAGTAATTGGGTTCCATTCTTGTCTCTGGCTCCTGACTCCAAACCCTGGGAGGCAGTGATGATGGTTCAGGTAACTGGGTTCCTTACCACCACATGGTAGCCTGGGTTGTGTTCCCAGAACCTGTTTCAGCCCTGGCTCTTCCCCAGCCGTCGCAGTCCTCAGGGGAGTGAGTCAGCAACCAGGGGAGTGAGTCAGCAATCAGGGGAGTGAGTCAGCAATCAGGGGAGTGAGTCAGCAGATGGGAGATCTCTCTCAGTCTGTCAAATAAATTCAAAAAATACAACGAATTATTGGTGGCTCAGGTAGATACCCAGATGTTTTATCCCTTCTTTGGGATACTTCTGCGGTAGATTCTGCATTGTCTCATGGGGTTTCCCACAGAGATTGAGCCCCAGTTGCCTGCAGTGGCCATTGACTTGACAACACAACTTGTTAGCTTTGCTTCATTCCCTTCCGTATTGCATTTTCCAATTCTCTTACTGGTACTCTCTAGGATCACACTGCAAATAAATTATTTTCTTTTGCCTTTTTTTTTTTTTTTGACAGGCAGAGTGGACAGTGAGAGATACAGAGAGAGAAAGGTCTTCCTTTGCCATTGGTTCACTCTCCAATGGCCGTCGCAGCCGGCGCACCACGCTGATCCAATGGCAGGAGCCAGGTGCTTCTCCTGGTCTCCCATGGGGTGCAGGGCCCAAGCACTTGGGCCATCTGCCACTGCACTCCCTGGCCATAGCAGAGAGCTGGACAGGAAGAGGAGCAACCGGGACAGAATCCGGCGCCCCAACCAGGACTAGAACCCGGTGTGCCAGCACCACAGGGCGGAGGATTAGCCTAGTGAGCCGCGGCGCCGGGCTTCTTTTGCCTCTTTGTCTAAAAGTTTGCTTCTGAGGCAACCCTAAGACTTGTGCCAAATTTCATTGATTGGGCTTAGAATATTACAGCTAATCTTCCAATTCTGCAATAAGCAAATTTAGATGTGTTTTTATATTGCTGGATTAATTTATTATTTTGTTAGAATTTTTGCATGTGTATTTATGAGTGAAATGGGCCTGAAATTTCCTTTCTCACATTGTCCTTTGAGTTTTTGTGTCAAACCTGTTAGCCTTATGGAATGAGAAGGCACATCTTTCCTCTTGTTTCTCTAGTGACACCCCATCACTTCTGCTATATTATGTCCATGTGAAGTAATTCACTAAGGTGCCCTATATTCCAGGGGAGATGACCACATAAATGCATAAATACTACGAAGCAGGGATCTCTGGGGTCCCTCTGAGAGACTGTCCACCATGCTTCTAGATTTTGTTCGAGAATTTTCTTACTAATTTGTTAGATCTTCATCATTTTTAAGAACATTTAAACATTTCAACTGCTTTTTTTTAATTTTCAAAAGTCTAAAAAACTTAGTTCATGCTTGTATTCTATGTATGCAATGTATACTTCTTGTTCTCAAAAACAGAGAAGCCACGAGCAGGCTTCTGCATTTCAGAGACTGTTTTCATTGGGCATTGGAAGGAACGCTTGGATTCGTGGTTTGTGATAGATTTTGGAGGCGATAGATCAACAGCATGATGACTGCTCTAAAGTCTGCACTGAATGGAGTTGCGGCAGAGGGAGAATGTAGGGGTGAAGAAAGAAGGGGAGCTTAGCTGGGAAGGGTGATTGCTTCTTCTCCTATCCTGGGATTCGGGTAACAAGAAGCGGGGAGAATTGGGTGGCCAGACTACACATAGCATCGGTCGCACTGCCTTCTTCAGTCGATAGATCGGAGACAACCTCAGAGTTTCAGTTTCCCTTCCCTCACATAGGTTCTCCCAGTGGGAAGGGGTGGAAATAAAAGTATTGGATGACTCAGGGCCACACGAAGGTAGTGAAACCTTGCTATTCCCACCTGATGACCTAGAATGCACATGAAGTAACAGTAACACATTGCACCTAAGAGCTTTAGGAATTTTATTTTTAAAAGGATTTATTTATTTATTTGAAAGAGTTACACACAGAGAGAAGGAGAGGCAGAGAGAGAGAGAGAGAGAGAGAGAGGTCTTCCATCCGATGGTTCACTCCCCAGTTGGCCACAACATCTGGAGCTGGGCCAATTTGAAGCCAGGAGCCAGGAGCTTCTTCCAGGTCTCCCACACAGGTGCAGGGGCCCAAGGACTTGGACCATCTTCCACTGCTTTCCCAGGCCATAGCAGAAAGCTGGATTGGAAGTGGAGCAGCCAGGATTAGAACCAGTGCCCGGCTGGTGCCGCTGCACACTTGGCTAATCCTCCGCCTGTGGCGCTAGCACCCAGGGTTCTAGTCCAGGTTGGGGCACGAGATTCTGTCCCAGTTGCTCCTCTTCCAGTCCAGCTCTCTGCTGTGGCCCGGGAGTGCAGTGGAGGATGGCCCAGATCCTTGGGCCCTGCACCCGCGTGGGAGACCAGGAAGAAGCACCTGGCTTCTGGCTTCTGATTGGCTCAGCACGCCAGCTGTAGCGGCCATTTGGGGGGTGAACCAACGGAAAAGGAAGACCTTTCTCTCTGTCTGTCTCTCTCTCTCACTAACTCTGCCTGTCAAAAAACAAACAAACAAACAAACAAAAAAAAACAAAACAGCGCCTACATGGGATGCTGGCATTGTAGGCTG
Source organism: Oryctolagus cuniculus (assembly GCF_051225735.1). Taxonomy (NCBI): domain Eukaryota; kingdom Metazoa; phylum Chordata; class Mammalia; order Lagomorpha; family Leporidae; genus Oryctolagus; species Oryctolagus cuniculus. Next base: position 42,741,481 of record NC_142868.1, on the reverse strand, counting down.
CGGCTTTACGGACTACACCACAGTGTTGGCCCCAGGAATTTTATTGAGAATAAGAGTAAGAGGTAACTCAACAGTTGCACCTGGATTGGTAAGATCACCTGAAAATCAGAATGTTTTAGTCATGTTAGCGTTATCAATGCTCACCCAGATGCTATTGCACTGCGTATCTCCTCTGGAACATAAAAGTAACATTGGGAGAAGATGACTAACTTTGAATTGACTAAATTTAAGTTTTTGTGACCAGGTAGAATGAAGTTCATAATGGGAATTAATTTATAAGCAAATAAACCTCCACCTTGGTAAACGTGGTTGGTGGACTGGCACTCATATCCCTTACGTGACTTAACTCTGTTACTCACAAACATCTCTTTATTGACTGTCTCCACCCCATCCTGGCACTCAGCCTTCTTCCTCTTCTGACTATAGATTAGTGAGCTTCATTGCCTCTATGTCTTCATCATCGTTGGAATCTCAGTGCCATTTCTCATCCCTCTCATCGTGTCATATGGCCAATAAATCCTAACAACCTTACTTCAGAAACTCATCCCGCATCTTCTCTTTGTTTTCAAACTTCACACGAGTGTTCCAGTCCGAGCTCACTGAAGTGGGATGATGTTACATTAACAGATGATGGAGATCATCTAGCTCAGGTTGGCTATTATCAAAAAGACAAATGTAACAGATGCTGATGAGGATATGGAGAAAAGGAAACTCTTAAGCATTGTTGGTGGGAATGTCAATTAGTACAGCTATCATGGAAAACAGCACGGATTTCCTCAATAAAGTGAAAACAGATCTATGGTATGATTGAGCTATCCTATCTCTGGAGATACATACATACATATACCTGATGTGTGTGTGTGCGTGTGTGCTTGTGTGTAATGACATCAGCATGCCAAAGAAATAGCTGCACTCTCATGTTTATTGTCACTCCATACACAACAGCTAAGACATGGAATCAGCCTAGAAGCTTATCAACAATTGAATAGACAACAAGAGGTAGTTTGTAATAGTCTCTTATATATCTTCTGAATAACTAGAAGAGAGGAAATCAAAGCCTTCAAAAATAAGGTAAGGGGGCTGGTGCTGTTGCGTAGTGGGTAAAGCCACCACCTGCAGTGCCGGCATCCCATATGGGCGCCAGTTTGAGTCCCGGCTGCTCCACTTCTGATTCAGCGCTCTGCTATCACCTGGGAAAGCAGTGGAAGATGGCACAAGTCCTTGAGCCCCTGCACCCATGTGGGAGACCCGGAAGAAGCTCCTGACTCCTGGCTTCAGATCAGCAGAGCTCCGGCCGTTGTGGTCATCTGGGGAGTGAACCAGCAGATGGAAGACCTCTCTCTCTCTCTGTTTGTGCAACTCTGACTTTCAAATAAATAAATAAATCTTTAAAAAAAAATAAGGTAAGGACAAGGACATGGAAACCTAATCACCCTGATTTGATCAACACATATTGTATACATGTATTGAATGATTACCCTGTACCTTGCAAACATGTAACTTAAAATATTAATCAAGAACGCTAAATAAAATATCAAAACATACTTTGTTTTCACAGTCAGGTGGCATTTCAGCACATATAAACTGCTTCTTAGGAGCTAAGAATGATTCAGCAAATTCCAAAAAGCAATAGGACAGATCAGACTCTCTGGTCCATGCAATTATAGCTAACACTGACATGTGCTTGCAGTAGGGAAAGTGCTACTTAACACCTTTACCGACCCATATCATTCTCACAATACCACAGTCTGGGGAGTGTTGTCATGCCATTTACAGACAAGGAAACTGAGAGAGATACAAGATAAATAGCTGGCCCAAAGTCAAACATTTAGCAAGTGGTAGGGCTGGGATAGAGTATTACAGGTGAAGCAACAATGGAGTTGTGGGCATTCACCGATGAAATGAATGTTTAAGTGTACACACAAAAAAGAATGCAAGCCCTTATGAAATTTATTTTGACCTGATCCCCTAAACATGCAGTTGTCATGAGTTCCCTTTTATCCATCATATTAATTGTTCTTAGATAAATAAGAGAGTTTTAAGCATTTTCAGTTTTCTCTTCCTGGAGTCTGAAGAAGATGGATTAGACGTTTCACCACCTCTTTTTTTTTCTTCTTTTCCATCTTCTCTCTGCAGCAGATGCTCCAGTCGGCACAATATCGAGCTGCAAATTCATTTGCTTTGCACTTCATTCTGCAATTATGTAATGCTGCAGGACATCCAGTCTTAAAAAAGAAACTGGCTTTGAAAAGAGAAGACAATTATATTACACATATTACTTATTTGATATTTTTAATGTTGGAAATGTATCAGAACAAACTGAAAATAACAATAAAGAAGATGATAAAAGAGTGTGTGAGAAGTGGAGACAGAGACAGATAATAAAAACAAACGATGACTTCTACAAAGACAACAGATAAGTGAGGCAGTAGCTGGCAAGGCACAGAGCTTTGAATGAGCTATTTTTCTAATTATTTCTGCCTAACGAGAATGATCAATTGCAGGTAGAGATTCATGATGCATGGGACGATGCTGTGGGGTAGCTGGTTAAGCCGCTGCCTGCAGTGCCGGCATCCCATTTGGGTGTTGGGTGTCGGTTCAGGTTCCAGCTGCTTCACCTCTGATTCAGCTCTCTTTTATGGCCTGGGAAAGCATTGGAAGATGGCACAAGTCCTTGGACCCTTGCACCCGTGTGGGAGACCTGGAAGAAGCTCCTGGCTCCTGGCTTTGAATCAACCCAGCTCTGGCCATTGCGGGCATTAGGGGAGTGAACCAATGGATGAAAGACCTCTCTGTCTCTCTGCCTCTGCCTCTCTGTAACTCTGTCTTTCAAATAAATAAATAAATAAATAAATAAATAAATAAATCTTTTTTAAAAAATGAAATAATGGAAAGCCAAGACACTCTGGCAAAAGATCTCTGCGAGTGAGATCCCAGTGGAAAGAACAGGCCATCAAAGAAGGAGGTACCTTTCTCTGAAGGGAGGAGAGAACCTCCACTTTGACTATGAGCTTGTCTAAACAAGATAAGAGTCGGAGAACTCAGAGGGCTTCCATAGCCTTGGAAACTCATGACTGGAGCATAGGGAGATTACTGATGCCATAGACAGGAGTGTCAATTGGTAAAGTCAACAACAGGAGTCACTGTGCACTTACTCCTCATGTAGGATCTCTATCCTTAATGTGCTGTACATTGAGATTTAATGCTATAACGAGTACTCAAACAATATATTTCACTTTGTGTTTCTATGGGGGTGCAAACTGTTGAAATCCTTACTTAATGCATACTAAACTGATCCTCTGTAAAAAAAAAAAAAAAAAAGAAATTATCAATTCCCAACTTGACTCTCACTGGGATTAAACATGACAATAGGTCTGCTCTGATTTCATCATCATTTTAAAAAATCATCTATTATTTTTCACTTTATGTTTCTGTGTGGGAGCAAACTGTTGAAATCCATACTTAATGTATACTAAGCTGATCTTCTGTATATTAAGATAATCGAAAATGAATCTTGATGTGAATGGAAGGGGAGAGGGAGTGGGAAAGGGGAGGGTTGTGGGTGGGAGGGACGGTATGGGGGGAAAGCCATTGTAATCCATAAGTCGTACTTTGGAAATTTATATGCATTAAATAAAAGTTTAAAAAAAAATGAAATAAAGATCTCTTTTTTTAATTTATTTTTTATTTTTTGACAGGCAGAGTGGACAGTGTGAGAGACAGAAAGAAAGCTTTTCCTTTGCCGTTGGTTCACCCTCCAATGGCCGCCTTGGCCCGCGCACTGCGGCCGGCCCACCACGCTGATCCGAAGCCAGGAGCCAGGTGCTTCTGGTCTCCTATGGGGTGCAGGGCCCAAGCACTTGGGCCATCCTCCACTGCACTCCCTGGCCACAGCAGAGAGCTGGCCTGGAAGAAGGGCAACCAGGACAGAATCCGGCGCCCCGACCGGGACTAGAACCCGGTGTGCCGGCACCGCAGGCGGAGGATTAGCCTAGTGAGCCGCAGTGCAGGCCCCTTAATGTCTTTCAGAAGTGTGTATACTTTTTAGTGTATGTTCTTTCACATCCTTGATTAAGTTTAAAGTATTTTATTCTTTTTACTATAGGAAATGGGATTATTTTCTTAATCTGTTTCCTGGCGGCTTGTTGTTAATGTATAGAATTGCAACAGGTATCTGTATGCTGACTCTGTATCCTATAACTTTACTGAACTTATTAGCTATAAAATATTTTATGGAGATTAGATTTTTTAGAGTGATGTGTGGGGGAGTGAGAGAGAGAAGTCTTACATCAGCTCAGTTGGTTCACTCCCTCAGTGCCCACAATAGCTGGGACTGGGTCAGGTCAAAGCCAAGAGCCTGGAACTCAATCTGAGTCTCCCATGTGGATGACAGGGATCTAAGTACTTGAAAAATCACTCACTGCCTCTCAGAATGTGCATTAACAGGAAGCTGGAATCAGAAGCAGAGGCTGAACTTGAACCCAGGTACTCTGATATTGGATATGGATGTACCAAGTGGCATTTTAACTGCTGCATCAAACACTTGCCCCTAAATTATTTTGACATTTGAAGATAATAATAATACAAGCTTATTTTCATTATATTTATGTACAACTGTTTCCTTGGGTATTCTTCAAGATACATTGAATAATTTTGCTATTGCTAAAATAAAAAAAATCTTTTCTTGCTTTTGATTAGAGTTTGAATTTATAGGTTCAATTAGAAAGAATTTCTGGGGGCCGGTGTTGTGGCATGGCGGGTAAAGCTACCACCTGCAGTGCCAGCATCCCATATGGGTGCTGGTTCGAGTCCCGGCTGCTCCACTTCCGATCCAGCTCCCTGCTATGGCCTGGGAAGGCAGTAAAAGATGACCCAAGTCCTTGGGCCCCTGAACCCGTGTGAGAGACCTGGAAGGGATTCCAGGTTCCTGGCTTCGGATCGGTTCAGCTCTGGCCATTGTGGCCAACTGGGGAGTGGAGTGAACCAGCAGATGGAAGACCTCTCTCTCTCTTTCTCTGTCTCTCTCTTTCTCTCTCACTCTCTCTCTGCCTCTCCTTCTCTCTCTAACTGTGACTTTCAAGTAAAATAAATAAATCTTTGAAAAAGAGAAAGAATTTCTGTTTTGAACAATATTCCTAACAAGTTATTTATTCACAATTACTCATGACTTTGTACTATATATTCTACTTTCTTCATATAGGTTCTAGGAATGATTCTGCTTATTATATGATTTTTCTATTGTGAGTTAATTTTTTTCTATTATGATTTTCCAGGTTAAAATTATTTAATACACAATAGATTAATTTTATAATTGCTGATTTTGCTACCATTTGTGGCCAGTTTGTAAACAGCTGCTGCTCCAAGTATTTCATTAAAAAGAAATTTACAACGTGGGAATTGGAAGGGAGAGAACCAGGATAAGATAGGGTCGATGGAGAAGCAAAAGATCCCAAAATCCTTAATTCTGCCTATTACATTTTGTAGGCCTTTGGGTTAGAACCAGCAAGACCTTCCCTGTTGCCATGCTGGTTGAGATGCAATTGCTGTTACTTGAGGATCTGCCAAAAAGGCGTTGACGTGACCAGGCAGGGTCCCCTAGCTTAACTTGCTGGAGCCTTGAATCGCCTTACCATTAATGCTTTTACCACAACTACTGGTTGCTGCCAGTAACTGCAGAATATAATTGGCAGTCACGTAGGAAGGAAACCTAAGGAGTGTAATTTCTGTTTCTCAGGCCCCTAAATACACTGAAAACGTAAATGTTGGCCGATAGCAAAGAGGAACCATATGCAAACCAAAAACCAAAATAACCAGTTTATTACAATCTATTTGATACCTGTATTTTCTCCTGATAGTGTTTTGGTCAATTTCCTATGATTTCCAGGAATATACTCTTACCATGTCTATATTACAGTGATTTAAGTTCTCTCTGTTTTATTAGGGTGTCTTTTCTTAATAAACACAAGTTTCATCACTTGTTCAATGTTTAGTGGGAATGCTGTTAGTGTTGGTATTCGTACTTGATATTGTTAGATATTGTTAGTTTTTTCCTAAGTTCTCTTTTTCAGGCTTTTGCCTGAAGGCCATTGTGATAATTCCACAATAAATTTTTAAAATAACGTTGCTTGTGTTTTATTTATATACACCTTAAGTATCAGTAAAATTCCCTGGTCTGCTATTTTTGTGGGTGGTAATTCTATAAAAATTTTTGATTTATTATATAATTATTGCTACTTTTAAATCTCCTTGATTGAAATTTACTCATTTATATTTCCCTAGGAAATCAATACCTCAAGCGTGTTTTCAAATTTTTCAACATAAATTTGGAAGAGAATCCTCTTCTAGTCCATGAACAAGGGATATATTTCCATTTATTTGTGTAATCTCAATTCATCTCATTAATGTTTTGTAATTTTAAGTTCATAGGTCTTTCACCTTCCTGGTTTAGTTTATTCCTAAGTATTTTTTGGTAGATACTGTAAATGGTATTTTCCTAATATTTTGGATAGCTCATTATTAATGTATAGAAACACTGCTGATTTTTGTATGTTGATTTTGTACCCTATAAACTTTACTGAATTAACTCATTAATTCTAATATTCATTTGGTGGAGTCTTTAGGGTTTTTGTACATAAGATCATGTCATCTGCAAATAAAGACAACTGAACTTCCACCTTTCCTATTTGGGTTCCTTTTATTTCTTTTTGTTGTCTAGAATTCCCCAAAATTAAAGCTATACATATCCCATGTCAAACACTTTAAGTCCTGTGTATATATTCAGTAGAAATATACTCACATATGCAACAAGAATCATCTTAGTAATAATAACATTAATAGTGACCCAAACCAGGAAACAACCTAAATATTTTAACAATGATATGAATTAATAAATGTAGGGTATCCTTACAATTAAGTTTTTCAGCATTTTAAAGAAATGATAAACTAGCATATGCTGCAGCATGGATTGACTTTGAAAATATTATACTTAGGGAATGAAGCCAGGGACACAGGATCGTATACTGTATGATTTTATTTATATTAAATCCAGAGAGACAAAAAGCAGATTAGTGGTGTCCAGGAAGTGGGAGGAGGAGAGGAATAGATATGGGGATTCTTTTAGAGGTTATAAAAATATTCTGAAATTACACAGTGGTGACAGTTGCACAATTTTATGAATGTACTGGAAACTACTGAGGAGAACTTTTTAAGAGTGAGTTTTATGGTGAATTATAACTTCATAAAAGTAAAAAAGCAAGAGTCAGAGACATCTTGACATATGAGGCATTAAAATGTGCTTTAAGGTAGTATGTGCTTCAGAAAAAATAAGTGCCAAGAGATAATAACATAAATGACAGGTGTAAATCCAAAGATGAATATTTATTGTACAGTATTAGTGGACTTCAAACTTAGTTTAGGAATGTTAGATTGATCATTCAATAAATATGTCTATAACGTTGGTAAATTATTTGATTAAAATTTAGGTGAAATCTTAACTCCAATCACAAATAAAATAATTGTCACATATATTAAATAAATCATAAAAGTTTTATCCAACTTCAAAGAAAATCTTAACCCAGACCCTTGTTTAAATCCATAATTAGAGTGTTCTGTGAAGGAAGGGTTGTGATGGAGCAACACCCTCAGCCCTTCTTCACCCTCAGCCCTTCTTACAGCCACCACTCACTATCCATTACAGTTCTAATTTCCTGTGTCCTGTGCACATCCTCCCACCATCTCTGGATCAAACAGAACCCTCAGGTTACAGGTTGTCACTAAGGGGATCTGCCTCAGAGATAGTCCGGGCATCAACTCTTCAATCCTCTGAACACCTTCATGATACAGTAAAATCTACCCTTGTCTAATTTATTTTCAAAATCTCAGGAGACCTTGTATTCTCTTGCATTTATAGTTTTATAACCCTGGGATGAAAAGTTTCTGTCTTACCTGGTGGAACTACAGCCAACAACAGAACAAGGACTCCAAGGACAGAAAGCAAGACTCTCATAGTTGAGGAGGTGAGTTAGAATCAATAGCTGGGATGAGAAGAACTTCTTTATATATTTAGTCCTCCAGAGGTGACCTGCTGTATGCTTATTGAACCTTTCAGTGGCAAGAACAGTTTTGTGTTTCAATGAGACTTTAAATCAGGAGACAGCATGCAATGGGCATGACTATCAGCCACTCAAAGATTTATCAAACGCTGACAGGGCTGGGCAAAGATACTAGGATGCACAGCACTGAAACAGAAGGAGCAGCCAGGGTGAAGTCAGGGTACTCTGTTAAAATGAGCACTGTCTTATGGTTTCTGGAGGAACTGTAAATGTTAAGGTAGCAGATTCATTGTTTCCCTGGAAATAGGAAGAGACACGCCAGGTTGAACAGCAGGCCTCTCTGCTAAGATTTCAGAGAATGTAAGCATAATTAAGCAACGAGATTAGATTGGAAACCACACTCAGCTTAGTGAGATGGAGAGAAGCTTTGGTTTAATTCTCTCTCTGCCCAATAAACTGAATGAGATGAATGACTTTTCATGTTTAAAGCTTCAATGAACACAAATTTTTTACACAGCCCACTAATATGCAATATGAGGGGAAACAAGGAAACAAGAGAGGGCCTCAGGGACCCTACAAGGCACTTAGGAAGACAAACAATATAGAAGAAACAATGGCAATGGAACATTTCTTACCAAGTGGCACAAATTACCCCTTAAACACTAAGATAAATGAACATAACGAAACATCGCAACAAGGACTAGGGAGTGTTTACCAATGCATTGGTAAGTATACCAACTTTAGAAACTGTGACATACATTCTTGATATTATTTGATCTTCACAACTTTCTAGATGGTCTCTTTCTGTGTTAGGTACCATGAAGAAAGCTCTCTTTCTGCCAGGGCTTCCTGTGGGTGCTCCTTCTACTTTAGGGCTTCCATGAGTGGAATATGCAGTTATAATACTTAAGCTGGTCTTGACTGGCTATTGAGATATCAAAAACAAAAATCTTGGGTTGAACTGGGGATGAGGGATGCATGGCAGCTTTGGAGACAATATTGGGGGCCCTGGAAGAGGCAAACTTCATAAAGCTTAGCCTAGAGAAGGGCCACTAAGGGCAGTGAAAGCTCTGGTAATGACTTTGTCTAGATCTGGGTTCAGGTCTTTTCCACTCTCATGGCTGGGGCAGCTGCACCCGGGCACAAAGCTCTCCCAGGACCCTAGGAACTCAAAGAGGAATCTCAGGGTTAGTGGAGCGTGTTCTGGTTGTTGACAACTGTTCCATTCACTGAAACTAGACTGACACAGAATCTTTAGCATCTCTGACCGTGAATCCAGAGCTCACTGATTTCTCTCATGTAGCTTGGTGTTTTCTAGGCTTCTTGATCACAAGAAAATGCTTTGTAAACACAGTTTACATAGCAAAGCAATACAATCTGAGTACAAGCAATTGAAATCCTTTATGGCACACTAAGGGTAGAATTTGTGGTGACTCCTTGGTATTTTCTATAAAAATTGATTTTCCAGCCTGATACAGTTGGAGCCAGGAGGCAGGCTTGGAGTGCTGCCCAGGACGCACAAGAACACTGTGTGATCCATGGGCTGGCAATCAAAGGCATCAAAGGCAGAGTGAGAGGCAGGGTCACGGCATGCCAGGGGCGGGCTGGCAGCCCCAGGTGAGTGTTGCAAGGTAGCCTCTGCCCAGACTGCACAGCGTCTCAGTAAAGACAGATAAGGTGCTTTGCTAAATGCCCTTTCTTCAAAGAACACAGAGAAGAAAGGCAGATGGCAATCAAGTACACGGTGTCACAGAAGGAGAAAGGAGTCCGCTCACCCTCAAACAGTAAAGCTGACCTAGGAATTCCTGGGGTTTACTGAACATAGCTCCCCACGAAGACGGTAGTTATTCAACAAACGAGCTAAAACGAAGCCTCCGTTGCCTACCTTCTTTCCATGTACTCAGCAGGAGCGGGAACTTGGGAGTCCTTGCTGCGCTCCCTCTCCCTCCTGTTGCTACCACTTTCAAAATTCATTGTTTCCTTACTTGTGTTTGTAAACCTCCTCAAGCCCCTGTGTTTTCAAAACAAAAACCAAGATTACTTTCCTTGTTTTCTGTTTGCTTTTTACCTAAGACACGCATTTTTCCCAATTCCTTAGGAAAATAACAGCCCGTATGCTCTACTTGAACTTTTCTTCCCCTCTTACATACAGGATCTTGACATCTTCCCTCATCTTTGTGTTGGCTACACTTTCACTAAATCACCAGTAATCTTTCTCTATAAAATAAAAAAATGTACATAATGCCTATATGAGTTTGTGTCTATTTTACTTTTCCATTTTTATTAAAATCAGAAAACAAAGATTATCAATATAATATAAATATGATGTTATTTTACCACTTCATTACTATTTTGGTCTACTGGTTTCCATTCAACTTCCCTGTCTCTGTCACTCTCCTGATTCACCTGAAGCTTTGTTCTACAATTACTACTTCATCATAAACATTTTCTCATGTCACTTTATATACTTAAAACAGCAATTTTAATTGCTAGGCAATATTCTATAACACATGTAAGCATTTTTTCATTGTTGGGCATTCTTCTGCGTTTATCCTTTTGCTATTGAAATGCTATGAGACTGCCCCAAGCAAGTGAGTTTATTTTTGTGTAAATTTTTTTGAAATCATGCAGTTTTTTCCTAATAAGCATGTTTGTAAACCTTTTGAAGACCTCTCAGGCACAACACTTGGGCTAACACAAAAATGTAATGTAAAATATTTACATTTGAAAACCTTGAAAGCAGCATCAATCAAATCCTGTGGGTTGACACAAAGTGAGACCACGTCTCTTACATTTTCTGTGTTTTTATTCAATTATGGGGATCACAAGAGTGATGTTTACAATTTGGAGATTCTTATTTGTCTTTCCTTTTTTTAAAGATTTATTTATTTATTTTGAAAATGAGAGCTACAGAGAGAGAGAGAGAGAGGGACAAAGATCTTCCATTGGCTGGTTCACTCCCCAGATGGCTGCAACAACCAGAGCTGGGCTAGGCCAAAGCCAGAAGACAAGGGCTTCTTACAGGTCTCCCACGTGGGTGCAGGGGCCCAAGTACCTGGGCCATCTTCTGCTGCTTTTTCCCAGACCCTTAGCAGGGAGCTGGATCAGAAGTGGAGCAGCCAGGACATGAACTGGCGCCCATATGGGATGCTGGCATTGCAGGCAGTGGCTTTTCCCGCTACACCACAATGCGGCCCCACTCTTATTTTTCTTGTGTGTTACAGTTGCTAGTTGAGCTTTTTGTAGGGAGTATTGAATACTGGAAACTTCTGTGCTGATGTCTTGATCTGCCAATTGTTTTAATTTGCATTTGCATTGTTGATTTTCTCATTATAGAGTTGTAATACAATATACAGAGCAATTCCCCATAGCAAAATTGCTCTTCTAAAAATGTTGGTAGTGTTAACGTCGAGAAATGTTGCTCTACTGTGTATCTTACTGTCTGGTCCCCGAACTTTCTTGTTGAATGGAATCAATACAATATAAACTTATTCATTTATTTGAAAGACAGAGTTACACACACACCAAAAACACACACACACACACAGAGGAAGAGAGAGATTTTCCATTCATTGGTTCACCCCTAAAATGGCTGCAATGGCTGGGGCTGCGCCAGGCCAAAGCCAGGAATCCGGAGCTTCTTCTGGTCTCCCACATGGGTGCAGGGGCCCAAGCACTTGAAGCATCTTCTGATGCTTTCCCAGGTGCATTTGCAGGAAGCTGGATTGGAAGTAGAGTAGCCAGGACCACGAACCAGTGCCCATATGGGATGCTGACATGTCAAGTGATGGCTTTACCCACTACACCACAGTGCTAGGCCCAATACTATACAACATAAAGGAGCACTGTAAGAATAGAAATTAGTAAAAAAAGGTATTGGAATTAGATATTAGATTTCCTGGAATGATTTTCGTTTTTTACTTTCTTTTCCATCTTTGTTTTCTATTTGTTCCTCTTGCTCAGAGATTAAAATTGAGGGTCATGGGTGGGCATTTGGCCTAGCAGTTAAGATGCCAGTAGGAATGGATACATCTCATGTTTGAGTGCCTCTGTTTAAGTCCTGGCTGAGCTCCTAATTTCCAACAATGTGAACTTGGGAGGTAGTAGTTGATGGTTCACACAGTTGGGTCCCTGCCATTTGTGTGGGAGACCTGGCTTTTGTTCTTGGCTTTTAGATTCTGACTAAGCCTGTGCTATTGCTGGCATTTGAGGAGTGAAAGGTGCTTTTTTTTATCTGTATGTCTGTCACTGTCTCTCAAATAACTAAAAATAAATAAATAAGCTTTAAGTGACATCATAGAAGACTTGACATTACATTAATATCACTTCTCAAATCATTGAAGGAAATTTAACTAAAACAGTAAGAAATGGGTGATGATGTTTTTTTATTTAGGGAGATAAGAACTTTGGATATTAATACAAGAAGGAAAGTTCAATTCAAGCAGTAATTCAATTGGATTCTAATGTCTTCAGTCATTAAACAATAAAAACAAAAGTGGAGGCATCGCAATAACAGATTTCAAGACATACCACAGGGCAGTTATATTCAAAACAGCCTGTTACTGAAACAAAAATAGACATATAAATCACTGAACAGAATAGAGGCCCCAGAAATTAATCCATGCATATACAATAAACTAATCTTTGACAAATCGGCTAAAATCAATTCCTGGAGAAAGGACAATCTCTTCAACAAATGGTGTTGAGAAAATTGGATCTACACATGCAAACATGTAGAGCAAGAGCCCTACCTTATACCTTATAGAAAAGTCAACTCAGAATGGATCAAAGATCTAAATCTACGACCTGATACCATCAAATTACTTGAGGAGAACATCAGGGAAATTCTGTAAGATATTAGCATAGACAAAGACTTATTGGAAAAGACCCCAGAGGCACAGGCAATAAAGGTAAAAATAGACAAACAGGATTACATCAAACTAAGAAACTTCTGCACTTCAAAGGAAACACTCAACAAAGTTAAAAGGCAACCAACAGAATGGAAGAAACTATTTGCAAACTATGCAACTTACAAAGGATTACTATCCAGGATCTATAAAGAGCTCAAAAAGCTAAACAATGACAAAAGAAACAATCTAGTCAAGAAATGGGCAAAGGACTTGAACAGGCATTTTTCAAGACAGGAAATTCAAATGGTCAACAGACAAATGAAAAAAAAAATGCTCAGGATCATTTGCCATCAAGGAAATGCAAATCAAAACCACAATGAGGTTTCACCTTACCCCGATTAGAATGGTTCTCATAAAGAAATCAGCAACAACAAATGCTGGAGAGGATGCGAGGGAAAAGGTACTCTATTCCACTGTTGGTTGAATGTAAATTGGTGAAGCCACTGAGGGTGACGGTATGGAGATACTTCAGAAATCTGCATATATATCTACCATATGACCCAGTCATCCCAATGCTGAGAATTTACCCAAAGGAAAAGAAATCAGCATATGAAAGAGTGATCTGTACCCCCATATTTATTGCAACTCAATTCACAATAGATAGGTATGGAATCAACTGATAGGTATGTCTATTAACTGATGACTGGATAAAGAAAATGTGGTATATATACACTATGGAATATTACTCAGCCATAAAAAAGAATAGAGTTCTGTCTTTTGCAACAAAATGGAAGCAACTTAAGTATAGTGAAATAAGCCAATCCCAAAAAGACAGCTATAATATATATTTTCTGATATGTCACAGTTAATATAGAAAACAAAAATATCAGGGAATGAAATGAATATCTTGTGATATGATTGTTGTTTTCAGCACTTGCTCATATTCCTACGGGTCATTTTTCTTCCTACTTTTTATTTGTTGAATTTTGTGGATAGTGGTGAATTAAGTCTGTGATTTTAGAGTATATTCAAAGTATTTCTTTGAAAAAATTAAAGAAAAAAAGGAAGGAAGGAGGGGAGATTGAGGAAGAAAGATGGGGAGGGAGAGAAGGTATGCTTATCTTAGAACTGTATCTATGAAATATATAAAATCTGTTCTCTATATATTAATTTAAAAATCTATTTAAACAGAACTTTCATTTCTGCCTGTAAATTTTTAGGAGAGTTGATATTTATTATAGGAGAATATTTATTACTTAAAAGTATAAGGTGCAATGTTTAGCAATGTGTACCTGGTGAAGATTTAACTAATGTATTATTCTAAGACCAAACTGTAAACTGTTCTTGAGTGGTACTAAAAGGTTCTAGAAAGAGTATTTATTATTAAAGAAACAGGTCCATGAAAATTGGATTAGAGGTTTTTTTTAAAGATTTATTTTATTTATTTGACAGAGTTACAGAGAGAGCTAGAGACAGAAAGAGGTCTCCCATCCACTGGTCCACTCCACAAATGGCCACAATGGTCAGAGCTGAGTTGATCCAAAGCCAGGAGCTTCTTTCAAGTCTTCCACACAGATTCAGGGGTCCAAGGACTTGGGCCATCCTCTATGGCCCTCCCAGGCCATAGCAGAGAGCTGGATTGTAAGTGGAACAGCCTGGACTTAAACTGGCACCCATATGGTATGCCGGCACTGCAGGCTGGGGCTCCAACCTGCTGCACCACAGTGCCAGCCCTGGATTAGAGTTATTTTAATGGCCCTCTGATGGTCTCTTCTGCTGTCGGTGAAACTCATCCTCTTCTAATTAATTGATAAGCTTTGTGTTTAAGAAAATAAGAAGACTCGAATTTTGTTTGTGAAGTCATTTGGGCCCATTCTAAAAGATTATCACCCTCTTTGTGGAGTTCATGCCACACCATACAACAATGACAAAAACTGTTTTAAAATGTACCATTGGCATTTTTCAAAAGAGAACATTCAAATGGTCAACAGACACATGAAAAAATGCTCAGGACTACTAGCTGTCAGGAAGATGCAAATCAAAACCACTGTGGGGTTTCACTTCACCCCCCCCCCCATTAAAATGTCTTTCATACAGAAATCAACAAACAACAAATGCTGGTGAAGATGTGGGGTAAAAGGTACCCTAATCCACTGTTGGTGGGAATGTAAACTGGTACAGCTACTGTGGAAGACAGTATGGAGATACCTCAGAAATCTGAATACAGACCTACCATATGACCCAGCCATCCCACTCCTGGGAATATACCCAAGGGAAACGAAATCAGCAAATGAAGGAGTTATCTGTACCCCCATGTTTATTGCAGCTCAATTCACAATAGCTAAGATATGGAATCAACCTAAATGCCTGTCAGCTGAAGACTGGATAAAGAAATTAGGGGATATGTACACCATGGAATACTATACAGTGGTTAAAAAAAAGAAATCCTTTCATTTGCAACAAAATGGACGAAATAGAAAACATCATACTTAGTGTAACAAGCTAGTCCCAAAAATACAAATACCATATGTTCTCCCTGATCTGTGATAACTAATAGAGCACCTAAAAGATAATCTATAGAAGTGAAATTGACACTTTGAGATGCAATGATTTTGGACAGCCCTTGTCTCTACTCTTGAGAAGTTTTTTTTTCCCATACAATTTGTTGAACTCTTTACTTAGTATAGAGTTAATTGTATGTGTATAGAGTTAATTGTATGTGTATAAAGTTAGTTGAAAATAGATCTTAGTAAAAAATAAGAATGAGAAAAGGAGAAGAAGGTGGAAGAGGGGTGGGAGTGTGAGTGGGAGGACAGGTACAGTGGGATGAATCACTATGTTCCTAAATTGTATTTATGAAATGCACGAAGTTTGTATTCCTTAAATAAAATGTTACTCAAAGAAAAAATTGTGCCATTGAGCTGCCTTGACATTCATTCTGGCTGATCAAATAAATACCAGGAGCTTTTAATGAGCTAAAGCCACATTTGCCTGAAGAATCTGTCAGTTACTGACTGGTCTGAAATGGACACAGGCAGGATAAGAAGACACAAGCACATCAGAGCTGCTGTCCCAGCACCCATGTTGCTTCTGTAGTTATCATGTAAAATGAGTATTCACATAGAAACATGGCACAGATGGGAAGATGTGATAGGGAATGCTAATGTCAGTGTACCTCAAGTGATAGAAAAACTCAAAAGCACAATCACATAGAAAACAGATGTGAACACATTGCCTTTTAAAAAAATTGTGAACATCAATGTGTGAACACATTGCCTTTAAAGAAAAAAAAAAGCAGCTAAGCAACCTCCACCTCGGACTGCAACCATGCAGTTGCCACAATCTGACCTTGTAACGTACTTTCATGTGCCAAATTTCCTTTCCACTTCTGTTTCTGTTTTATTTTTCCTATTAAATAAAATGATCAGTATTGCTTTTTTGTAATGTGCTTTGGCATGTATTTCGTCTTCATTTCATTTGGAGTACTGAAAGTATAAATTGTATAAAAACTTTTGGAAAGGTCTGATTTGTTTTATGCATTTTTGACACCATGAAAGTTAAATATCACAATATTAACTTTGTGAGCATTGTGAATATACATGAAAATGCTGCACCTTTCTCAGTAAATGAAGAAGTGTTCTTTTGTATAGCTGCCTTTGTGAGAGATGAAATTGCTTAAGATTTAAGCCTTTGGGGACACTGCATTTGCAATGGTAACCCATCATGACTTTTGATTGATCTTTTCAGAAACTCAAGTTGTCTATCCTGGTATGTCAGATGGCCACACTTATAAAGGTGCACACACACACTAAGAGTGGCATGCATTTTTACATTTTTATTTTGTTTAAATTTTATTTTATTATTTTTGAGATAACATTTTAAACTTACATTATAGTCAAAGCCTTAATGCTCAACTAACTAAAGAGTTCAACAAATAAAAAGTAAAGACTATAGGTCAGAAGGGAAAGCAGGCAAGGTATATAAACAACAATCAAATGGAACGATGTTCAACTTCGCTCATAGAAAGTAAATTTAGGCCGGCGCCGCGGCTCAATAGGCTAATCCTCCGCCTAGCGGCGCCGGCACACCGGGTTCTAGTCCCGGTCGGGGCGCCGGATTCTGTCCCGGTTGCCCCTCTTCCAGGCCAGCCCTCTGCTGTGGCCAGGGAGTGCAGTGGAGGATGGCCCAGGTGCTTGGGCCCTGCACCCCATGGGAGACCAGGAAAAGCACCTGGCTCCTGGCTCCTGCCATCGGATCAGCGCGGTGCGCCGGCCGCAGCGCGCCGGCCGCGGCGGCCATTGGAGGGTGAACCAACGGCAAAGGAAGACCTTTCTCTCTGTCTCTCTCTCTCACTGTCCACTCTGCCTGTCAAAAAAAAAAAAAAAAAAAAAAAAAAAAAAAAAGTAAATTTAAAAAGTCAGAAATCATTAAGACTATAGAGGCATATAATTCCTAGCAATTTGACAAAGCTTTGACACAGTATACCGAAACACTGTATTGGCAGCAAAACAGATACACACATTTATTTCTTTGTTCCATTCTTTTGGATTAAAAAAATTTAGCTCCCACATAGCAGGCAGAACATGAATATTTGTCTTACATTTTGTTTTTTGACTTTTTAAATGAATATAGTGTGTCTCATACCTGTGTAACTGTATGACTGTGTACACCTGAGTGTTTATGCTTGAAAAAGACATGTTTTTGTTGTCTATTTTACTGTGTATGGTGGCTGATGAAGTATTCTGTCATGGTCTTGTATGTTTCTCAAATAAATCTCCCTTTTAACATATGAACAAATGTCTTTTAATTTTTTTTAAATTATTTTTTTTCAGGGGCACGTGCTTAGTGCTGCAGTTAAGTTACCACTTGGGATGCCCATATCTTATATTGGAGTGTCTGGTTCAAGTCCTGGCCCCACCACTTCCAATCCAGCTTCCTGCTAATGTGCACCCTGGGAATCAGCAGATGATGGCTCATATGCCTGGGTCTCTGCTACCCACATGAGAGACTTAAATGAGTTCCAGGCTCCTGACTATGGCCTGGCCCAGTTCTGATTGTTGTAAGCATTTGGGAATTGACCCAATAGATGGAAGATCTCTCTGTGTCTGTCTCTCTGCCTCTGTTTCTCTGACTATCTGCCTTTAAATGCAATGAAAGTAAATAGATAAATATAAAATTTTTTTTTCCAGAATTGTATATTTTGTGATTTTAATCTTTCTGAATTTTACACTTTAGAGATTTTGATCTTTTTTAAATTTCAGCATTCAGGATTATGGCCTTTGGGATCGTCTTTTGGGATTATGGCCCAAATCCAGGTGCCAAATAACCAGGTGCAATGCTAGCAAGGCCACATGTTTAGTAGATTTTAACCTTTATCCTCCAAGAAGGTCTCCATTAGCAGTAAAAATGACACTTGTTAAAAATCAGATGAGAAAGAGCATTGATACTCTACTTCAGACAGTTAAACACTACTGTCGCTCCCCCTCTTCGTGGAGGAACGACACAGGACCCTGCGCTGTTCTTTCGTCTGCTCGGCCCTCCCCGGGTTTGCTGCTGGTTCTTCCCGGGTTGGCTACTATCCCTTCCACCTCCGTGGAAGGGCAGTTCCCCCTGGCCACATTCCCCACTTCCGCAGGGGAGCGGCACACCGCCGGCCGGCTCTCTCGGGGGCTGCACAGGTGTTCCCCTTAGATGTTCCCCTTAGATGTTCCTGGTGCATGCCGTCTCTCTCCTCTTTTATAGTCCTCCTCCACCAATCCTAACTCGGCTGCCCACACGCCGAGTACGCTGCTCTCCTCCAATCAGGAGCAGGATCAGCTCCTGGAGGTCATCACTCAGGTTGGCAAGAGGCAGCTGCGTAGAAGCTGTTTTCTCCTCTCCCAGCGCCACATTGTGGGAGAGCAGATGCATAGAATAAGTCTTAATTCCAGTAACTCAGTCCAGTCCGGGTTGCTCCCCACAGATCCCCCTTTGTTTTTATTTTTTGGCATTGATACGCGCCTGTCTTCTGTGTCCCGCGGCACACACTCTGCTCTACTTGCTAGAGTTGCCACAGGTTCTTACAAGTCCTATCAATCAGGCAAACCGAATCCGGGTCCTCTCTTCGCCATGTTGTGAGCAGGTTTTTAGGCGCTGATGCGTGCCTGTCTTCGGTGACCTGCGGCTGATACTCTGGTCGAGCCGCCTGCTGGTGCTTACCGCCTTACTAATCAGGCAGACCGAATCCAAGCCTTCTCATTGCCATATTGTGGGGAGGCCTATTGGTGTTGATTCGTGCCTATCTTCGGTGACCTGCAGCTCATACTCTGGTCGAGCCGCCTGTTGGTGCTTACCGCCCTAATCAGGCAGACCGAATCCAAGCCCTCTCATTGCGGTATTGTGGGGAGACTATTGATGTTAATAACGTGCCCGTCTTCGGTGACCTGCGGTGCATAAGCTGCTAGCCGCCCGCAGGTGCTTACCACCTTACTAATCAGGCAGACCGAATCCAAGCCTTCTCATTGCAGTATTGTGGGGAGGCCTTTCTATTTCTCTATTTCTCTATCTCCGGGCATTCCTATTTCTCCCATTTTACTTCTGTCTGCCAACATTCCTATTTCTCTCATTTTACTTCTAAACTTCTGTTTCTCTTATCCCTGCGGCTTCCCGGCGCCCGCCCCGAGGCTGCTTCTCAGCGGCTTCCCGGCTGAGCCGCTTCAGCCCGCGCCTCTCTCATCTGTGCAGCTCGGCTTTGCGCGCACACTCCGCGGTCTCGCACTTAGCCCAGCATTCCCTATCTACTTGTGCCCCGCACGCTCTCTCTGCGCGCGGCAGCCTCCGCGAGTCACACAGCGTAGCTTACGTCTCCGCCACTAGTATTCAATCTAAGTTCCCCGGGCTAACCTGGCGAATTCAACCCAGCTCACGTCTCCGCCCCACGATTTGGCTTCCCGTCCTTTGCTCCCCGGGCTAATCAGACGGATCCCAATCTGGCTTACGTTTCCGCTTCTGGTTTCAACTTTTCGCCCCTTATTCCCGGGCTAACTTGAGAATCCCAAAGTGGCTTTCGTCTCCGCCTCGGCCTGCCCCCCGCGGCTTCAATTTCCCTAACATTTTTCTCTACCCGGTATGTTTCCCCAAGCTTTCCTCCAACAATACTCCTCCCTCATTTCTCCTGGCTTCTCCCCACAGTCCGTATCCGAGTCTGTTTGTTCTAGCTTTCACTTTCGCTTTCGCCCTTAGAGATTTCTCCCAGCTTCCCCCCGTAGTCCGTATCTGAGTCTATGCCTAGGCTTTCAATAGCTTCTTCCGGCACCTTTTTCGTCCGGCTTTTCCCTAGGCTGTTTGCTAGTCTCTCTCTCTGATATTTTCCCATTTCTTCCCGTTTCTTCCCTCCTAAGTTTCATATCCGTCCTAGGTTTCCTATCCGAGTCACGGCACCATTATGTCGCTCCCCCTCTTCGTGGAGGAACGACACTAAACCCTGCCTAGGCTTCATATCCAAGTCACGGCACCATTATGTCGCTCCCCCTCTTCATGGAGGAGCAACACAGGACCCTGCGCTGTTCTTTTGTCTGCTCGGCCCTCCCCGGGTTTGCTGCTGGTTCTTCCCGGGTTGGCTACTATCCCTTCCACCTCCGTGGAAGGGCAGTTCCCCCTGGCCACATTCCCCACTTCCGCAGGGGAGCGGCACACCGCTGGCCGGCTCTCTCGGGGGCTGCACAGGTGTTCCCCTTAGATGTTCCCCTTAGATGTTCCTGGTGCATGCCGTCTCTCTCCTCTTTTATAGTCCTCCTCCACCAATCCTAACTCGGCTGCCCACACGCCGAGTACGCTGCTCTCCTCCAATCAGGAGCAGGATCAGCTCCTGGAGGTCATCACTCAGGTTGGCAAGAGGCAGCTGCGTAGAAGCTGTTTTCTCCTCTCCCAGCGCCACATTGTGGGAGAGCAGATGCATAGAATAAGTCTTAATTCCAGTAACTCAGTCCAGTCCGGGTTGCTCCCCACAACTACCTGCCACCATTCTATAGTCTTTTTCTGTTACATATTTAAAAATTTATAATTTTTAGCTCTAGAATTTTTCTTAGATACTCATATTTTGTATCCCTATCTTTACAGAGTGAGATTCTTCTACTGTTTAGTCTTTGAGTTACTAAAAGACTTGCAGGTGTATCATGAAGAAATGCCCCAAGGATTAGTACCTGTGGAATTAGAATGATATTTATTTCCAGTCAAGAGGAAAAAATGAGTTTGGTTTAGTAGAAGTCTGAAAAACATGTCCATGGGTTGTGAAGTTCGAAGTTTATGGTCTGCCTCCATCTAGGGAGATTTTCCTTTGGGAACTGGCGTTGGGTAGGGATTGAATATCCACCATTTCCTACAACACCTTTTTTCATCATTGCAAACGCCAATGGTGTCTTCTGTGGAGGTGCACCCACCATCTTTGCACCGCCCTTTCAAAAGAATACACTGCTTCTGCCCTGGAATAACACCAGTGTTTCCTGCACAAAGAGAGATTTAATAACATCATTAATTCACCATAAGATTATTGGAGGTGTCCCTAAAAATCACTAAGCCCCAAGAAGATAGCTTTGGGATAGGAGAGATAATGTTACCTGTTTGGTTTTCTCATCTGTAAAATATAGAAAATAAAATCTTATTTCACTAGTTTTTATAAAGTTTAAAGGCAATAATGTATGAAGGATACTTCGAAAACTTTCAAGAGTTCTTCAGGAGCTGGCACCATGGCGTAGCGAGTAAAGCCACTGCCTGCAGTGCCGGCATCCCATATGGGCGTTGGTTCAAGTCCCGGCTGCCTCACTTCCAATCCAGCTCTCTGCTATGGCCTGGGAAAGCAGTAGAAGGTGGTCCAAGTGCTTGGGCCCCTGCACCCGTGTGGGAGACCCAGAAGAAGCTCCTGGCTCTGGGCTTTGGATCAGCCCAGCTCTGGCCATTGCGGCTATCTGGGGAGTTAACCAGCAGATGGAAGATTCTCTCTCTCTCTCTCTCTCTCTAACTCTGCCTTACAAATAAATAAATAAATATTTTTTTAAAAATGCGGGCTTAAGATCTGGGACTATAAACATCTTGGAGGGAGCAGGCTGATTTCTAAAAGGCTTCAAAGATGCTGTCTTCCCCTGGAGCAGAGCATTTGGCAATGTGTGAGGCTGTTGCTGTCGCCACGACTGGAAAGCTGTCTGTTATCTCATGGGGAAGGCACAGCATCTCTAGATGTCCGAGCAAACGCCAACAGTGCCTCCGCTAAGAAGCTTGTCCAGGGGAATTACCCATCCTCCCTCCACCCGACCTGTGCTTCCCTCCGCCCGTATCTTGTGACCCAGGTTCTCATCTCCAGCTCCTTCTACGGAAAGCCTACCAGAACTCGATTCCATCTTCATGGTGTTCAACGCCCACTGCATATAGATGCTCAAGAGGATTCCTCTCAGAGCCATAGGTGTTATTCCCTAAGTGTGTCTGTCTGTGTTCTTAACTCACACGGCCCTGAGGAGCACATAACTACGTGTGAGTTCCAGTGCAATAGTTTCCTTGCTCTTGCCTTTCCAGCACCACCGTGGATCGCAGTGGGTGTTAGCTAAGAGAGACTTGCGCTTTTTTTTTTTCCAACAGTAGTTAGTTTCCAAACTATCCCATTAACCTACTACCTGTTTTTTCATTTAATCTCCTGTAATATACCAACCCTGATTGGCTGCTCTGTTGCCTAAGTTCTATTCCTTGACTAAATTTTTTTTTGGGGGGGGGCTCTGGATCTTTTTGCTGTTACTGTCATTTCGCACCTAACTGAGACTCTCGCTGTTGTGTCTCTACCCTGTGGAAACATATCCACAACCATATAAATCAGTGCAGGCTTTCAGAACTGAGTGCTCGCAACCTGTGTGGT
This sequence comes from Oryctolagus cuniculus, assembly GCF_051225735.1. Lineage (NCBI taxonomy): Eukaryota > Metazoa > Chordata > Mammalia > Lagomorpha > Leporidae > Oryctolagus > Oryctolagus cuniculus. Next base: position 42,718,703 of record NC_142868.1, on the reverse strand, counting down.
GCTGTGTTAGAAGCGTCAACCTCATGCAGTCTGCGGTTCCATTTGCTACTGAGCTAACAGTCCATAACTCAGTCTCTGTGCAGCAAGAGAATGGCATGATATTGGGGCTGGATAATATCTTGTGACACTATCTCTGTTTTGCCAAGACTATTCTTGGAGAGAAAATGACTATCTTTCAGGGAGAGAACTGAGGTTTCAGCAGCTGGCTGTGGAAGGCAACGAGGAAGCCGTGTGATCTTACATAGAGCATGGACTCGGGCTCAGAAACACAGCGGACCTGTTGCCAGATGTTGGTCTTTGTCCATTAACTATATCGATGCATTTAGGGCAACGTCTGGCACGATTGTCAGGTTTTCTAATGTTAAAACCAAGGGTTGTTAGAACTGGGAAAGACAGCAAGAAGCAGAGTGTAGTAGCAGGAGGCATCCTCTGCAGAATGAAGCAGAATGTGCTAGTCTGTAGCTGAAGTCAACAGAGCTAATCTCGCCAGCAGAGCAGAGACCCATAACCCACTACACAGTGAAGTTCAAGCCTTCTTATACTGCATATGACCTAGGGTAGTGTCAGTCTCTCTACCTGGGGAATACCTTTTATTTCAACCAAAAGGAGAGGGACAATTCATCCTGTCAGTTCAGTGCTTCTAAATGTGCAACTTAATTAAGGAGGCATTTTTTTGAATAGGAAGCCAAAGGGTTATAATCTCTTTTTCACCAATGTCTGGGATATATCTTTATGCCAAGGCTTTAGTTCAAATCAAGAAGATAATATTAAATTATCTGGTTCACAAGGAAGAATAGATACATAGAAATTTATTTTCAGACTTATTGGCACAAGGATAGACATATAAATCAATAGAAGAGAATGGCTTTCTAAGAAATCTCAGAATTTATACCATGTGTAATAGTTATATTTAAAAAAGCAGTGGCAGAAAGGATACATATTTAATCATTGCTTTTGGAAAAAGATACAATTTAGATGCTCACTTCATAGTGCAATCGAAACTTCTGCAGGGGAAGGGACAAAACAGAATCACAATACAATAAAAGGTCCTGTGGGGTCACATGCACTTAATTCCTAAAGGGGTAATGACTTCTCAGCATCAGAACTCATTGAGTCATTTACTGGTCAAATTTTCTGTATGGTAGGAGGTAGAGTTTGGATGGGGATAGATTCTTCTTGAAACTTTGTCAACTACAAAATAGAATAATAGCAAACTTCTTTCCTCTACATAATATAAAGTTCAAGCTGTCTTTTGCTCCTGTTCATTGCGATTATTTAAGTATTATGTTATTCTCCAAAATCAGCATAAAAAGAATGTATAATTATCTAATTCCCTAGGGGTTAATTAATCAATTGAAGAGTTTTTCTATTGCTACCTATTTATGCCCATACATTCAGCATGTGTACACACACACACACACAAATAAATATATACAACATATATATACTCACATATGTTTATAAGCATGAACAAATTTTTATAATCTTTTCTGTGGTACCATGGATTCTTTTTTGAGAAGTACAAGGATATATGAAGATGGATAGTCAATTAATGATCACTTAAAATTTATTTAACTCTAGGTTGATAAACCAATATTTTATATTACACAGTTTTTGTGGAGAAATTTTCTTCATGAAAACAATTGTTTTACCTGATTAGAATTTTTGTAAAGGTCTTTATCAGAACTCTTCATGATGCAGTCACTCAATTTTTTGCAAAATAAATTGTATGAAATAAAAGTTAATATAGCACATAAAAAGTTTCTAAGATTATCAGATTGATTCTAGACAATGAACAGATTCTAGACTTCCCCATAGGTCACAACAAGGATCTAAATGAGGACCTTGAGGAGTGTGCTATTATTAAAAACATGTGAACAGCTCAGCAACTAACCTGCTAGTACTAACAAATTGCTTTTCTTTGACCCAAAGAGTGTTCTGGATCTCATGTCCTAATGTGTCCAGGATCACCTCAGCATGCAAAAGTAAGGCTTTTGATTTTTACATTTTCATATGGCATTAATATTCTCTGTTCATAAGAGACCAAGCCATTTGATTGCATCCTGTGCAGGATTGTAAGACTTTCACTTAATCCATCCTTCTAACATAAAGAACAAAAGAGGGCTGACATCGCCTGTTCTGGAGGAAGATGGCGTGACTTCAGAGGCAGGCCTCTGGAGGTTTCTTATCACATTTGTAGGGAACCTCACTTTGATTCCAACTCCAAGTAGCCTCTTGCTATTCACTCCTTCTTTTATTGTGGTAAGAACATATCAGGAGATTGGCCCTCTTGAAGTTTTTTGATCTCTAGATCTTATTTATCTTGTGTAATTAAAACTTTGTACCCATGGAACAGCAGCTTCCCAGTTCTCCCAACCACTGGCAACTGCTGTTCTGCTGTCTGCTTCTATGAGTTTGATATTTTAGGTACTGCCTGTAAGTGGAATCATGACTAATCTCTGTCCTGTCACAGGCTTATTTCACTTACCATGTCCTCTAGGTTCAGCCATGTTGTCATGTATGGCAGAAAAACCTCCTCAGTTTCTTCAATATCCAATTAAGAGATTTTTTTTAAAAGCCTGACAAATCAAGGTCACAATTTTGATGTGCATACACACATCTATAGATTGCTGAAAACAACACTGACCCAGACTAAGTTTGTGCGATTCTAGCTGCAATGTTGCCATTACTTGCGTGGCCATAGTAAAATCCCATTCTTCATGTGGACATGGCTTCTCTTATCTAAAATGAAAGATGTGACCACCAAAGTGCCTTCCAATTTTAAAGCATTAACATGACATCATTTTTATCTTAGTGGTTACTATAAGCATCTCTCACCACAGCTGTGTCTTCTGACCAAAGCTGAGAATAAAGTGAGAATTACATCAACTCTTTTGGGAGGAAACAACTCTATTTCAGGTAGATACCAAGATGCTCATAAATTAGGCAAAGAGCAAACAAGTAAATACCTTTGATTATATTTAATAGAGTCTGCAAGATGAACCAAGGAAGACCTCTCTGTTCAATAACCAGACATTTGTTGAGGGAAAGGAACATCCTGCCATTAACAGTTCTTGCCTGGATCTGGGTGACACTATTCCCTCTTCACTTCAGTTCTACATTTTAATGTTCAAGCTTCTGAATCATGGGTCCTTCTACGGAGGCAGCTCGGATTCCTGAAATGCTTTATGCCTGATTTGCTTCACACTGAACATTTTGCCGTTAGAACTTCATTCCACTGTGTAAAACCTTTTTCAAATTTCCCTGCTACCAAAATTCCATCGGTCTTTTATAACTGGATGTAATATTTTCTTATATGCATTGTCTTACATGCTTAACTTCTATCCTTCACAAATATTCATCACTAATCAACTCTGCATTGCTTTCATTCCCTAACCAAGTGTCATCATCATTCTGCTTCTTGGAGAGCAGGCCCCTGGTGATGATAGCTATTTGCTTTATACACTATAAATGGTAGTTTGCATGCCAAAGCTTCTAGACCTCTCTCTATTTGAGCCCCATTTTCTAATCATGGAGCTTTTGGATCCCTTTATACGTTGGAATTCCTTGTACTGCTTCTCAATTCTGACCTTATTAGTCTAAAGAGATGATTGAAATGGGTATTTGGCAAAGTAGCTGTCACTTGTGATGTCCATATCCCATATTGGATTGCCTGGGCTCAAGTCCTGGTTCTACCTCCAATTCCAGCTTCATGCTAATTCACTCCCTGCAAGGCAGTAGATGATGGCTGTTAGTTGGGTACCTGCCACCTTCATGGAAGACCCATATTGAGTTCCAGGCTCCAAGCTTTCATCTGGCCCAGCTTCAGCTCTTACGGGCATTCAGGGAGTGAACCAGTGGATGGAAGATCTTTGTCTACCTCTGTCTCTCTGCCTTTCAAATAAAATATGACAAATTAAAATCTTTTTAAATAAAGCAGATCATTGTCAGACTTCTGAATCCTCAAGGCCATGCATGAGGATCTGAGTTACAGGGACCGAAGTATTACTGAGCATCCTAGTAGGCCCTTTAAGAAACCTACCTCTACAATCACTCACCATCTTACCTTTTGGTATTATAGTCACAAACAGGAGGAGAACAGAAATAAGGGAATAGAGTCTCATGGTTGAGTGCTCAGTAGAGTGATGTATGATCAAGGATGGTGGAGCAAGTCTTTTATTTACTTCTGGGGGCCTGAGGTTCCTCTTGGTCAGTGAAGCTTAACAAGTAAAGAAATAAAATAGCTTCCGTTGGAATATACCCAAACCTCGTAGTCTCTAAATTTGGTGACAAATTAACTCAATTAAAGGAAATCAGGTGGCTAGCCCTTTCCTTTTTCTCTGGGCTCTCAATTTCACCAGAGGTCAGTACCCTTAATCAGTCTTCTCTTGAAGGGGGACAAGGATTAAGGACATGTGGGTATAGAAAGTCCTTAGGAAAGAAAGTCCTTATTACCAAAAATACTCTAACTTTTAAGAGTACACTCCTCACAATTCATGCTTCTCCACTACAGGAGTAAGAGAATTGCCTGAAGCACATTTGTAAAAAGAGAAACTGTGTTTTCCACTAAGCTACTCCTTATAAAGAAAAAACAATTTCCCACATATACAATATTTTTAGTAGCATCTGAAAGGCAGATGCACTTAGTTTACATTGCAAACTAATGCAAAGGGACTTCAAAATGTTCCTGGGTTAAAGATACTAAAAGATAAATTTATTTTGATGCAAAAATTTTAAATGAATGCATAGTGCTTTCATAAAATGCATTTAAAATGTTTATTCATTTTTATTTATTTGAAAGGCATAGTGACAGAGATAAAGGGAGATACAGACACACACACACACACACACACAGAGAGAGAGAGAGAGAGAGAGAGAGAGAGAGAGAATCTTCCATCTATTGGTTTACTCCAGAAATGCCTGCAACAGTGCAACAGCCAGGGCTGGGCCAGGCTGAAACCAGGAACCAGAACTCCATCTGGGTCTCCCCAGTGAGTGACAAGGACTCAAGTACTTGAGTCATCATTTACTGTCTCCCAGATGCTTTGCATGATTGGAAGATGGAGGCAAGACTTGAACCAGACATTCTGGTAGGAGATGAAGGCGTCCCAAGTGGCAGCTTAACCCACTGTGCCACAACATCTGACCAATAAAATCCAATTTTCATGAACTTTTTGAAGACCTTCTATTTTCTTACCTGTTATTGGTCCCTTGTAAAACTGTTCCATGTAACATGGATAGTGAGATCAGAAGAGCTGAAAGAGCAAAGTCAGAGTAAAGTAAATAGTATATCTTCAGTAACCACCTCTTGTCAAAAGACTATACTCACAGCTTAAAGAAACTCCCTAACCTACCACTCCATCCCACCATATATTAACTAAGTACTGGAAATCTAAGAGCCTGGCTTTGACCAAAACCCAACTTACCTATGGATCAACTGCTTAATGAAATATTTCCCTGAATTAATTTATTTTAAAACTTATAATTTATAAATTTTTAAATTTATAATCTTGCATATATGATGGAGAAGATATCAGCCATTTTTGAAAAATTTCAAATACTTTGGAAGTGAGCCCTTGGTGCAGTAGTTAAGATGTTCCTTGAAAGCCCTGTATTCCATATCAGAAGAAAGGTTCAAGTCCCAGCTCTACTACTAATTCCAGCTTCCTGCTAATGTATACCCTAGGAGGTAGCAGATGATGGCTCAAGTAGTTGGGTCCCTAACACCCACATGCAGAATTTGGATTGAGTTCCAGGATTATGACTTCAGCCTGGCCAGATGTTGGAGACTTTTGGGGAGCAGAACTGTTGATTGCAGATCTTTTCTCTTTCTTTTCACTCTGTCTCTCAGCCTTTCAATTACATAAATACAATTTAAATATTTTTACATGTTTTCCATTTGAGTATTGATCTTTTTCATGTTTTACAACTATTGTTTATGAGCAATCATTATTTTATTATTATTACTATTTTAACATTCTAAAATATTTTTAGGCTTACATAAAAGTTATACAAAGAGTAATTGTCAAAACACATTTTTTGGGATTCCAAGATGGTGGAGTAGTGACAGGATGGCCTTACACAGGGCAAACTTAACATTTAAAAAGGAGAGGAAATACACTTGTGAGACAGAACTCTGGGGGGACCCCAGCAGGAGACTCAGCATGAGCAATAGACACGCTCAAGACCCGCACCTAAGGGAGCAAATGAACAGCAGAAAACAACGGAAACTTGGATCCCAGGAGGAAGATGCCTGCCCTGGCAAACAGGTAAGAGGGGATTCCATGGGCCCATGACACTGTTGATATAGCTGGAAGGAGAGCTTGGTGAACTGCTTTTTTTTTCTTTTTTAACTTTTATTTAGTAAACATAAATTTCCAAAGTACAGTTTATGGATTACAATGGCATCCCCCCGCCCTGTAATTTCCCTCCCACTCACACCCCTCCCATCTCCCACTCCCTTTTCCATTCCATTCACATCAAGATTGATTTTCAATTATCTTTAAATACAGAAGATAGATTTAGTATATATTAAGTAAAGATTTCATCAGTTTGCACCCACACAGAAACACAAAGTGTAAAATACTGTTTCAGTACTAGTTATAGTACTTCACATTGGACAACACATTAAGGACAGATCCCACATGAAGAGTAAGTACACAGTGACTCCTGTTGTTGACTTAACAATTTGACACTCTTGTTTATGGCGTCAGTAATCTCCCTAGGCTCTAGTCATGAGTTGCCAAGGCTATGGAAGCCTTTTGAGTTTGCCGATTTCGATCTTATTCAGATAGGGTCATAGCCAAAGTGGAAGCTTTCTCCTCCCTTCAGAGAAAGGTACCTCCTTCTTTGATGGTCCTGTTCTTTCCACTGGGATCTCACTCACAGAGATCTTTCATTTAGGTTTTTTTTTTTTTTTCCAGAGCGTCTTGGCTTTCCATGCCTAAAATACTCTCATGGGCTCTTCAGCCAGATCTTACTGTCTTAAGGGCTGATTCTGAGGCCAGAGTGCTATTTAGGACATCTGCCATTCTATGAGTGTGCTGTGTATCCCGCTTCCCATGATGGATCGTTCTCTCCCTTTTTGATTCTATCAGTTAGTATTCGCAGACACTAGTCTTGTTTGCATGATCCCTTTGACTCTTAGACCTCTCAGTGTGATCAATTGTGACCTGAAATTTCAGGACTAGTGAGATGGCATTGGTACATGCCACCTTGATGGGATTGTATTGGAATACCCTGGCACATTTCTAACTCCACCATTTGGGGCAAGTAGGATTGAGCATGTCCCAAATTGCACATCTCCTCCCTCTCTTATTCCCACTCTTATATTTAATAGGGATCACTTTTCAGTTAAATTTAAACACCTAAGAATAATTGTGTGTTAATTAAAGAGTTCAACCAATAGTATTAACTAGAACAAAAAGTACTAAAAGGGATAAAGTATTACATTGTACATCAACACTCAGGACAAGGGCTGATCAAGTCACTGTTTCTCATAGTGTCCATTTCACTTCAACAGGTGAACTGCTTTTAAGGTTTCACATGAACACCACTAATCAGAAGACAGAAGAAAGAAAAAAAAAGAGAGAGGGAGAGACTGCATGTCCCTCTTCCCCACCCCAACCCCTGCTACAGCAGAAATCTGCAACCAGCAGGGGAAGGGCTCATAGGCTCATGCTGTTTTTTTTTTTGTTTTTTTTTTTTGTTTTTTTTTTTTGTTTTTTTTTTTTTGGACTCAGGCAGATAGCTGCTGTCCCAACAATAAATACCAGGGATTATATCCCATCCTATCAGTGAGGGCTACAATAACTCAGAAGAATTCCTTCTCCCTCTGCACCACTTGCATCATGCCAGTTGCCCAGCAATGGGAGGAGAGGGGAAGTGCAGACTGTGGGACTCTCTCCAAGAAGTGAGCATAGCTGCAGTGGGTGGGCATTTTACACACCTGTGAATCACCTTCCTAACCAGAGGAAAAGCACTCCACACCCAGACACCAAAACTGGTTTGAAGGACCACACACACACACAGCAGTTCTGGGAACCCCTGAGTTTCCTTATAAACAGGACTGTATGCCCTGGGAGCTGAGTCTGAGAAAACAGCGACTGAGTAAGAGGAGACAGAGTGTGGCTAGATCCTGGGCAACCACAGAGTGCCTCTCCACACTCTCTGATCTCCTCAGTTACCTATAACAGCTCATAACAGAAAAAACTTTGCTCATGGGAAAGATTCCACAGATCAAATGTGCAGTTCATTAAGCAGAGCGAATGAGTGCTGAGCACATTGGGACTAACACCAGAGCATCCATCAGTTCAGAAGAGAGCTACCATGCCCAGTGGCATGGGGGTCTTTCCTGGATACCTGCCCCACCCTGGAATACTAAACAGAGCACCCTGGACATACCCAGCACACACCTCTTGGTATTCACTGAAAGTGTAGACATCCCACTAAGGCAGAGATGAAGACTAAAGACAAAAGCCACCAGAACAAATGCCAAAGAATAAAGGAAAATATTCAAGAAATAAGAATGAGGAAGTCACTATGAGCCCCCTAATGGAACACTGCAACATTTCAATATTAGAAAGTGAAGATGAAAAGACTGAGGAAATGCCAGAAACAGAATTCAAAAAACTAATCACTGGATTACTCAGAAGCAATCAGACGCAAATTCACAAACTAAAGAAAACTATACATAATATGAATTAAAATCTTTCCCATGAAATTAGGGTCATGAAGAGAAATCAAAATGAAAATCTAGAAATGAAGAATTCAATAGATCAAATTAAAAAAAGCTTAACAACAGAGTTGGTGAGGCAGAAGAGAGAATATCCAAGCTAGAAGACAAATCTCTGGAAATTTTACAGTCAGACCAAAAACAACAAGAAGAAATCAGAAAACTAAAAACACTGTGGAAGATCTACAGGATAACATCCAATGACCCAACATATGGGTCTTAAGAGTCCCTGAAGGCATGGAAAGAGAGAAAGGATTAGAAGGCCTTTTCAGTGAAATAATAACAGAAAACTTCCCTAATTTGGAGAAAAAAAGGGACATCCCAGTACAGGCAGCACATGGAACTCCCAATAGACGTGACCAGAAAAGATCTTCACCACAACACATTGTAGTATTCTCCACAATGAAAAATAAAGAAAATATTCTAAAATGTGCACAACAGAAATGCCAAATTACTTTCAGAGGAACTCTAATTAGATCCATAGTGGACTTCTCATCAGAAACGCTATAGGCTAGGAGATAATGGTGATATATATTCCAAATCTTAAGAAAGAAAAACTGTCAACTCAGAATATTATACCCTGAAAAGCTCTCATTTATAAATGAAGGTGAAATAAGGACCTTACATAACAAATAGAAATTGAAAGAATTTGTTACCACCCATCCAGCCTTACAAAAGATACTTAAGGATGTGCTACACATAGAAACAAAGAAACAGGGTCATCACTACAAAAGAAGGTGAAGGCAGAAAAACTCCCAGCAAAAGTACAAAGGAAATCCAAAGTTAAAAAACAGGAATACTAAAGGAAAAATGGCAGGACAAAGTTGTTACTAATGAATAGTAACCCTGAACATAAATGGTCTCAATTCTCCAGTGAAAAGATAGAGACTGGATGAATATATTAAAAAAAAAAAACAGCTATTTGCTTTCTACAAGAAACACATCTCACCAACAGTGATACTTGCAGGCCGAAAGTGAAAGAAAGAAAAAAAAAGTCCATGCTAACAGAAGCCAAAAAAGAGCTGGTGTAGCCATCCTAATATCATACAAAATAGACTTTAACATAAAAACTGTCAAGAGAAAAATAAGGGCACTATGTAATGATCAAGGGATCAATTCAACAGGAAGAAGTGACTGTTAAAAATGTATATGCATCTAAATACAGGGCATCTGGATATTTAAAAGAAATGCTAATAGATTTAAAGGGAGAAATAGACACAAATACAATAGTAATGGGGGATTTTAATACCACACTTTCAATAATGCACAGATCAACCAGACAGAAAATCATCAAGGAAACAACAGAGATAATTGATACTATAGACCAAATAGACCTAACAGATATCTACAGAGCTTTTCATCCTACAGCTGCAGAATTCATATTCGTCTCACCAGTGCATAGAACATTCTCTAGGATTGACCACATGTTAGGCCATAAAGCAAGTCTCAGCAAATTAAAAAAAAAAATAAAAATCATACGATGCTTCTTCCCTGACCACAATGGAATGAAGTTGGTAATCAACAACTCAGGAATCCCTAGTACATTTGCAAATACATGGAGACTGAACAACATGCTCCTAAATGAACAGTAATTCATTGAAGAAATCAAAAGAGAAACAAAAAAATTTCTGGAAACAAATGGAGATGACAATACAACATATCAAAATTTATGGGATACAGCAAAAGCAGTGTTAAGAAGAAAGTTTATAGCAATAGGTGCCTACATCAAGAAATTGGAAAGGCACCAAATAAATGAGCTATCAAAGCATCTCAAGGATCTAGAAAAACACCAGCAAGCCAAATCCAAAATTAGGAGAAAAGAAAAAATTAAAATTAGAGAAGAAATAAAAAAATTGAAACCAATAAAATAATAAAAAAAAGACCAGCAAAACATTGAGCTGGTTTTTTGAAAAAATAAGCAAAATTGACACACCATTGGCCTAACTAATCAAAAAAGGAGAGAGAAGACCCAAATTAATAAAATTAGAGATGAAAAGGGTAATGTAACAGCAGACTCCACCAAAATAAAAAGAATCATTAGAACTTACTACAAAGAGCTATATGCCAACAAAACGGGAAACCTAGAAGAAATGGATAGATTGCTGGACACATATGACCTACCTAAAATAAGCCATTAAAACATAGAAAACCTAAACAAATGAATAACCAAGACAGAAACTGAATCAGTAAAAGACCCTTCCAACAAAGAAAAGTCCAGGACCAGATGGCATTACCGCTGAATTCTACCAGACATTTAAAGAAAAACTAACTCCAATTCTTCTCAAGCTATTCAAAACAATTTAAAGGGAGGGAATCCTCCCAAATTCTTTCTATGAAGCCAGCATCACCATAACTACTAAACCTGAAAAAGATACAACAGGGAAAGAGAACTAAAGACCAATTTCCCTGATGAACCTAGATGCAAAAATCCTCCACTAAATTCTAGCCAATCGAATCCAACAACACATCAGAAAGATCATTCACCCCAACCAAGTGGGATTTATCCCTGGTATGCAGGGATGATCAATATTTGCAAATCAAGCAATGTGATAAATCACATTAACAAAATGAAGAACAAAAAATATGATTATCTCAATAGTCACAGAAAAAGCATTTGATAAAATACAACACTCTTTCATGATGAAATTTGGAATTGGGAATAGAAGGAACATTTCTCACAACAATCAAGGCAATTTATGACTAACCCATGGCCAGCATCATGTTGAATGAGGAAAATTTGGAAGCATTTCCACTGAGATCTGGAACCAGACAAGGATGCCCACTCTCACCACTGCTATTCTATATAGTTCTGGAAGTTTTAGCCAGAGCCATTAGGCAAGAAAAAGAAATCAAAGGGATACAAATTGGAAAGGAAGAAGTCAAACTATCTCTCTTTGCAGATGATATGATTCTTTGTTTAGGGGATCCAAGAACTCTACTAAGAGACTATTGAAACTCATAGAAGAATTTGGCAAAGTAGCGGGATATAAAATCAATGCACAAAAATCAACAGCCTTTGTATATACAGATAATGTCATGTCTGAGAAAGGGCTTCTAAGATCAATACTATTCATAATAGCTACGAAAAATCAAATACCTTAGAATGAATTTAACCAAGGACGTCAAAGATATCTACTATGAGAATTACAAGACATTAAAGAAAGAAATAGAAGAGCACACCAAAAAATGGAAAAATCTTCCATGTTCATGGATTAGAAGTATCACTATCATCAAAATGTCCATACTACTGAAAGCAATTTACAGACTCAATGCAATATCAATCAAAATACCACAGACATTCTTCTCAAATTTAGAAAAAATGATGCTGAAATCAATATGGAAACATAGAGACCCTAAATAACTAAAGAAATCGTATACAATAAAAACAAAGCCAGAGGCATCACAATACCAGATTTCAAGACATACTACAGGGCAGTTATAATCAAAACAGCTTGGTATTGGTACAAAAACAGTTGAATAGACCAATAGAACAAAATAGAAACACCAGAAATCAATCCAAGTATCTACAACCAAATTACCTTTGACAAAGGATCTAAAACCAACTCAAGGAGCAAGGAAAGTTTTCAACAAATGGTGCTGGGAAAACTGGATCTGCACAGGCACAACCATGAAGCAAGACCCCTACTTAAACCTTTCACTAAAATCCACTCAAAATGGACTAAAGACCTAAATCTATGATCTGACACCATCAAAATATTAGAGAACATTGGGGAAGCACTACAAAACACCGACATAGACAAAGAATTCTTGGAAAAGACTCCAGAGGCACAGGCAATCAAAACTAAAATCAACAAATGGAATTACGGCAAATTGAAAAGCTTCAGCTGGCGCCGCGGCTCAATAGGCTAATCCTCCGCCTGCGGTGCCGGCACACTGGGTTCTAGTCCCAGTCGGGGCACTGGATTCTGTCCTGGTTGCTCCTCTTCCTGTCCAGCTCTCTGCTCTGCCCCGGGAGTGCAGTGGAGGATGGCCCAAGTTCTTGGGCCCTGCACCTGCATGGGAGACCAGGAGAAAGCACCTGGTTCCTGGCTTTGGATCAGCACGGTGCGCCAGCCGCAGTGGCCATTGGAGGGTGAACCAACGAAAAAAAGGAAGACCTTTCCCCCTGTCTCTCTCTCTCTCACTGTCCACTCTGCCTGTAAAAATAAAATAAAATAAAAGAAAAAAAGAAAAAAAAGAAAAGCTTCTGCACTGAAAAAGAAATAATCAGCAATGAGGCAACCAACAGATGGGAGACATTATTTGCAAACTATGCAACTGATAAAGGATTAATAACAAGAATATATAAAGAGATCAAGAAACTCTACAAAAACAAAACAAACAATCCAGTTAAGAAATGGGCAAAGGACTTAAACAGACATTTTTCAAAAGAGGAAATCCAAATGGTCAACAGACATGTGAAAAAATGCTCAGGATTGTTAGTTGTCAGAGAAATGCAAATCAAAACCACAATGAGGTTTCACATCACCCCCATTAGAATAGCTTTCATACAGAAATAAAAAACACGTTTTTAAAAATAGAGTAAATTTTGAACATTTAGTTTACCTTAATATTTACTGTAATCAAAACCTTGTGATACGGGGATAAAGAGAGACATATAGTTCATCGGTATATAATAGATAGTCAAGGATAAGACAATCATATATAAGTAATAACTATTCTTATATCTTATATTACACAAATTATAAGTTATGTCTAAGTGCTCACAAAAGATGTATCATTCTTGGGTTCCTCAATTAAGTTTCAAAAAAAAAAAAGCATGAAATTACCATCAAGATGCAATGACTGGCCGGCGCCACAGCTCACTAGGATAATCCTCCGCATAGCGGCACTGGCACTGGATTCTGTCCCGGTTGCCCCTCTTCCAGGCCAGCTCTCTGCTGTGGCCAGGGAGTGCAGTGGAGGATGGCCCAAATGCTTGGGCCCTGCACCCCATGGGAGACCAGGAAAAGCACCTAGCTCCTGCCATCGGATCAGCGCGGTGCGCCGGCCGCAGCGCGCCGGCCGTGGTGGCCATTGGAGGGTGAACCAACGGCAAAGGAAGACCTTTCTCTCTGTCTCTCTCTCTCACTGTCCACTCTCCCTGTCCAAAAAAAAAAAAAAAAAAAAAGATGCAATGTCTTTGAATAGCCCTTGTTTTCTTTCTCTCTTTTTCTTTTTCCCCTTCATACAAAGTGCTGAATTTATTACCTAGAATAGAGATAACCTTCTATGTATAAAGTTAAAGGAAAATAGATCTTAGTTAAAAAAAAAAACAAGACTGAGAACACGAGAGGGAAGAGGAAGAGGGATAGGAGTGTGGATAGGAGGGCAGGTACAGTGAGAAGAATTACTATGTTTCTAAAATTGTATTTATGAAATGCATGCAAATAAATAAAAAACATGTTTTTAAAAATAGAGTAAATTTTGAACATTTAGTTTACCTTAATATTTACTGTAATCAAAACCTTGTGATACTGGGATAAAGAGAGAAATATAGTTCATCGGGATATAATAGATAGTCAAGGATAAGACAATCATATATAAGTAATAAGGTCCAAGTAAAGTCCTTTTACCTAGCAATTCTACAGAGAGAAATACTCAAAGAACCCATATTACCTTTTATTATCTAGCCTTAGAAGTCAGGCAAAGTTGCTTCCACCTAACATGTTTGGTGAGGCAGTTAAAAATTTATTCACAATAAAGGAGAAAGGATTTGACTTCACTTGTTATCATCACATTGCAGGAAGAGATAGTGGGGTTGGGGCATGGGGTGACCTGAAAATTCTCCCAAATGCCTTCAGATCATTCTCCCATTGCCTTGATGAATAGCACCGCTTTTTCTTCATACTAATCATCTTGTAAAATAATTGTTTGATCACATCAAAATCTCCTGAAGATTTTGTTTTTATTCTTTGCATAGCTGTTCTGTTTTTTAATTACAAATTCCATTGTAAAATAAGATCCCTCTTCTCCCATTTTACTGTATGGAACTTAGCCAAAATGCCTAGAAGTGATATACTATATATAGGTTTTTTTTTTTTACATACAGAAGATCAATTTAGTATATACTAAGTAAAGATTTCAACAGTTTGCACCCACACAGAAACACAAAGTGTAAAGTACTGTTTGAGTACTAGTTATACCGTTAATTCACATAGTACAACACATTAAGGACAGAGATCCTACATGGGGAGTAAGTGCACAGTGACACCTGTTGTTGATTTAACAACTGACACTCTTATTTATGACGTCAGTAATCACCTGAGGTTCTTGTCATGAGTTGCCAAGGCTATGGAAGGCTTTTGAGTTCGCTGACTCTGATCTTATTTAGACAAGGCCATAGTCAAAGTGGAAGTTCTCTCCTCCCTTCAGAGAAAGGTACCTCCTTCTTTGATGGCCTGTTCTTACCGATGGGATATCACTCACAGAGATCTTTCATTTAGGTCATTTTTTTTCTTTTGGCCACAGTGTCTTGGCTTTCCATGCCTGAAATATTCTCATGTGCTTTTTACCTGGATCCTAATGCCTTAAGGGCTGATTCTGAGGCCAGAGTGCTGTTTAGGACCTCTGCCATTCTGAGTCTGCTGTGTATCCCGCTTTCTCTCCTTTTTAATTCTATCAGTTATTATTAGCAGACACTAGTCTTGTTTATGTGATCCCTTTGACACTTAATCCTATATTTTTTGATCTATTATGAATTGAAACTGATCACTTTGACTAGTGAGATGGCATTGGTACATGCCACCTTGATGGGATTGAATTGGAATCCCTTGGCCTGTTTCTAACTCTACTGTTTGGGGCAAGTCCGATTGAGCATGTGCCAAACTGTACATCTCCTCCCTCTATTATTCCCACTCTTATATTTAATAGGGATCACTTTTCAGTTAAATTTAAACACCAAAGAATAATTGTGTGTTAATTACAGAGTTCAACCAATAGTATTAAGTAGAACAAAAAAAAAATACTGAGGTGTTCCTTGACAGTCAGGACAAGGGCTGATCATCATTCTTTCTCATAGTGTCTGTCGCTCCCCCTCTTCGTGGAGGAGCGACACTAAACCCTGCCTAGGCTTCATATCCGAGTCACGGCACCATTATGTCGCTCCCCCTCTTCGTGGAGGAATGACACTAAGCCCTGCCTAGGCTTCATATCCGAGTCACGGCACCATTATGTCGCTCCCCCTCTTCGTGGAGGAGTGACACTAAACCCTGCCTAGGCTTCATATCCGAGTCACGGCACCACTATGTCGCTCCCCCTCTTCGTGGAGGAACGACACTAAGCCCTGCCTAGGCTTCATATCCGAGTCACGGCACCATTATGTCGCTCCCCCTCTTCACGGAGGAACGACACAGGACCCTGCGCTGTTCTTTCGTCTGCTCGGCCTTCCCCGGGTTTGCTGCTGGTTCTTCCCGGGTTGGCTACTATCCCTTCCACCTCCGTGGAAGGGCAGTTCCCCCTGGCCACATTCCCCACTTCCACAGGGGAGCGGCACACCGCCGGCCGGCTCTTCTCGGGGGCTGCACAGGTGTTCCTTCAGCTAGATGTTCCCCATAGATGTTCCTCATAGATGTTCCTGGTGCATGCCGTCTCTCTCCTCCTTTATAGTCCTCCTCCGCCAATCCTAACTTGGCTGCCCACACGCCGAGTACGCTGCTCTCCAATCAGGAGCAAGTCCTACAGTTTATTGGTTGAACTGGAGGCAGCTGTGCGGAAGCTGTTTACTTCTCTCCCAGCGCCATATTGTGGGAGAGCAGATGCATAGAATAAGTCTTAATTCCAGTAACTCAGTCCAGTCCGGTTTGCTCCCCACAGTGTCCATTTCACTTCAACAGGTTTCCTTTTTGGTGCTCGGTTAGTTGTCACCGATCAGGAAGAACATATGATATTTGTCCCTTTGGGCCTGGCTTATTTCATTCAGCATGATGTGTTCCAGATTCCTCCATTTTGTTGCAAATGACCGGATTTCACTGTTTTTGACTGCTGTATAGTATTCTATAGAGTACATATGCCATAATTTCTTTATCCAGTTTACTGTTGATGGGCATTTAGGTTGATTCCAGGTCTTAGCTATTATGAATTGAGCTGCAATAAACATTGAGGTGCAGACAGTTCTTTTATTTGCCAATTTAATTTCCTTGGGTAAATTCCAAAGAGTGGGATGGCTGGGTTGTATGGTAGGGTTATATTCAGGTTTCTGAAGAAATCTCCAAACTGACTTCCATAGTGGCTTTACCAGTTTGCATTCCCACCAACAGTGGGTTAGTGTCCCTTTTTCCTCACATCCTCTCCAGCATCTATTGTTGGTAGATTTCTGTATGTGAGCCATTCTAACTGGGGTGAGGTGAAACCTCATTGTGGTTTTGATTTGCATTTCCCTGATTGCTAGTGATCTTGAACATTTTTTCAAGTGTCTGTTGGCCATTTGGATTTCCTCTTTTGAAAAATGTCTATTGAAGTTCTTGGCCCATTTCTTAAGTGGGTTGTTTGTTTTGTTGTGGATCTTCTTGATCTCTTTGTAGATTCTGGTTATCAACCCTTTATCTGTTGCATAGTTTGCAAATATTTTTTCCCATTCTGTCGGTTGCCTCTTCACTTTCCTGACTGTTTCTTTTGCAGTACAGAAATTCTCAATTGGATGTAATCCCAATTATTAATTTTGGCTTTGACTGCCTGTGCCTCTGGGGTCTTTTCCAAGAAGTCTTTGCCGGTACCTATATGTTGCAGGGTTTCTCCATTGTTCTCTAATTTTTGATGGTGTTGGGTCATAGATTTAGGTCTTTAATCCATGTTGAGTGGATTTTTGTGTAAGGTGAAAGACAGGGGTCTTGCTTCATGATTCTGCATGTGAAAATCCATTTTTCCCAGCACCATTTGTTGAATAGACTGTCTTTGCTCCAGGAATTGGTTTTAGATACTTGATCAAATATAAGTTGGCAGTAGATGTTTGGATTGATTGCTGGTGTTTCTATTCCTTTCCATTGGTCTATCCATCTGTTTCTGCACCAGTACCATGCTGTTTTGATTATAACTGCCCTGTAATATGTCCTGAAACCTGGTATTGTGATGCCTCCGGCTTTGTTTTTGTTGTACAAAATTGCTTTAGCTATTCGAGGTCTCCTGTGTCTCCATATGAATTTCAGCATCATTTTTTCCAGATTTGAGAAGAATGTCTTCGGCATTTTGATTGGTATCACACTGAATCTATAAATTGCTTTTGGAAGAATGGACATTTTGATGATATTGATTCTTCCAATGCATGATGAGCATGGAAGATTTTTCCATTTTTTGGTATCCTCTTCTATTTCTTTCTTTAAGGTATTGTAATTTCCATTGTAGAGATCTTTAATGTCCTTGGTTAAGTTTATTCCAAGGTATTTGATTGTTTTTGTAGCTATTGTGAATGGGATTGATCTTACAAGTTTTTTCGCAGCATGGCATTACCTGTGTATACAAAGGCTGTTGATTTTTGTGCATTGATTTTATATCCCGCTACTTTGCCCAACTCTTCTATGAGTTCCAATAGTCTCTTAGTAGAGTTCTTGGATCCCCTAAATAATCATATCATCTGCAAAGAGGGATAGTTTGACTTCTTCCTTCCCGATTGGCATCCCTTTAATTTCTTTTTCTTGCCTAATGGCTCTGGCTAAAACTTCCAGAACTATATTGAATAGCAGTGGTGAGAGTGGGCATCCCTGTCTGGTACCAGATCTCAGTGGAAATGCTTCCAACTTTTCCCCATCCAATAGGATGCTGGCCGTGGGTTTTTCATAAATTGCTTTGATTGTATTGAGGAATGTTCCTTCCATACCCAGTTTGCTAGAGTTTTCATTGTGAAAGGGTGTTGTATTTTATTAAATGCTTTCTCTGCATCTATTGAGATAATCATATGGTTTTCTTCTGCAGTTTGTTAATGTGGTGTATCACATTGATTAATTTGCGAACATTGAACCATCCCTGCATACCGGGGATAAATCCCACTTGGTCTGAGTGGATGATCTTTCTGATGTGTTGCTGCATCCTACTGGCCAGAATTTTATTGAGGATTTTTGCATTTATGTTCATCAAGGATATTGGTCTGTAATTTTCTTTCAATGCTGCATCTTTTTCCAGCTTAGGGATTAAGGTGATGCTGGCTCCATAAAAAGAATTTGGGAGGATTCCATCTTTTTCAATTGTACTGAATAGTTTAAGAAGAATTGGAGTTAGTTCTTCTTTAAATGTCTGGTAGAATTCACAGTGAATCCATCCAGTCCTGGGCTTTTCTTTTTTGGGAGGGACTTTATTACTGATTCAATTTCTGACTCAGTTATGGGTCTGTTTAGTTTTTCTATGTCTTCCTGGTTCAATTTAGGTAGGTTGCATGTGTCCAGGACTATATACATTTCTGATAGATTTCCCTGTTTGTTGGCATACAACTCTTTGTAGTAATTTCTGATGATTCTTTTTATTTCTGCAGTGTCTGTTGTTACAGCCCCCTTTTCATCTCTGATTTTATTAATTTGGGTCTTTTCTTTTCTTTTTCTAGTTAGTTGGGCCAATGGTGTGTCAATTTTGTTTATTTTTTCAAAAAACCAGCTCTTAGTTTGGCTGATTTTTTGTAATTTTTTTTTGATTCAATTCTGTTGATTTCTTCTCTGATTTTAATTATTTTTCTTCTCCTACTAGATTTGGATCTGATTTGCTGCAGTTTTTCTAGATCCTTCAGATGCACTGAAAGCTAACTTATTTGGTGCCTTTCCATTTTCTTGATGTAGGCACCTATGGCTATAAACTTTCCTTTTAACACTGCTTTTGCTGTATCCCATAAATTTTGATATGTTGTGTTGCTATCCTCATTTACTGCTAGAAAGTTTTTGATTTCTCTTTTGATTTCTTCTATGACCCATTGTTCATTCAGTAGCATGTTGTTCAGTCCCCATGTGTTTGCATATGCTCTAGGGATTCCTGAGTTGCTAATTTCCAGCTTCATTCCTCTATGGTCTGAGAAGCTGCATCGTATGATTCTAATTCTTTTAATTTGCTGAGACTTGCTTTATGGCCTAGTATGTGGTCAATCCTAGAGTAGGTTCCATGTACTGCTGAAAAGAATGTAAATTCTTATGTGTAGGATGAAAAGTTCTGTAGATATCTGTTAGATCCATTTGGGCTATAGTGTCGATTAAATCTGCTGTATCCTTGTTGATCTTCTGTCCGGTTGATCTGTCTATTTCTGAGAGTGGAGTATTGAAGTCCCCCAGTACTATTGCATTTGAGTCTAATTCTTCCTTTAAGTCCCTTAACAAATAAACCGATGCCCTGTAGTTAGGTGCATATACATTTATAATAGTTACATCTTCCTGTTGAATTGATCCCTTAATCATTATATAGTGCCCCTCTTTGTCTCTCTTAACAGTTTTTGTGTTAAAGTTGACTCTTGTTAAAGTTTATTTTAATATGTCATAGCCATATTAATATCTTTTTTGGTTTCTGTTGGCATGGAATATCTTTTTCCAATCTTTCACTTTCAGTCTGTATGCATCTTTGTTGGAAAGATGTGTTTCTTGTAAGCAGCAAATAGATGGGTTTTGTTTTTTAATCCATTCAGCCAATCTGTGTCTTTTAACTAGAAAGTTGAGGCCATTAACATTCAATGTGACTATTGATAAGTAGTAACTTTGCCCTGCCATTTTCCCAAAGGTATTTCTCATATATGCTTTGAATTTCCTGGGATCTTTTACTGGGAGGTTTTCTTCCTTTACCTTCTTTCATGTTGATGGCCGCGTTTCTGTGTTTCTGTGTGTAACATAGCTTTAAGCATCTTTTGCAGGGCTAGATGAGTGGTGACAAATTCTTTCAATTTCTGTTTGCTATGAAAGGTCTTTATTTCACCTTCATTCACAAATGAGAGCTTTGCAGGATATAATATTCTGGGCTGGCAGTTTTTTTCTCTTAGTACTTGAGCTATATCACACCATTCCCTCCTATACTGAAGGGTTTCCGATGAAAAATCTGTTGTGAGTCTGATTGGAGATCCTCTGAGAGTAATCTGACGTTTCTCTCTTGCACATTTTAGAATCTTTTTTTATAGGCTGGCACCGAAGCTCACTTGACTAATCCTCCACCTGAGGCACTGGCACCCCAGGTTCTTAGTCCCGGTTGGGGTGCTGGATTCTGTCCCAGTTGCTCCTCTTCCAGTCCAGCTCTCTGCTGTGGCCCAGGAAGGCAGTGGAGGATGGCCCAAGTCCTTGGGCCCTGCACCCCCATGGAAGACAGGAGGAAGCACCTGGCTCCTGGCTTTGGATCAGCACAGTGCGCTGGCCATAGTGGTCATTTTTGGGGGTGAACCAACAGAAGGAAGACCTTTCTCTCTGTCTCTCTCTCTCACTGTATAAATCTGCCTGTCAAAAAAAAAAGAGATAATCTTTTCTTTATGTTTCACTGTGGTGAGTTTTATTACAATATGTCGTGATATAGATCTCTTTTGGTCATGTTTATTGGGGGTTCTATGTGCTTCCTGTACTTGGATGTCTCTGTCTTTCTCCAAACCCAGGAAGTTTTCTGCTAGTATCTCACTAAAAAGGCCTTCTAATCCTTTCTCTCTCTCCATGCCTTCAGGAACTCCTAGAACCCAAATGTTGGGTTTTTTAATAGTATCCTGTAGATTCCCAACAATATTTTTTAGATTTCTAATTTCCTCTTCTTTTCTTTGGTTTGATTGTATACTTTCCTTTGCTCTGTCCTCTAAGTGCAATATTCTCTCTTCTATCTCACTGATTCTGTTTCTAAGGTTCTCAAATGCGTTTGTCATTTGTTCCATTGAATTCTTCATTTCATTTTGATTTCTCTTCAATATCACAATTTCATGTTCTACTACATTCCTCATTTCATCTTGATTCCCCCTTAAGATTTCATTTTCATGAGAGAGATTTTCTGTCCTGTTCAGTATGGATTTCTGTATTTCATGAATTTGTTTTTGAGAACTTCTAAATGTTTATCGCAAATTTTTTTGAAATCCGTATCTTGCATTTCCTCGATCTCATCATCTGCATAATCTTGTATTGGAGTGTCATGTTCATTTGGGGGCATCATAATGTCTTCCTTGTTCTTGTTTCCTCAGTTTCTGCATTTGTTGTCTGGCATTGTGGAGATATTCTTTGGTTTCTTCTTCTTCTTTTTTTTTTTTCCTCGCTGTGGTGGCTTTTCTCATTATACTATGACTCTAGATTAAGTGGACTGCCTGCTTTTGGTGAATCTCTAGAGGCTTGTGGTGAGTGTGGCTAGAGAGCTCTGTTCAGTTCTTCAAGGTTAGGGGTATGCCAAAGGTGATACACCCAGGTTTGGCATGGTAAATTTCTCTCTCTCTCTCTCTCTCTCTCTCTCTCTCTCTTTCTCTTTATTCAGAAGGGAAGTAATTCCACTCAGCTGAGTTCTTCTCCTTGATGGCAATCAGTGCCTGAGCACCTGCCCCAGTGGGTATAATATTCGTCTGCTCTGTCCCAAGGACCACACAAAGGATCTGTGCAGTCCTCAGTGTAAGCTCTGATCCCCCTGCAATGTCTCCCACTGGGTTGCCAAGGTTACCAAGCTTGTGGTGTCTCCCACCAAGAGCACTCACATCTCAGGTGCACCATGAGTTCTCCCATACACCCTCAGTTTCTTTTTTTTTTTTCACAATCCCAGTTCATAAGCTCCACACATTCACTAGGTCTTAACCTCCTGTTATTTCTCCCCACCAGAGTCAGGTTTTTCTGCTTGGCTGAAGGTGGGCACAGCCTGAGCTGGTGAAGCTGTTACATATGTCCAAAATGGCGCCTGCTGTATTTTTTCTCCCGCCTTTGTAAGGTGAGTGGAGAGAGAGAATCGTGTCTGTACTGGTCCCTTTTACTTATTTATTTTTTCTCACTTCTAGTTAGGCTGGTGAACTTTCCTCCACGGGGCTTCAAGCCTCATTCCCTCTAGGCTCTTCCTGTCGCTTTTCCACCAGTGTCTCGGGCTACTGCGGTTTTGCCTCACCTCCCTTTCCAGCGCTGGTGCGTAGACTCGGTGGCTGGGGTCCTGAGCCGTGGGTGCCCGTGCCCTCCATGTAGGTCCACCATGTCCCTCTAGTTCTGGAAGAGTTTCCTCTGCAGTTCTTTCCCTATCTCTTCTCTGAGATTACAGTATCTCTACTTTTATTAAACTATCTTTTCCCGAACTATCAGTGTGCTCCCTCCCTATTCCGCCATCTTGGAGCTCTCTACTACTGTATATAGTTAAAAGAAGCTACACAGCTCCTTCATTATTTGCTTAAAATTTCTTCTGCCAGATGTCTTAGTTAATGGATCTTAAGATATGCTTTTGGTAAAACCATAACTCAGCAAAGTTTATCGCGACTTCATAGCAAGGATGACTTTTATCCCAGTTTTTACTAAGATATTTCTCATTTCCATTTGAGATCTCAACAGAAAGGCCTTTTCTGTCCATATTTATATCATCATTCTAATCAGGACCACTTACATAATTTCTTAGAGTGAGATTCAAGATGGCCACATAAAGTCCAGCATTCACTTCCTCTTCCACCAAGAAAGTCCAAAACAGCAGTATCTGTAGGAGCGTGCTCAAGGAAAAGTACCTGGCACAGTTAAAGAGCAGTGAGAAAACACAATGGGCCCCTGTAACAGGCATGGCTGCATAGAGAGAGGAGGAAGAGGAACAAAGCCTGCAAGGGAAAGGGTGAGCCAGAGAGCATACGTAGGGCCTAGTTATACAAACCCCACACCCAGGCCATCCTCCCCAGAGAGGAATCTAACCACCACAGACCAGCAGCTCAGTAAGCAGCACTCCCTGGAAAACTCAGAGTTCCTTGATTTCAGAGAAGGAACTTGCATGGCTTCCTCTCCCACCTCTCAGAGCAGGGACAGTGACAGGGAGGTGCTATCCTGAGAGGGGAGTTGCTGTCATAATCCATGAGGCAGAACTGAACCCCATGACTATCTTTTTCCCAGGAAACCTGAAGATATTTCCAGAAAGACAGACTGAGTCCCATGGGTCCAACTGGGCCCAACAGTGCCGTGATGACCCCAGAGCCCTATCCCACGCAGCACTCTGCACTGTAGCACAAGGTAGAAGCAGCACAGCTGGGATAGACGACCCTGAGAACTCTGGAAATAAGGGATTCAACCCCATAAGGATCTTCTTTCTCAGTGCCCCTCCCCCTTCAATCACTTAAAAAATTGCAGGTTATGACTGGGTTCCTGTGTACACACCCAGCCTATGGAGGCTCAAAGCTCCCTGCACATGTAGGACAGATCTCTTAGTGGGGGGCAGAGGAGTTGGAGGGCGAATTACAGAGAGTGTTGGTGCTCTGGTGGTGCACATATCTGAGTGGGTAAAGTATGCTTTCTGAGAAGTGAATCTGCTGGTTCAGTTTGGCACAGTAAAGGGCTGGGAGACTAAACACACCAGTTGGCTCCTGGATCCATGCCACCCCCTCCAGGCCCCTTCTGACATTAGCTAGAGGTTCTGTACCACATCCATCTTGAGTATCTTGTCTCTTGCTTCTCCCATAGAGGTCAAAGCTCCTCGGCCCCACACAGTGCATGCTCCAAGAGCTCTGCTATAAACCTAACCCAGCAGTGTCTTACTCACTGGGACTCACAACTGAGCTCTTTGTGTTGAATGTAACACATTACAGCACTACCACTTCCTGGGCTCTCTGGCTCCATGTACCTGTATATTGCCCAGGTCTAGTGTGGGGATCAGGGCCTGCGGATCCAGCCCTTCTTATGGAAGCTGGCAGAGTTTGGGGGCTGCTGCTCATTTGATGCTTGGACTTAAGGTGTTGTCTCCAGAAAGCCACTGTGAGAGGCATATTAACGGGATTTGGGGTGGTAGTGACTCCTCAATCCCTCGACTAAGATTCTCACGTTTTCAACGTAAATACTTTACTGTACAAGCTTACAACATGACCATGAGTTCAAGCTATGTGTTTTAGGATTAATGAAGAAGAGGTGGAAGATACTTCAAAAGGTCTCAGATGGGACCAAGTTTTCTAGCCTATGACCTATTTAAATATGCACTGATCTGTATGAAAAAAAAAAGTGCTTCCAATTACACTTGCTGGGGGGTGCAGGAAAGACAGCTGCATTGCTGAGTACTCATTAATGCAGATGCTAACGAAATGGGGAATTTGTGAAATTGTTCTTTCAACATTGTGAGCATCTAAACCCTACAAAGGCACCGAAATAAAGGCTAATTTTTAAAACTGTGTACCTTTTTTAAAAAATTATTCTTTTATTTGAAAGTCAGAGTTACATGGAGAGAGACAGGGAGAGATAGAGAGTTGTCTTCCATCTGCTGGTTCATTCCCCAAATGGCCACAATGGCCAGGGATGGGCCAGGCTGAAGCCAGGTGCCAGGAGCTTCATCTGGGTCTCCCACATGGATGCAGGGGCCCAAGCACTTCAGCCATCTTCCACTACTTTCCCAGGTGCATTGCCAGGGAGCTGGATTGGAAGTGGAGCAACTGGGACTTGAATAAGGCACTCCCATATGGGATGTCAGTGTCACAGGTGGTGGTTCTACCTGTGCCACAATGCAGGACCCTTAAATTTAGATTCTTGGTCCATTTTGAGTTGATATTTTATAGGGTGTAGGCCAAGGATCTTGTTTCCAATTTCTGCATGTGGAAATCCAATTTTCCCAATCTCATTTGTTAGAGAGACTGTATTTTCTCTGGGGCATGATTTTAGTTTGTTGTCAAAAATTAGTTGGGTATAGATGTGTGGATTTATTTCTGGGGTTTCTAGTCTCTCCCATTGGTCTACATGTCTATTTTTGTGCAAGTATATGGCTGTTTTGATTATAACAGCCCTTTAGTATGTCTTGAAATCTAACATTGTGATGCCTCTGGCTTTTATTTTTTAAGATTGCTTTGGCAGGGCCCGCGCTGTGGTGTAGTGGGTAAAGCCGCCACCTGCAGTGCCGGCATTCCGTATGGGCACCGGTTGGAGTCCCGGCTGCTCCACTTCCAATTCAGCAATCTGCTATGGCCTGAGAAAGCAGTAGAAGATGGCCCAAGTCCTTGGGCCCCTGCACCCACATGGGAGACCCAGAAGAAGGTCCTGACTCTGGATCAGCGCAGCTCCAGCCAATTGAGGAGTGAACCAGCAGATGGAAGACCTTTATCTCTCTCTCTCTCTCTTTCTCTCTCTCTCTCCCTGCCTTCCTCCCTCTCTCTCTCTCTCTGCTTCTCCTTCTCTCTGTGTAACTGACTTTCAAATAAATAAATAAATCTTAAAAAACAAGATTGCTTTGGCTATGTATGTCCTTTATGTTCCATATGAATTTTAGGATTGTTTTCCTAGGTCTGTGAAGAATGTCCTTGGAATTTTGGTGGGGATTACACTGAATCTGTAAATTGTTTTGGGAAGTATGGACATTTTGATAATATTATTAATTAACTATTATTAATAATATTATTATTAATTCTTCCAATCTATGAACATGAAAGATTTTTCCATTTTTGTGCCCTCTATTTCTTTCATCAATGTTTTGCAATTTTCATTGTAGAGAAGTTTCACATCCTTGGTTAAATATATCCCAAGTTATTTAAAACTTTTTGAGGCTATTGTGAATGGGCTTGATCTTATAGTTTCTTTCTCAGCCAGAGAATTGTTGATATATAAGAAAGCTGTTGGTTTTTTTTTTGTTTTGATTTTATATCCTTCAATTTTGCTGAATTGTCTTATGAGTTCTGACGAGTCTTTTGGTTTCCCTATATAAAGATCATGTCATTTGTAAACAGGGATAATTTGACCTTCTCCTTTCCAATTTGTATCCTTTTGATTTCTTTTTCTTGCCTAATGGCTCTGACTAAAATCTCCAAAACTATTTTGAACAACAGTGGCAACAGCCATCATCTTTGTCTGCTTCCAGATTGTCGCTCCCCCTCTTTGCGGAGGAACGACACTAAACCCTGCCTAGGCTTCATATCCGAGTCACAGCACCATTATGTCGCTCCCCCTCTTCACGGAGGAATGACACAGGACCCTGCGCTGTTCTTTTGTCTGCTCAGCCCTCCCCGGGTTTGCTGCTGGTTCTTCCCGGGTTGGCTACCGACCCTTCCACCTCCGTGGAAGGGCGGTTCCCCCTGCCACTTTCCCCACTTCCGCGGGGGAGCGGCACACCGCCGGCCGGCTCTCTCGGGGGCTGCTCAGGTGTTCCTCTTAGATGTTCCTGGTGCATGTTGTCTCTCTCCTCCTTTATAGTCCTCTTCCACCAATCCCAACTCTGCTACCCACACGCCGAGTACGCTGCTCTCCTCCAATCAGGAGCAGGTCCTACAGTTTATTGGTTGAACTGGAGGCAGCTGTGTAGAAGCTGTTTCCTCCTCTCCCAGCGCCATGTTGTGGGAGAGCAGATGCATAGAATAAGTCTTAATTCCAGTAACTTAGTCTAGTCCGAGTTGCTCCCAGTTGCTCCCCACACAGATCTTAGTGGGAATGCTTCCAGCTTTTCCCCATTGAATATGATACTGTCTGAGGATTTGTTGCATACTGCCTTTATTGTACTGAGATGTGTTCCTTCTATATGCAAATTTTAATACTTTTATCATGAAAGGATGTTCTTATTCTTTTTTCTCTTTTCTCCTCTAGCTGTGTATTTTTAAATAGCTGGTCTTTGAATTCACTGATTTTTTCTTCTGTTTGGTCTATTTTACTGTTGATGCCTTCTCTCGCATTTTTATTTCTCTTAGTTTATTTTTCAGTTGAAGGATTTTGGTTTGATTTTGTTTAATTACATTCATCTCCCTGTCAGAATTTTGAATTGTTTTTCTGTGTTTTCCTGAATTTTGAGGGGTTTCCTTAAGACACTGATATTGAAATGTTTATCTGAGCACTTAGATCATTCCATTCCTAGATGATTGGTTTCTGGCTCCTTATTTTTTTCTTTAAGTGAGGTCATGGTTCCCTGAAAGTTTCTGGTGTTTATTGGAGCAGAATGCCATCTGCACTATGAAGGACGAGTTTTTAAAATCTGGCCTCAATTGCAGCTGTTCTTCTAGAAATTCTAAGCAATCACATCTGGGTGCCACAATTGTTGGGCCCCACAAAGTCCCCAGGGAGTCCCCCTAGGCCCACCTGGGATTAGCCTTGACACACCAAAATGAGCCTGAGCCCCCACAGCACAGGCCTCTGCATTATAGTGTGAAAATTCAGAGATTCAGGCTGTTAGAATTAACTGGAAGCTAGAGACATTTGGGCTTTATCAGGTGATGGGTCTTAGCATGGTAGGACTGGCTCTCAAGTGGGAGGCATGGCTCTAGGCTCCTCTCCCCACATGGCTGGCACTTTGCTTCCTGCCAGTCACTGGAGGAGGGGTGGCAGAAGCCCCCTGGCCATGGAAGCTCCAAACATCATTCTTGGGGGCAGCAGCTGGGTGGCTCAGTCAACATGAATTTTTCTGCAGTGGGCGTGGCACTGGGATCCAGTTCACTGTCCCTCTGCACAGCAAGAGGTGTCTCTGCATACCACACTCCTTGGGTGTGCAGAGCGCCCTCTTCTGTTGCTTGTGATTGTGGTTTGGCAGTTGACTGTATTGATAAGGTTTGATTCTTATCTATTTGGCATCTGGTCTTCTAGTGGGCTTTGTAGCTTCATATGGCTTCACAATGGCAGTTACTTCTTTTGCTTCTGAATATAGACGCCCTTAAACATCTTTTGTAGGGCTGCTGTGGTGGTGACGAATTCCCTCTGATTCTGTTTCTCTCAGAACATCTTTATTTCTCCTTCATTTGTGAAGCATAGCTTTGGTGGTTAGGGGATTCTTTCTTGGCAGACTTGTCTATCAAAATTTGGATATTGCATTCCATTCCCTTCTGGCCTGCATAAGCTTCCTGCTGAAAATTGCCATTGATCTAATAGGAGTTCTCTAAATGTGTTTTGGCACTTTTCTCATTAAGATTTCATAAAAATCTCCCCATATTGCAGTTTTAAGAGTTTTATTACAATGTGTCAGATTGAGCATCCCTCTGCTTACATCCACCTGGGTCCTAGGGGCCTCCCCTACTTCTCACAGTTGTTGAAATTTTTGGTTATCATTTATTTGAATAGGCTTTCTTTTCTTTTTTTTTAAAGATTTATTTATTTATTGGAAAGTCAGAGTTACACAGAGAGAGGAGAGGCAGAGGGCAGGGGGTGGCTTCCATCCAGTGGTTCACTCTCCAGATGACCACAACAGCCAGAGCTGCACCAATCCGAAGCCAGGAGCCTGGGACTTCTTCCAGGTCTCCCACGCGGGTGCAGGGGCCCAAGTACATAGGCCATCCTCTACTGCTTTCCCAGGCCATAGCAGAGAGCTGTATTGGAAGGCCATCCTCTACTGCTTTCCCAGGCCATAGCAGAGAGCTGTATTGGAAGTGGAGCAGCCAGAACTAGAACCAGCACCTATATGGGATGCCAGCACTACGGGCATAGCTTTACCTGCTATGCCACAGCTCCAGTCCCTGAATGGGATTTCTATGCCTTAATTCACTCTTCTCCTCCAACAATCCCCTAAATCTGAGAATTTGTTTATTTAAGGGTATGAAAGGTTTTAGATGCTGTCTTCATTCTTTTCTTTTTCCCTTTTCTTGTCTGAATAGGATGCTGCATAGGATATGTCTTCAAGTTCAGATATCCTTCCTTATGCTCAGTCTTGTTGTTGAGGCTTTCAACTATATATTTTTTTTTTACTTCTTGAGTTCTTCATTTCCAAATTTTCTGTTTGGTTCTTTTTCAAGATCCCTGCTTCATTGCTGAATTTATTATGCTATTCAAATTATGCATTGTTTTCTAATTTCATCAAACTATTTGTTAATTGTATATTTGCTTGTGTCTCTGAGTATCTTTGTAATCATTCTTTTGAAATCTTTTCAAAAATTATTTATTTATATAAGCAGCAGAGACACAGAGATAGAGTGCTCCAATTCACTGGCTCATCCCCAAATGCCTACAACAAATTCACTTGCCTGGTATATCTTTTCCCAGCTCTTCATGTTCAGTCTATGTGTATGTTTACTTGTGAAGTGAGTTTCTTGTTGGCAACATATAGTGGGATCTTATTTTTTTAATCCATTCAGCCAACCTAAATCTTTTGCTGGAGAATTTAATCCATTTACACTGAAGGTTAGTATTGGTAGATACAAACTAAGACCTGTCATTTTGTTGACTGGATACCGAGTATAGCCTCTCTGTTGGTGAATTTAGTGGTGTCATGCATTTTCATGATGCATTAGAAGCAAATGCAGGATGCCCTTCAGAATTTCTTGTAAGGCTGCTCTGGTGGGGGGAAATTCTCTCAGTTTTTGCTTATCTGGAAACTACTTTATTTCTCCTTCACTTCTAAGATAGTTTCTCTCAAAATAATATTTTCGGTTGGATTTTTTTTCTTCTAACACTTTGAATATATCATTATACTCTCTTCTGGCTTGTAGGGTTTCTGCTGAAAAGTCTGAATTGGTTTTCCTTTACATGTAACTTGACATTTTTCTCTGTCTGTAGGATTCCCTCCTTGTCCTTAACTTTTGAAAAATTGACTAAAATACGCCTTGGAGAGATCTTTTTTGTTGACTCTGCTTAGGGTCCCTTGTGCTTTCAGTATCTGGATGTCCATGTCTTTTTTAAAATCTGGGGAACTTTTAACTATTCTTTCATTTAGCAGGTGCCCCAACATTTTTTTTTCCTTCTCCTTCATGAATCTGTATGAGTATTTCCTCATTTGATGGTAGCCCAATTTCAAAGAGACTTTCATAATTTTTTCTTTACTTCTTTTGTCTGATTAGATTATTTCAAAATTCTTATCCTCCAGGTCAGAGATTCTTTCCTCCACTTGTTCTATTCTGTTGTTAAAGCTCTCAGTCATATTTTTTGTTTCCATGATTAAAGATTTCATGTCTGAAAGTGTTATTTGGTTCTTCTCAATGATTTCTCTCTCCTTAGTGAATTTTTCATTCATGTCACTCAGTGATTTCCTTGTTTTCTTAAGCTGTCTATTCTATTGCATTCTATCCTGTATTCTATTGTATCACATTGAATTTCCTAACAATCATTTTTTGAATTCTATTTCCAGCATTTAAGAGGTTTCATTCAGATCAGGATCTAATTCTGGGGAACTACTGTGCTCTTTTGGAAGTGTCATGCTGCCTTGCTTTTTCACGCTTCCTGTGTCCCTACATTGGCATCTGTGCATCTGGTGTAATAATCTCTTCTTTGTGGAGTAGGTTTTTTTTGTTTGTTTGTTTGTTTGTTTGTTTGTTTTTGACAGGCAGAGTGGACAGTGAGAGAGAGAGACAGAGAGAAAGGTCTTCCTTTGCCGTTGGTTCACCCTCCAATGGCCGCCGCGGCCGGCGCGCCGCGCTGATCTGATGGCAGGAGCCAGGAGCCAGGTGCTTTTCCTGGTCTCCCATGGGGTGCAGGGCCCAAGCACCTGGGCCATCCTCCACTGCACTCCCTGGCCACAGCAGAGGGTTGGCCTGGAAGAGGGGCAACCGGGACAGAATCCGGCGCCCCGACCAGGACTAGAACCCAGTGTGCCGGCGCCGCTAGGTTTTTTTTTTTTTTTTTTTTTTTTTGACAGGCAGAGTTAGACAGTGAGAGACAGAGAGAAAGGTCTTCCTTCCATTGGTTCACCCCACAAATGGCCATTTCGGCCGGCGCGCTGTGCCGATCCGAAGCCAGGAACCAGGTGCTTTCTCCTGGTCTCCCATGCAGGTGCAGGGCCCAAGCACTTGGGCCATCCTCCACTGCACTCCCGGGCCACAGCAGAGAGCTGGACTGGAAGAGGAACAACCGGGACAGAATCCGGCGCCCCGACCGGGACTAGAACCCAGGAGGATTAGCCTAGTGAGCTGCGGTGCTGGCCAAGGAGTAGGTTTTATTGGGAAAGTTTATGATTTAGATGGAATGCAAGCTATCACTTGGTTTGTTGCTTTGGTTTTGATTCAAGGTGAACCTAGAAATGTAGCCTCTGAGTGATTTATTGTGCTTCAATGTCAGCTGCATCTATAAGTGACACAGTGGTCTAGTCTGCTGCAATTGTTAGGAGGAGAGAGTAGCTTTGAGGTGAATATGGGCTTCCTAGGACGTGTATATTCAGTCCCCAGAAAAATTGGTGTCAGTTAAATTGGAAATTTTGATAGTTATGGCCTTATTCTTGGTGCTTAGGGAGACAAAGGGGCTGTCTCCTAGTCCTACTGACAAGCCTAGATGATGCTGGAGCTTGTGGCACCAACACCTGTGGCTCCTAGGACTGTGTGATGTGGATGGGCCTTTCCTGATGGGGGGTTCAACTGGTGCTGGAGCTTGTAGCATCAGCATCCCCAGTCCTAGTACCGGAGGATGTAAACTGAACCTTGATCCAGTTCTACAGGGTGACTGCAAGGTATACAGGAGATTCTGCTCTGGCAGATACGGGTCCAGAGAGGTGCAATGCAGGCAGGCAGGTTATTCCCTGTGATTCACTGATTGGGTTCTAGTGGGTCTGAGGAAATTCATACTGATTGTTATAGTCCTGAATCATAGGGCACAGCGTCATCATTACCCGGATATTCCACAGTGGGAGCCAGATGTTAGGAATAGTGATAGTCACCAATCTGAAGCAAAGCAATACAGATGGAATATTCCAGATGCCATAAGTGAGTGCAAATTAATTAAAAAATTATAATGTGAACATCAACAGTCCTGGTTCCTCAAGGCAGAGATGAAACTCCTCCAAGTTCTCACAAAGCAGAAAGAGGTACTGCAGAGTTTGTGCTCTTGGCTCCCAGCACCATGATCTAGGAAGTGTGGAGGAAACTTCTCCAGGTCAGATCAGGATTTTTTATGGACTGCTACTGGTGCTAGCTCCAAGAAGCTGAAGGGAACCCCCTGGATCCCTTAGAATGAATGCAGGGATTATGCTCAAAATTCCCAGTTTCAGGATGCAGGGGGTCTGTTCTCCACCCCACAAGTTGCCCTGACTCTGGCTCTGGTCACTTCTGGTAGCAGAACAAAGATCAGCTACACAACTCTGCATGGCTGAGTCTGGCATTCTGTGGGGGTGGGGGAGAGGAGGGAGGCAATATGGCTTCCCTCCTTGGATCCAAGCAGTTTCTCAGAGCTTGCTTTGAGCTACTCCAGGTAGCCCCCAGTCTGTAGTTAAAGTCAGTGGGTGACTGTGGAATTCTCCCTCAGTTAAATCTGCTGGGGGAGGGGGAGTGTTGGCACACAACAACTTCTTCCTTCCTTGGACTTGGGAAGATGATAACTCCTAGCCAGCATCTGGCTGAGTCACGCGGTCAGCCTCAGCAGTGTGTTCTCTTTCATCACTGTCCCACAGAGTCTTTGTTGTTTTGTCACTTTTCTGCTGAAAAAAAATCTGTCACTTCTGTGCCCTAGAAATGTAGTCCTTCCTGTTCTCATTTTTTTTAAAGATGTATTTATTTACTTGAAAGGCTGAGAGAGAGAGAGAGAGAGAGAGAGAGAGGAAAAATAAAAGAAAGAAAAAGGAAGAAAGGAAGAAAGGAAGAAAGGTAGGAAGGAAGGAAGGAAGGAAGGAAGGAAGGAAGGAAGGAAGGTAGGAAGGAAGGAAGGAAGGGTGGGTCTTCAATCTGCTGGTTCACTCCCCAGATGGCTGCAATAGTCAGTGCTGGGCCAGGCTGAAGAGTTTCATTCTGGTCTCCCACGTGGGTGCAGGGGCACAAACACGTGGGCTATCTTCTGATCCTTTTCTCAGGCCATTAGCAGGGAGCACCAGAACTGCAACCAGAGCCCACATGGGATACTGGTATTGCAGGCGGCAGCTTTACCACAAAGCTGGCCTGTTTTTGTTTTTGTTTTGTATCCTCCTATGGCTGAAGTCCGTGTGTTTCCCACTATTCAGTTGTCTTCTGGGTGTCTGTTTAATTGTGTTTTGTATAATCTTATTATCATTACAACTTCTTTTTTTGAGTTGGATAATTTTATTAGTGTTTTGCTTGAGTCATACATTTCAAACATTTTACATCAAATAACAATGAATAATTCATAAGTTTCAGTTACTGTTCCAAGTATATCATGTGAAAAAACATCCTACAACAAAGCTCTGTGTTGTGAAGAGGATAGTGAAGTCTAGGAAGATGAAGTGGTTTGGCCAAGGTCACACACATGAGCAGTGGGGAAACCACAGTTCAAGCCTGGGCAGCCTGCCCCCAGCACCAGGGCTACTGACCACTGCACCAGGGCTACTGACCACTGCACCACACAGCTTGTGTTAGTTTCGTGTTGCTGCACTAACAGATGACCAGGGACACGACAGCTTAAAAGAACTCGTTTATTCTCTTACAGTTCTAAAATTTGGAAGATTGAAGTGGGCTTAATAATAAAACTGAAATTAAAAGTAATGTACTTTCCCTGGATCTGTGAGTCATTCTATAGAATAGTCAACAGTTAGGGAGGGTTATATTGCTCCCAGCATCTTTAACTTATTTGCATCTGCAAAATCCCTGTACAACTTTTTTTATTAATCTTTTGATGTTTCTGTGAAAATTTGGAAAATATTTATTTTTATTTTTGAGGTAACATACTTTTAATTTACATTATAGTCAAGGGCTTAATTCTCCACTAAGTAGAGTTCAACAAAGAAAAAAAAGACCATAATTGGAAATAAGTAGTATTTCTTATTTGAAAGATATCATTTGGATTTTCAAATGAATCACCAAGAAATGGCATCTGGGCTGATTGGAAATCAATATTCATTTATTTGTATTGACAGTGGAAAAGATAAGCTGATTACAAAGCTGCAGAGTTGAATATGTGTGACCTAATGTTAGTTGCTAAGGACTTTCCCATGGGTGCTTTTCTGAGTTTTATTTCAACCGAGGCTTAATGGGTTCTTGATAATCTGAAAAGATGACTGGCGTTGGAATCGGCAAGAGAATCCACCACAGTCTACAGCACTTCCATCTTCTCCGGCAGCCACCAATTTCATCTTCTGTTACTTTGCAGATGTCTCTCCTGCACGTGCCCGACAGATTGAGACAATGGCTCTCAGCAGCACCCAAACCGCTTCTCACTGCAGAAAAGAGTCAGCGAGATGTCGACCCATGAATGAAATGTAAACCTTTAACACTTTTAAGCAGGAGACTGGAATAATTCTGGTATGGGCATTTCTATGTGGCAAAAAGAAGCTGGACAAAGGAGCTGTCCAGCTGCTCCATCACTCTGACGCCATGTTCATTCTCTTTCTTCTTTACCCAACTGCTCAAGCACTAACAAACTCTTCCTTAATTTTCTTATAAAGTCTTGGCAAGTCTAATTTAGGCATCACAAAGAACTTTGGCGAGTATCAAACTGAAATAGCAAAGGTATGGGCAAATGATGTGTCCTAAATACAGTACATTCTTCATTCTTTATTCCTTTATATGGATTTGCAACAAGTGTCTACATCAGACGGTTTTCTTTGTACTTTGGTTAGAACAATGAAAAATGGCAGCAATGTTTTTTCAAGAGAAATTTATAGTCAGTGTAGAAATTGTTTTTTGACAGGCAGAGTTAAACAGTGAGAGAGAGAGAGACAGAGAGAAAGGTCTTCCTTCCGTTGGTTCACCCCCCAAATGGTCGCCACAGCCAGCATGCTGCGCCGATCTAAGGCCAGGAGCCAGGTGCTTCCTCCTGGTCTCCCATGCGGGTGCAGGGCCCAAGCACTTGGTCCATCCTCCACTGCCCTCCCGGGCCATAGCAGAGAGTGAGACTGGAAGAGGAGCAACTGGGACAGAACTGCGCCCCAACTGGAACTAGAAGCCGGATGCCGGCGGTGCAGGTGGAGGATTAGCCTAGTGAGCCGCTGTGCCGGCCAGTGTAGAAATTTGATAATACAAAAATAGACTGAGAAGTCAGAATGTGTAAAGTGCTTAGAACAAAATAATACAATAAGAGGCCAGATAAGGCCTGGCATTGATAACATGGATGGAAAAATGTTATGGGAAAGTAGTCTTTGGATTAATATCTAAATGGTGAGAATGAAAAAGATAAGCAAACGTTTCAGTGAAAGCACTTTAGTCATATAGAATAGCAAGAGCAGGTTCCCTTGTTTAGTTTATTTGAAGAACAGATAAGAGACCTGTGCTGATAGAGCATACTGGAGAAGGAATACTTTTTTTTTAATGAGGTAAGGTAAAACACAGGATCAAGGTAATGTATAGCATGTAGATGATGGTAATCTTGCATATTCATAATCTAATGTGGCAGTTACCCTGATTCAGCCCCCTTAGTGATCATATGGCTAATTATTCTTTTAGAATGTTTACTGTTTGACTTTTTTCATCTCCTTCTTTTTCCCTCTCCATTTAGATAGGGATAAAGTGATGGCTTCCTTAAAAAACATCATGTAGTTATTTGGTTGTGGTGCTGTCTGCCCTAAGCTAAAAATTATTTTTCAAAAGTTGTTTATTTAATTGACAAGGAAACAATTTTTATACATTTATGGTGTTCATCATGTTTTCAACGTAGTTATATTTGTGGAATGACTAAATCAAGCTAACATATGTGAATTTTTCACATATTTTTCTTTTTTTAGTAATGGTAACACTTAAAATATATTCTCATAATTTTTAAATATGCAATACTTTAATTACTTTTGCTTGGATTTCATTTATTATAATTTCATCCATGTTGCTGCTAATGACAGAATTTTCTTCTTTTTAAGGGTGATATAGTATTTTATATACCATATTTTCCCTATCCATTCATCCATTGATGAATATGTTGGTTGCTTCCATACCTTGGCTATTTTGAACCATGCTGCAGTGAACGTGAGAGTGCTGAGTATTCATAGATCTTTGACATCCTAATATCATCTCCTTTGAATATATACTCAGAAATGGGATTTCTGAGTTATAAGAATTTTTGCAGAAACATTAAACTTTTCAAGGATATTTTAAGCTGTTTTTCTTAAGGTTGACACTAATTTATATTCCCACAGACACTATTTTAGCGTTCCCATTTCTCCTTGCCAACATTTATTATCTTTGTCTATTTGATAATGATCATTCTAACAGGTGTGAGAAAGATTTCATTGTCACTTTAATTTGAATTTCCCTTATGATTATCTAGTGACATTGAATTTGTTCACACACCTTTTGGCCATTTGTATGTCTTCTTTTAGGAAATGCCTGTTGAGATCCTTTGGCCATTTTAAATTAGGTTGTTTTCTTACTAGTAAGTTGTGTGAGTTTCTCATTTTTTTAATAAACCACTCAAGAAATTATTTTACTTTTATTTGAAATAAAAGCACATCAAAAGCAGGGCGATTACTAGAAGAGACAAAAGTAAAGCAAATATATAAATATGAAGACCAGACAACATAGGGGTAGACAAACCTCATATCCCCCCTTGATTTTAGGTATTTATATTTTTCCTAAAGCACAGAACCTTAATTTTTAAAAAAAAAAATTTTTTGAGATGCAAAAATACTGTGGCGATGTGTGTGTTCCCACTCACTGGTTCACTCCTCAAATACCCACCATAGCCTGTAGTCAAAGCCAGAAGCCAGAAACTCAGTCCAGGTCACTTGTACATTTTTGGTATTAATTTCTTAGCAGATGAATGGTTCCTTAACATTTTCACCTAATCTGTAGGCTGCTTCTTCACTTTGTTGATTGTTTCATTTTCCTATTCAAAAGCATTTTCACTTGATGGAATCTCATCAGTCTTTTCTTGCTTTGGTTGTTTGTGATTTTGGAGTCATAATAAAAAAAAAATTACTGCCCAGGCCAATGAAATGGAGTTTTTCTCCTATACTTTTTGCTAGACGTTTCACAGAGTCAGATCTTACACTGAAGCCCATAACCCATTTTGCTTTCTTTTTTGTGTAGACAGAAGGAGTCCAGATTCATTTTCTTCATGTGGACATTCTATTTTCTCAAAATCATTTATTGAAGAAATGGTTTGTTCTTCCCCATTATGTGTTCTTGGCATCTTTGTTGAAAATAAATTGACCATATATGCACAGATCCATTTGTAAGTTTTCATTCTGTTTCATTACTTGCTGTGTGTGCTTTTATGTCAGTACCATGCTGTTCTGATTACAACAGCTTTGTAGTAGATTATGAAAAGAGGCAGCATAATTCCTCTTGTTGTGTTCTTTTTCCTCAAGATTGCTTTGTATATTAGGGCTCTTTTGTGGCTACATATGAACTTTAGGAATTTTTTTCTAATTCTGTGAAAAATGTCATTGAGATTTTTATAGGGATTGCATCGATTTATAGCTCATTTTGTGTGTGTGTTTGACTTTTTAAGATAATGTGTTTTTCTATTTATTTGTATCTTCTTCAATTTCTTTCATTGATATTTTATATTTTTCATGAACTAAATTCATTCCTGTGTACTTTTTTCCAAAGATTTATTTATTTATTTGAAAGTCAGAATTACACAGAGAGAGAAGGAAAGGCAAAGAAAGAGAGGTTTTCCATCTGCTGGTTCACTCCCCAATTGGCTACAACAGCCAGAACTGCTCCCATCCAAAGCCAGGAGCCAGGAGCTTCCTCCGGGTCTTCCCATGTAGGTGCAGGGGCCCAAGGACTTGGGCCAATATCAAGTGCTCTCCCAGGCTATAGCAGAGAGCTGGATCAGAAGTGGAGCAGCTGGTTCTTGAACCGGTGCACATACGGGATGCCAGCACTGCAGGCAAGCTTTACCTGCTAAGCCACAGCACCAGCCCTGACCTGAGTATTTTTTGTACCTATCGTAAATAAGATTATTCTCTGGGGCTGTTTTAAAAATAGATCAATTAGTATCAGAAAAAGCTACTTATTTTTGTATGTTAATTTTGTATCTTGCAGTTCCACTGAATTATTTTTAAGTTCAAATCATTTTTGGGGTTTGGGTTTTATATGTATAATATTATGCAACCTTCAAATAGAGATAATTTTTTTGTTTGTTTTGGATGGCTTTTTTTTTCTTTATCTTATTGATTGCTCTGTTCAAGACATATACAATTAAGTTAAATAGAAGCGGTAATAGTGAATATTTTGGTCTTGCTCCTGATCATGTATGTAAAGATTTCACCTTTTCACCATTTAGTGTGATATTAACTTGACAGATAGAATCTTCACTGCATTAATATTCCTATATGCCTCATTTATTTAGTTTTTTTTTTTCATGATAGACTCTTCAATTTTGTCAATGCTATTTAGGTATCTACTGAGATTGTCACGTGCCTTTTTCCCATCATTCTGTAATTACAGTATATCACATTTATTGATTTGAATGTGTTGAACCATCTCTGGGTAAATCCCACTTGAACACAGTGAATGGTCCATTCAGTGTGCTACTGATTCTGGTTTACTAGCTTTCTGTTGAGGTCTTCTGTCATTGTTTACCAGGGATATTGGCCTATATTTTCTTTTCTTGTAGTGTCCTTCTCTGGCTTTGATATCCATTTTTTTGGAGAACTTTAAAAGGATGATTATTGGGAGCTGGGGCTGTGGTGTAACTGGTAAAGCCGCTGCCTGCAGTGCCTGCATCCCATATGGGTGCTGGTTCAAGTCCCAGATGTTGCACTTCCAATCCAGCTCTATGCTATGGTCTGGGAAAGCAGTAGAAAATGGCCTGGGAAAGCAGTAGAAAATGGCCCAGGTTCTTGGGCCCCTGCACCCACGTGGGAGACCCAGAAGAAGCTCCAGTCTCCAGGCTTTGGATCAGCTCAGCTCTAGCCATTGAGGCCATTTGGGGAGTGAACCAGACCTCTCTCTCTCTCTTTCTGTCTCTCTGCCTCTCTGTAACTCTGCCTTTCAAATAAATAAATAAATCTTTCAAAAAATGGTTGATTATTGTTTCTTCTTTAAATGTTCAGTGGAATTCAATAGGGAAGCTGTGAAGTGCTAGGTGTTTCTTTGATGCAATATTTTTTATTATTCAATTTCCTTATTGATTTTAGGTCTTTTAATATATTGTTTTTTCCCTTCTGATTTAATCTTGGTAATTTTTATGCCTCTAGGAATTCATCCATTTCTTTTGGATTTCCCATTTGTTGGCATATTATTGCTAATTGTCTCTTATTGTCTTCTTTATTTCTATAGTACCATAGTAATGTCTTATTTCTTGTTTGTTTTTCTCTTTTTAACTTGATTAGACTACTTAAAGTTTTTCCCATTGTGTCTTCTCATAAAAATCAACTTTGGTTGACTTTTTGTATTGTTTTTCTAGTCTCTTTCATTTCTCTTTTGTTCTTTGTTATTTCTTTCTTCTACAAATTATGGATGTACTTTGTCCTTCTTTTCCTAACTGAGTTGTAACAACAGGTTTAATTTGGGATCTTTCTTCTTCTATTTGATATAGGCCTTTGTTGCTCTGAATGTTCCATGTAGAACTACTTTTAATACATCTTGTAAGTATTAGTATGCTGCATTTATGCATTTCTATCTTTGTTTATTTCAACATATTTTAACCAACCTTTTAATTTCTCAGTAGCATATTAATTTCCACATATTTCTGAATAATTCCTCTTGTTTTTTATTTCTAATTTTATACCATCATGGTTGGAAAAGTCAACTCATAATCTGTCTTTTTAAATGTGCTCAAACTTCTGTTGTTGCCTAGCAAATGATGTATCCTGCAAAATGTCGATGTGCCCTTGATAACAATTTATATTCTGCTACTGTCAGAGGTGCCTTGGATAGTAGCATTCTCATTTTCTACCTTAGGATAGTGGCAGGTTAAAGATAAGGATGAGTTCACTATCAAGCTTTCAGGTAGGTAAGAGACTGAGTAAAGTTAATGCAATAAACAACATATTTAAGCCTCAAGGCCAAGAGGGATTGAGATTGTCAATGTGGAGAAATAACTGAATATCATTTGTTTAAAGAAACAAAAGCTTCTATCACAATGCTATAATGAAGACCAAAAGAAAAAAATCTATATGATAGAATTTATAGGCAGGTCTAAAGGATATAAACAAAAATAAATTTTAATAGAAAATTTAGTGTATTATGAAAATTAGACCAGGTGATAGTAGCATCAGTGAATGAAAAGACACGTTTAAATAATTATGTGGAAGGTAACACTGAGACCAAAGTTCTAACATTATTTCTATTATTTTCTATTTAACTAATGGACATTAGTTAAACTGTAAACATTAAAAATAAATACCAGATAATAAGACTATTTTAAAAAGACAATTTATAAAGAAATAATAATTAAGTTGGCAGTGTCAACAAAAATGAAATTCCAAAATGAGTAGACTAGAAGTGGATATTGTGGCACAGAGGGTTCAGTTGTCTATTGTGATGCCCATATCCCATCATTGGAGTGTCTGGGATCTACTCCCACCTCCATTTCGGATCCAGCTACACACAAATGCACCTGGCAGGTAGTAAATGATGACTCTAGTACTTGGGCCCCTGACAGCCCATGGGAAACCTGGATGGAATTCCTGGCTGCTGGCTTCAGCCATTCTCAGTACTGGCTTTTACATGCATTTGGAGGAGTGATTCAGCCCATAAGAGGTTTTTCGGTCTCTCTCTCTCTCCCTCTCTCCTTTCAAGTAAATAACTAAATCTTTAAAAATAGGAATGGATTAGTGTCATCAAGTGCTGAGAAACAGCAACACTGAATGGAGTGCCCAGTAATGCTGCCTTTAATGTCTAAAGATAATATTAAGAATTTAACAGATACCAACTGCAATGGTTTACTACCAGGAGATCTATAACATAGAAGGGTCTAAAGTCTGTATAGAAGGAAGAAGGAATTTAATGCAAAAGATGAGCTTAGATCAAGTTGAAATCAGATGTCATTAAACTTATGGTAATGACAATACCTGCCTCATATGGGTTTCTCAAAAGTACACAAGTGAATTGCTACTGCTATACAGTAGCAATACAGAAATACAGAAAGTTACTAAAGAAAGCTCACCTGTTCTGACAAGAGAACAAGTTGAATAATCTATAGATATAGAGATATATCTATATAGATAATCTATAGATATAGTTTCTTTTAGAAGGATTCTAATTAACTAAATCCAAAATGATAGGACCCACCTGAAAGGAAGGAGATCCACTGATATTCTCCTGTGGCCATGAGTAGAATCAGAGAAAGGAAGCTGCCTTTGATGGTGATGAGAAGGAAACTGCTGACCTCAATGTTTAAAGGCCACGTGTGGGCCTCTGTGATAGTTCAACATCACCAGAGTCTCAGACCCGCTTAGATCCACACTCTCCTTCATGACTTTCTACTGAATATTCACAGGAAAGACTGGGTGCAGAGTCAGAGAGCTACATGGGACCCCCCATTGGCAGACAGCATGCAGGGGCTGCTGCCATCTGAGGGCAAACTAGAGAGACACGGGGATATCATTGTGGTTACCAGGCAGTAGCCTTTGCCACGGGGGAAGATTCAGCGGGGCTGAGAGAATCTCCACTTCCTTCAGTCAGAGGCGCCCAAGCACAGAGGCCTACCGAGGTCACAGGGCAGGGCAGCTGACAGAGGCTCTTCAGACACTGAGTATGGGCCAGCTGCTACCTGAGGCTGCGCAAGGGGCAGGAGCCCCTTAAAGGACCCCTTGAGAGGCAGGGGAGGAAGCTGAGAGTACGGGGTACAGGGTACAGGGCACAGGAACACTAAGAGAACTCCACAACACTAGCCATGACACTCTGATGAGGGAAAGTGTGCATACAGGTCTGTGAGGAAACATCACGAGTTCAGTTTCAGATATATTACTTTTGAAATTAAAAGCCCAAGTAGAGATACCAGTTGTGCCACCGAACAATCCCTTAGATCTGGAGTTCAGAGGAGAGGTCCAAGAGGCGAATTTGAAGGGACAGATCTGGCTGCAAACCCGAAGGAGTAGATGCAGAGAGAGAGAGGAGAAGAGAAGTGGGAACTACGCCCTATACAGAAGAGGAAGAAATACAGGGAGGGGAGGAGCTTATCGTCAGGGAGAATTACTGACAGTTAAGAAAATGCCATATGAAGCCGAGCGAGGAAAGTATATTGTGACAAACCGAGTGACCATTTGTGTTCAATGACGATAACTGGCGAGGTAAGGTTGCAGGGGAAATGACCACTGGATCCAGCAACACGGGGATTATTGGTGACTTTGACAAAAGCAGTTTCAATGGCAGAATGAATGAATAGATTTCTTCAAGAATGAAAGGAAAGGAATTGGAGAGTTATTGTAAGGCATTCTGCTACATAATGGAGCAAAAGAAGGGGGTGACAGTGGGCATCAGAGGAAAAGAAAGAAAATGATTTTGTTCTTAAGATCAGAGAAACAACAGTGCATTGTATTATGATGGTAATAATCCAGTAGAAATAAAAATGATTAACAGTGAACTGCAGCAGCAAGTTCCTAAGTACACAAGACAGGATGGGATAAAGATAGTGCAGAAATTTTAATGTATATATTTTTTAATTTTCTTTAAATCTCTGGAACTTCTGCTGGAATGTCAACCTATTCTTTCCAAAGGATTCTAAGCATCGTCTTCTGGTCAGTGTCACCAGATCATGATAAAGTGATCTTTTAAAAAGTAACTTTTTACTTTATTGATTTTCACTATATTTGTTTTCTTTCTCATTTGTTTCTTTACTTTACATTTTGTATTTATCAATTCCTTCTTTTGCCCTTCTTTTAGGTTATTATTGCAGATTTTTCTGAAGTCTCAAGTAACATTCTTAGGCCATTAAATTTTAGTCATTATTTTTCATATCCATATTATATGCTATCCATTACTGTGTAATGAGCCTATATTATACTGAGATGATCACATTTTTTGGCGACTTTACTTATTATTGCTTCTCTGATCTAAAGTCCCATTCTCTCTCCTCTCTAGTTCTCAGGTTCAATTTGCAAGTCATTTTTCATATACAACCACAGAAAATCATGATTTCTTTTGTAAAGTGTTATGTTGTTTGTTTATACTTTGACCAATATCATACAAAGGATAAGTTCTCTCCAGCGATAACTCCCTGTTGCCAAACAACTATTCTTTAACTTTTTACTTGTTTCAAATAATCCCCTTTTAATGTTTATCTCTTGTCATAAAGCACTTTCCTTGTGACACTTGCTTAGCATGAGCTCCTGTTAATGGGATTCTGTGAGTGAATATAATAGAATACAATTTGTATTCTGCTGCAATGCTCTCAGATGCAATTGTCTACAAACAAATTTCCATGCCTTACCAAGGCACACCAAGATGCGTAGTAATGATAAAGCAGATTGTGACTTCATTTAGCAGTCTGGTTAATGACACTGGAACATTCTTTTCCTATCTCTATCTATTATAACCCCAGTGAACCTGATGATATTACATACTGAACTCACAAGACTGAGTCCAAGATCTTGTCTAACCTGCCCAATAGCTTTCTAAACTATAGACTCCCGCATTTAGCCACCAACTTACCTGGCGGTAAGAGGGTCAAAAAGAGGATTAGAGTGGAGAGAAACAAATGAAGTTTCATGGCTGATGGGATTAATGAAGAGAAGAGGCATCCGCCTGGTTTGAGCAAGGCAAGTCTGAGGCCCTTTATGATGATACATGGTTCTGGAGTTGTCCTTGGTTAGTGGAGCCTAACAAAAAAGAGAATAAATTGGTCTCTCACAGGAAATCTCCAGGGACACAAAAGTACATAAATGTAGAGATAACTTAATGGATGAGAAAACAAGTTAATGGTGTGTGTTTCCCTAAGACTCAGGATGTCCTCGCTGTCAATGCTTTCTTCTATATTTTCTACTCACACTTGCATCTATCATAAATCATACTTCATATATCAATGTGTGTCAGGCAATGTAATAGGAACTGGGGGGGGGGTGTATCAAATAGTCCTCAATCATGTGATGGGAGATGAAATAGTTAATGGGTGTATGCAATAGTATATTATATGCAGAAGACACAATCATCCAAAACAGACAGTGGCTATTTCTACAGAGGGTAGGAGTGGGAAGGGGATACTGAGAATTTCAGGAAAGGCTACAAAAGACAGATTATGTAGGATGTTATTTAAAGGACTTTGATATTTCCTTGCACTGGGTTAAGAGGTATGGAAAGTTGTTCAGTGGGTATAAAATCACAACAAGATAAGTAAGTTCTAGAGATTTACTGTCAACATAGTGTCTATAGTTAACAATGAACTAGTGTGTTTTTAAAAATTTGTTAAGAGGGAAATATCATATTTGATGTTTTGAAAATAACATGAAAACAAGAAAAGCAACAATAAAGGGGTACTAGGAGACTTATGGAGGTGAGGTATATGTTCATTTTCAGGACCATGGTTAT
The DNA here is from genome assembly GCF_051225735.1 of Oryctolagus cuniculus. NCBI lineage: Eukaryota > Metazoa > Chordata > Mammalia > Lagomorpha > Leporidae > Oryctolagus > Oryctolagus cuniculus. The sequence continues at coordinate 42,673,743 of NC_142868.1, read as the reverse complement.
AGTAACACAAGTGTGTGTGTGTGTGTGTGTGTGTGTGTGTGTATCCAAACTCCCCAAATTATTTACATTAATTATGTATAGCTTTTTGTGCATCAATTATACCTCAATAAAGATGGAGAAAAATAATTTGGCTTTTTGTATATATCAACATAATAACATAGTTAAGTTGGAAACATATTCTTTTTTAGATATTGTGTTTTTAATAGATTTTTATTTTTAGAAATGTTTATATTTCTTTTTTTAAAATTTTATTTAAGGTATATGAATTTCATGTATTTAATAAATACAGATTCAGGAACATAATGATACTTTCCACCCTGCTCATTATCTGTGATAGATCATATATTATTCCACAACTCAAGTCTCAGTAAATTTAAAAAAATACTAAAGTCATATCATGTATTTTCTCAGATCACAAAGGAATAAAACTAGAAATCAATAAGAAAAACAATGGAATATTTACAAATTCATGGAAGTTAAACAACAATGCTACTAAAAGACCAGTGGTTCACTGAAGAAATTAAAAATAAAGTAAAATAAATGTCTTGAAACAAATGAAAACGAAATATCAAAACCTCTGGAATACAGTAAAGCAGTATTAAGAGGTAAGTTCAAGGACCAGCACTGTGGTGTAGCAGGTAAAGTCACTGCCTGCAGTGCTTGCATCCCATATGCTCACCAGCTCAAGTCCCAGCTATTCCAATTCCAATCCAGCTCCCTGCTAATGTGCCTGAGAAAGCAGTAGAGGATGGTCCTACTGTGTGAGCTCCTGCACCCATGTGGGAGACCCAGAAAAAGCTCCTGGCTCCTGGTTTCAGATCTGCCCAGCTCCGCCATTGCAGCCATTTGGGAAGTGAACCAGAGGATAGCAAGCCTCTCTCTCTCTCTCTCCTCTCTGCAACTTGGCCTTTCAAATAAATAAATAAATCTTTAAAAAAAAGAGGGAAGCAAAATACTTACATTTAAAAGAGAGAAAGATCTGAAGTAAATTATTTAATAATGCATCTCAAAACAGAACAAACTAAACCCTAAATTAGCAAAAGATGAGAAATAATAAAGATTGAGCGGAAATAAAAGAAATTAAAACTAAAAAATCAAAAAGACACAGATTGGCTGATTGGGTTAAGGAACAAAACCCATCTATTTGCTGCTTACAAGAAACACATCTTTCCAACAAAGATGCATACAGACTGAAAGTGAAAGGCTGGAAAAAGATATACCATGCCAACAGAAATGAAAAAAGAGCGGGCATAGCCATCTTAATATCAGAAAAAATAAACTTTAACACAAAAACTGTTGAGAGAGACAAAGAGGGGCACTATATAATGATTAAGGGATCAATTCAACAGGAACATATAACGATTATCAATATATATGCACCTAATTACAGGGCGCCAGTTTATTTAAAAGATTTGTTAAGGGACTTAAAGGGAGACTTAGACCCCAATACAATAGTACTGGGGGACTTCAATACTCCACTCTCAGAAATAGACAGATCAACCGGACAGAAGATCAACAAGGAGACAGTAGATTTAAATGACACTATAGCCCAAATGGATCTAACAGATATCTACAGAACTTTTCATCCTACACATAAAGAATTTACATTCTTCTCAGCAGTACATGGAACCTACTCTAAGATTGACCACATACTAGGCCATAAAGCAAGTCTCAGCAAATTAAAAGAATTAGAATCATATGATGCAGCTTCTCAGACCATAGAGGAATGAAGCTGGAAATTAGCAACTCAGGAATCCCTAGAGCATATGCAAACACATGGGGACTGAACAACATGCTCCTGAATGAACAATGGGTCATAGAAGTAATCAAAAGATAAATCAAAAACTTTCTGGAAGTAAATGAGGATAACAACACAACATATCAAAACTTATGGGATACAGCAAAAGCAGTGTTAAGAGGAAAGCTTATAGCCATAGGTGCCTACATCAATAAATTGGAAAGGCACCAAATAAATGAGCTTTCAATTCATCTCAAGGGTCTAAAAAACTTGCAGCAAACTAGACCCAAATCTAGTAGGAGAAGACAAATAATTAAAATCAGAGAAGATATCAACAGGAATAAATCAAAAACATTACAAAAAATCATCCAAACTAAGAGCTGGTTTTTTGAAAAAATAAACAAAATTGACACACCATTGGCCCAACTAACTAAAAAAGAAAAGACCCAAATCAATAAAATTAGAGATGAAAAAGGAAACGTAACAACAGACACCACAGAAATAAAAAGCATCATCAGAAATTACTACAAGGACTTGTATGCCAGTAAACAGGGAAACCTATCAGAAATGGATAGATTCCTGGACACATGCAATCTACCTAAATTGAACCAGGAAGACACAGAAAACCTAAACAGACCCATAACTGAGACAGAAATTGAAACAGTAATAAAGTCCCTCCCAACAAAGAAAAGCCCAGGACCAGATGGATTCACTGCTGAATTCTACCAGACATTTAAAAAAGAACTAACTCCAATTCTTCTCAAACTATTCAGAACAATTGAAAAAGAGGGATTCCTCCCAAATTCTTTTTATGAAGCCAGCATCACTTTAATTCCTAAGATGGAAAAAGATGCAGCATTGAAAGAGAATTACAGACCAATATCCCTGATGAACATAGATGCAAAAATCCTCAATAAAATTCTCGCCAATAGAATGCAACAACACATCAGAAAGATCATCCACCCAGAACAAGTGGGATTTATCCCTGGTATGCAGGGATGGTTCAATGTTTGCAAAACAATCAATGTGATACACCACATTAACAGACTGCAGAAGAAAAACCATATGATTATCTCAATAGATGCAGAGAAAGCATTTGATAAAATACAACACCCTTTCATGATGAAAACTCTAAGCAAACTGGGTATGGAAGAAACATTCCTCAATACAATCAAAGCAATTTATGAAAAACCCATGGCCAGCATCCTATTGGATGGGGAAAAGTTGGAAGCATTTCCACTGAGATCTGGTACCAGACAGGGATGCCCACTCTCACCACTGCTATTCTATATAGTTCTGGAAGTTTTAGCCAGAGCCATTAGGCAAGAAAAAGAAATTAAAGGGATACAAATTGGGAGGAAGAAGTCAAACTATCCTTCTTGCAGATGATATGATTCTTTATGTAGGGGATCCAAAGAACTCTACCAAGAGAGTATTGGAACTCATAGAAAAGTTTGGCAAAGTAGCGGGATATAAAATCAATGCACAAAAATCAACAGCCTTTGTATACACAGGCAATGCCACGGCTGGAATAAACTTAACCAAGGACGTTAAAGATCTCTACAATGAAAATTACAAAACCTTAAAGAAAGAAATAGAAGAGGATACCAAAAAATGGAAAAATCTTCCATGCTTATCATGCATTGGAAGAATCAATATCATCAAAATGTCCATTCTCCCCAAAGCAATTTATAGATGCAATGCAATACCAATGAAAATACCAAAGACATTCTTCTCAAACCTGGAAAAAATGATGCTGAAATTCATATGGAGGCACAGGAGACCTCGAATAGCTAAAGCAATTTTGTACAACAAAAACAAAGCCGGAGGCATCATAACGCCAGATTTCAGGACATACTACAGGGCAGTCATAATCAAAACAGCATGGTACTGGTACAGAAATAGATGGATAGACCAATGGAACAGAATAGAAACACCAGAAATCAATCCAAACATCTACAGCCAACTTATATTTGATTAAGGATCCAAAACCAATCCCTGGAGTAAGGACAGTCTATTCAATAAATGGTGCTGGGAAAATTGGATTTCCATGTGCAGAAGCATGAAGCAAGAACCCTACCTATCACCTTACACAAAAATCCACTCAACATGGATTAAAGACCTAAATCTACAACCTGACACCATCAAATTATTAGAGAGCATTGGAGAAACCCTGCAAGATATAGGAACCGGCAAAGATTTCTTGGAAAAGACCCCGGAAGTACAGGCAGTCAAAGCAAAAATTAACATTTGGGATTGCATCAAATTCAGAAGTTTCTGTACCTCAAAAGAAACAGGAAAGTGAAGAGGCAACCGACAGAACGGGAAAAAATATTTGCAAACTATGCAACAGATAAAGGGTTGATATCCAGAATCTACAAAGAAATCAAGAAACTCCACAACATCAAAACAAACAACCCACTTAAGAGATGGGCCAAGGACCTCAATAGACATTTTTCAAAAGAGGAAATCCAAATGGCCAACAGACACTTGAAAAAATGTTCAAGATCACTAGCAATCAGGGAAATGCAAATCAAAACCACAATGAGGTTTCACCTCACCCCAGTTAGAATGGCTCACATTCAGAAATCTACCAACAATAGATGCTGGAGAGGATGTAGGGGAAAAGGGACACTAACCCACTGTTGGTGGGAATGCAAACTGGTTAAGCCACTATGGAAGTCTGTCTGGAGATTCCTCAGAAACCTGAATATAACCCTACCATTCAACCCAGCCATACCACTCCTTGGAATTTACCCAAAGGAAATGAAATTGGCAAACAAAAACGCTGTCTGCACATTAATGTTTATTGCAGCTCAATTCACAATAGCTAAGAGCTGGAACCAACCCAAATGCCCATCAACAGTAGACTGGATAAAGAAATTATGGGACATGTACTCTATAGAATACTATACAGCAGTAAAAAAAACAATGAAATCATATCACGTGTCGTTTTATTTGATTTATTTGAAAGACAGAGTTATAGAGAGAAGTAGACACAGAAAGAGACAGAGAGATCTTCCATCCACTGGTTCACTCTGCAAATGACTGCAATGGCCAAAGCGGACCTAATACAAAGCCAAGAGCCAGGAGTTTCTTGCAGGTCTCTCACATGGGTGCAGGGGCACAAGGGCTTGGGCCATCCTCTACTGCTTTCCCAGGTGAATTAGCCAGGAGCAGGAGTGGAAATGGAGCAGCTGGGACAACTGGCACCTATACGGGATGCCAGAGCTGCAGGCCCCGGCTTTCACCTGCTGCGCTCCTGTGCCACAGCACCAGCCCCTCGTGTATCTTTTATGTCCTTTAGAGTTTGAATGTGTATGTCCCAAACTTGGTCAGTTCTGAATGATGAAATTGAGTGTGCGCTCCTATTTGTCCCTTTATCCACTAGGTCATTAGGTCTGTTATCCTACAGAGGAGTAGCAGAACCTACAGCAAAGAAGTGGAACCTACACGGTGCGAGGAGTGTCTAACATTTTGATGATCATAATTTGCTTTTAACACACAGATGTTTTAAATGACTCTTGTAAATTTGTGTGTAATTTCTTTGGCATCTTTTAATTAAGTAGACAATATTCCTCAATAAAATACAACAATAAAGCTCTCTAGGGAGCCGCACGTGCTTGCCATCTGACGACCTCACGTCTTTTCCAGTTCAGCGTTTCCTCCAGTAGCCCGCGAAGTGATTTCTCCACGGCCCCGCTCCCCCAGCCCAGAACTGCACCTGCCTCCCACAGCCGTGAGGAGAACGCCATCCCTTCAACGAAGCACCCGGAGCCATGGCAGCCGCTGCGCACCCGGCCCCAGGCCCCAGCGTGGCACCTTCGGGCCGCCTCAGGCCAACACTCACGCGGTGTCCGCCGTCACCCCCAAAGCCAGGTCCTGCTGATGTTGCTCCGGGAGTGCTGAGCTGGGTCCCCAGCTGTCTGCCTCGCGTCCCAGGGTGGCGCCGCGTGGAGAGCAAACCTAACACCCCCTGCGCCTGAGGTGAGTCCCCGGGGGTCGCATCGCTGTGTGACCCCAGCCCTTTTAAGCAGAGGATACACACAGAGGGGTGGCTGTGGAGGAGACGCCGGAGACGCGTCTACAGGTCAGGAGGGGAGGTCTCAGGCAGCCAGCCCTGGCCACACCCTGGTCTCAGGCCCCCCCAGCTTCCGTGACTGGGCGAGGGTAAACGCTGGTGTTCGACCCCCGTGTTGGGTGCCTTGTCTCGGCCGCCTGAGCAGAACGCCAGGCTCCACTCCACAGCGAGGTCACAGAAAGCCCCCGACGGCCACGGCACGCAGGCTCCTGGGAGCCGGGCAGTGAGGACCAGAAGCGGCCCGGCAAGGCCGTATCCTTTTTCGGTGCGCTCCTCTCCCAAGGAGAAGATTTAAGTAGATTTCTGGAGTCACCAGTGTGCGTGTTCCACAGAGCCTGAGGCTGGAGCCGTGGCCTGGCCAGCGTCCGGGCAGGACCAGCGCCTGAGTGCCCTTCTCACCTGTTCACACCTATGGCCCTGAGGTCTGCTGCCCCTGGCCAAGGGGCTGCTTCTCCTGCCACGGCTTCCATGCTTCCTGCTACCCACGGACAGACGGCCACAGGCAGGATTGTGTGTGTCCCCTGTGGGACTCAGCTCCGGGGAGCATCCTTGCAGATGTGTTTTGTGGATGTGAGTGTGTGTACAGGAGTGCAGCCCCAGCTCAGGGCTCAGCAGAGGGGATGCCTACTTGAGATAAATGTGCATTTGAATTTTGATAAATGATACTGGGCTGCTCAGAGAAGCATCTTCCAGCCATACCCCTTGGTGGGCCCTGCCTGCCCTGGGCGTTTGCAGGTCTTTTAATTTTTCCTTAGTTACCTGACAAATAATAATCTATTGTTTCACATCATCTTTGTTTTGTTCCCTGGAGGTTGGATCCTTTTTCTTGGTTATTTGCTGTGCTTCCTCTTGTATGATTTGCCTGTTTATAGATATGGCCTGCTTATTTTCTCAGTTGGGACATTTGGGTTGCTTTGGGGAAATTTCACCTTTTTAGAAATGGATTCTTCAGCAGGCAGAAGGCAAGGAGCTGTCATGGTTTGTAATTTGTCTGCCTGTCTCTGTGCTTGCATCAGATGATTCTATACTCTGAGTTAAGTGCATCTGCTTCACTATTTTTAAAAGTTTTATTTATTTGGGGCTGGTGCTGTGGTGTAGCAGGTAAAGTCACTGCCTATGGTACCAGCGTCCCACATGGGCGCTGGTTCATGTCCCAGCCACTCCACTTCCAATCCAGCTCCCTGCTGATGTGCCTGGGAAGGCAGCGGAAAATGGCCTAAGTACTTGGGCCCATACACCCACGTGGGAAGACCTAGATGAAGCTTCTGGCTTTGGACTGGCCCAGCTCTGGCCATTGCAGCCATTTGGGAAGTGAACCAGCAGATGCAGGCTCTCTCTCTCTCTCTCTCTCTCTCTCTCTCTGTCTCTCTGTCTCCGCACCCCCCCACACACACTCTAAAAAAATTTTATATTTAATCGAAAGGCAGAGCAAACTACAGAGAGAGGGAGAGATAGATATCAGATAGATATCTTCCATCTACTGATTGACTTCCTTAATTCTCTGAAGGCCAGAGCTGGAGCAGGCACAAGCCAGCAGCCAGGAATCTTGATCTCCCACAAGGGTGGCAGGGACCGAAGCCTTTGAACCTCCTCTGCCGTCACCTAGGTTCTGTATTTAGCAGGAGATTGGCCTGGAAGCAGAGTCAGGACTTGCACTTAAGTGCCCAGGTGTGGGATACAGGGGCCCTATCCCACACATTGTCTTAACTGCTCTGCCAAACACCAGCCCCAAGTGCTTTAAAAAATAAAGAACTTTCCTTCAAAAACTATATTTTTTAAAAAGAATACAACAATAAATATGCAACCACCGAATGAATTACCTCAGGCAAAGCCTGTAACAGGGTTTCTTAACATCTTTTAATTTTTTTGTGCCAAATATTTCTTTCTTTGGGGATTTGTTCTGTACATGATATGCTTAGTAGTATCTATTGCCTCTACCTACTACATGCCAGCAGCACACTTCAAGATGCCACAACTGAAAACAACTCCAGACATTGCCAATTTTGTGCTGGGGGCAAACCACCTCCATTTGAAACCCCTGACCTACGGCATCTATGTCTTCATCCAAGGGTTTTTCCTAGTCATTTGGACAAATCATTAGGGATTAGGTTGGATTTTGGTATTGTCAGGTTGCAGTTGACTTTGAGAGAACCCAGAAAAAGTTTGGATTATGACTGTATCAGGAGCAGAGACAGATTCTTCCCTGTTGTCCAGTAATCCATGCACATTTTTTTATACTTTGTACTGTAAGGGAGAATTATGTAGATTTTTTTCTGCATGACTAAACCTTCCCAAGATTGTTATCTGTCTCTGTAGTTGTGCCAGACCTCAAAGGACAGGACAGTTATGGGGGAGGAAGCAATGGTTACCCTGGAAGGCCATGTTCCTGGAAGGCCATGTTCTGGGTAGAGAAATATAGCAAATGCTCATACTTGAATAATGTCATTGTATTAAAGCTTGATGAGAAGAAGGTTCAAGCTATTAGGAGTCAGACAAAGGGCAGGTGTTGTGGTGCAGTGGGTAAGCTGCCACATGGGATGCCTGCATCCCATATTGGAGTGCCAGTTGAGTCTTGGCTACTCTGTTTTGATCAACCATATTTAAAAGAGGATTTATTTATTTATTTGAAAGGCAGAGTTACAGAGAGGGAGAGAGAGGGAGATCATCCATCCATTGGCTCACTCCACAAATGACCACAAAAGTCAGAGCTGGCTCCAAATCCAGGATCCAGGAGCTTCTTCTGGGTCTCCCACATGGGTGCAGGGGCCCAAGCACTTGGACCATCTTCCACTGCTTCCCCAGGATATTAACAAAGAGCTGGATCAGAAGTGGAGCAGCTGGGACATGAACCAGTGCCCATATGGGATACAGGCACCACTGGTGGTTATTTTACCCACTATACTGTAGCAACGCCCCAATCAGACATTTTTGATAATTCATCCTGGGAGGTAGCAGATGATGGCTCAAGTGCTTAGCCTCCTGTGACCCAAGTGGGAGACCATATTGAGTCTGGATTCCTGGCTTCATCCCTAGTCAGTCTCTCTCTCTCTCTCTCTCTCTCTCTCTCTCTCTTTCTCTCTTTCATTTTGCCCTTCAAGTATATGGAATTAAATAAACAGAAAGGTCAGACAAAGGGAGTAGCAAAAATCTAACACAGAAACCATTGGTATTTGCTTCACCTTATTTTATTTGGTCAGATTTATTGAGATATACCTTACATAAATACAGTTACATTTATTCATGAAAATTTGTGTACATTTCTATGAGTTTTGAAAAAGGGATAGAGTTGTATACTCATTCATAAACATTATGTATGATAGCTCTGTTCTCTAAAATTTCCACAACATCTGCAGCACAAGGCATGGGAAATTTCCGTCATGTCAAGTTTCCACTAACCCATGATTAAATGGGTTACATTGTCAAAAGAATTGCAAGACAGTGTTAATATATATCAGCAGAAATGTGGAGCATAGAGTAGATTTTAACAATATTGGACCAGGGAGAACTTGCTGATGTAAGATCAACTACTAGCACATCCATTTCAGGTTTTATATTAGCTCATACAAGCTGGAAGATGTCTCTAACACCTCACTTGGTAAATTGACTAAAGTTTGGGCTCTTAGTGGCCTATCATCATTAAAAGTTAGATGCCTTGCTTTTACTGCTGTGATATAATGTGTAGAAGAGGACCCAATAGCTCAAGTAGATAGGAATGTGGGACTTGATTTATCTTATGTGAACTATGCAACTCTCTCCCAAACTGTATTACACAAGAAGATCCAGAAGATTCTTTCTTCATTAAATTAATGAGAAATACATTAGTTGCATAGTATCTACATTCTTTTTTTTTTCTTCTCTTTTTTTTTCAAAGGTCTTCCTTCCATTGGTTCACCCCCCAAATGGCTGCTATAGCTGGCACTGCACCAATCCGAAGCCAGGATCCAGGTGCTTCTTCCTGGTCTCCCATGCAGGTGCTGGACTGTAAGAGGAGCAGCCAGGACTAGGACTGGCTCCCGTATGGGTACTGCAGGCGAAGGATTAACCAAGTGAGCCACGGTGCCGGCCCCATACATTCTTAAAAGCTCTTCTTTGCAGACCAGGCATGATGATAGGAAATGCCATGCTTGAGATGGTCTTCCTGATTTGAGGGATAGCAATTGGATCCAAGAGTATCAGAGGCCAGATAGCAGTACTGAACCACCAAAGACATGGTGTCCATACAAAGAAGCAGGGATCTACAGGCAATTGACATGATTTCATCCACTGAGAACCTTGGCAATGATTGCTTGATCATGGTACCTAAGGAAAGAAATAGATGGGAAGCTTTCTGCAGTGTTGCTTAATGTGGAGGGGAAAACCCTATGTGTGGTAGCCAAAACCATGATTGGAGTCTCCATTGTGTAAAGTCACAGCCACTCACCCCATTTCCAGACATATGTCTATTCATAGACTGAGAGATTTTTGATTGCCAGCAGTATACAATGTACCTAGTCCTCCAACCCTTCCCCAAATGTGCCTGCAAGCATTTACTAGAATGACATTTACTAGAGTGACCAGTGTACACTGGGGAAAAGGAAGTTCCCAGTACTTCGCAGGATTAATAGACACTAGCTTTTCATTGATAACAATTTCTAATGACCCAAAGACCCGTGTGGACTAAGTGGAGATTATGGTTGACAGGTGACAGATGGATTCTGGTGGATCCTGTTGATCATGAATAACTCTGGTTGTTTTCTCAGTTCCTAACTATATAATTGGAGTGGGTATGTTAACAATTGGAAGAAATCTCATCACCAACTCACTGACCCATGTGTTAAGGACCGTTTTGGTAGGAGGGATAAGTTTAGTTCTCTAAGACTTCTACTGTATTCTAAGATTGTGAATTAGAAATAACACAGAAGCCCTGGGATAATTCAGATGCTAAGATCACAAAAAAAGATGTGAAAGAAGCAGGAATGGTGATATCTAATATATTGCCGTTTAACTTAACAATTTGGCCTGGGCAGAAGAAGTCAGATGGACTTTTTAAATGTGAATGATTATAAATATAATCAAGGGATAACTCAGTTGCTGCCCCAGATACACAATCTTTAGTGAAATAAATCAACACAGGTCCCTGGAAGTTGGCTTGCAGCTATTGACCTAATTCCTTTTTCTGCCTACACTTTTCAAGGACCACTGGGGATTTTATCTGGAAGGGTCAGTGGTACACTTTCACCATGTTACTTTGGAGTTACATCAATTTGCCTTCATTCTGTACTAATAAAATTCACAGAAATTGTGATCCTCTTGCTATTCCACAAAATACCACACTGCTTGACTACACTGACAAATTTTGCTAATTGGGGCTGTTAACTAGTAAGAAGTAATGACTCAGACACCTTTACATGTAAGACATGATATGAGTACCTGCTAAGACATACAATAAGACTACAGGATGAAGGCTGGACCACAAATATTCAGGTACTCGTTACTTCAGTGAAGTTTCTGGAAGTTCAGTGATGTCATGTATGTTATGATATCCCTTCCAAAGTTAAGGTGAGTCCCATACCATTTACCACAATGAATAGGCACAATACTTGAGAAATCTTTTTGGACATTATAGGAAATATATACATCACAATTGAGTGTTCAAGCTAATAAAAAAAAGATTAGATGACTAAGAATACAAACAACTTTGGGAATAAAGTTTTGACTCACTTTGCCAGGTGAATAACCTCAACTAATTGAAATTTGGTTGAGGATGAAGAAGATATGAAACAGGTGTTCTAATATGGATATTAAACCTTATATAGGTTACCACAGATTTTTTTTCTTTTTTTGTTTTTTTTAAAGACTTATTTATTTGAAAGAGTTACATAGGGAAAGGCAGATAGAGAGAGAGGTCTTCCATATAATGGTTCACTCCCCAATTGGCCACAATGGCCGGAGCTGCACCAATCCGAAGCCAGGAGTCAGGAGCTTCTTCCAGTTCTCCCACGTGGGTACAGGGGCCCAAGCACTTGGGCCATCTTCTACTGCTTTCCCAAGTCATAGCAGAGAGCTGGATCAGAAGTGGAGCAGCCAGGTCTTGAATCAGCATCCATACGGGATGCCAGCACTTCAGGCCAGGGCGTTAACCAGCTGTGCCACAGCGCCGGCCCCTACCATAGTTATTAAATATGGTAACCTTCACTCTGCAACTGGACAGATACTGGTATTTTTGGGTTCCACAGAAAGCTGTTCGTGAAAGCTTTCAATTATGCCAACCAAGACAATGGTAGCTTTGCATGTTTGCTTAATTTTTCATTTTTGACTTTATAAGTGATTGGGTATTAGCTTCACTTTGCAGCCTGTTAGTGGTAATATTTAAGGAAATTGGGACTAAATTTAAGGCATGATTAATACAAATATTAATGGTAATCTCAATAGTAACTATAACAACTTTGAGTCTCCTAATTTGGGAGAAAAGGTGAGAAATACAGTTGTAAGAAAAAAATAGCATCTTGTTAGGTAGAAATATTACTTCCTTCTGCATAGGAATTAGTATATTTACTAAAGTACATATACAAGCTGCATAGTAAAAGCAGTAGGCTTGGCTACTTAACTCTGAATTTACCCTTTTGCCTACTCTGTGGAAGTGGATCTGGGTCCTAATAAATATTTTTTCTTTTCCAGCATTCACAATGGTAAATTTTGCCAAATGAGAGGCAATGGAACAACAATGCAAGAGAGAAAGCACTTGCTTCTTGAAGCAGTGCACTTGCTCCCCAGTGCCCTGTAGTATGCACGGTTTCTTCACGGTCAGTCTGGCTGCTGCAGGAAATGCAGCTTCCCCAGCACCCAACTCTGGCAGTGAACCCAGATTCTCTACTTCTCACTTCCTGAAGTGCCTGGAAGTCAGCGCCCAAAGGCCTGTTGTATGTGATAGGCTTACAGTGGACTGATTATTGTATAATTTTTATTAATATAAAGAGAACATGCATTTATGTCATGCATTTTATGGGTACAATTCTAAGAAGATAACCATACTCTTCCTCCCTCCTTCTTTCCCTCTCTGAATCCCCTCCTTCCTTCTTTCCTTTCTTTTTTTGGTTTTTGCAAAAACATAATTTTAGGCCACTCTATAATCACAGGTTTAATGTGCTACTAACCATAATATTCAACAAGTTAAAAAAAAATAGGAAGACCACAGTTCCACACGAGTGTAAACAAGGGCTAAAAACAACAATCAAATATCAAGATGTCCATTTTGTTTCTATACATTTTTGTAGTCTACATTAACTACTGCGTATCAGAGAAAACATGATATTTGTCTTGGGACTGGCTTATTTCACTAAGCATATTGGTTTCCAGTTGCATCCATTTTGTTGCCAAAGACAGGATTCTAATGCGACACCTCCATATAACCAATTTTTCCTGATCTGCTGGATAGTAGCTGTCTGGCCACACCTGGGTTACACTGGTACAATGCCACAGAAGCTCTTTTGCCATCTGGTAAGGCACATCTATGCCCTCTCCAGCCAGGCCTTAAATTTGGTCTTCGGGGTTGGTGAGAAGTCAATACTGTTCCTTGGATGCTCTGTCTCAGCCATAGGCATTAACTCCTTATATCTGCAAATCCTGTATTCTTCAGAATTCTTTTTTATTTCTTACTAACTAATCCTTTATTTCAATGGCAATTATAATTAGTAATTTTTTAAAATAAATAAATAAAATAAGAAAAATTTATTTATTTGAAAGTCCGTGTTACAGGGGTTGGGGGAGAGAGAGAGAGAGAGAAAGATTGATCCTCCAACCACTGGTTCACTCCCCAGATGCTGCAATGGCCAGTGCTGGGCCAAGCTGAAGCTGGGAGCCAGGAGCTTCATCCAGGTCTCCTACGTGGGTAGCAGGAGCCCAAATGTTCGAGCCATCTTCTGCTGCTTTTCCCAGGCCATGCTTAGCAGGGAGCTGGATTGGAAGCATAGCAGCCGGGATACAAACCCATGCCCATACAGGATCCTGTTGCAGGATGGCAGCTTTACCTGCTGTGCCACAGTGCTGGCCCCATGATTAGTAATTCTTTGGAGGAAGCTTTACCTATTCAAATTAGCATGGTTTCTCTCTCCTTACTAGGTTTATGCTAATTTGAAAGGTGGTGATACTGAATGGTCAAGACAAAGTCTCTCTGGGTTTAAATCCAAGCTTTATCATTTGTTTGCTGAGTGGCCTTTAGCAATTTACTTAATCTGTATATATTTCAGTGCCCTTATCTATAAGAATGTGGATAGCTACAGCATTCCTTTCGCAGGTCTGTTATTCCTAGTAACTTACCTGAATACATTATTGTTATGCATTATCTGGTGTATATTATACTATTTGGTATATATTATGCATTGTCTGGCGGATAGCAATTACTTTGTAAGAAATAGCTGTGATGATTCTTGAGACATAGCAACATTTATGAGGCTTCTTGTAGTTCTCTAGGACGACATATTCCATGCATTAACATCTGCTGGTGGTAACTCCAGGATGCAGAGTCTGTGTCTCACTAATGCAGGATCTGTAAGCTTCTCTCTCTCCTCATCCATGCCAGGAAAGAAAGATTTTATTTCTGGTTTGCGGGACAGGGCAATCATTATAACTACCTCTTCCATGAAATTTTTTTTCTAAATACTTAAATGACATTTCCTCTTTCATCTCTTCTGTGCTATACTAAGTTATCCAGAGTGCTTAGGTTTTGTGGAATATAAGCCAAGGATAGCTTACATGTTGCCTTTAGCCTCTGCCCTACCAAATTAGGCAATGATTCAAGGTTTTCTCAAGTGCTTAAGTAGAAAAGGACAAAATATAAATAAAAGTGGGAAGAAAATAGCAAATATAGGTTAACACCAAATATTATGAATCAGTTATTGATTAATGGGTTAATACTTGTGATGATGAGGTATAGGTAATTTGAGATGCGATTCTTGTGCAAAATAAAGAGGTCTAGTTCAAATAAAATAAAAATTCTGAAGAAATAAAGAGACAGTCAAAGGAAAACTTAATGGAACTGTGTGTAAATTACTTCGAGAACTCAGAAAGAAGGGCCGTGATAATAAGGCAAGGATAAAATTCACTGTGAGAATTTTCATATACTTGTTTGCTGTGGTTTTAATATGATTTGTCCCCTTGAACTCATACAGGAGCTCATCTCCAGAGTCTTACGTTAATGATGCTCAGAGGTTGGAAATGTAATCCAGTATTGCTGTTTGGAGGTGGAGCCAGTGGGAAGTGATTAGGTTAGATTAGGTCGTTAGGGTGGGGCCCCCACAACTGAAATACAGTGGCTTTATAAGGAGAGGGACAGAAAGCATAGAGACAGAGTTTTCCACACACTCCTGCCCAGCTGTGACACACAAGAGCCTGTACCATTGTGTTTGGACCTTGGATCTCCAGAACTGTGAGCCAAAAATAAAATTCCTCTCTTTATAAAGTAACTCACCTCAAGTATTTTGTTATGATAATAAAAAACTACCTAATACATTGTCCAACTTTTTCTCTTCCAGACAGATGCTTAACTCAAGGAATAAATAATATGCATTGCAAAAATATATTTAAAGCTTAGTTGGAGCTCTAACTTGAAGAATAACACCAAGAAAAAATTTGGCACTTCAGCAAGAGTTGAGTGGGTTGGATTGTGGCTGAGTCTCTTGAGATTTTGAATGCAGTGTTTTGAACTGTCTGAGATTTCAAGTCATCCATGTAGCACAAATTAGTATTTTGTGCTATAAAATCTTGTGCTACAAATTTGGCTATATCAGGCATAGTGGACAGCAAATGCCAGTTATTATATCCTTAAATACCTTGATTTCTACACTGTTGTCCACAACTTTACACACAAAAGAACTCTATTGATGCAAGTCTCTTTACACAAAACAGCTAAAACTGTGTCAAAGTCAAACAAAACAGTGATGTGTGTGAAAAGCACTCAGTGCATGTGGGAGGTAGACTAACGCCCCCTCCCTCTCCAGCCAAATCTGTCCATACTCTCACTGAGGGAATCCATTAATAGGTCACCTTTTATGGCAAAGGGGAATTGGGTTGCAGGTGGAATTAAGGCTGCTAATGAGCTGAACTTAAAATAGGGAAATGATCTTGGACTATCCTGGTTGGACCCAGTGTGATTACCGGAGTCCTTAGAAAAGGCAAAAGGGAGACAGATTTCTGGTGAAGTCTGATTGATGTGAAATTGGATTGTGCACTGCCCTTTTACAGGGCGGGAGACCCCACAATTGTGCCAGAAAGGAAGGAGTGCCTCTTCACTACACCGTGGTTAGGGAATAGGGGTCGTCTCCCCAGAGGAAAGATGGAGGACTGCAGTGCCAGACAAACACGGTAAAATTCCCTCGCTCCACCCAAAGTCCATTTCAGCCAAGCATTCCTCCAGGTCACATAGAAGGATGAAATGTGTGGAGAACCAGACCGGAATCAAGTGATAATAAAGAAGTGTTTAAAATGGGTTTTGTGTTTGCTGGTTTTGCTTTATTTCTTGAAATGGAATTAAGGTTCTCTCTGGGGGAAAAAAAAAAAAGAAGCAATAAAGTTAGAGACAGAAATACAGAGAGAAGTGGGGGAAAGAGGAAGAAGGAGAAGAGGGAGAGGGGAGAGAAGGAGAGGGGAAGGGTGGGAGGGAGGGAGAGAGAGAATGAATATCCAATGACTTCATTTCTTCTTGGTTGTTGTACTCTTGATTCTTGGCTGTTTCCCCAGGGGCAAGCAGCAAGGTCTGTTATTTAAGCATCTCCCAACGTGGATTTCTGTTTGGATGCAGTATCTTCGGCAGGAGCCATTTGGGCGCTCACAGATCTCCTTGAGGTTGCCTCTGACTGCACATGGAAGTGGGTGATTGTAATCATTCATTAGTGTCCCTGAAGGTTTAATTGAATCATATGGGGAGGGAGGACATTGTCAGGAGACAATGTTGTCTGCGTTTTTGTTGTTGTTATTTGATTTTTTAAAGATAACTCTTTAAAATCTGATGTCACACAAAACTTGAATTTGGGGCATTCTTGAAATTGGGTGCCCTTAAATAACAAAAGGCTGAAGCTGAATAGTTCTCCCCACTTTGGAAGTTCTAGAGCAGGCACAGTCCATTGTTCATCTTACTCCTTCTTGTCTGCTAAACTGATGACACAGAACTCTTTGACATCATAGCTTTTACTGCTGATTTTCCTGGGGTAGAAGAACGTTTTTAGAGAGAAAAAATATGTCCCTGATAGACAGATACATAGATGAGTGCATATGTGCACGGATATATGAGGGGGCTTCAAAAACTTCATGGAAAAATGAACCTAAAAGATAACTTGATTCTGGTACAAAAAATTGAAAACCATAGTTTTTTCATAACACATTTTCCATGAATATTTTGAGAATCCTTCATTTATGATAGATTATTTTACATATGTATCCTTGAAAAGTGGAACTCAACTATATATCTAAAAGATAATAGTTTTCAAGGGAATTGGGAGGCAAAATGTTTTTCTGAAGAAGGAAACAGTATTCATATATACTTTATAAGCCAATATATCAGTATTTGTTACATCCTCTCACTCCCTTCTCTTACTCCTCATCTCTCTGGCACTAGTCTCTGAGGTTGCAATCTTGCTCCAGATACCACTGCATACATTAGGTGTGAAACATTCAAGTTCCTCTTAAATATTGAACAAACATACTTGTTTAAAATATTGAATAGCATTTTATTTATGTCATAAAATATTACTGTTCTGCATGTGGGCCACACACATTGAGGAGCCCTGTCTCAAAAGTGGTTTAATACTGAGCAGTCTCATAATGAAACAGAACACCCCTTTTCCATGACACCTTCTTAAGCTCTTCAGGGACAGCAAGAGAGGTATCAAAACCAGAACTTATAGTCTCAAAGAGAGGTATCAAAACCAGCACTACAGTCTCTTTGTTCTGGAATACAAAGGTCAATTACTGAATAGCTTCAAATCAATATAGGAGTTTATTATTTATTATTCAAAAAATGTCAAAATTACATTGAACTGAAATCTGAATGTATTAAATTGAATTGAACCTTTCAATATACATAAAATAATTAGTAATGTAATGGATGTAATGACCAAATATGAGACATCATAGTTCTACCTAAAATGCTAATTGATAAATAATTTTAAGGGAATAATTTTGTTTAAATCAATGATCATTCTAAGTGTCGAGTGAATCCTTGGGCTTTATATCTCTTATCTGTAACTAGTTGACTACTATTTGTGCATAGGCCCCATTTACCTTGGGCTAAATTTGGCTTATTGCAGCTAGAAGGGTTCTGAGATCAGTGTATTACAGAAGGTAAACTGACATGTGGCCATGATGTGTGACAAGTCACTCTTGAACATCCCTCTATCATAGAACTTTTCTCATTCTACTATGGTTGTCACTTCCTCACCCCACTTCACTTCTTGGTGATAAATTCCTTGAGGGCAAGAATTACATCTTATTCTTCTCTGTACATGCACATACACACAATTACCAGAATTCAATTCATGTATTAGTATATAATAGGTATTCAGTAAATGATTGTGCAATTATTAGTTAAGATTTTCATCCTTTAACACGCTTGTACGGAAATAGGTTGTTACTCTCAGTTCACATGTCTTGGAATTAATTATGTGTGGTATTTTGCTGCAGTTGGCTATGTTGAGCACTAAGTTTTCAAATCATAAGAGAACTTTGTAAAACTAACATGTCATTGCTCATTTGTAAGAATTCAAGTCACATTAGGGTATTTTTTAAAGTTCTTTGCCAGTGAACCTTGTACATCACACATTGTGGGCACACTGTTATTTCTGTTTGCTTTAGAAACGAAAGTGAGAGTTGCATTGAACATCATGGTTTATCTTATCTAATCATTTGCCTAATAGATGAGAAAATGAGGTGGAGGGAAATGAAGCAACTTGCCCAAGACACCTAGTGATCTAGTGAAGGAGGTGATAGAGACAAGCTAAAGCTTGTGTCCTAACTCCATTCTGCTTTCTCCTCCTTCCCCCTCCCTGTGTCTTCTACTCTGCACTGTCCCCTCCAGCTTCCCTCCAAAAAAAAACCTGCAATGTCCACCGAAAGGCAATCAGAAGGACCTCATCCTTCAGGCAGACTTGTGTCTATGTTAGTGTCCTGTTTTCTTCTATAGTTTCATTTGATTCCGTTTGGCTTTTGCCTCTGCTCTCCCACTAAGTTACTTTATCTCTTTCTTTGAGTGGTAGTGAAAACATAAAAATGAGTTAGATTTTCCAGATTGGAAAGTTTTAAAACTTGGTGAAAGGCATTCATTTTCCAGGGATGTGGATGCTCAATATGTATTTTAAAATAGTTTAATAGGTTTTGCTCATCACACTTGTATGTTTACTAAGGGTGACTGTTCAGTAATCAAATGGGCCTTTACTAATCAGATGGGCCTTTAGCAATGCCAGACTGACAGTTATCTTTTAAGTTACAGTCACCATTTTGTGTACTCCCAAGTTCGTATGATTAGATATGGTTTCACTTTTACCCAGCCCTCGGAGGGTAATAGGAAGGAGGCAGCACAATAGACACTACAGTAGAATATAAATCCAAAAAGTAAAGACAAAGCCATTACTGTTATATTTAACTCACTCTTTCTTCTTGGGAGAGGCATTCACATTTCAGGGTCTAAATTTTTTTTTCTCTATAAAATACAAAAATGGACTAAGTCATCTTTAAGACCCTTTCAAGTCTTTTCATTGAATGATTTTGTAGTACACTATCTGCAGCTGTCTTAGCGTCTCAGCTTGTTACAACAAGGCTAACTCTTTTGTTAAAAATATTTTTACTTGTTTAAAAATATTTATTCTGGCCGGCGCCACGGCTCACTAGGCTAATCCTCCACCTTGCGGCGCCGGCACACCGGGTTCTAGTCCCGGTCGGGGCGCCGGATTCTGTCCCGGTTGCCCCTCTTCCAGGCCAGCCCTCTGCTGTGGCCAGGGAGTGCAGTGGAGGATGGCCCAGGTGCTTGGGCCCTGCACCCCATGGGAGACCAGGAAAAGCACCTGGCTCCTGGCTCCTGCCATCGGATCAGCGCGGTGCGCCAGCCACAGCGCGCTGGCCGCGGCGGCCATTGGAGGGTGAACCAACGGCAAAGGAAGACCTTTCTCTCTGTCTCTCTCTCTCACTGTCCACTCTGCCTGTCAAAAAATAAAAAAAAAATATTTATTCTTCCTTTCCAAAACAAGAAAACATTTTCAAGGTGATTTATGAGAGGTTCAGTGATTCTCTAATACATCCTTTCTTCACAATGGTGATGTCACATGATGCAGTAGCTTGACCGCAACCATGGGGATACAGTTACAAACCAGCCTGTCATGCATTCTTAAACCCATGTGGAGTATGGGATATAATACATACTTCATACAAATGGAAACACACACACACACACACACACACACACTTACCAAAGGAAAGGTGCAGATGAAAACCTTGGACCAACAGCTCACTCTTCGTGCTAAACGTATCTCATGATTTTCCTTTCAGAGCTTGCACCCAAAATCATCTCCCTTGAGGCTTAGTGCCTAGACTTTCTAACTCTGTTACTTTTGGCTTTCAGCTGTCTTTTAATCAGGTGTTATTTATTTCATAGCTCTCACCAATGAAGTATCTCCTTCATCTCATGGCAATGTTCGGTTTTAGGGAATTACTGACTTTTCCATAGACTGTTCAGCAGTGAAAGTGGCCCATGCGTTTTCAGGAGTCAAGGGGCATTGTAGGGTTTGTTCTTTGTACACCTGCTTCCTAGAAAGGGCCCAACAAACAGTGGATGGTCAATAAATATCTAATAAACTGAACTGGTATTCAACTTCACTTCCCTCTCCCACTTCAGTCTCTCCATTGTGCTTCTTCCAGATTGTTTTCCTGAAAAAACACTGCAATTTCCTCACAGTCTACCCTCATCCCCTAAACCTGTAATACTATGCAGTCCCTCAAAACACAGATGTAGAAAGGAAAGTGCCTTTCTACAAATATTATAACAAAAAATCAATTGTTCCTGAAAATATCAAAGAATTTTCCACATTGCCATATGCCTATGACCACTGTCCTACTCTTCCCAACTCTTAAGGTCCTGGATTCTCAGGAAAAGGTAAAATATGCTACCTGATGTAGAACAATAATTTCTTATTCTTCCATAGATCTACACATTCAGGAGTTCTAGGAAATGTCCTGATCTATGCTGATCGATCACTTCCTTTGGTAAAGGAAGTACCTCTGTGAAGGTGACTTATCCCTACGATTCATGTGTTTATGCTGAATGCAGGAGGAAACTATTGCGGGATCATCTCTGGTTCCTGTGCTTTAGTTCTACTTGATCAGACAAGATATGTATGGGAAGAGGTATATTTAGGGGTTGGGATGAAGCCTTAAAGGACAGAGTCAAGCCCGACGGGCCAGCAGTTTTGAGGGTAATGTGTTGGAAGGTAATGTGTGAAGGACTCCAGCAGTCCTTTCAAGGAGATTTCCCCAACCAGTCCTTTCGCCTGCCTCACTGTAGATTTGGCACAGCTCTTACACCAATGTCTTAGGATAACAGTGGCTAGAGGACAGTGGCTAGAGGAATTCTGGAAACCAAGATTTAGTAGCATAATGCCTGTATTTATGTTACCGAGTTTAGAAGCTGTTAATAAAGATGCCTAATTAAATTCACACGTACTGATGTAGTAAAGAGGGTTTTAAGCACTTGAAACATCCTTGGTTTCATTTCATTTAAACGACAGCTGCTATGGAGAACTAATGAGCCAGGTGGCTGCAGTCTCACAGCCTACAGGTAGGTCGCCCAGGTTTCTCATTAGACCCCCTTTTCGGGGCACAGGTAACAGTGATTTTGCTTTGTATACCAGGTTCCCTAAGGTCTCAGGCACTCTACTCCTACCAAAGCTTCTACAAAGTTTATTTTGTTACCTGGCAGAACTTGGCTCATAAAGAAGAGGATGGTGAAGAAGAGGGCAGCTGTTCTCATGGCTGAAGAAAGAAGAACGCCTGGCTTCACTTCCAGGAGGCGGAGAAAACTTCCGACCGTCCTGGCTGTCCAGCATCAGTGGAATGTCTTTGGATAATAAGTTTCCTTCTGTATCTCATTAGGGGTATCCATGGACAGCAGTCTTCTATATTTGCAGGAGGACCTCTGTGGGAAGACTGAGCGTTCTTGTTTTGTTGAACACTCAGTCCATTAGAAGGATGTGGCTGCACAGTTTTGACCAGGAAACCTGGTTAAATAGGAACATAAACTGCCAACCTTTTGGCAACAGATTAAAGCTTATGAACAAATAGGCATCTATATGAAGTTAAAAATGAATTAGGCTATGTTGGGAAAATAAGTTGGTTAGTGGCTAGATATTTAGTAAGTGATTATTGATAATTCACCCTGCTGATAATTAGTCACCCTGCTCACTCCTAGTCTGAACTGCCACAGTGCTTTGCTTATGGTATGGTGCTTATCTCGCTGTGTGAATGTGTGAGCCTCTTGCTTGCTAGAACCAAATGGTACTCTTCAGAGGTGAGGAAGGAAATGAAGCACTGGTCATTTATTCTCAAATCCTCCTCATCAAGTGATCAGGTGGAACAACGCAGAACAGGTAGGAAGTCTGCCTTTGAGTTCTAAATCTCTAGATTTGCTAGCAACTAGGTCTGGATATAGGCAGGAAGTTTTTCTTCCTTAAATATATACATAAGGAATATATATATTATATGCAATATACATATATATATATATATATATAATTAGATCCAGCCCAGGAAACTCAATTGTTACCATGCATTAAGCCAATTTTACAACACACTTAGCCCCATTCCATGACATTTTATTATTTTTTAAACTGCACAAGAATTTGTGTCAAACAATATAAACCTTCTTAGTTACACCAGCGTACAATTTGAATGACAGCAGCAGTAGCAGTTTGTTTTCCTTTCATTTAAATTTGTTTCTACATCATCGAGAACTAACACTGGCTCCTTCCACTCTCCACTTTGCAGTACACTAGGAGAGGGCCAACTTTGGTCCTAGACGATACTTGCTCATAATGTCTGAATTTCCTGCAGCAGAAAAGGAAAAGGTTGGGAGAGAATGGCAGGGAAACATAGAACCCCACCTTTCTACTTTTAACCTACCAATATTTTAAAGAACCATTAGTTGGTTAATCGAGGTTACTAAGAGCAAAAATTAATTTGAATCAATTGGTAATCTAACAAAACAGTTAAAGATTTTAAGAAACTATTACTGAAACTGCTTTATTGTTCTATCATGTATGTGTTAAGTGCATGTGTTGGACCTTCTGGTATGTGTTTTCATAAGTTGTTATTTAACAGTTAAAACTGTTTGCTAAGTTTTCATTTGATATTAAGTTATTGTCAGTAGGCGATCTGGGAAGCCTGGCTTGTTCCCTCTTTCTCTATTCTCTTCAAGATAGGAAATTGATTCTACTCTCAAGGACTCTCCAGTATGTAGTTTGACCTTTAGACCTTATAAAAGGAATGGCTAACATTTTCTGTAATAATAGCATACCCAAAAAGAGAGCTTAAATTATAATTTCACAGTTAGATTTACTTTGCCATGGGCACAGTAAACAAGTAAAACCTCCCTTTCAGACCAAACAAAGGGAGAGAAAGTTTTAAAGTGAGGACGTAGCTTTCCTCAAGGACATTGTCCACCTCACAAAAAACCACTATCAGATCATGCCTGTGATTATAGACTTCTAGTTTAGGCCACTAAAGATTAGCGATGGGACTGAGCGCCCTTGACTTGCATTCTCTTAAAGGTTTCCTCTGGTTTAACTCCGGTGTTTGGCGTGTTTTGTGGCGGCTTTACATTAACAAACTGCATTATATCTCAGTAAGAACTCTGAGTCGACACGATGATTGTGTTAAATTGCTTAGGAATATTTTTAATTTTTTTTTGGCTAGGAGATTAATTGCCCCCTGAGCCTTAGTCAGGATCAAATGCTTAAATCCTTTTATTAAGTACAGTGACCATTATTAATACTTCATATTTGCTGTCATGCTGTTAGTATTTTGTGTATAGACATCCTCCATCAAATTATTTGAATTTATGGAAAACAGTCAAACCAGGGATAGTGTTACAGATTGTATTTGAGGATTCCCCAATTTGACCATTACCGAGTATCCTCCCGCTTCTTAAGCAACACTGCCATCTTGTGGCTAACTCCATCTATTTCTCAGGGCAACTTGCAAGGTTAAATGAACTAGAGAGATGCTAATACCATCAGATTGGAATTGATTTATATCCCTAGAATTTCCTCCAATTTTGGATCAAACTGGTTGGGGGGAAGATGTCATCCAAGGAAATTTTACACCTTTGGTTTCCAATAACCAATGTCATTTTTTATTAGATTACTACCTTTGGCATTCAGTGAAGAAAAGCTGAATTTATTAAGGAAAACATTAAGAAAAATAATTTCTACCAAAGCTTCTCTATTAGCCCACAAATTCCAAATGCTGTCATGCTCAAGTTGGGTTGTATTTGACTCTTTCCTGGAGCTTTTTAGAACTGGCTTTTGAAATTAGGATATGAAAAGCAATTTCTCCGAGCAAAGAAAAAGAGGAGGTTTTAAATTTTTCAGTTAGAGTTAGGCAATTTCACATCAACCCAAGAAAGGTCAGAAGTTGTCACATCCCATGAAGGCTGGCAATGTGCAGCAAAGGAGTGTCAGACACATCAGGATACAGGATGAACACAAAGAGATCTTGGATCAAAGGTAACCCTTTTTTTTTTTTTTTTTTTTTTTGGACAGGCAGAGTGGACAGTGAGAGAGAGAGAGAGAGAGAGAGAGAAAGGTCTTCCTTTTGCCATTGGTTCACCCTCCAATGGCCGCCGCGGCCGGCGTGCTCTGGCCAGCACACCGCGCTGATCCAATGGCAGGAGCCAGGTGCTTCTCCTGGTCTCCCATGGGGTGCAGGGCCCAAGCACCTGGGCCATCCTCCACTGCCCTCCCGGGCCACAGCAGAGAGCTGGCCTGGAAGAGGGGCAACCAGGACAGAATCCAGCACCCCGACCGGGACTAGAACCCGGTGTGCCGGTGCCGCAAGGTGGAGGATTAGCCTAGTGAGCCGCGGCGCCGGCCAAAGGTAACCCTTCTAAGATGAAGTTGCCTTAGAAAGACAGAGCGCACTCTCTCTCTCTCTCTCTCTCGGCCGGCACCCCTGGGTTCTAGTCCTGGTTGGGGCGCCCCATTCTGTCCCGGTTGCTTCTCTTCCAGTCTAGCTCTCTGCTGTGCCCCGGGAAGGCAGTGGAGGATGGCCCAGGTCCTTGGGCCCTGCACCCGCATGGGAGACCAGGAGGAAGCACCTGGCTCCTGGCTTTGGATCGGCACAGCGTGGCCGTAGCGGCTATTTGGGGGGTGAATCTGCGGAAAGCAAGACCTTTCTCTCTCTTTCACTATGCCTGTCTGGGAAAAAAAAAAAAAAAAAAACAAAAAAACCTCTCTTGCTGGCCAGTAAGACTGTTCAGCCCAACACAGCAGTGGAATAGGTGAGACCCGGGTTTCCTAGAGCTTTCCATTACACAACCTGCCTACTGTGATCCCATAGTGAGGGCCCCAAGAGTCTGCCTACTGTGATCCCATAGTGAGGGCCCCAAGAGTCTGACATTGCTCCCACTCTCCAAATGACTTTAAAAGGACCCCAACCCGCCCTGATACTATGCAGTCATGGCTCCAAAATGTGTGCATTTGCATTCTAACTTCCTTCAAATGAGTCTCCAGTCTGAGTAAAGCTCTAAAAGTGAAACATCAAGAATTTGCCAATAAAGCCTGAGTGGGTGTGGAGGACTTTGTGGGGGAGGGCCCTCAAAATGACTTTGTATAGAAAACAGATTCTCCACACTCAATTGTGCGTCTTCTCTGGTGCCAATCCATGCCTCCTTCCTCAGCATGAGTGCAGAGGCCTTGGGACCCTGCTTGTCAGGCTCTTCGCAGCTTTCAAGAGGCACCTGCTATTCCACTGTATGCTCCAATGAACTGGAAAACCTCCTGTTAGAGCCCTGAGTTATCACATGCTGCTAAGTTTGGGTTTCCAGGTGACAGTGCCAGGGAAAACCCAGACTCAACACACTATCAACCTTATGGACTGACTAGGAGGGGACTTCGAAACAGTCACAGGGAAATAGAATTTAGCACTGTTTATTTCTATGTGAAAATTTTGAAATTTATGTGGTTTTTCCTAATATGCAGTTTTCCATGAACTTTTTGGAGACACTTCCTATTAGCTCCCAAACTACAGGGGGTTACCAGTCAGAGTCCCCTTTTCAGGGGTGCACACGGCTGCGGAGAGCTGGGAGCATTTTCTCCACAGCTGGAAGTCTTGCTCACCGTTGCACCTCCTGGGCCTCACATGGTGCCTGGAACATCATTTAACAAAGCATCAGTGCTTCTCAAATGCATGAATGAGGAGTGAACAAATAACAGTTTTCCATTATAACTGCAAGCTAGTGACCCAGAGAGCTGGGCCAACCTACTATTCTAAAGACATGGCTCTGAAACGTGTCACTAACTCTAAAAGACAGGAGTAAACAGGAGACAAATAAAACGCCTGAGCCTCAGCATCCCAACACCAGAAACCAATTCCCACAGGCTCTGATTCATCCAGTGGCACTAAGATCTTCTCACACTTGTCCAATTACTGAACAGCCCTTTTGAAATATATTTTAGGTCACATCTCATTACATTATTTCAATAATATCACTAAAATTAAGGCTTCAGCTATACTGAAATAAACCAGTAACATACCCCTTTCCATGTTCATTTGTTGCCCAACCAATAGAAAACTGAAATAGCTGTCTAGTTTTGGTAAGCAGTTGTCAGTGATGGCAGGTGATCCTGCTGACACCCAGTGGGCAGTTTTTAATTGTGAAATTGTCCCATCACATTTCATTTTGGAATAAGAAAATTATTTGCTGCTTTATTTCCAAGGATCCTGCTCACTCATGGTATTAAGGTCAATAATACACTTTACTTCTTTGGTATTTCAACGACATATCTGAGCTCATATTTCTATGACCTAAGGCAGCTGATAACTCTAGCTCCTTAAACGCTCCCTGACACCTTACCCTTAATTATAGACAAGAAATTATTCTAAGCCATACTGCTAAGAAATTTTCCATCCAATCCAAACCATAGAATGACATTGGCATTTCCTTGTAAGGAAGAATTTTGGGGTACCTAACAGCAAATTAGAGTGGTGTGAATGGATAAACGAGAACGCAGTAAACAAAAGAACTGATGCTATACAGTATAGAGGAACAAAAGGAAACAGGAAAGGGTTTTACCCTGAAATAAAAGGGCCTGGAAGAAGCTCATGTAGTGTATTGGATGAAGGGAATCCTTAGCTATGAAGTGGAAGACACACCTAGATTTGTAGTGAGGAGCAACTGAAAGAATGTAAGTGAAACCTCCACAAAGATGGGAAAGTGGTGTTCAGAGAGCATGTTGAACACGACACTGAGCTGTGACTAGGATAACACAAGTTGGCAATTAAGCTGCAGTAGATTTGCAGCCCAAGAGTCAACCTCAGAGCAGGGTACAATGTTTACTGCATTAACTTTTGGCCCTGGAGGGAGGGCATCACCCAACTTGGGAATTGGGGAGGAAAGCACTTCCTTGCAAAGAAACAACAGTTCCAAAAGCAGTCTTTCTTGACTTTATTGTTAGATGTTAGGCCAATAATATACAGACCAACAATTACCTAGTTTACAAAAGCTTTTCATTTTTCAAAGTCTCTAAGTTTAAGGCACAAGTCAGCCTCTTTTGGTCTTACGGGCTGTTTCCAAAACTTACTCCACACAATTCAGCTTTCCCTGGATAGTTCAAGTTCAACTTAGAAACTTGAGAAATGGCAAGTGGCCAGGCAGGATACAGAGCAAATAAACTGAGCTATGTGTGACCTCTTCCCAAATTAGGGTATACATTTGGCTCTGGGGGAAAAAAATCTGATATATAGGCACTTGCATTGCTGAGTCAGATTTTAGATAAGCTCTTTTAACATATAACACAGAAAAAATGGTTACAAGGTTTTAATACATGCTGAATTTTCCAGGATGCAACTGCTGTGTAAATCAAGGCAAGCCTGTAAGATTTTTTTTTTTTGTCTGAAATGCTACCAAGAATTGGCTACCATTTCAGAAAGGCACATCCAGTGTTAATACTGTGGTCTTCGGCCGGCGCCGCGGCTCAATAGGCTAATCCTCCACCTAGCGGCGTCGGCACACCAGGTTATAGTCCCGGTCGGGGCGCCGGATTCTGTGCCGGTTGCCCTTCTTCCAGGGCAACTCTCTGCTGTGGCCTGGGAGTGCAGTGGAGGATGGCCCAAGTCTGTGGGCCCTGCACCCCATGGGAGACCAGGAGAAGCACCTGGCTCCTGCCTTCAGATCAGCGCGGTGCGCTGGCCGCAGCGCGCCGGCCGTGGCGGCCATTGGAGGGTGAACCAATGGCAAAAGGAAGACCTTTCTCTCTGTCTCTCTCACTGTCCACTCTGCCTGTCAAAAAAAAAAAAAAATACTGTGGTCTTCTGTTGCCAACATAACACTCATTGATCTGCCTTTGTAGCTGGTGATTTGACACAGAGGTTTAGGAATCTAACAACTTTATCTTATCTTCTAGCATGGTTATTCTCAAGGTTTTGAAATACATTTTCCTAAAAATTGCTTTCCTTTTCTGCTTCAGTGTTATAATTATGGTACTATACTCACCATTGAAAATTTTATGTAGATGTGCTCACAGATTATATTAATTTTGATTTCCATTTCAGGAAATTCAGAATATTTTAATATCGGAGGCACTGAGCCTGGTAGGGTTAAGAGAACCACTCATTTCATCCAGCCTCCTCACTCTACAATGAAACTGGGGCTCAAGAGAGGTGAAGTAATTTAATCAAAGCTACAAAGCAAACTGAAGGCCAAATTGGGACTAGGAGCCACCTAGACACCAAGCCCTCCTTCCAACACTTTATCCAGTCTCAATAGATGACAAGATAAACGCACCCAGAAGGAGAAAGATTAAACTTACACCTCTTAGAATGAGCTGGTGACTATTAGATTCAAGGGGCAAGAACTGAGGAGGTCCCCGCCATCCCTCAGCTCAGCGGCAAAATCTTTACAAAAATTTGTTTTTCACCTGAAAAGCATCAGGTGCTGGTTTTGTCAGTGTACTTATACAAACTGAGCTGTGGCCAATTCAGAGTTTCTAAAAGGCCTATGGAGAAAGCAGTCACTTGTGAGGCTTGTTTAAGGCTGGCTTGAAAGTGACAAACAGGGATTAGCATTGTGGCACAGGAGGTTAAACCACCATCTGCAATACTGGCATCCCATTTGGGCACAGATGGGCTCAAGTCCCAGACCTGGCTGCTCCACTACTAATGACCTGGGAAAGCAGTGGAAGATGGCCCAAGTGCTTGGGCCTCTGTACCCACGTGGAGGACTGGAAGCAGCAGCTTTGGGTACCTGGCTTTGGCCTGGCACAGCTCTGGCCACTGCAGCCATTTGGGGAGTGAACCAGCAGATGGAAGATAACTGTCTCTCTCTGTGACTTTGCCTTTCAAATAAATAAAAATAAACCCTCAAAAAAAATCCCTTTAAAAAAAGTTTGTAGGAAAGCAACACTTCATATGCTTATCTTGGATGTGAACTTTCAAGTGCATTTGACAGGGAACAAGCCAAGGAATGTGGTCTCAATTTAAGTCAATAATGGAGCCCCTCCTTTGCAGTCTTGAGTTAGGGATTTCAGTTCCTAGGAGGTAGAACAGGTAAAGGGCATGTCCCAGGTAATTGCATTACAACAGTATGAAAGAGTTTCAGAAAATAAACAGGAAGCAATTAACATTTAGCTAAAATCTTGCTTCTAATCAAATTGCTGCTGCACAATTAAGAAGCAAGAAAATTCCCTCAAGGAGCTTCAACATTAAGGACTCAACTTGGGCCCTCTCTATTAGGAACAGAGAGGCAAGCTAACTCATTACATTCTCTTCTGCACTTAGCCGTAAATCACTGCTGCCCATGGGGTTCCCCAACCTGAGAGCAGGGCTGTCATCCAAAGCTTAAAAGGAAGTCAAAATAGCCAGTATTGGTCTCCTATTAAAAGCTGACCCCAACAATCATAGTGCTTATGATCAACCTGTAAACTCAAACAACCTGTCCTTTCTTTTGGGCTCAGAGACCTTCTACACTTGTTCAGAGTTGCTCTGAAAGAACCTGGTGTTTCAGGATGGACATCTTGAACCTTCATAGTGGACTTTGCTTCAAATGAATATGATCCTAAACACCTATGCAATCGTTTTTATGAAATTAATGAAATTTGTATCTATAAAATCAAATAAAATGCGATGTATCTAAAGTTACAACACGCTAAGCCAAAGCATTTAACTCTCTGTGTGGAGTGATACACAGAATTGCCTTTTCACATTAAGGTAAGTGAGGTTGGAGGCAGACAAGGCAGGCGGATGGAGACACTGGAGAAGATGTGATGGTGGGCTGTGGCAAAGGAGCACCTCTGTTGGTTTCAAAACCCTGGGGAGAAAGATACATAGCTCATTACTATGGTTCCTTTCTTAGATTTGCTTTTGGAAACACTTAAATGAAAAATGAATAGTTGTGCTAGGTTTATAGCAATAAAACCTCCCAACTGGGACCTCCTCCTACAGACCTACTAAGGGGCAATGAGCAAAAGGGCCCAGGGATGCAAGGTGTGGGTGCAGGGAAGGGATGCTTCCTAGACGGCAAACATTCTTTTGGGTGCCCAATGCTGAGAACCAGAAGAAAACCTGAGCCATCTCATCCACCTCACTTACTTGGCAATGAACATCTTATTGGAGAAGGGCTCCGACTTCGAGATAGCTGGAAAATATAAAAATGGAATGTGAATGACACAGCAGATGGAACTCTAAGGGGAAATCCTTTGGAAATGTGTTTTCCTAAAGCCATCTAAATAGTTGCTCTGAGGTACTTCAGAACTAGCATTTTTTCCCCTAAAGTCAACCACTGTGATTCCTTCAATACTTGCTAAAGTAAATGGGCACTCAGTTTGGTTTAAATTATATTATTAATTAAAATTGGTGCAATGGCCTAAGAGCACCCACATTGAATGAAATGCTTTGCAGAAAATAATTAACTGCTTAGAGCTAAATCTGTGGTGGACATTTTTCATAAATTATCCTATGTGTCCAAAATTCTGCCTTAGTAAGGTCCCCAGGCAGCCAGAAAAGAACCATTTTTCAAGTCTCACCTTTACTTTCACTACATGAGAAGCACCACAGTCACTATGCCTGTTACAGCTCAAAAATAACTGGCCACAAGTAAGAGTCTTGCTCTGAGCTTTCAAACACTTTAGATACACAGATGCTAATGAAGATGCAATCTGTTCTGGATGAATCCTGACCTTAAGAATCCCCCAGACCAGACTAACCAAAAATAGGTGTAGTATATTTTACAGTGTACTCAGTTTCACTGGGGGAGAGGATGATGAAAAGAGAAATATGGGGGCCGGCACTGTGGCGCAGTGGGTTAACATCCTGGCCTGAAGCGCCGGCATCCCATATGGGTGCCAGTTCGAGACCTGGCTGTTCCACTTCCAATCCAGCTGTCTGCTATGGCCTGGGCAAGCAGTAGAAGATGGCCCAAGTCCTTGGGCCCCTGCACCCACGTGGGAGACCCAGAAGAAGCTCCTGGCTCCTGGCTTCAGATCAGTGCAGCTCTGGCCGTTGTGGCAAATTGGGGAGTGAACCATCAGATGGAAGACCTCTCTTTCTCTTCCTGCCTCTCCTCTCTCTGTGTAACTCTGACTTTCAAATAAATAAATCTTTAAAAAAAAAGAGAGAAATATGGCATCTGTCTTACCTCTGAGAATATACTGATTTTACCTCTAAAATGTAAACATGTTTATTCTCCCTTGGCACAAAGTAAGAGGGAGACAGAAGGTGGTCCAAACATGTGTGGGGCTTGCCAAGAGGACACTGCCACAGACAGGCCTTCCCATCAGAGTCCTCACACCGTGTCCTGGCGGGAGCACACTGGAGCCCATCACCACTCTTTCTTCCCATACACAGTTTTCCCTCAGAACGGGGAGAACTGTGACTCTCCTGGGATAGCGCTCCCAACATCTCCTTTGTATCGATCAGTCCACCAAATGCACTATCCTATTTGAAAATCTGGACTATTAAGCTACAGCGAAGTCTCTAAGAGCAAAAAGACTGTGGCGGGCTTGCCTTTCCCACTTCGCCAGTGTTTCCTAGGCCTGAACGTCCTCACCAATTGCCTGGCCAACTGAAATTCCACCCATTCTAAAAGATTAAGTCAAAGACCAACTCCCCCATGAATCCCTTCCTGACCACCAAATCCAGAAGCAATCTCTGTCTCCTCTGATAGTTCTAGCCCTTGTCCTGTCTATAGTGTATCACATTGTGGACTCAATTTTTATTTCCAGACTGGATTGCATTCAGTTCATTTGTATCTTCCTATATCGAGACTCATTTTCAGGAAAGAGAACATCTTTGAGTCACTTTCTTATCCCTCCCAAATCTAGCCTCCAGGAGATACAGAAGGCATGCTTGAGAAGAAGCGTAATGATAGATGCTCACTAAACTCAAGCAGAAAGGCTGGTCTTACTGCCTGCTGGCTTTTTGTTTGGGGTTTTGCCAAAGAGGTCTTGCTACTTTAGGACTACAGCTGGATTTCTAGAGACAATTTCATAGAAGTGGACATTTGCCGGGCATGGTTCTCCTCTACTCTCTCTGTCTTCAACCAAGTTGAACAAATATTTAAAGAATCTTTATATGAAGGAACAGTGGATTGTTAACCTATACAATGTCCACATGTCTTGGTCCAGTCAAAAGCCATTGACTAAATATTGTTTTTGGAATAAATAAACAATAGCAAATCACAATATTTTGAGGGGTGTTATCTCCATAGTTTTCATAGATGTTTTATTTATCTTTCTTTGATGAAAGTATTAGTTTTCCTTCCGAGAACAAATACACAAAGAAACTAAGCGGGGCCGGCACCATGGCTCACTTGGTTAATCCTCTGCCTGCGGCGCCAACGTCCCATATGGGTTCCGGGTTCTGGTCCCAGTTGATCCTCTTCTGGTCCAGCTCTCTGCTGTGGCCTGGGAGGGCAGTGGAGGATGGCCCAAGTGCTTGGGCCCTTGCACCCACATGGGAGACCAGGGGGAGGTGCCTGGCTCCTGGCTTTGGATTGGCACAGTGCCGGCCATAGTGGCCATTTGGGGAGTGAACCAACAGAGGGAAGACTTTTCTCTGTCTCTTTCTCTCCTGTCTATAACTCTACCTGTCAAACAAATTTAAAAAAAAAAAAGAAACTAAGCTTATTTTTTCCTAACTTGAAGTTGAAACAAATTAATTTCCACAATGCACTTTATAAAGTACTGAAATCCTGACCATTTGAGCAATTTCTCCAAGTTCTCACAATAATTCCTAGAGAATCCAGGGATCTGTCCCCAGATAGGTTGACTAAGGCACCATTCTCTGTCCAGAAGACTACCTGAGCTCCAATAGTCCCTTTCATTCAAAGATAAAAGTAAAAATATGAAAAAACAGAAATTCTATTATTCTTTGAAGTAATTAGGAAAAAAAAAACCTGTTTCCTTCTTTCTAAACTGATTAAACTCCTTAGCCCACAGCAGTTTGACCATCATTTTGGAGTTAGTATTACTGCAACAGGTCCTCTTTCTTCCTATAGATTTAAAATCACCTCTTTTATAGGTGATTGTTGAAGTAAAGTGTCTACCATACGATGTTTTGTGTAAAAATGATGAGAGAGATATGTACCGTGCTTAAACCAATACGGCTACGTGGGCAGACCGGACTCAAACTCCTGCTTCGACATCGACTTACAGATCGAACTGAATTCCACTACAAAAAAAAAAAAAAAAAAGAGAGAGAGAGAGAGAGAGAGAAAAATAAAAATGGTCAAGAGCCTATGAAGACTCAGACAACTTAAAGCACCAAGCAGATCACACAGAATGACTAGTTCTGATAGGGTTATCCTTGCCTGTTCCTGACAATCAGCATGAGCTACACTCCTTTCAGTTCCTAGAGCTGCCCAGTAGTGGGCCACAACTTAAAACCTCATTACAATGTACGAGGGGATATTCAGATTCCTGGGGCAAGCAGAATTGCATTATGAGTAAGCAGTTAAGAAATTGCATTTGGGTTTTCAAGTACTAGAGAATACATGCTTCATGTAGGTAGGATCTGTGTCTGTTTTATTCATTGCAAAATTCCTAGCTCCTAAACACAGGCTTAGGTCATAAGTAATGACTGAAAAATATAAATATTATCGAATGAAATAAGCGAAACATTACTGCTGCCCATGGACCCTTGAAAACTCTAGTAACTAATTTGAGATTTTTACCAGTAAAATCCTTCTTAGAAATGCCCCTTCCTTCAACTCTTTTCTTTCCCAAGTTCTTCCTTGTAGGGGGTCACCATTTTGTCTCATGGTGTATGCCTGCTAGTGGTTGTTTCCTCCCCTCCCTTGCAAACTGCACTGCAGATGAGAGTTTCTGAGCAGAGAGTGATGTAAGGCAAAACGCTAGTTTTGAAAGATCGTTCACTGTAGCACACATGTGATTGTCAGAGCCCCAGAATCCAGTTGCTATGGGCTCCCTACCACAAAATACTTTATTGTGGCAGGATTCACTGGGGGACTTTAAAGCTACAAAATCCCTTAGTAGACATTTTTGAAAATAAACCACTCCCCTTCCCTGTAAGTAGGTAAAGCTGCCATGCCCAGCTCCTCCATTCTCAGGTTCAAAGGGAACAGGGACAGAAACCAGCCAGAGTGGCTTTGCTGCTAAGGGGATTCAGCGCAGAATTTATTCAGCTCTTTCTAGGAAATGCAGGCATAAAAATGACACAATAGAAACTCTGCAGAATAACCAAGCTCTCATGTCACTAGTTCCAGCCCCCAGTTGTTCAGATGCATTACAACACACACACACTCACACTCCCAAGGCTCCGTCATGAACACTGCTTAACTATTTAACATGTTCAAAACATCCCATGACCAATGTATGGAAGAAGCAACTTCCAAAACTGAGTGGCTCCGCTGACTCCATCTCCTCTACCCGCTTCCCTCCATCCATCCCCTCCCTACACATCATACCAAGGAGAGAAAGATGGCACATCCTGCTTCCCAAAATGGATAATTGTCAGCAAAAATTTGGCAAATGGTTTCCTGATAGTTAATTAATCACTTCTAAGTGTTTAGAATTATTGAAAGCCTCCCTTCAAGTTCAAAGAACTCAGTTCATAAAATGGCATCCTCCTTCTATGACAGTGGAGGCACTTATGACCAGTTCCATCTTATAAATACAGCAACACATGAAGATATTACTCATCTTCATCAGGGAATTACGAAGACCCATGGAAGAATCAAAGAAAACAGGAATCTGTTCTTCCTAAGACCATCTCCTTTTTCTCCTTTGTATGAAATATTATCAAACCACTCTTTATGAATTTCTTTTATAGAATCTCTGGGTTTATAAATGTTCTCGAACTTGTGAATCAAACACTTGGGATGAACTGTCATTATGCAAGGCCACCGTACAAAAGCCCCTCTCCTGGTGACAGCTTCTCCCTTCATAATGACACAGTCATTCTCCATGAGAGCAGGCCACACGTGATACAAGACCAAGGGAGCTGTGAAATCCGAGTCATAGCTGCGGCGGTACCTGTTGGGAAGAGACAAGTGACAAGAAAGAGAGGTAAGCAACTACAAGGCGTAACTGGGGAGCGGGGGTGCTGGTGGTATAATTTCATTATACTGGATCTAGATAAATATGGGTTCTGTTATTAAAGTGATGACTGTGGGTACTCAGAATAGGAACCAGTGGTAAGTAAGACCCAGTATGGACTCTAGTTCCAAGACATGTCACTCTGATTTTATTCTGTTTCTTCACAAGGTCACAAGAATTGCAATTCAGGAAACTTCTAGAGATATAGATTATCTGAAGCCCATAAGGTTTCTATCAAATCTTGCATGCTATCCCTTCGGACAAAATAAAATAAACATAGGTGGATGATAAACTTGAGCAGGTGATTGGAGACTGGCTCAAGGATCATATCTAAAGAGGGAAACTTAATGGGTCAATGGGAACCTGACTGATGATGCTGGGGGCTCCCTCTTTAATGCAATGATGCCAACATGTCTATCAATGATTTGTGAGAAATGTAGAAAATATACTCAAAGGTGTGGGTGAAGAGTAAAAAAATTACAACAGATGAAGTGTCAAAAAAAATCAGCAGGCTGGAATAATAAGCTGGAGCTAATAAGATAGATTGCAATGTGGACACATGTGAGGTCCTGTAGTTGAGTCAAAGAAGTATTTAATTGCACAAAAAGAGGATACACATGGCTTAGTCAAAGCACAAGTGAAACTGTAATGGGTTTTAGTGGTACTCAAAAGGAGTCAACAGTGTTATAAGGCAGCAAGATAGGAAGAAAGAGGAGAGAGAGAGAGGAAGGAAGGAAGAAAGGGAGGGACATACTAGGGAACAGAAAAATGAAGCAACGTGCCCTCACTACTAGGGCTTGAGGCCAGTCAGTGCTCCTACCAATAGCTTGGGCTCTTCCCAAATAAGGTCTAGCTGTATGCTAAAATCTCAAGAAATAGCAACAAAGTGCTTTAAACTCAATATCTTCCATCTTGTATGTAAAAGATTTACCAAGTAATGCCTGGTTGAAACCAAATGGTCCTGGACAGAAGAGTTCAGAGCATTCCTTCTGAAATATTAGTGTGGTGTGCATAAGGAACACCCGGGTGCCTGTTAAGTTTCCAGTTCTTGAGCTCCACCCTAGACCTGCTGCATAGACTATCATGGAATGTGGTCCAGAAATGTACATGTTTAACCAGCACCTTGACTGATCTGATGCAGATGATCCACATACCATACCTTGACCTAAATAATGTAATTAAAAACAATAAAATGTAATATGCATATTTATTTGCATAGAATATTTTTATGAAAAGGAAAAAAAAGGGCTTTGAGCAGCCACCAAGTACTCATTAGTTCTTCCCAAAGACCAATGGCAAACAGGAGAGGGCTCTGCCTTGTAGTGCAGGGAATCACAAGGCAGGGCCTAGCAATCTGGTAGTATCTATTGATTCCCCCACCCCCACCCCAAATTCCTTTCCATAGGCAATTCCCAGAGAACAGAGATAAGGCCATGTATTAATTAGGAATCTCTGAGTGTTTGCTCTGTGTCTCTTACTTGCAATCATTAAAAATCTCTCCATCTGCCCCAAATGCAATATCTAGAGGTGGCTCTAATGACTGCATGGCAAAAGCGATGCAACATATCTCCTGGATGAAGTCGCTGAGGAGGCAAAAGTCAACCTCAGGAGGGAATGATATCTTGGGGTTGACATTCATGGCTCGGATCACATCCTAAAAAACAAAAGATGGCATCACTTTGTTACCAACCTGCGACAAGAGACTCCAGCACCCTATGGATGTTATGACTGATGGGAGGTAGTAGGAGGGCACATGAGCGAACCAAAGTTCAGAGTACTAGAAGGAGAAAGATGCTGCCCCTCATTAATGGGCCAGGAGGAAAAGCAGCCCAGAGTACAGATGACACACTGAAGACCAGGAACAAAACCTCCTGTGGCTTTTATTATTTCCTCATTTTTCTGTTCTGGTAAGTGTATGACATACCAACACAGAACTCTGAATTGTTCATAGCCCATAAACATTTACCAGTAATGCGCCAAGTACTGTGCTAAGCAAATGACCTGCTTCCTTCCATTTAATCCTCTCAACAACTCTATGGGGTAATGGCCACTGCTGTTCCCAGTTAAAGGTTTGCAGACCAAGGCACAGATAGGTTAAGCAAATGTGTAAGGTCACATAGCAGGCAAGTGGCAGAGTCAGGATGTAAATTCCCACTGCTCTTTCTTAAAGTCCTTGCTCTTAAGAACTACAGCATCTGTCTCCCAATTTACTGAAGGGCTCAAATGTGGACTAGAACTCGGAGGCTCAGAAAACCGCTCCCCATTAACTAAGAAGTAGCCAACAGTGCCTAGCACCAGTAAATCAGCGGCTGCTCCCTTCTTCCCATCACATAGGTAGTACTAAACACTGGCTGGGTTCCTGAGCTCTTACACTCCATGTAAAGAAGCCCTCACAAGAGGGCCAACACCTACATTAACACTGCTTTGGGAGTCATAGAGATCCAGATGACAAACGATGTAGTCCGAGACAGCATTTTCAAAGTCATTGGACCCCACGTAGGATGCTGTCAGTGACTTCCTCACACGGATCTTGAAATGTCTGAAGGCCATTTTCGCTACATGGAATGCCTCCTGCACGTGAAAACAGCAAGTTTATTTGGTGGCAGGAGGTAGGTAAAGAAGTCCAAAGCAAAGAATTAGAAAGACTCAAAAATGCAGCATCATATTGGTCTTCTGATAACTAACTGAAGTTGGCCAAAAGTATTTTCAATCTGGGAGAAAATACATCTCTTAATTTTGAAAAGTACTTAAATACATCCAGTATGTTCCCTCTTAAACACAGTTATCTGTGGTCAAAGGTCCAAAAATATTACTAGTGCAATGCGAGATGATGATATTTGAAAAGAGTGAAAGAGAGATCACATTCCTATAACTTTTATTACAATATAGGATTCCTAGTATCTCAATATGGGACTTAAAGACAAATATATTTGCTTTGGAAATTAAGATTATATTTATGCACTTCCAAAACAATTGTTTCTAATTTATTTGAGAGAGAGAATGAGCACCAGTCTGCTAAAAAATAAGAATGAGGATAAGAGAGGGAGGAGGAATAAGGTGGGAGGGAGGGTAGGGTGGGAAGAATCATTATGTTCCTAAATTTGTATATATGAAATGCATGAAGTTTGTATACCCTAAATAAAAGGTTTCTAGGTTTAAAAAAAAAGAAGAAATTTATTAGAAAAGCAATAATAATAATAAAAAGAACTGAAGAAACCAAATGACCTAGCAAAAATACTTGTATCTGTTCTGTGTGTGCACCTATGCCCATATTGGACAAAATATACAGTGCAATTCAACATAGTGTACAGCCATTTGAGATGTCGGCTGTCTACAGGTATTCCTTCAACATATGTCTGGTCAATGTTAAGTAACACATGTAGTACTCTCATATTGTTGATGGTGAAGAATGAGTCGTTGCAAATATGTGCAATGCAGGGAAGGAAGGAAGGAAGGGAGGCAAGGGAGAGTTGGAGAAGCTGTGCCACCCCTCCCCTCAGCGACCGCAGGGTGCTCTGGACTCCCGGCCACAGGCGCACACGTACCACTGCGGCGATGTAGATGATTCGTTGCACCGTCTCGGCCTTGTCGATGCAGCGCCGCAGCAGGCACTGCGCGTCCAGGCGGGCCTGGGAATAGGCGTCGCTGAACCGCGACAGGAGGGCAGCCTTGCGCGCCACGCTGGACAGTTTGGAGCGGTTGGGGGATGGGCTCCTGATCTTGGCCACTGCAGCGGAGGGGCTGGCAGATCGACTGCGGCTCCGGCTGCGGCTCCGGCTGCGGCTCCGGCTGTGGCTGCGGCTGTGGCTGCGGCTGTGAGGGCCTGGGCTAGGAGACCGGCTCCTGGCTGACCTGTTGGTGAACAAGAATGCGCCAGCGAAACCCTTCTCTGTTGGCTCCGGACTCTTGTTCTCCTCCCCACAGAAATGGCAATGACACACGGGAGCCCTGGACCCTCAAGTTCGACCTCGAGCAAGAAAAACATTTCCTGTCTGCACCTTGAGTTAGCATTTGCAAAGCACTTTCACTCATTTCCCCACATCGCTTTATCCTTAAACAACCCTGAGGCCAGGTTTGAGTGTTGGTCATTTTACAGATGAGGAATTAGAAGCTCAGAAAAGTGAATGGGACTCTTCTGGAGTAACTCAGGTAGCGAGAGCCAGAGTTGAGCAGATCGGAGTCCAGTTTTGGTATTTCTTACCCTGCCCTTGGGTATTAACATAGCACACAAGCACATCCCAAGGGCTCTGTGGCATAAAGTGGAACAGACACTGATTGAACAAAGAAAAGAAGGTCCATGTTCTCATCCAGTTCCAGACCACGTCTGCCACCATGTCTGCTCCTGCCTTGGTTTTCACATTTGTCACTACTGCCCTATTTGGGGGAGTGGGGGGGGATGGGAGATGGGGGCAGCTAATGCACACAGAAGTACTTGGTAAAGTATAAAGTACTCTATTGCTGAAAACCATATTGCTACCAAACATGCAAAGTCTGTTTGCACTATATCAAGTACCAAGTAAATTATCAGACTAGCTAGTCCAAAGGAAATGCTAACCACCCCCTCCCTTGCACCCCCAGCCAAAAGGGAGATTTTAGAGAAGAAACTGGGGGGGGGGGTTAAAACAGTGCAGGGGTGTGCTAATAAAGATGCCCTATGGAGTGGGCTGGGTTGGGGACACTTTCATTCACAGCGTTTGCCAATTCCCACAGTGTACATGCTGGCCCCTTGGCAGAAAAGCCAAAATGAGCTATAAAAAAGAACTATCCTGCAGTAAAACGGAGTTGGAGAGGGGGCTTCTAGGCCTCCAAGGAAAGGCGCCTCATGGCATGGAGTGTTCTTTCAACATGGCCAGTGCCACCTCTCATGCACATTCACACAAGTCCGTTTCAAACCAAAGAACTTTCCTTCTGCACATCTCTCAGTCCAAAATTAATCAGTGCTCAAGTACTGGCAACCCCGGAGGTGCTCGCGCTCTCTCCGGAAGGGTCCAGTTAAAGAAAATAAGCCCCTTATAGTCCCAGCTTGCCCTGCTGCTGGGGTTGGGGATGCTCTTGCCCTGTTTTCCCTCCCAGGCCAGGCTTGCACCGTGAACTCAAAGGGAAGAGCGTAAATGAAACATGTGTTGGAGTTGGTCAGACCTTCCTTGGAGACTCGCTTTTTCAGCGGACAGCACGGCTATCTCGTCCTTCAGGTTTCGGAGCTGTTTCTCGTAGTCGGAAATCACATCCGAGCCCCGCTGGTCCCGCTGGTCTGGGCTCCGCTTGACCGCACACCCCTGGTCCGATTTCCGCAGGTCAGAGCCTCGCTGATCTGAGTGCCTAGGCTCTGAGCTCCTGTGGCGGGCCTCCTCCTGGGCTTGAAGAGATTTAAGCCTGAACAGCAGAAAGACAGAGATGGGAGGAGTGGGGAGGAGCAAGTTGGGGTAGGGAGAGGAGAAGGAGGTGGAGGAGGGGGAGGAGAAAGGAAAGGAAGGGAGGTAAGAAGGAAGGATGGTTATAAGCAACAATTGGAAGGCTGAACGATTAGAAGGCTGCTCTACTTGGTATGCCATTGCTGTGCTGGAAAACTCGGATGGAAACATGAACACATTAGCATGGCGGAAAACTGCCAGGACCAGGGTGCCACTCCACATCTGCAGCTTGCATGGGGAAAGGCTCCCAACAAGGGAAGGATACTTATGCAGATCCTCTAGCGAAAGAGAATGGACCTCGAGTCACCGTTGTTCCACACGGAACTGATCTTCACTGCACAAATCCTGAAAACATGTGACCTGCAGGACCTAGTCCAGAGCTGGTCTAAGAGAGCGTCTCCTGGCCTCACTAGTGCGTCAATCCTCTGATCAAATGGAAAGCAATGATGGAAACTGAATCACATCCACAAGGCTAGCTGGAAGTGTGGACCTACGAAAACAACACAGCATGAAAACAAACAAACAAAAGCTTTGCAGAGAAAATTGGCCGCCTCATGAAGTTACAAGAGGCCTGGGCACCGTAAAACAGAAGCAAAAGCCCGAAGAAGAGAACATGCTGTGTGGAAAATGACAGTGGTGTGAGTAAGCTAGAAAGGTGGGAGGTAAGGATGTAGAGAAGGCTGAAAATTCATAGCAGAATGAAAAACTGCACCAGGGACAGGGCAGAACAGAATCAGTACTACAAGAAATCGAGGGATAATATGATCAATGAGTTGGAGAAGATTTACCACACAGAAAATAAGAGATTCAAACAGAAGGAAAACGGAAGTAGAAAGCAGCATAGCGTTCCAAACCGAAGTGTATGGGTATTCCTGAAAAAGCTGCAACAATTGGGGCATGTGAAGACAATCGAAAGAGTGTGTGTATGTGCATAAAATACACCTATCACTTGGTGTTTTGGGGGTAGGGGAATAAAAATTAGTATCAAAGAGGATGTCATATTAAAGGATCAGTGTTTATTTTTTCCTTCTAGCATTTTAGCTTTAGGGAATAAACTGAAATTTAAGATTTTCCACAAAATTATCCCCAGTGTTGAAAATTAGTATCCAAGTAAACATCCAGTGTTTGAGAAATATCCAAGTAACTGAATGTGACAGACCTATTTAAAACTGAGTTCCATAGTCTGCTTTTCGTACTGAGAAGAGGAAAACTATGTTAAGTAAAAAAACTAAAGTCCCAAATCATACACTTATATATTTTGTTCTTGTACACTTAATTCTCTGAGGGAACTTTAAAAAGTTCATGGAAAATTTGTATTAAGAAAAAAAAAACATGCATGAGTTTCAAAATGTTTTTGTGCCAAATATACTTATGTTTTAATTCCATTTTCCATGAACTTTTTGAAGTACTCTCATTTTGAGAATACATTTTAATTAGGAGGAATACTGAAAGGTAGCAACAACTGGCCCTAGAATTAAGAGAGCTTTTAGACCTTTGTACTACACTGTACTTTCTATAGTACATAGACCATATTTCTATAGTAAGAAAAATATATGAAACAATAATGGAAAACAGTTTCCTTTTCTCTTTGATTGCGAGCAGACTATTTCACACTGTAATGAAGCACCAAAAAAGCTAAGTTCAACAATTACTCAGCAGGCTGCAAAAATCCTGTCATTTTTTTTCTTACTGCTTTTTTAGCTGATTTATTTCCTCCTCTGCAGCCAAAAGGGAGATGACCGATCTGTTCTTGGTTTCTTCAAGAGTCTTTCCAGTTCCAGCACGACTGTAAGGGAAATCAGTAACTAAAGACAGATGTTTCAAAATTGGCAGACTTTCTAAATCAAGGCATAGGGTCTCTTGAGAACTTTTGGCATGTGTTATAAATTCAGCATAAATAAGATTAAATAATAAGACTCCTGCATTTACTTAAACAATATTGCAAATATTATGGTGGAGTTTTGTGCAAAAACATGTTTTCATCTTTTGCTCAATGTTAAATACAAGTTACACAGCTTCCACCCCTAAAGAATATGAAATAATTATTAATATTAGAATGTAGAACAAAGAAATACATTCAATTCTTCTTTCTCACCCTCCTAATTCATCTGCTGTAATTAAAATAGAGCCCCAGGTTGCCTTTCTCTATAAAATCCATTTTCTACAATATACCAATACCTATTCTCATTCACTGCACTGTAGAGCTGCTTTTGACTTCTTTTCTCAGATTTCCTAAACATAAACAAAAAAGAATTATTCAACCCACCTGTAAAGACAGTCCTCCACAATCACACCTAACCACCAGGAACTTCATGCCACCTACATCTGACTTCCACGACTTTCAGAACAAAATTTCCCTGAGTTTTCAACGTAGCTTGGTCATTACTAGTTTCAAGGACTCTCTTCACTGTACACAAATCATAATCAATCATACTCTTTCTTTGGGTCTATCTAAACTTCAACACAAATGGGAGAGGGAAGGATAACATGGATGAAGACCAATGGCTCTCAGTGAAGCTGCCCTGGTACAGTGAGACATCAAGGGTCACTGTGGGTTTCCTGACCTCTGAGCATGCCTCTCTGGGACATCTTGTTTCCTTCATCACAGGACTCCTCAGGCTGGGAGCCAACCCACCACCCTTTCTCCTTCTCTTTAGGTAAAAGAACAGTAGAAGGTTAA
Organism: Oryctolagus cuniculus; assembly: GCF_051225735.1. Lineage (NCBI taxonomy): Eukaryota > Metazoa > Chordata > Mammalia > Lagomorpha > Leporidae > Oryctolagus > Oryctolagus cuniculus. The sequence goes on along the minus strand of NC_142868.1, from coordinate 42,630,053 downwards.
ACACGGGGATCCTCACCTACAGATTGAGGCAAATTGAGAAGTCATGGACTAACAGGATCCCTCTGTCAAGTCACAGATTCTCAACCAATCAGATACTCCAGATTCCATCCCAGCCTTCCTCTTCCTCTAGTAAAGGCCCACCCATTGAGTGCCCTGATCTCATATGTCTGATCGCTCATGCAAGGTGTGCCCCCTCCTGAGCTTCATTCACATGTATCTCATCACATTCACACTGCAGACTACTTGAGGGCAGGGATTTTATTTGATTCATCTCTGCCCCCAGCACCTCAAACAGTGCCTGTCACATAGTTGATTTTTTTAATGAAAAATAAATGTTTGAATGAATGAATGAAATGTCTAAAAGCTAAAGGAAAGCTCAAGTAGCCCAATGTCACAATATGGCTATTGGAGGTTGAAAGGTAATCAGCTGGATTTAATTAAAAGGAGAATATGTTACAATTTTCAAAAAGTAAATATGGGAATATTAACATTTTTATCAAGAGAAACCCACAGAAAATGAAAAAGAAAACAGAGTGAGAAAGGAAGGAAAAGGCAAACAGAAATAAAGAAGTTTGTTTTTTCTACCAACACATAGCATAAATGTATGAGCACAAACACATAACAAGTGAACATACAAGCTCATTTCATGTGCCTGGATGACACAGAGAAGAAGGTGAAGTACATTCATGTGCCAAGAATTGTTTTAATCAGGTCAGCACTCTATTTAAATGTTTTCCTATGAATTCATTTGTTCAACAACAGTATGGGGGAGGCATGATGCTCAGTGCTGCTGATACGACAGCATCAGAATAGCAATAGAAGCTCGATTCCAAAGGTCATGGGAAATGGAGTTAAAAGATATGCTTATATCACTTCTTGGCCTTTGGCTAAGATCAAGTGTAAAATATCTTATTTTGGTGCAAAAATTTTGAAATCTATACATGTTTTTTCATAATACACATTTTCTATGAATATTTTGAAGACCCATCCTATGGATGAATTTCAAAAATGTTGGCAGCATATTAAAACTATCTTTTAACTCCACTTTCTATGAGGCATTTGAAGTACCCTCATCAAAACACAATAATTCTTTGGAGTTCCCATTCTAATAGGGGAGACTCATCATAAATATGTAAAAGCATGTCCATTTTTCTGAAAGTTCTGAATTGTGCTGAGTGCTATTATGAGAAAATTTGATTACTGTGAAAGAAAACTAGAGGGCTCGAAGAGAAGAGGAAGATCTTACAGTGTTTGATGGCCACAGGTAGACTCTGGGAACGTCACATGTAAGCTGAGACCTAAAAAATAATAAAGAACCAGCCATGCAAAGGAAGAGCCAGTGGCAGACTGGAAAGTTCTTTCAGGCCAGTAGAAGAACACGCACAAAGGCCTCAAGATCACGAAGTAGACGGTGGTGGAGTCAGGGGAGGGACACACACAGCATTGGCAGGGCCAGCCCAGGCAGGACACTGTGAGAGCCCTGATAAGGAACACAGACGTTTTTCTCTAATTATAAAAGAATATAAATAGCTTTTAGACTGAGGGGGTGACTTGGTACAATAAAAATAAACATATTTTCTATGTGGAAAATGGATTGCAGATGACCAAGCATGGAAGCCAGATGGAAGGCAACTAGGTCAAGAAATTTCAGAGCCTTGAACTCTGGCAGGGCAATGGAATAAAAAGAAAGGGACAAGTGTGAGACATCTGTCAGAGGCAGAATCAATAGGACGTTCTCACAGATTGGCTATGAGATGAGGAAAAGTGAGATTCAAACCAGAGGCACAGCACCTCCCAGCCTTCCTTTGTCTGGAATTTCATCCCCCTAGGGTGGTCCTGCCCCTGTCTTCCCTGGACCACTGGAATCTGCACCTGTGGAACTGAGTCAGAACCAAACCAGCCTCCACAAGGGTGGGCATGGGTACCTCCTTTGGTGGGCCATTGCTTCCATAGCAGGTAGCACCCTGGCCTTGAGAGATGTGGAGGCAGAGTGACAAAGAGCTGGCTACCATAGAATATGAGAAGCAGGCTCTATCATGTGTGAAACCACAAATGAAAAAATAGAATAAGAACCAAAGGTCAGTTAAAAACAAATCTGGGGAATCCAGGAAAACACAGCAAGTGCCATCATGCACACAACTTTGGAATGGTCATGGGAGTGGGGCGAGTGTGCATGTAGAGAGCACACACATAACTGGAAAAGCAAGTAGGGCAAAAGACATACAACAGGGCATGTATATGTTGCTAGTACTGTTCTTGCAAATTTCCTGTTTGAAATTATTTCCCCCCAAAAATGTGGTTTTTTAAAGAGCATGCAAGCTTTCATAAAGTTCCTTGGTGCCCTTTTATAGATGACAATATAGCCACTGTACAAGATGGGGCAGTGGTCATTTCCATCTCCAGTTGGTGCTGACAGATATCAGGAACCAGCAAAGTCTCGAAGCCCTGCCTCACAACTGGAGGCAAGTGGGAGGGTCCTCATCACTTGAGCAGATGCCCGCTTTCACCCCCAGCAAACCTAGCTGGATGAGGCCCAACTCAAGGCCCAACAGCACAAGACACTACAGCCTGCAGTAGGGGAGTGGGTGAGGGGAGGGGAGGTGTGAACGAAGACAAGCAGGAACCAGAGAGCAGTGCAAAACCAAAAGCCCCTCTCCTCCAGCACCAGGAGAGTGTACAAGCACCCCTCCAGTAGTTGCCAATCTAAGGACAGATGAGGGGAATACAGAGTCCATGAGAGAGCAAAGACAGCTCTTACTGGAAGTTCACACTTGGTATTCACTGAGTATTTACACAAAGCAACTGCAATAAACCAGAAGAGGCCAGGTTACCTTGAAGTGGCACATTTAAGGATGCTCCTCCCCCAATTCCAAAACCTACTGACATGAGTTGAAATGTAAATATGCTTTTATTGCATATTACAGTTGTAAATTTTGATTGTGGCAGCTATGCAACTACTAGTTGACTATGATGCCAATTAGAAAAATGAATGGATGTGTGTGTGTGTGTGTGTGTGTGTGTAGGTGCAAGCACATACAAGAAAAAATGTCTAAAGTAAAACATACCAAAATGTTAATAGGGATGAGATGGGTAATGTTCATCTTTATATTGTTATTTGTTGTGTGCATTTTGAGAAGGACATTTGTATTACTTTTATAATTAGGTAAAACTAAATCAATAAAGATATTTTCCTTTTGGTGAGAAAGAAGGAAATTTCATCACAGGACAAGCAGAGTGCCACACATTACTTTGAGCCAAGCCTTTACTTTGCTGTCCTGTTCATGTTAACAATGGAGCAATGCTATTGCAGGAAAAACACCTTACTGATGGATTTTTTTATATGTCAAATGTAGTTTCATACATATTTGTCTGAGTTCCTCAAGTATAGACCCAAAGTCTGCAATTTTGTTTGCAGTGATTCCCTAATTTTGCTATCCTGGCTCTGCCCACAGCTAGAAGGTTCTCTTCTCTTCTCTTCTCTTCTCTTCTCTTCTCTTCTCTCTCTCTCTCTCTCTCTCTCTCTCTCTTGGAAATTCTGCTCCCCAACTTCTCTCTCTGGTCTGTCACTCTGCTTTTCAAATAAATTAATAAATAAATCTTAAGAAAAGAAACCTCAATTGTCTTTAAAGAAAAAAAAAACTTTCTCCCAAAAGATAGATTTGCATCTAAACTGTATTTACTTGTTTATAAATATGCACCAATGATGCGACTATGGAAAATGAGCTCTACGAACTGAGCTGAGAGACCAGGGATCATAACATTGTATAGATAATCTTGTGCCCAACTCAAAGACACTGACTCACACTGCACACACACACACACACACACACACACACATCATATTACTAATTTCCTAATGCCCATATTTGAAACTGAGAACAACTGTTTTTGGAAAAGATAACTTGCATTCCTCTTACTCGTCTTGAACCTGGTTGAGTTGAATACGAGTTGTGTTCAGTTCATAGTCCAGTTGTACATCTCGATCCCGAGGATCAGACTCCTTATGTCTCTCCCTATCAAATGTGTCCTGGGAACACAAATTAGAACACAGTCTGAGTTCATGAAATGACACGGGCTGATTTCCAAATCATGCTGAGCAAAAGGCAGGCACAAAGGAGCACATAATACATGGTCCCAATTACAAGAAGTTCCAGGGCAGGCAACGTTCATCTACAGTGACACAAATCAGAACAGCGGTGTCTCGGCGCGCCGGGGGGGGGGGGGGGGGGGGGGGACACGAAGAACGCTCCAAGTGACAGGAATATTTTATATCTCAGTGGAGGTGTTAATTACATGAGTACATGCAGTTGTCAAAATCTACCAACCTCTGAGTTTCACTCTCTATGAGGGTACTTCAAAATGTTCATGGGCAATGGGCACAGGCTAAGTTTACATGGGCATGCATTTAGCCTAGTAGTTCAGATGCCAGTTAAGACATCCGCATCTCTCATTGGTGTGCCTGGGTCTCACACCAGCTCCACTCCTGAGTCCAGTTTCTGGCTAATGTACACCCCGGGAGGCAATAGTGATGGCTCAGTAATTGGGTTACTGCCATTCGTAAAGGAGACCTGGATTGAGTTCCAGACTCCAAACTTCAACCTGGCCCAGTCCTGGCCATTGTGAGCATTTGTGGAATGAATCGACAAACAAGAGTGCTCTCTCTTAGGCCGGCGCCGCGGCTCACTAGGCTAATCCTCCGCCTAGCGGCACCGGCACACTGGGTTCTAGTCCCGGTCGGGGCTCCGGATTCTGTCCCGGTTGCCCCTCTTCCAGGCCAGCTCTCTGCTGTGGCCAGGGAGTGCAGTGGAGGATGGCCCAAGTACTTGGGCCCTGCACCCCATGGGAGACCAGGAGAAGCACCTGGCTCCTGGCTCCTGCCATCGGATCAGCGCGGTGCGCCGGCCACAGCACGCCAGCTGCAGCGGCCATTGGAGGGTGAACCAACGGCAAAAGGAAGACCTTTCTCTCTGTCTCTCTCTCTCACTGTCCACTCTTCCTGTCAAAAAAAAAAAAAAAGAGTGCTCTCTCTCTCTCTCTTTTTCTCTCTCCTTAGTTTTCAAGTAAATTTTTAGAAACATACTGAAATCCGTACATAAGAGGAGTCATCACAAAGCTCATGAAAATGCATATTATGAAAAAAGTTATGCACGGATTTCAAATTTTTTACATCAAAATAAAGGTATCTTTTAATTTCATTTTCCACAAACTTACAAATATCCTGGAATAAATTATAAGTCAATTTTTAGGATTAAAAAAAGACTTGGAAACATCATCTTAAATCCCAGAATAATACCCACAGGGGTGAAAAATCTGAGAAGCCTCCAAAAATCCTTGGAGGAAAGCATTGCTTCATGACAACTGATTCCTGTGGAGTACTTACCATGTGCTGGGCCTATGCAAATTGTTTCTCAGACTTATCACATTTAATTCTCACAATGATCCTATTAGGTCAGCAAAATCATTCTTTCCATCCAGCAAACAGGGAAATTGAGACATGCCTAGAAAAGGCTGCCCTAACTGCCTCCCCTTTCGAAAGGAATTTATACATATGCGTATAAACACTTCAAAGTAAAGTTACTGATGTTTTTGTTCATAATGAGGCTGATGCCTTTCAGCAAGGTTTGGGTTTTCTTTCTAGATTGGTCTCCAACTGTTTGAAAACTATCTCCTATGGAAACCATCAATGTCCAGCACAACTCATGACCCTCTTTGTCAGTCCACAGAAACTAAGTTTTCTTCTCATCCAGGAAGTTTCAATGAGTTCTATTTCACTGTTTCAGGAAGTTAGGAGTTACCCTGTAGGTGCCCCTACCTGTAGAGAGGGCACCCTGCTGTCAACAGGCTTCCCCAGGGAAGCAGCAGTAAAGGAAGCCTCCAGCCAAGGCAGAAGGCGTGACTTGATTGTTTCCACACCATCATTGCGTCCTCCTAAAGCAAGAGATAAAGTAAGTCAGCCAGAGAAATAGCTCACCAACTCAGAGAACACAAAAAAAGCACAAAGGGAAAAGGAGGGGAGAGCTGCATGGAAAGCCCCGGGCCACTCTCACCTTCCTGGGCTGCTGTTGTGAGGATCCCAAAGAGTTGTCCCTGTACTTTGGCCACTTGTTCAATGAGTTCAAGGCAGAAATTTAGATTCTGATCACATGAGTTGTTCTGTAAAGCCAAAGCAGAAACTATCAGTACATCCCTTCACTCTGGAACCAGCTGAAGGTAGACAGTGGCCTCACTTGACCCAGGGGATGTCTGCTTCAGGCCAGCTCCAAGTGAAGACACTACTGTGTGCTCACCCAACACCTACCCCCCTTCGCTCCTGAACACACAGCTGAGCCCCTCTCCCAGCAGTGAGGGTCCCAGGCAGTGGCTTAGTCCATTGCACCACAACACCAACCCCGGGACACTCTTTCTTAACGGAAGATTACTAAGTTGAGGATATAATGGAAAATATTGACAAAAATATGGCATGTGCAGCCTTATGAGATAGACACGAGAGTAGACAGTGACCTTGCAGTGAAATAATAGTTCCTCCCACATGAGTGAGCACAAAGTCTACTCAAGAGTCCACTGTCTGGGAAAGTCAGATAATGTTTGATAAATGAAATTTATGAATTTATTGTTGACTTAATAACATACAGTTGACATAATTAATGAATTTATTATGTTGATGTAAAAAACATACTGCTGATGCAATCCAAACATTTGGAACTTAAAGCCTGAACAGCTACAGCCATTCCTTCTTCACTGAACCAGTAGTTCCTTGCTCTGGCCATCATACACCTGTACTTATTATAATGAACTTCGATCACCTACTATAAGTCCTTTTTCTTTTGGCTAGAGCATGTCATGGTCTAAATGGACAGAGAATAAGCCTGGGAGTCAAGCACATGTAAGTATCTCAGCCCCTCCACTTCCCACAGTTATGCGTCATCTTGCAAAAGCCACTTAACCTCTCTAAGTCCTTTATGGGAATGATATTGCTTTGCAGAGTGTTAGGAGAATAAAATAAAAGAATGCGCATCCAACAACTCAGAGGCAGAAGAGTATTCAACAATGAGTAGCAATGAGGCAATATGTGGTACTGAAAGGAGCCAAGGACATATGAATAATGAAGATCTTGGTCCAAATTTGGATGTCCACTTACTAACGCATGACTGTGGAAAATGCATTTAAATATGAGACTCTGTCCCCTCATATTTAGGAGGTGGTTGATCTCATGAGCAAACTTAAATGCAGGCAAAGCATACAGAAGGCTCACAGTAATTAGAAGTACTATTGGGCCGGCGCTGCGGCTCACTAGGCTAATCCTCCGCCTGCGGCACCAGCACCCCCAGGGTTCTAGTCCCAGTTGGGGTGCCGGATTCTGTCCCGGTTGCCCCTCTTCCAGGCCAGCTCTCTGCTGTGGCCCGGGAGTACAGTGGAGGATGGCCCAAGTCCTTGGGCCCTGCACCCCATGGGAGACCAGGAGAAGCACCTGGCTCCTGGCTTCGGATCGGCGGGGTGTGCTGGCCGCAGTGGCCATTGGAGGGTGAACCAACGGCAAAGGAAGACCTTTCTCTCTGTCTCTCTCTCTCTCACTGTCTACTCTGCCTGGAAGAAGAAGAAGAAGAAGAAGAAGAAGAAGAAGAAGAAGAAGAAGAAGAAGGAGAAGGAGAAGGAGAAGGAGAAGGAGAAGGAGAAGGAGAAGGAGAAGGAGAAGGAGAAGGAGAAGGAGAAGGAGAAGGAGAAGGAGAAGGAGAAGGAGAAGGAGAAGGAGAAGGAGAAGGAGAAGGAGAAGGAGAAGGAGAAGGAGAGGAAGAGGAAGAGGAGGAAGAGGAAGAGGAGGAAGAAGAAGAAGAAGAGGAAGAGGAGGAAGAGGAGGAAGAGGAACCATTGTAGTATTATTACTATCTGCTCAATAGAATCTCCAGATGCATTCATCCATGAATCATTGAGTTCCTATTACATATAAGCCCTGGACAGGTAGCTTTTATAATAAAGCTAGATTTAAAGAGACAAATGCTGGCAGCTGTCAATGAGACCACCTTCTGGAGACATGGGATGAAGAACAAGAAGTGCATGGGCCATGATAACTATCCTGAGGCTTATTAAGTGTCCAATATGGATAGAGAGCTGAAGAAGAAGCAATAGAAGTTCAATTAAGAGGGAAGGACACTGCAAGAGGAGGAACAGCAGGTACCAAGGGCAAGGAGCAATCCTAGTAGGGTAAAGGGGTACAGGGTGCAGAGAGCAAATGTGAAAGATGTGGCCTACCATATTAAGGCTGGGGGTATGCCGGCACCGCGGTTCACTAGGTTAATCCTCCGCCTTGCGGCGCCGGCACACCGGGTTCTAGTCCTGGTCAGGGCGCCGGATTCTGTCCCAGTTGCTCCTCTTCCAGTCCAGCTCTCTGCTGTGGCCCGGGAGTACAGTGGAGGATGGCCCAAGTCCTTGAGCCCTGCACCCCATGGGAGACCAGGATAAGTACCTGGCTCCTGCCATAGGATCAGTGCGGTGCGCCAGCCGCGGCAGCCATTGGAGGGTGAACCAACGGCAAAGGAAGACCTTTCTCTCTGTCTCTCTCTCTCACTGTCCACTCTGCCTATCAAAAAAAAAAAAAAAAAAAAAAAAAAAGGCTGGGGGTGTTATCTTGCCATCAAAAGACCTAACCAGGCCAGTAAGGCAGGAGAGTGTGACATGGTCAGATTTGTTTGGCATTTACAAAAATTTCTCTCTGGTGGGAGCAGACCAGATAAAGTTTGGGTTACAGAGACAGTCTGGAAAGGAGGTTGGGAGCTGTAATTATCCAGCTGAGAAATACCAATGGTCCCTTAAAGGTCCTTCCCAACCCCAAGCCACAGCTGAGTCAAGCCAGTGTCCCACAGTTTGGGCAATTAAGGAATCTACAGGACCTTAAATGGTAGACCATTTAAGAGCTAAAAGTTATTGGGCACCTTTCTCTGTGCAGCCAGGCAGCATGCCATGAGCTTGATGTACACTATTTTGTTTAATCCTCAAAACCACCCAGCAAATTGGAAGCCAACATCTTCCAGAATTCAACAATGAGGAAAAATAAAGTTAAGCAGTTACAAGAAACAGTCAGGCTCTAAACGCATACCTGCAGATTCCAGTGCTGGAGTCTAGCTCTCTACCAGGATGCCTTACAGAATGAGTCTGGAATTCCAAAGAGACGTGGGAGTTGAAGGAGTGGCTAGGCAGCCTTCCCTGGAGTGGAAGCCACACGCAGCAAGGAGATCACTAGGGAGAGTGGAGAGTGGGAGAGGGCTGAGGGTAAAGCAAAGTGCAATCTTGCTGTGTGAGAAGTAGCTTGGGGAATGAAAATCGAACAAAAGCAATAAGAAGTAGGATGACAACTAGGAAGAAAGATGAAGAACAGGGAAAACAAAGAAAGAGCCGGCTTCTAGAAGCAGGAGGCATGATTGATACTCTGCTTCATTCCTGCATTTATCCAATCTTTATGGAGAGGCCTACTGCACGCTAGATGCTGAGAGATAGTTTCTTGCCTTCCAGGAATTTCTACTCTAAGGTAAATAGGTAAACAAAAGCAAAACAAGGTGCTACTTGCTATTATAAAAGTAGACCCAGATTTCAGGGGTAAGGCTCAGAGGAGGAAAGGGTAGAAGGCCAGGAAGGCTCAGGAAAGCCTTCCCCAGGGCTGCTTTGAGAGCCCCAGACCTAGAATCTCTGGTTTCACTACCATACTGTGGGCATGAGTGCTGGAAATGCTAAAACCATTCGAGGTGATTCTTTTGGGTGATCAAGAGCGATAACCACAGCACTGGGGGGAAGTCACATCAATTCATGGAGTCTGGAACAACAAATCATAATAAAAATAAAACAGAAAGCCAGCGCTGCGGCTCACTAGGTTAATCCTCCGCCTTGTGGTGCCGGCACACCGGGTTCTAGTCCCAGTCAGGGCACCAGATTCTGTCCCGGTTGCCCCTCTTCCAGGACAGCTCTCTGCTGTGGCCAGGGAGTGCAGTGCTTGGGCCCTGCACCCCATGGGAGACCAGGAGAAGCACCTGGCTCCTGCCATCGGATCAGCGTGGTGCGCCGGCCGCAGCACGCCGGCCGCGGCGGCCATTGGAGGGTGAACCAATGGCAAAAGGAAGACCTTTCTCTCTGTCTCTCTCTCTCACTGTCCACTCTGCCTGTCAAAAAAAATAAAAAAAAAATAAAATAAAACAGAAAACTGAATCACAGAGAGTGAAGATAAGAGATACTAATGTAACTTTTATCTATACCTATGAGGGCTATTTGTGCTACATTGTGAAGTGAAATGCGTTGACTGCTGTGGCTAAGTTTTAAAAATACTACCCTTGTGCTATGTGAGAATCACCTGTATGGGGGAAACAAGCCACAGAACTGATCCTTCAAACAACGTATCAGTGTTGGCTTGGAGATGGGTATAAATGAAGGAGAGAAAATCAAGTTATGTGCCAAGTTACAGGTGTGGAACTTATACAAGTAAACTTCAAACATATTCAGTGGCTTCATGCAGATTGGAAAATGGTAATAATAAAAAGGAGTAAAATATTCAAGAATATAATCACCAGCAATATTAACATAAAGAAAATGTGTTCCTTTAAAGTTGCTAACCCCTGTACAGCAGATATAGTCTCCCTTTGTAGTCCAGATGGAAGAAATACTGAGGATTTGTTAGACACAGAATTCTCTGGATCGCATGAAGCTACTGTGCCCATGAGTTTTTCTCCTGCTACAACAGGTCTTTTTGCAACAAAGTCTTCTTGAGATCTGTCCAAACACTTCCTAGAAGCTGGCTTTCCCAATTTTGTAAGAAACAAGGGGTGCTTGAATAAGAGCAGCAATAACAGAAAGGGGAAAGTAGGTGCTACTGAGAGAGAATGGATACGTAGAATCTTCGGGGCTTAATGAGCCCATTTGTGAGGCATGATGAAGAGGGAAGGTCTCGATTTTCTGAGATACCCACAGAGGGGAGTGCGGTGCCAATACCCAACCTGAGGCCACAAGAGGAGGACCAGCAAGAGTAAAGTCTCTGCTTGGTTTGCTTTGCATTTGCAGGCCCTCAGAAGCATCCACATGGAGCTGTCCAATGCTATCCAGGTCAGAAGCTCTGGAGTAAGATCTAAGCTGCAGACAGATCTGGGAGCCACCAGTATCAGAAATAACTGAAGGCATAAAGTGTGATGTGTCCATTGCTGCAGAGAAATCAAGGAGATAAGGACTAAAAAGGAATTGGATATGGGTGACCCACAAGGTGGCCTCTAGTGCCCATTGTAGGATCAGTTATAGCAGAATATGGAGGGGGGAGATTTGAAGTTTCTCCAAATTGTACTGGGATGGAGGAGCAAATAGGAGTTGAAGAGGCAATGAGGACAGATTACTCTTTCACAGTTTGGGGAGGGAGAACAACATGACATTTGTTCCCATGCTCTCAATGTAGTGATTCTCTTGCTTAAGCAAATAAGCCTGTCCCATCAAGCCTAAACCTCATCTAATTTCCAGTCCTCTATAATATGCCTCTCTCTAACTCACCCAGCCTGACTTCCCTTCTCGCTGTCTCCACGCCAGCCATGATCTAGCTCTTCCTTTGCATATGTGTAGCCCCCATCCTAAAGGACCCTCATTGCCCTCACTCCTGGGCAGCCTCAACCTCATCCACAGTAAGCTATTTCCTCTCACAAGTCTCATCATCAGACTCTCTACCACTGGTTCTCATACCTATTCTTTTCTTATCTTTTTTTTTTTTTTTTGACAGGGAGAGTGGACAGTGAGAGAGAGAGAGACAAAGGTCTTCCTTTACTGTTGGTTCACCCTCCAATGGCAGCTACAGCTGGCACACCGCGCTGATCCGAAGGCAGGAGCCAGGTGCCTCTCCTGGTCTCCCATGTGGGTGCAGGGCCCAAGGTCTTGGGCCATCCTCCACTGCACTCCCGGGCCACAGCAGAGAGCTGGCCTGGAAGGGGGCAACCGGGACAGAATCCGGCACCCCAACTGGGACTAGAACCCCGGGGGTGCCGGTGCCGCAGGCGGAGGATTAGCCTATTGAGCCACAGCACTGGCCAATATTCTTTTATTCCTAACCTTGAGTCATCTCCATGAAAAATCAGAGGGAAAACATGATTAATACATTTATGACTACATTAATAAAATTTGTCAACATACACTTTTAATCAACTTTCAAACTTTAGCTTGAAAATTTATTTAAACTCATCAACTTCAGTAAGATATAAAATTATTTTCACTTGAAGAAACTTCAATCTCACAGACAAAATATGCTTCACACAGAAAGGGTCTTCAAAAAGTTCATGGAGGGGCCAGCGCTGTGGTGTAGCGGGTGAAGTTGCCACCTGCTGTGCAGGCATTCCATATGGGTGCCAGTTCGAGTTCCGGCTGCTTTTCTTCCAATCCAGCTCTCTGCTATGGCCTGGGAAAGCCAGAAGAAGATGGCCCAAGTGCTTGGGCCCCTGCACCCACATGGGAGATGGGAAGTAGCTCCTGGCTCCTGGCTTTGGAACGGCACAGCTCCAGCTATTGCAGCCAACTGGGGAGTGAACCAGCAGATGAAAGACTTCTCTCTCTCTCTCTCTCTCTCTGCCTCTCCTCTCTCTGTGTAACTCTGCCTTTCAAATAAAATAAAATAAATCTTTTTTTAAAAGTCCATGGAAATGGATACTAGGAAACACTACGCCTGAGTTTCAAAATGTTTTGTGCCAAGCTAAATTCACAGTAGCTTGTTATAGCATATCTGAACAGAACCTAGTTTGAGGCACTAAGGATAAGAGATTAGTTTGAAAAGAACTCCTATCAGTGCAATATGAATGCTGTGAAAACTGAAACAAAAATAAACACCAAATGGATTGTGAAGCTTTGGTTTGAAGGATGGTGAAGTCATTTATATTTTGTGAAAAGCTTATGGGGACGACACTGCAAAGAAATCAGCAGTTTGCAAACGGATACCTTATTTTAGGGAGAGAGAAGATGGATGTTGAAGATGAAGTCCACATTGACAGACCATCCACATCAGTCCATGAGAAAAACACTAATCTTCGTCATGCCCTCATTGACGAAGACTGATGGTTAACAGCAGAAATACTAGCTAAATAACTCAGCTGATTGAACTTACACAATTCTGATTGAAAAATTAAACTAGAGAAAGCTTTCTGCTCGGTGGGTGGCAACTGTTGCACCCAAAACAGATGCAGACAAGAACAGAACTTTCAGTGGGCATTTTAAAACAATGAGATTAAGATTCTGAAGCATTTCTTGAAAGAATTGTAACGGGAGATGGAAATGGCTCAACCAGGATGACCCTGAAGACAAAGCACAACAAAGCAAAAGCAACCAAGAGGTGGAAGTGGTTCAGTCAAAGCAAAGGCAGACTGGTCAAGAGCAAAAGTCATGGTCACAGTTTTTTGGGAAGCGCAAGACATTTGTGCTTATTGATTTTATGGAGGAACAAGGAATGATACCATTGGCTTATTAGGAGAGTGTTCTGAGAAAGTCAGCCAAAGTCCCAGCAGGAAAACACCCAGAAAAGCTTCACTGGAGAGTCCTCCTCCTCCACCACAAAGCTTCCGCTCAAACAAAGTGTGAGAGTTTTGATGGGAAACCATCAGATAGCCTTTCACAGTCCCGATTTGGTTCCTTCTGACTTCATTTGCTTCCTGATCTTAAAAAATACCTGAAGGGCTTTCAGATTTCTTCAGCTAATAATATAAAAAAAGACCACACTGACATGGCTAGATTCCTAGGAGGGCCTTTGATTCTTTGGGGATGGACGGAATGACTGGTGACATTGTTTACAAAAATATCCTGAGCTTGATGGAACTTATGTTGAGAAATAAGGTTCATATTTTTACTCTTATCTTTTAATCCCATTTTTACAAACTTTTTGCAGCCCCCCTGTATATTACTGTACAATGAAGGATTAACAGGAAAAAGGATTTGTTACAATATTCCTTGAAAATATAAATGCCACTACAATAATGAGTGGCTCACCTAACCTTCAGAAAACAATTATGTTACATAGAAAAGGAATAGTATTGTTATTCAGCCCACTAGAGGATTCATGGATGAGAAAGGAAAAGAGATGAATCAGCCAGTGAGTATCAGGACACTAAACAGAGGGGCTCTGTAGCCTTTTATAACTGCCCCCTCCCCTGTGCAAATTCATATATGGAAAACAAAGGTCCTAATTTCTACCCTGTTTTTTCCTCCCACTGTTGGGGATCTGTATGTATAATGCTGGGTGGGGAAGGTGGAGGAACACGACAGGAAATGGATGCTGGAAGCAAATGGGATTTCCTCACACCTGTCCTTCCTCTGTAGGAGATCACAGATTTGTCCTGCAAAAGACCTAGCTTCAATTTTAGTGATACTCTCTGTAGCCAAATGAGATCTTGGGCAAGTGAGCTGCCCTCCTGAGAGTTGGTTTTCTCATCTGTAAAATATAGAAAATAAAACCTTATTTCACAAGTTTTTATAAAGCTTAAAGGCAATAATGTATGAAGGGTACTTTGAAAGCTTTCAAGAGTTCTTCAAATGCTGGTTTTAACAGGCTATGATTGTTCCTCTAAGGGGGAAGCAGTCCCATACACAGACAACCTTTTGAGCAGCTCTATCCCTAAAAGTGGCCCTCTCTTCTGCACTATGGCTGACTTTACCCTAACAACACTACCTCAACAAGGAAGATTTCAAATCAAAATGCCAAATTTTAGGTATAAGAGAAAGGCTATGGACATCCGCAGCAGTTTGGCAAAGTTTCTATTTTGGCTTCTCCATTAGCATTTTTTTTTTTTTTTTTTTTTTTGACAGGCAGAGTGGACAGTGAGAGAGAGAGAGACAGAGAGAAAGGTCTTCCTTTTTGCCGTTGGTTCACCCTCCAATGGCCGCCGCGGCCGGCGCGCTGCGGCCAGCGCACCGCGCTGATCCGATGGCAGGAGCCAGGAGCCAGGTGCTTTTCCTGGTCTCCCATGGGGTGCAGGGCCCAAGCACCTGGGCCATCCTCCACTGCACTCCCGGGCCACAGCAGAGGGCTAGCCTGGAAGAGGGGCAACCGGGACAGAATCCGGAGCCCCGACCGGGACTAGAACCCGGTGTGCCGGCGCCGCTAGGCGGAGGATTAGCCTAGTGAGCCACGGCGCCGGCCTCCATTAGCATTTATAATGTCTTAACCGATAATTAATATTCCTGCTGTACTTCTTTCATCATGTATCTCCTTTGAAAATAAGAAAAGACAAATTCAGAAGTTAATGACCTTTCTAGTAAACATATTCTGCCTTGAATACTTTGTAGCCACAAATTCATCAATAAAACTGTGGCAAAAAGAATAACACCAATTAAATGTGCCATCCACTTGCCCACATCTCTCAGGCTCCCTTACAATTGGAGCCACATAACTAATTCTGGCCAATGATGATGGTGGGAGTGAGCGCTGTGTCTAATTTAAGGGCAGTGCAAGTTCTTGCCTCACTCTTCCCTGCAAAACTTCAAGTCCGTGATAACATGGCAGCTCCAAAGACAAAGGGCAACTGACACCAAGGAGGAGCACTGCTACCAGACTTTGCATGAATGAGAAAAATAATGTTCCACTGAGACACTGAGGTTTGGGGATTTATTCATTATTCCATCTTGGTCTGGCTAGTACAGAGATAAAAGTCCTAAGGGGAAGAAAAAATGTTCTCTGTAGTTTTACTAATTGGATTGAATCCTCAAAAATATAAAAGTATTTTGACTAAGGAGGAGGGGCCAAGACAGGCATGGAGTCTGTTTGAACACTCCATAGCAACACAGCAGCCATAACAACCTTTTGTATTAGGAACCAGGCATGTTTTGGCAAAGAGGTGGCTTCTATTTCAACCACAAAGGCTATTCTAAAACAAGGAAGAGGGATACCTCTTTAAGATCTCCTTTCTATGCAAAGATATTTCATGCAGTTTTACTGCTTAGCACAGGTTTCAGTAACAGAACAGAAGAAGAGTTCTGTATGAGGATGTCTTGCATTACTAACTTCCCATCCTTACTCACAGATTAAATAATCAAAAGATTCTGGGTTATAATGTACTGGTGTCTATTATTTACTTCATGAAATGTAATCTTCTTCTATCTAGGGGATGGGGTAACCAAGGGCATAGTAAGTTTCCACCCCTTACTAATATAATCATACAGAATACATGGAATTTTTTTTTTTTTTTTTTTTTTGCACAGGCAGAGTTAGTCAGTGAGAGAGAGAGAGACAGAGAGAAAGGTCTTCCTTTTCTGTTGGTTCACCTCCCCAAATGGCCGCTATAGCCAGCGCGCTGCACCGATCCGAAGCCAGGTGTCAGGTGCTTCCTCCTGGTCTCCCATGCGAGTGCAGGGCCCAAGCACTTGGGCCATCCTCCACTGCCTTCCTGGGCCACAGCAGAGAGCTGGACTGGAAGAGGAGCAACCGGGACAGAATCCAGTGCCCCAACCGGGACTAGAACCCGGGGTGCTGGCGCCGCAGGCAGAGGATTAGCCAAGTGAGCCGTGGTGCAGGCCAATACATGGATTTTTAAAACAAATCTCAGAGCACGTCACCCAAGTTAACTTGCCGTTCTACAGGACCCTGGGAGAAACAAATGCATCTCAAATGGAGGAGGGATTCAACTCAATGCTGACCCCCTCCAGGTACTGTTAACACTGTAAGGTTAATTTCTCTTCTCACATTAACATCTCTATGGATCACTTAGGGAACCAGAATTCATTTCTGCATAGGTTACTTGAGCCTTTTGCACAGTTGATCAAGGAAATCATATGGATGCTGTACAATAAATTGGGGCATTTGGGACAGTCTACACTGATATGAATCTTAGCGACCATTCTCAGAGTCTTTGCTCTTGTTCACTAAATGTACCAGCTAGTTTAAGAGACGTTGATTTATACAATTTCTTTCCTTAAGTGTCACTTAGTTCGCCTATTGTCCCTAGGGTTTTCAATATCCCCATTAATCATAGGACAATTATGGGGAATCTTTCTAGAACTGAAGTCAAACTGGTCTGCTTTCTGCAGTTTCTCCCCACTGCCCGCAGGATAAAGTCCAAACTCCTTAACACACCACTCAAGGCGCTTCCCAACCTGGGCCCAACCACCTTACCTATTCAGCGTCATCTCACGCCACTGCCTGCCCTGGACTATTCACAGCCCCCTAAACTGCACACGCTGCTTGCCCCACCCTTCTTCCTCTTCACCAGCTGAAAGTTCACCATTAACATGCAGCTCACTTTCCTATTCCCAGCACTTAGCACAGACACATCAGAGGCAAAGAAAATATATTTGTTGAAAATTACTGAATAATGTACACTGTGCAAATTATGAATAGTGCTTAGCCCCCCAAGCAGAAGCTCAGGAACTGAGCTCGCACGGATTCTGCACCACTTAAATGAGCTGGCAATGTTTGTTGTTTCTAATATTTGTTCTTGGGGGCGGGAAGGGGACTCATAAAATATTCCTCAATGGAATTTGGAATTTTTAAAATTAATCCGGCAAAAGGTAGTTCTTCCCTGGACCTAGAAGGCTGTCAGCTGTTGTTAAGATTAGAAGCCAACCACCAAAGGTGGGCATTTAGCCTACGGGTTCTGAGATGCCTGCTCTCCACACTGCAGTGCCTGGGTTGGATTCCTCACTGCAGCCTAATGTGTACCCTGGGAGACAGAGTCCCTGCCACCCGTGTGCAACCCTGAATTTTTTTTTTTTTTTTTGACAGGCAGAGTGGACAGTGAGAGAGAGAGACAGAGAGAAAGGTCTTCCTTTTGCCGTTGGTTCACCCTCCAATGGCCGCCGCGGCCAGTGCACTGCGGCCAGCGCACCGCGCTGATCCGAAGGCAGGAGCCAGGTGCTTCTCCTGGTCTCCCATGCGGGTGCAGGGCCCAAGCACTTGGGCCATCCTCCACTGCACTCCCGGGCCATAGCAGAGAGCTGGCCTGGAAGAGGGGCAACCGGGACAGAATCCGGCGCCCCGACCGGGACTAGAACCTGGTGTGCCGGCACTGCTAGGTGGAGGATTAGCCTATTGAGCCGCGGCGCCGGCCGAGAACCCTGAATTGTACTCTGGCTCCAGGCTCCAGCTGCTGCCCAGCCCTGGCTATTGCCAGCATTTGGAAAGTGAACCAGCAGAAAAAAGTGTTCTCTCACTACCTCTCAAATATATATGGGTCAAAAACTAAACAACAACAGAAAAAGGCTTTGGGGGAGGTAATTCTATTTTAAAGAATTTACTGTCTCTGGTGAATATATGTATATATGAAGATATATTCCAAAACCCCACAGTTGATATCTGAAATTGAAGATAGTAACAAACGCTATAATTTAATGCCTTTTCCATCTTTGCAAAGCACTTATCTTGCACTGTGGCCATAACTTCTTCAGTTTGAGATTTGACTGTAAAACGACCACTCATTCATGTTTTCCTTCTTCACAATTTCAGACGGAAGATTCATTCCCACCATAGATCTTAGCAATCTCAGTGCATCTTGTCTCTTTCCTTACTAAACTGAGAACTTCCAGTTTTTCACTTAAAGGAAGGACTTTACAGCTTCTCTTAGGCATAGCTGAATTGCTAGCCTCACTACTCTCTGGGGCCATGATTAAGTAAATTAAGGGTCATCGGAACAAAAGCATGCAACAATGTGACAGTTAGTGTGGTAAACAAGATGGCTCCTCCGTGACTACCAAGCAGGCAGTGTATCTGGCGTGGATACACTGGACAAAGGGACCAGTCACATACCGGGTGGCAAGAAGTGGGACAGCACAAGATTTAATCATGCACATCAGAACACTGTACAATTTAAAATGTATGAATTTTATTTCTGGAATTTTCCATGTAAAGTTTTCGGCATGGGTAAATAAAACTGTTGAATACAAAATCCTGGCTGGTACAGGACTACTGCCTAGACTATAATGAAGCAGATCCTACAGCAGAGCTAAAAGGTTATGAGATGGACGTGATGGCAGAATTAAGGCAGGGGTGATGGGAACAGATAAGAAGCAAATAACTGGAGGGAGATGTGGAAGAAAAACTCAGTAAGGTCTAATTGTCAATCCAAATAACAGCTAATAGGAAGAAAAAAAAGTTTATTATGTTTTAGAATTAATCTAAGTACTATTTTCCTTGCAAGTAACTTTTTCCCCAGTGGGGTGATTGTACTCACATTCTTAATTCTAAAAGGGTATTATATAGCTTTTTATTTTGCTCAGTAAATTAGGACTAAACCAAGCTGATCACAGCAAAATCACCCCTCCACAGTAAACATAGGTTTAATAAACAAACATGGTTTTCTACAGCCAACATTTTAACAAATGTTTGCTGTAATGAATATTCTTATTCTTCATCTATGGTTTCAAGTCTCCGAAACTAAAATATACAAACAACAACAAAAAAACAAATCTGCAATATTACAACAAAGTGCTTAGCAACTGACCAGAACTCAAAAACTGGCCGGCGCTGCGGCTCACTAGACTAATCCTCTGCCTAGTGGCACCGGCACACCGGGTTCTAGTCCCGGTTGTGGCACCCGATTCTGTCCCAGTTGCCCCTCCTCCAGGGCAGCTCTCTGCTGTGGCTCGGGAGTGCAGTGGAGGATGGCCCAAGTGCTTGGGCCCTGCACCCGCATGGGAGACCAGGAAAAGCCCCTGGCTCCTGCCTTCGGATCAGCGTGGTGCGCCGGCTGCAGCGTGCCGGCCACGGCGGCCATTAGGGGGTGAACCAACGGCAAAGGAAGACCTTTCTCTCTGTCTCTCTCTCTCTCACTGTCCACTCTGCCTGTCAAAAAAAAAAAAAAAAAAAAAAAACAACTAAGGATAACAAGATTCACAAGATTCAGAAGTTGGGATGTGACTTAAATTGTATGGTAAGAAATATATAGATATTTCCTCATCCTCTCTCTTGAGCTACACAAAGACTAATTGCTAAAAACACTTTCCATCCTTTCACTTATGCCCCAACTTGGAAACTGGCTTCAAGTCCTAGTACAATTTTTAAATTAGTTTTACAAATTTATTCATTTTCATTTTATCTGAAAGGAACAGAGGCAGGGAAAGAGACATGGACAGAGAAGCAGAAAGAGAGAAAGAGATTCTCCATCTACTGGTTCACTCCCCAAATGCCCGCCAAGCTAGGGCTCAATCAGACCAAAGAACGGAGCCAGGAACTCAACCCAGGTCTCCCACGTGGGTGGCAGGCACTCAAGCATCTGAGCCATCACTCCATAAGCCTTCATCCACTGCCTCCCAGGGTACACACAGCAGGAAGCCTAATCAGAAACAGAGGAGCTGGGACCCAAACCAGGCACTCCAACATGGGGTGAGGGTATCTAACCCCTGCACCAGGTGTCCACTCCTCAATGAAACTTTAATAAAGGCTCAATTAGGGGTACTTAGTCATCATTTTAAATTATACACTGGTTATGAGATTTTTGAGAAGGGAAATTAGTCAAAGAAGCTGAGAGTCCAGCATTCATTCATCATTAAGTATTTGTTGAACATCTAGCAGGTGCCAAGTATTGTTCTACAGTAGTGAGTAGCACAAGGCAGAACTCTCTGCCCTCCGAGTTTCCATTCTAGCAGAGGGGATAGGGAGACTGATGATAACATAAATTACTAGGTAGGCATAGGTACTGGGCTGGCAGTGTGGCATATTGAGTAAAATCACCACCTGCAATGCCATCATCCCATATGGGCGCCAATTTGACTCCCAGCTGCTCCAGTTCCAATCCAGCTCTCTGCCAATGGCCTGGGAAAAGCAGCAGAAAGATGATCCAGGAATCTGGGCCCCTGTCAATGACATGGGAGACCTGGATGAAGGTTCTGGCACCTTAGCTTCAGCCCAGACCATTGTGGTTATCTGGGGAGTGAACCAACAGAAGGAAGATCTTTCTGTCTCTCCTTCTCTCTCTGTAACTCTTTGAAATAAATGCATAACTTTTTATTTTCAACTTTTATTTTTTTTAACTTTTATTTAATGAATATAAATTTCCAAAGTACAGCATTTGGATTACAGTGGCTTCCCCCCCCATAACTTCCCTCCCACCCACAACCCTCCCATCTCCTGCTCCCTTTCCCATTCCATTCACATCAAGATTCATTTTCAATTATCTTTATATACAGAAGATCAATTTAGTATATATTAAGTAAAGATTTCAAAAGTTTGCACCCACACAGAAACATAAAGTGTAAAATACTGTTTGAGTACTAGTTCTAGCATTAATTCACATTGAACAACACATTAAGGACAGAGATCCTACATGAGGAGTAAGTGCACAGTGACTCCTGTTGTTGACTTAACAAATTGACACTGACACTCTATGGCATCTATAATCTCCCTAGGCTCTAGTCATGAGTTGCCAAGGCTATGGAAGCCTTTTGAGTTTGCTGACTCTGATCTTGTTTAGACAAGTTCATAGTCAAAGTGGAAGTTCCTCCTTCTTTGATGGCCTGGTCTTTCCACTGGGATCTCACTTGCAGAGATCTTTCATTTAGGTCCTTTTTTTTTTTTTTTTGGCAGAGTGTCTTGGCTTTCCATGCCTAAAATACTCTCATGGGCTCTTCAGCCAGATCCAAATATATTTAACAGGGATCACTTTTCAGTTAAATTTAAACACCTAAGAATAATTGTGTGTTAATTAAAGAGTTCAATCAATAGTATTAAGTAGATCAAAAAAATACTAAAAGGGATAAAGTATTAAGTTGTTCATCGACAGTCAGAACAAGGGCTGATCAAGTCACTGTTTCTCATACTGTCCATTTCACTTCAACAGGTTTCCTTTTTGGTGCTCGGTTAGTTGTCACTGATCGGACTGATAAATGCATAACTTTTTAAAAAAGAAGGTATAGTTATTATCGAAGAAGGAATGGAGATAGAGAGTGCCCAGGAAGGAGGATAGGAGATTGCAGTTATAAACAGGACGAGCAGGTGGACATCTCTGGGAAGATGACATTCACTTAACGGCTTGAAGGCATTCAGAAAGCCATGTAGAACTTTGGCTCAGCCAGTGAAAAGCTTTCCACAAAGAGGAATGGCAGGGGCAAACTGCCCTGAAGCAGAAGCATGTCTGACAGGCTCCGGAGCTGTGCTGTCCTGAACAGGAGCCACTAGCTACATGTGGCTCTTTGAATTTAAACGGAAGTGAAACAAAAAATTCAGGTCCTCAGTATGCACTTGCCACATTTCAAGTGCCCAACAGCCACCATATTGAACCCTGCAGATTCAGAACACATCTAACATCATAGAAAGCCCTGTTGGCAGGAAGAGCAAGAAGGCCAGCACTGATGGAGTGGACTGGGCAAAAAATGAGGTCAGGGAGGATAAAGTGATACAACTATGTGTGGTTTTGAAGGCTCTCGTAGGATCCTGGTCTTCTGAGAGAAATACAAAGTTTGAAGGGTTTAATTAAAAGACTAAGTGGTATGATTTGACATTTAGAAGACTCACTTTGAGTAACATTATTACTCTTATAATAATCCAGGCAGGAGCCGGCAGTGTGGCGCAATGGGTTAAAGCTCTGGCCTGAAGTGCCGGCATCCCATATGGGCACCAGTTCGAGACCTGGCTGCTCCACTTCCAATCCTGCTCTCTGCTGTGGCTTGGGAAAGCAGTAGAAGATGGCCTAAGTGTTGGGGCCCCTGCACCCGCATGGGAGACCCAGAAGAAGCACCTGGCTCCTGGCTTTGGATTGGTACAGCTCCAGCCTTTGTGGCCAACTGGGGAGTGAAGCAGCGGATAGATGACCTCTCTCTCTCTCTCTGCCTCTCCTCTCTCTGTGTAACTCTGACTCTCAAATAAATAAGTAAATTAAAAAAAAATAATCCAGGCAAAATATGATCAAAGGCAGACATAGGCAGTAGTGGAGGCGATGAAGATTTTCACCTTCTGTACGAATTCTGAGGTTGGAACAAACATTATGCTGGTGAAAGGGATGCAGGGTATATCATGAGGAAGACAATTAAGTCGGGAAAGCGAGTTGTGGTTGGAGCGAAATTCACTCTGAGACTGGTTTGACGTTGGCTTGGCGATAGTACTCCCTATTGAAAATGGCCAATGGGCCACCAGAGAAGTGAAAGCTCAGAGGAGGACAGGCCCTGCATAGAGATGGGAGCTTCATCCGCGTCCTGTAAAAGACAAAGCAGCAGAGGAGAATGCAGAGGGCGTGTCAGCATCCCCACGTGACAGACCACAGGAAGCTCCAGAAGAATCCTGGAGCCTGGGAAACAGCTTGGAAACTCACTGGCTGTTGTGAGTGTGGACTCTACCTCGCTCCTGTGCAGTGGAGGAAGGTGTGGCTGTACTGAGATAGTTTTAAGGAGAACAGGGGAATGAGCTGCCACCATGACAGGAAACTGTGATCAGGTACGGCATTTCTCAGCACTGTTCTCACTAAAACAATCACTTCATTTGTTCCAGGCAAGTGCTAGTGTCTTTTGTGTTAAGCAAAGTGACCAACAATGTTCTTTGTAAAATTCAGAATTTAAGTAGGCCACAGGCCAATTTAAAAAAAGAGGAACAGATATATGAGGATTTGTTATTCTCAGCCTCCTGAGACAAGGTAGCAAACACGTCCTTTAAAAAGTGGTGAGGGGAGCACAATCTTTGTGATAAAGAGGTCATTTTAATCTCCCTGAATTCTTCTTTTTGGAAAAGTACCGTCCAGAGCTGGGTCTTTAAGGGCAACAAAAGGAAGAAACACCAAATGCCAGACAGGGAGGCCAAGAAGAAAGCAGCAGCTCTCAGAAGGAACATCACCCTCACCCAGTGCAATCTCTCCCTTGAGGCGGACGAGGTTCTGAGACCACACAGCTTACATAACTGCCCAGGTCATTCAGCTACAGCTGCACGCAGAGCCAGACCTAGAACCTAGGCTGGGAGCTACTTACTGTCCAGTCCACGTCTGTCTGCCTCACTGCTCTGCTTGCTATGCAGGAGTGGGAGCCTCGTCCTCAGGGCCAGTGGACCCGAGGTCAGTTTCTACTGGTACTTTGGCCGATTTCAGGGGTATGGATTAATGAGACTTGAAGAGTGCTTATGTGTTTGGTGACGGAACATTGCCTCCTTACAAACGCCCCGGCAACAGCCCTTCTGCAATTCGTCTTGGTGTTGAAATTGTGCCTTAATCGCCATGCTGACCAGCAAACAAGCGAAACCTGCAAAGTTAACAACCACTTAACTCACTCCTGAGTACCATCTCAAGGGTGCGTGCTTATAAAAATCCATTCTGAGATAACCCCTGGATGTCCCCAGAGTGGGAGACTTGCAGAGGCAGGAGTGTAGTTAAACAATTGTTGTGAGGTGTGGACTGCTCTGGCGTGGGGCATGAGAGGGAGGGAGGCAGGCACGACCAGACCCGTCCCAGGTAGCCAGCCTCCCCGTTGCTAGGGCCGAGAGCGTCCTTGGCTACCGCTCCAGGAAGGCGGGCTTCCTTCTCCAGGGGAGGCCTGCGCTCCGCGGGCCGTGTCCCCACAGCGCCGCCAAGCGGTCGTGGGGGGCACGCGCCCTTGCGGGCCGCGACCCTAGCGCGAGGCTGAGGTCCTGGTTAGCGATCACAAGCACCGGGTGTTTGCAAAGCAGCCGCCGCACGCCACCCCTACAACTTTTGCAGGGAACCTAGGAAGGGCGAGCGGCGGCGGTCTCCCGGCCCGACTTACGTTATACTCTTTCGCCCAGGTCTCCAGCTTTCCCTGCAACAATCGTAAAGATTCGTTCGAGATCAGCCTCCTCAGGTTTTCCGCCATCGCTCGCTTTTCCGCTCGGCCCCGCTCTGGAGATGGAGACGCGGAGGGGACGAGGCGGTGGCTTCTTCAGGTCCGCGGGGTGGTAATGGCGGGGAGCGGGGTGTCTTCCGGAGGGGCTCAGAGCGCCGCTGGTGTTTCCATCCTCCCCCTCGGGTCGGACCGGGCAGGGTTCGGGAAGCCGGGGGGAGGTGCCCTGGGCCGCAGCCGCCGCGCCTCATCCGCTGCCCGGCGCGGTCTCCTGGCTCCCCCGCCGCCGCCCCCCGGGGCCCGGCCATAAATACCCTGCCGATGATTAAACAAACCTTGACGTGGGCGGGCCGGCTGCCAGGGGCGCGCGCCGTCCGCGTCGTAGCAACGCCCGGGCGCCCCGCCCCCGCCGCGCCCCCAGCCCCGGCGCGCCCGGCCGCCCTCCGCTGGCCCCCGGGGGTCCGGCCCGGCCTGGGCGGGCCATGTCGCTGCCGCTGCTGCTGCTGCTCCTCCTCCTCCTGCTCCTGCTGCTGTTGCTGCTGCTTCTGGCCGAAGGCGAGGGCGCCAGAGCCGCGGGGAACCGGGATGGGGCTGGGGGCTGCCGGGCGCCGAGACCCCGGACGGCGGCGGCGCGACCGCCTGAGGGGACGAGACGGGCCTCGGCGCGGGCCTGGGGGCCGCCAGAGGCTTAGAACCGACGTCCCGGCGGGGGCTCTAGGCCACCCCGCGTGTCTGCAAAAGCCAAGTTACTTCTGTCGGACACGTTCGGTTAGACTGTCGGGAAGTCACCTTTGCGGCCCCTTCCTTTCCTCTCTGTACATCTAGGGTTTACTAAATTGTCCACGCCCCCTGCCTCTGTCTTCTGCCGTGTTCCTGGGCCCGCCGGGTGGGTGCCCAGGACGATCGATTTTAGCTGCGGCATGTTCTCACCCATCAGTTACCGCTCAGGTTTGGATAACGTTGGTGCCGCCGAGTACCGGGAAGGGGCGTTCTGAATCCTCTAGCTGGGACTGGGGGCGCACAGCGATGTGGTGCCTGCGACCGCTGCGGCCGTCACTAACCGCAGGAACAAGCCTTGATTTCTCCGTCGTCCAATCGTGTGCTGATTGGAAAGCATCCTTACCCGCTCGTTAAAGCCGTGGCGCTGGAGCCGGGCTCTCTGTCTAGTCAGCTAGGATTTTCAGAATTTTCACCACCTCTTGTCTTAATTCCTCTTCATGACAGTGATGTCACCATCCATTTAGAAAATGAAAATGAAAGGTTCATTTCTAGAGCGAGTGCTCACATACCACAGAATAAGGATTCGAAGTCTATAATGTGTTATCATGGCAAAATAATAAGTACCAAAGCAAAATGCTAAATATTCTTGTTACACCGTCTTTCTTTAAATACATACTTATTAATATATAATATTAACTGTGTATAGTTAGACATTATACACATAAAGAAGAAAGAGAATAGAGAAGAACTCAGTTTTCTTCATTTGAAGCCGTTAACTGTATACTTGCATAGGCAATAGGAATCCTTGAACAATCTTATTTGCTTATTCATAAAATCCAAATTGGAACGTTTGCTTAAGTCAAATTAGAGGTAATTCCTTTAGCTTGCTGTGGGCAACTTCATTGGCTTCTAGTGCTTGGTTTTATCAATCTATAACAGAAGGACAATTATTTTGATTACTATTATTATATCCAATTATTATGAGACAAAGATAATTTATATGAAGTACCTAGCACAGTATTTGGCATGTACTGTAGTAAGTGATACATGTTATCATCACTGTTTTTAGGAATGTAGATCACAGTATTCAATAAAGAAAATGGGTAATGGTTGAGTAAATCTGTCGATGAAATGTTGCTCAATAATTTGTTTTTGAACAACATCTAGTACCTAGGACTTCTCACTATATAATGATAAATGGAAACAGGACACTTATATACTATATATAGTGTCAAATTATATGCATATAGTGTCAAATTATACAGTGAGAATCCAATGGATGAATATAGATGATTTTAATTTGTTCCTTTTATACTTTCTCTTTTTTTAAGATTTATTTATTTATTTAGTTGAAAGGCAGAGTTACAGAGAGAG
Organism: Oryctolagus cuniculus; assembly: GCF_051225735.1. Classification (NCBI taxonomy): domain Eukaryota; kingdom Metazoa; phylum Chordata; class Mammalia; order Lagomorpha; family Leporidae; genus Oryctolagus; species Oryctolagus cuniculus. Next base: position 42,603,272 of record NC_142868.1, on the reverse strand, counting down.
AGAGAAAAGGAAAGATGGTTGGAGAAATCTTCCATCTACTAGTTCACTCCCCAGATGGCCACAATGGCCAGGGTTGTACAGGCCCAAGCCAGGAGCCCAGAGCTTCCTCTGTGTCTTCCACATGGGTGCAGGGGCCCAAAGATTTGGGCCATCTCTCTCTGCTTTCCCAGGTGCATTAGCAAGGAGCTAGATTGGAAGTGGAGCTGCTGGGATTTGAACTGGTGCCCAAATGGGATGCCAGTAGTACAGGCTGCTGCTTAACCCACTGTGCCACAGTGCCAGCCTCTACTTTCTTGATTTTACAAATTTCTACCATGAACATGAGTTGGTAGAAATGAGTTGGTAGAAAAAAGTTACCAAAAATAGTTATCCAAAAACTTTCCTACCCTTGAAAAAAATGTTAGCCAAAATACCAGTATTTAAGCTGCTGACTCAAAAAAAAAAAAAAATGTTTTCATCAAATGTTCATATTGCTAATTGAGTAATGAGACTTATGGAGCCCGAGGGTAGCATGGATGTTTGAAATCATGTTTCCTGATGTTGTCTCTACATATGCTGTAGTTCTACAGCTAGATTCCTGACCCTTACAGCCTGTGGTCATTCTTAAACATACCAGCCCAGGAGCGTGTGTTGTGCATAGGGAGAACTTCGCGCTTATTGGTACCAGAAAAGCATAATCCTTCCCTTCGATGAAAGTCAAAACAGGAAATGTTCTGTGTGTGCTTTCATTTATTATTTACTCCCACGACCTCCAAAAAAGCATCTGAGATTCTTTACAGTACAAGACTTGTGGATAGTATCATTATTAAATTAGAACTTTTTTTTTTTTTTTTTTTTTGACAGGCAGAGTGGACAGTGAGAGAGAGAGACAGAGAGAAAGGTCTTCCTTTGCCGTTGGTTCACCCTCCAATGGCCGCCGCGGCTGGCGCGCTGTGGCCGGCGCACCACGCTGATCCGATGGCAGGAGCCAGGCACTTATCCTGGTCTCCCATGGGGTGCAGGGCCCAAGCACTTGGGTCATCCTCCACTGCACTCCCTGGCCACAGCAGAGAGCTGGCCTGGAAGAGGGGCAACCGGGACAGAATCCGGCGCCCCGACCGGGACTAGAACCCGGTGTGCCGGCGCCGCAAGGCGGAGGATTAGCCTAGTGAGCCGCGGCGCCAGCTAGAACTGTTTTTTAAGGAAGAAGGAAGTATGCCCCAAATATATGCCTCTGTACTAGGATTTAGCCTCACTGTATACTTCTTTTGCAGGATTTTTGGAAGCCAAGCAGAAAGGAAAATGAGTTGTGTGATTATGATTATTTGATTTTTAAAGTATACATGTCAATTCTTTGAATGGGAATACATTTTCCAAGTACCGATTCTAAAATGTTATCCTTTCCAAGAGTCTAGAACAACACAGATGAAAAATGTCTTTAATAACTGGCTTTCAGAGGCAAGCGTTGTGGCACAGCGGGTTAAAGCCATGGCCTGCAGCTCTGGCATCCCATATGGGTGCTGGTTCAAGTCCCAGCTGCTTCACTTCTGATCCAGCTCCCCTGCTAATATGTCTGGGAAGGCAGTGGAGAGTGGCCCAAGTCCTTGGGCCCCTGCACCCCTGCATGTGAGAGACGCAGAAGCTCCTGGCTCCTTGCTTCAGGTCAGCTCAGCTCCCACTGTTGCAGACATTTGGGGAGTGAACCAGTGGAGGGACGACCTCTCTCTGTGTCTCTATCTCTCTCTAACTCTGTCTTTCAAATAAATAAAATAAATCTTTTTAAAAAAAACTGGCTTTTACAGAACTTTTTATAACTTTTAAATTTAAATTTATAACTTTTAAATTTAAAAAGAATTTTGACATACACTTTGTACATATCTATGAAGTACTATGTGATATTTCATTACATGTATATATTGTGCAGTGTTCAATAAGGGAAATACATCTGTCTTTTCAAGAATTTAATATTTATAATGAAAACATCCAAAATCCTATTTTTTAGTTTTTTTAATAGAGAAATAGACAGTACATTAATATTAAACCATATTGTGGCACAGAACTCCAGAACTTCTTACCACCATCTAACTATAACCTACCACCTGTCAATCAGCCTTTTCCCAGCCTTCCTTCCCCCCTTCCCTTCCCAGCCTCTGGTAGCTACCATTATATTTTTAACTTTTGTGAAAGAACATATTTTTAGACTCTACATAAAAGTGAGATCATGTGATATTTGTCTTGTCATGCTTGGTTTATGTAACTTAATATAATTACCTCCAGTTCCATATATGTTGCTGAAAATAATGAAATTGCATCATTTTTATGGCTGAGTGATATTCCTTTGCATTTATATACCATGTTTTCTTTCTTTACCGGTGGGTGCACTCTTGGGTTGTTTCCATTTTTTGGCTTTTATGAATGGTACTGTGATAATCATGGAAGTGCAGCTGTCTCTTCCACAGGTGCATTTCATTTCCCTTGGATAAATACCCAGGAATGGAATTTCTGGATCATATGCTGGTTCTACTTTTACTTTTTGGGGGAATGCCTACACTGTTTTTCACAATGGCTGTACTAATTTACATTCCCACCAGTAGTGTGCAAGGATTCCTTTTCCTCCAAATTCTCACCAACACTTGACTCCTTTTGTCTTTTTGATAACAGCCAATCTTACTGGAGTGAGGTGAATCTCACTGTGGATTTGTTTTTCATTTCTCTGATTTGTGATGTTGAGCATTTTTTTCATGTACCTTTTGGCCATTTGTATGCATTTCTTTGAAAAATGTCTGTTTATGTCAGCTACCCATTTTTTGGCTGAATTATTTGTTCTTTGCTGTTGAGTTGTTTGAGTTCCTTATAAATACTAGATATTAGCCCCTTGTCAGATGGATAGCTTGTGAATATTTTCCCCCATTCTGTAGGTTGTCTCCTCATTTTGTTGGTTGTTTCCTTTGGCTGTACAGGAGCTGTTTAGTTTGATGAGATTTTATATCTTTTTTTTTCTTTTATTTCCTTTGCTTTTGGGATGTAATCCAAAAAATTCTTTCCCATTCCAGCCTCCCAAAGTGTTTTCCAATAGTGTCAAAGTTTGGGGTCTCATCTTTAGGTTTTTAATCCATTTTGTTTGATTTTTGTACATGGTGAGATATGAGTATCTAGTTTCAACCTTCTGCATGCAGATATCCACAATTTTCTCAGCATCGTTTATAAAAATAGACTGTCCTTTTTCCAATGCTTGCTCTTTGTTATAGACCAGTTGGCTTTAGATGTATGGGTTTGCTTTTTGGGTCTTTATTCGGTTCCATTGGTCTCTGGATGGGTTTTTATGGAATACCAATTTTTTTTTTAAAAAGTATAGCTTTATGATATTTTTAAAGTTAGGTAGCATAGTGCCTCCTGCTTTGTTCTTTTTGCTCAAGATGGCTTTGAGTATCTGGGGTCTTTTGTGATTCCATGTAATTTTAGTAGTGTTTTTTCTAGTTCTTTGAAAAATGTCATTGGAATTTGAATAAGGATTGTACTGAATCTGTAATGCTTTGGGTAGAATGCACATTTTAACTATATTGATTTATCCAATTCAAGAACACAAGATATCTTTCCATTTCTTTGTGTCATCTCAGTTCTCAGTTTCTTTCGTGGTAATTTATAGTTTTCATTATAGAGATCTTTCAAATTTTTGGCTAAGTTTTTTCCCAGACTTATTTTATTTATTTATTCATTTATTCATTTATGGTTATTGGAAATCGGATCACTTTCTTCACTTCCTTTTCAGATGATTCATTATTGATGTTTTACAACACTGCAGATTTTTGCACATTGTATCCTGAAAGCCTGCTTAATTTGTTTACTAGTTCTAACGGCTTTTTGGTGGAGTCTCAGGAGTTTTTTGTACATAAGATCACGTCATATGCAAACAGTGACAGTTTTGCTTCCTCCTTTCCAGTTTGGATGCCCTTTCTTTCTTTCTTTTGCTATTTGCTCTACCTAGGACCACCAGTACCATGCTGAATAAAAGTGGTGAAAGCAGGCATCCATGGCTTTTACCAGATCTTAGAGAGAAAGCCTTCAGCTCTTCCCCATTCAATATGATGTTAGCTGTTGGCTTGTTGTATATGGCCTGAATTCTATTGGGAGACATTCCTTCTATACCTAAGATGGTCAGAGTTTTTACCATGAAATGATGTTGAATTTTAACAAATGGTTTTTCTGCATCTATTGAAATGATCATATGATTTTTGTTCTTCATTCTGTTGATGTCATATATCACATTTATCAATTTGTATATGTTGAAACATGCTTGCGTCCCTGGGATGAATCCTTAATCCTTAAGCATGATGCTATTGGATTCAATTTGCTAGTATTCTGTTGAGATTTTTGCATGTTTGTTCAACAGAGTTATTAGCCTGTAGCTTTCTTTTTTGTTGTTGTTTTTGTGTCCTTGTCTGGTTTTGGTGTCAGAGTAATACTGGCCTCATTGAATAAATTTGGAATAATTCCATCATCTTCTATTTTTTATAATAATTTAAAAAGCACAAGTATTAATTCTTCTTAAGATTTATTTATTTATTTGAAAGTCAGAATTAGAGAGAGAGAGAGAGAGAGAGAGAGAGAGAGAGAGAGATCTTCCATATAATGGTTCACTCCCCAGATGGCTGTAACCTCCAGGGCCAGGCAAGGCCAAAGACAGGAGCCTGGAGCTTCATCTGGGTCTCCCACATGAATGCCAGGGGCCCAAGCACTTGAGCCATCTCCCACTGTTTTTCCCAGACTATTAGCAGGGAACTGGACTGGAAGTAGAGCAACCAGGACACAAACCGGTGCCCACATGGGATGCTAGCATTGCAGGCAGCCACTTTACTAGCTAGCTATGCCACAATGCTGGTCCCTGTTAATTCTTTAAATGTTTGGTAAAATTCAGCAGTAAAGTTATCTTATCCTGGCCTTTTATTTGATGGGAAATTTTTATTATTGATTCAGTTTCACTACTCACTATTGGTCAGTTTAGGTATTCTATTTCCTCATGATTTAACCCAAGTAAGGTTTATGTGCCCAGGAGTTTGCCCGTTTCTTCTAGGTTATCTAATTTGTTACCATATAACTGTACATAGTAATCACTAATGATCCTTCCTGCCCTGTCAGGATTAAGGTCCCCTTTCTCATCTCTAATTCCTTGTACTTGAAGCTTCCTTTTTTTTTTTTTTTAAGTCTAGCTAAAGGCTTATCAATTCTGTTTATCTTTTCAAAGAACCAGCTCTTCATTTCATTGATTGTTCATTTGTTTAGTTTCTGTGTCATTTATTTGTGCTCTGAGTTTTACTATTTTTTTCCTTCCACCAGTTTTGAATTTCACTTTTTCTTGTTTTTCTGGTTCCTTGAAGTACAGCAGTAACTCACTTATTTGAGATTTTTTTTTTTTTTTTTGATACAAGCATTTGAGAAGTTGTCCTGCAAGGCTCGCTGTCGCTCCCCCACTTGCGGAGGAACGACACTAGACGCTGTTTTCTTTCCCCGGTCCTTCCCGGATTTGCTGCCGCTCCCCCGCCTCCGTGGAGGAGCTGCACCAGCGAGCTCTCCGACCGACTCTCTCAGGGGGCCGCCCTGCATGTTGTCTCTCTCCCCCTTTTATAGTCCTCTCCCACCAATCCATGCTCTGCTGCCCACGTGCTGAGCACGCGGCTTTCTTCCAAACAGGGGTTGGGTCAGGAATCAGCTAATTAACGAAGCAGCTGTGTAAGACTTGTTTACTCTCTCTCAGCGCCATATGGTGGGAGATCAATGCATAGAGTTAGTTTCAGTCCACAGTCTCAGTACTTATTTGTCTCCTGGGTGCCCCGCTGTCGCTCCCCCTCTTTGTGGAGGAGCGACACTGAACCCTGCCTAGGTTTCCTATCCAAGTCACGGCACCATTATGTCGCTCCCCCTCTTCGCGGAGGAACGACACAGGACCCTGCGCTGTTCTTTTGTCTGCTCGGCCCTCCCCGGGTTTGCTGCTGGTTCTTCCCGGGTTGGCTACCGGCCCTTCCACCTCCGTGGAAGGGCGGTTCCCCCTGCCACTTTCCCCACTTCCGCGGGGGAGCGGCACACCGCTGGCCGGCTCTCTTGGGGGCTGCACAGGTGTTCCTTCAGATAGATGTTCCTGGTGCATGTTGTCTCTCTCCTCCTTTATAGTCCTCTTCCACCAATCCCAACTCTGCTACCCACACGCCGAGTACGCTGCTCTCCTCCAATCAGGAGCAGGTCCTGCTGTTTATTGGTTGAACTGGAGGCAGCTGTGTAGAAGCTGTTTCCTCCTCTCCCAGCGCCATATTGTGGGAGAGCAGATGCATAGAATAAGTCTTAATTCCAGTAACAGTCTAGTCCAAGTTGCTCCCCATACCCCGCCATGTTGCGGGAGATGGACCCTGTTCCCCACAGCTCGCACCATCAGGGAGAGTGGGTCGATGGTGTTCTTCCACAAGAAGCATTGGGGATAGGCTTTGGTGAACATGTCCATCTTTATTAATGGCTACGTACACTTTTAAAGGGCAGGCAGAATGGGTGAAACTGATTTGGGACAACACTAATTCTTTTTTTTTTTTAAAGATTTATTTATTTATTTGAAAGTTAGTTACACAGAGAGAGGAGAGGCAGAGAGAGAGGTCCTCCATCTGATGGTTCATTCCCAGATAGCCACAACAGCCAGAGCTGCACCCATCTGAAGCCAAGAGCCAGAAGCTTCTTCCAGGTCTCCCACGTGGGTGCAGGGGCCCAAGGGCTTGGGCCATCTTCTACTGCTTTCCCAGGCCATAGCAGAGAGCTGGAGCAGAAGTGGAGCAGCCAGGTCTCAAACCGGTGCCCATATGGGATGCCAGCACTGCAGGCGGCAGCTTTACCCGCCACGCCACAGCACCAGCCCCATTTTGAATTTTTAATGTATACTCTTTGTATATTGCCTGTTTTTTGACATTACAAGTAGTAATTATAATTTTTTAGTCTTCACAGTAAAGATATAAATTGTATACACAACGTATTTATAATATTAGAGCATTCTGAAATTGTAGTTACTCTTACAGGTGAATTTTCTACCTTCTGATATTTTCTTCTTACTTGTTAGCATCTCTTTCAATTTGAAGAATTCCCTTTAGCATTTCTTGAAAGACCAGTCTAGCCGGCGCCACAGCTCAATAGGCTAATCCTCCACCTAGCAGCACCGGCACACCTGGTTCTAGTCCCGGTCGGGATGCTGGATTCTGTCCCGGTTGCCCTCCTTCCAGGCCAGCTCTCTGCTATGGCCCGGGAGCACAGTGGAGGATGGCCCAGGTGCTTGAGCCCTGCACCCCATGGGAGACCAGGAGAAACACCTGGCTCCTGCCTTCAGATCAGCATGGTGCGCCGGCCACGGCGGCCATTGGAGGATGAACCAACGGCAAAAGAAAGACCTTTCTCTCTGTCTCTCTCACTGTCCACTCTGCTTGTCAAAAAAAAAAAAAAAAAAAAAAAAAAAAAAAAAAAAACAGTCTAGTAGCAATAAATTTGCTCAGCTTTTGTTTCTCTGTGAATGTCTTTATCTCTCCTTAATATCTAAAGGATAGCTTTGCCAGATACTTGGCTGGTAATTTCTTCAGTACTGTAAAAGTCTCATCCCACTCCCTCCTGGCCTGTCAGGTTTCTGTTGAGAAATCTGCAGTCAGATGAATTGAGACTCATTTATGTGTTATTTGCTTCTTTTCTCTTGTAGTTTTCAGATTCTTCTTTATCTTTGAAATTGGAGAGCTTGGCTATACTATGTCCTGAGGTAGGCTTGAATCTGCCTGGTGACCTTGGACTTTGCTGTATCATTTTCTATGTTTGGGAAGTTTTCTATTATTATCCATTTGAATATACTTTCTGCTCCTGTAGCATTCTCAAGTCCCTCTTGAAGACAAATAACCAAAATATTTTCTCTTTTCGGGAGAGCGGCAGGATGGCAGAATAGGAAGGGAGCACACTAATAATCTGGGAAGAGACAGTTTAATAAAAGTGGAGATACTGCAGGTTCAAGGAAGAGTAGGGGAAGAAACAGCAGAGGAAACCCTTCCGGAACTAGTGATTCACAGTGGACCTGCGTGGAGAGCGTGGGAGCCCACAGTTCGGGACACCAGCAGCAGAATCAACACACCAGCGCTGGAACGCAAGGTGAGCCGAACCTCAATAGCCCGAGATACCGGTGGGCAAGTGGAAAGAGGAGACTAGAGGGAACGAGGTTTGAAACCCTGTGGGGAAAAGTTCACCAGGCTAACTAGAAGAGAGAGGAGAAAAAAAAAAAGTGACCGATACGGACACGAGTTTCTCTCTCTCTGCTCACCTCTCAAAGGCCAGCAAGACAAAGAGCAGGTGCCATTTTGGACATACGTCATAAGCGGGGTGACTTCAGGTCTGCACCCGCCCTCAGCCAAGCAGAAAAACCTGACTCTGGGGGGAGTGAAATAACAGGAGATTAGGACCTAGTGAATGTGTGCTGCTAATGAACTGAGACTGTGAAAAAAGACTGTGGGGGAGAGAACTCACGGAATTCTCCTGAGTACTCTCCAGAAACGCTACAATTTGGTAACCTTGGCAACCCAGTGGGAGACTGCAGGAGAATTTGAGCCCACACTGAGGGCAGAACAGATTCCCTGTGTGGTCCTTGGGAAAGAGCTTCTGATCTCTGGCTCCTGTGGGTATATCAATCCCCTGCTAATCATCTTCAATTCTGCCCAGCTGTACGTAATTATTTCCCTTCTGAATCAAATAAAGAAAGAAAGAGAGATTTACCACACCTAAACTGGGAGTGTCACCTTTGGCACACCCTTAACCCTGAGGAACCAGAGTTCTCAGGCCACACCCATCTCAAGCCTCTAAGGCTCCATCAAAAGCAGATAGTCCACTTAATACAGTCATAGTATAACAAGAAAAAACACCACAGCGAGGGAAGAAGAATCCAAAGAATATCTCCACAATGCCAAGCAACAAATGGAGAAACCGAGGAAACAAGAACAAGGAAGACATTATGACACCCCCAAATGAACAAGACACCCCGAGCCAAGATTATGAAGATGATAAGATGGAAGAAATGCAAGATATGGATTTCAAAAAATTTATGATAAGAACATTTAGAAGTCTTCAGAAACAAATGATTGAGCTGCAGAAATCCTTACTGGACAGGATAGAAAATCTCCTTTGAGAAAATGAAACCTTAAGGAGGAATCAAAATGAAACACAGAAACTGGTAGAACAGGAAAGTGTGATAGTGAAGAGAAATCAAAATGAAATGAAGAACTCAATAGATCAAATGACAAACACATTAGAGACCCTTAAAAACAGAGTCAGTGAAACAGAAGAGAGAATATCAGACTTAGAAGACAGAGCACAGGAAAGTATACAGTCAAACCAAAGAAAAGAAGAGGAACTTAGAAATCTAAAAAATATTGTTGGGAATCTACAGGACACTATTAAAAAAAACCCAACATTCGGGTTCCAGGAGTTCCTGAAGGCGTGGAGAGAGAGAGAAGATTAGAAGGCCTTTTTAGTGCGATACTTGGCAGAGAACTTCCCGGGTTTGGAGAAGGACAGACATCCTAGTACAGGAAGCTCATAGAACCCCTAATAAACATGACCAAAAGAGATCCTCACCACGATACGTTGTAATCAAACTCACCACAGTGAAACATAAAGAAAAGATTCTAAAATGTGCAAAAGAGAAACGTCAGATGACTCTCAGAGGATCTCCAATCAGGCTCACAGCAGACTTCTCATCAGAAACCCTACAAGCTAGACGGGAATGGTAAGACATAGCCCAGGTACTAAGAGAGAAAAACTGCCAGCCCAGAATATTATATCCTGCAAAGCTCTCACTTGTGAATGAAGGTGAAATAAAGACCTTTCATAGCAAACAGAAATTGAAAGAATTTGTTGCCACTCGTCCAGCCCTGCAAAAGATGCTTAAAGATGTGTTACACACAGAAACACAGAAACACGATCATCAATATGAAAGAAGGTAAAGGAAGGAAACCTCACAGCAAAAAAGATCACAGGAAGTTCAGAGCATATATTAGAAAATATCTTTGGCAAATGGCAGGGCTAAGTTACTACTTATCAATAGTCACATTGAATGTTAATGCCCTGAACTGTCCAGTTAAAGACACAGATTGGCTGATTGGGTTAAGGAACAAAACCATCTATTTGCTGCTTACAAGAAACACATCTTTCCAACAAAGATGCATACAGACTGAAAGTGAAAGGCTGGAAAAAGATACACAAGGCCAACAGAAATGAAAAAAGAGCGGGCGTAGCCATCTTAATATCGGACAACATAAACTTCAACACAAAAACTGTTAAGAGATGTCGCTCCCCCATTCGCGGAGGAACGACACTAGACCCTGCGCTGTTCTTTTGTCTGCTCGGCCGTTCCCGGGTTAGCTGCTGGTCCTTCCCGGGTTGGCTGCCGGCCCCTCCACCTCCGTGGAGGGGGCGGCACCCCCCGCCGCTATCCCCGCTTCCGCGGAGGAGCGGCACACCGCCGGCCGGCTCTCTTGGGGGCTGCTCAGGTGTTCCTTCAGATGTTCCCGGTGCATGTTGTCTCTCTCCTCCTTTATAGTCCTCTTCCACCAATCCCAACTCTACTGCCCACACGCTGAGCACGCTGCTCTCCTCCAATCAGGAGCAGGATCAGCTCCTGCAGCTTATCAGTCAAATTGGCGAGAGGCAGCCACGTAGAAGTTTACTCCTCCCCAGCGCCATATTGTGGGAGAGCAGATGCATAGAATAAGTCTTAATTCCAGTAACTTAGTCTAGTCTCAGTTGCTCCCCACAAAGAGAGACAAAGAGGGGCACTATATAATGATTAAGGGATCAATTCAACAGGAAGATATAATGATTATCAATGTATATGCACCTAATTACAGGGCACCGGTTTATTTAAAAGATTTGTTAAGGGACTTAAAGGGAGACTTAGACTCCAATACAATAGTACTGGGGGACTTCAATACTCCACTCTCAGACAAATCAACAGGACAGAAGATCAACAAGGAGACAGTAGATTTAAATGACACTATAGCCCAAATGGATCTAGCAGATATCTACAGAACTTTTCATCCTACACATAAAGAATTTACATTCTTCTCAGCAGTACATGGAACCTTCTCTAAGATTGACCACATACTAGGCCATAAAGCAAGTCTCAGCAAATTCAAAAGAATTGGAATCATACGATGCAGCTTCTCAGACCATCAAGAAATGAAGTCGGAAATCAGCAACTCAGGAATCCCTAGAGCATATGCAAACACATGGAGATTGAACAACATGCTCCTGAATGAACATGGGTCACAGAAGAAATCAAAAGAGAAATCAAAAACTTTCTGGAAGTAAATGAGGATAACAGCACAACATACCAAAACTTATGGGATACAGCAAAAGCAGTGTTAAGAGGAAAGTTTATATCAATAGCTGCCTACATCAAGAAATTGGAAAGGCACCAAATAAATGAGCTTTCTGTTCATCTCAAGGATCTACAAAATTTGCAGCAAACTAGACCCAAATCTAGTAGGAGAAGACAAATAATTAAAATCAGAGAAGATATCAACAGGAATGAATCCAAAAAAAATTACAAAAAATCAGCCAAATGAGGAGCTGGTTTTTTGAAAAAATAAACAAAATCGACACCCCATTGACCCAACTAACTAAAAAAAGAAGAGAAAAGACCCAAATCAATAAAATCAGAGATGAAAAAGGAAACATAACAACAGACACCACAGAAATAAAAAGCATCATCAGAAATTACTATAAGGACTTGTATGCCAGCAAACAGGGAAATATACCAGAAATGGATAGATTCCTGGACACATGCAACCTACCTAAATTGAACCAGGAAGACACAGAAAACCTAAACAGACCCATAACTGAGACAGAAATTGAAACAGTAATAAAGGCCCTCCCAACAAAGAAAAGCCCAGGACCAGATGGATTCACTGTTGAATTCTACCAGACATTTAAAGAACTAACTCCAATTCTTCTCAAACTATTCAGAACAATTGAAAAAGAGGGAATCCTCCCAAATTCTTTTTATGAAGCCAGCATCACCTTAATTCCTAAGCCGGAAAAAGATGCAGCATTGAAAGAGAATTACAGACCAATATCCCTGATGAACATAGATGCAAAAATCCTCAATAAAAATCTGGCCAATAGGATGAAACAACACATCAGAAAGATCATCCACCCAGACCAAGTGGGATTTATCCCTGGTATGCAGGGATGGTTCAATGTTCGCAAATCAATCAATGTGCTACACCACATTATCAGACTGCAGACGAAAAACCATATGATTACCTCAATAGACGCAGAGAAATCATTTGATAAAATACAACACCCTTTCATGATGAAAACTCTAAGCAAACTGGGTATGGAAGGAACATTCCTCAATAGAATCAAAGCAATTTATGAAAAACCCATGGCCAGCATCCTATTGAATGGGGAAAAGTTGGAAGCATTTCCACTGAGATCTGGTACCAGACAGGGATGCCCACTCTCACCACTGCTGTTCTATATAGTTCTGGAAGTTTTAGCCAGAGCCATTAGGCAAGAAAAAGAAATTAAAGGGATACAAATTGGGAAGGAAGAACTCAAACTATCCCTCTTTGCAGATGATATGATTCTTTATTTAGGGGATCCAAAGAACTCTACTAAGAGACTACTGGAACTCATAGAAGAGTTTGGCAAAGTAGCAGAATATAAAATAAATGCACAAAAATCAATAGCCTTTGTATACACAGGCAATGCCACGGCTGAGGAAGAACTTCTAAGATCAATCCCATTCACAATAGCTACAAAAACAATCAAATACCTTGGAATAAACTTAACCAAGGACGTTAAAGGTCTCTACGATGAAAATTACAAAACCTTAAAGAAAGAAATAGAAGAGGATACCAAGAAATGGAAACATCTTCCATGCTCATGGATTGGAAGAATCAATATCATCAAAATGTCCATTCTCCCAAAAGCAATTTATAGGTGCAATGCGATACCAATCAAAATACCAAAGACATTCTTCGCAGATCTAGAAAAAATGATGCTGAAATTCATATGGAGACACAGGAGACCCCGAATAGCTAAAGCAACCTTGTACAACAAAAACAATGCCAGAGGCATCACAATACCAGATTTCAGGACATACTACAGGGCAGTTGTTATAAAAACAGCATGGTGCTGGTACAAAAACAGATGGATAGACCAATGGAACAGAATAGAAACACCAGAAATCAATCCAAACATCTACAGCCAACTTATATTTCATCAAGGATCCAAAACCAATCCCTGGAGTAAGGACAGTCTATTCAATAAATGGTGCTGGGAAAATTGGATTTCCACATGCAGAAGCATGAAGCAAGACCCCTACCTTTCACCTTACACAAAAATTCACTCAACATGGATCAAAGATTTAAATCTACGACCCAACACCATCAAATTATTAGAGAACATTGGAGAAACCCTGCAAGATATAGGTACCAGCAAAGACTTCTTGGAAAAGACCCCAGAAGCACAGGCAGTCAAAGCAAAAATTAACAACTGGGATTGCATCAAATTCAGAAGTTTCTGTACTTCAAAAGAAACAGTCAGGAGAGTGAAGAGACAACCGACAGAATGGGAAAAAAATATTTGCAAACTATGCAACAGATAAAGGGTTGATATCCAGAATCTACAAAGAAATCAAGAAACTCCACAACATCAAAACAAACAACCCACTTAAGAGATGGGCCAAGGACCTCAATAGACATTTTTCAAAAGAGGAAATCCAAATGGCCAACAGACACTTGAAAAAAATGTTCAAGATCACTAGCAATCAGGGAAATGCAAATCAAAACCACAATGAGGTTTCACCTCATCCCAGTTAGAATGGCTCACATTCAGAAATCTACCAACAATAGATGCTGGAGAGGATGTGGGGAAAAAGGGACACTAACCCACTGTTGGTGGGAATGCAAACTGGTGAAGCCACTATGGAAGTCAGTCTGGAGATTCCTCATAAACCTGAATATAACCCTACCATACAACCCAGCCATCCCACTCCTTGGAATTTACCCAAAGGAAATTAAACTGGCAAACAAAAAAGCTGTCTGCACATTAATGTTTATTGCAGCTCAATTCACAATAGCTAACCTGGAACCAACACAAATGCCCATCAACAGTAGACTGGATAAAGAAATTATGGGACATGTACTCCATAGAATACTATACAGCAGTGAAAAACAATGAAACAGGGTCATTTGCAACAAGATGGAGGAATCTGTAAAACATTATGCTGAGGCCGGCGCCACAGCTCACTAGGCTAATCCTCTGCCTGGCGGCGCCAGCACACCAGGTTCTAGTCCCCGTCAGAGCGCTGGATTCTGTCCCTGTTGCCCCTCTTCCAGGCCAGCTCTCTGCTGTGGCCAGGGAGTGCAGTGGAGACCAGGATAAGTGACTGGCTCCTGCCATTGGGTCAGCTTGGTGTGCCTGCCTGCGGTGGCCATTGGAGGGTGAACCAACGGCAAAAGGAAGACCTTTCTCTCTGTCTCTCTCTCTCACTATCCACTCTGTCAAAAAAAAAAAAAATTATGCTGAGTGAATTAAGCCAGTCCCAAAGGGACAAATATCATACGCTCTCCCTGATCGGCGACAACTAACTGAGCACCAAAGGGGAAACCTGTTGAAGTGAAATGGACACTATGAGAAACAGTGACTTGATCAGCCCTTGTTCTGACTGTTGATGTACAATGTAATACTTTATCCCTTATAGTATTTTTTTTGTTCTAGTACTATTGGTTGAACTCTGTAATTAATACACAATTATTCTTAGATGTTTAAATTTACCTGAAAAGTGATCCCTGTTAAATATAAGAGTGGGAATAAGAGAGGGATAAGATATACAATTTGACATGCTCAATCGGACTTGCCCCAAATGGTGGAGTTAGAAACGTGCCAGCGGATTCCAATAAAATCCCATCAAGATGGCATGTACCAATGCCATCTCACTAGTCCAAGTGATCAATTTCAGTTCACAATTGATCACACTGATAGGTATAAGAGTCAAAGGGATCACACAAACAAGACTAGTGTCTGCAAATACTAACTGATAGAATAAAAAAGGGAGAGAACGGTTCAACATGGGAAGCAGGATACACAGCAGAGTCATAGAATGGCAGATGTCCTAAATAGCACTCTGGCCTCAGAATCAGCCCTTAAGGCATTTGGATCTTGCTGAAAAAAAAAAAAAAAAGAAGACGACGACAATGACCTAAATGAAAGATCTCTGTGGGTGAGATCCCAGTGGAAAGAACGGGACCATCAAAGAAGGAGGTACCTTTCTCTGAAGGGAAGAGAGAACTTCCACTTTGACTATGACCCTGTCAGAATAAGATTGAAGTCGGTGAACTCAAAAGGCTTCCATAGCCTTGTCAACTCATGACTAGAGCCTAGGGAGATTACTGACGCTGTAAACAAGAGTGTCAAATTGTTAAGTCAACAACAGGAGTCACTGTGTACTTACTTCTCATGTGGGATCTGTCCTTAATGTATTGTCCAATGTGAAATAATGCTATAACTAGTACTGAAAGAGTATTTTACACTTTGTGTTTCTGTGTGGGTGCAAACTGATGAAATCTTTACTTAATATATACTAAATTGATCTTCTGTATATAAAGATAATTGAAAATGAATCTTGATGTGAATGGAATGGGAGACGGAGCAGAAGATGGGAGGGGTGCGAGTGGGAGAGAAATTATTGGGGGGAAAGCCATTGTAATCCATAAACTGTACTTTGGAAATTTATATTTGCTAAATAAAAGTTAAAAAAAAAACAGGCAAAAAAAAAAACAACAACAAAATATTTGCTCTTTTCACACTATCCTGTATTTCCTGTCTTTTATTCCTCTTGATTCTTTTTTCTCTTCCAATGATACATTTTCAAGTAGCCTGTCTGAGCCCGCTGATTCTGTCTTCTGTTTGATCTTTTATTGATGCCTTCTATCACATTTTTAGTTTCACTTAGCATACTTTTTAGTTGAAGGATTTCTGCTTGATTTTGTTTAATTACTTCCATCTTGCATCTTGTAGAACATTGAATCATTACTCTGTGTTTTCTTGAATTTCACTGAGTTTCCTTAAAAGAGCTATTTTTTTAAGATAATTTATTTATTTGAAAGTCAGTGTTACACAGAGAGTTAAGGAGAGGCAGAGAGAGAGAGAGAGAGAGAGAGAGAGAGAGAGAGGGAGAGAGAGAGAAGGGTCTTCCATCTGCTGGTTCACTCCCCAGTTGGCCACAAAGGCCGGAGCTGAGCCGATCCGAATATAGGAGCCAGGAGCTTCTTCTGGGTCTCCCATGTGGGTGCAGGGTCCCAAGGACTTGGGCCATCTTCTACTGTTTTCCCAGGCCATAGCAGAGAGCTGGATCAGAAGTGGAGCCGCCAGGTCTTGAGCCAGTGTCCATATGGGATGCCGGCATTGCAGGCAGCAGCTTAACCCACTATACTACAGCTCCAGCCCCAAACAGCTATTTTTACATCTTTATCCAAGCATTTAGTTCCTAGATGGTTGGTTTCTGGCACCTTATTCTGCTCCTTAGGTGTGGTCATGGTTCCCTTTAAGTTCGTTTGTTGGTGTATGACATCATCTGCACATTGAATTTTGGTAACAGGACTTCGCCTGTGTCTGTCCTATAAATTCTAAGCAGTTTGTTTATTTTCTCTGAGCCTGTGGAGACTTCTGCTATGTAAGCACTAGCAGGTCTGTTGTCGATAAGTTTTTACTGATTCAGTCCTATACTACTACTCAAACTTGTCCCATATCTGCAGTGGATGTGTTGTTCCATATGAACCAGGGAGAAACTTACAAGGGATAGATTGTCTCTATAAGGCTCTTTCTGGATCTGTAGTAGGCTGAGACTCCTGCCATGATGCTAGATCACATCTGGAGCCTACAGCCCACCAAGACCAGTGCAGCCTGGGGGCAGGACCGAAGCTAGCTGCACTATGGTCTATCTACTGCTGAGGTGACTCACTGCTTGATACTGCTCCTGTCTGCCACTGGCAATGCTGGCTAGGGTTATTAGACTGCTCAACCAGGATCAAAAAAGTCTACTGGACATGGAAGCAGCTC
The DNA here is from genome assembly GCF_051225735.1 of Oryctolagus cuniculus. NCBI lineage: Eukaryota > Metazoa > Chordata > Mammalia > Lagomorpha > Leporidae > Oryctolagus > Oryctolagus cuniculus. Next base: position 42,586,172 of record NC_142868.1, on the reverse strand, counting down.
CAGGGAACTGTCTACAGGCATTGGCCTGTGGACAGAGACCAATAGAATACTACACGCTGGCTTTTGTTATCCTGGCATTGAGTTCCAAAACAGTCCTGTGATTCATTGCTGTGCCCATGGTTGTTGCAGGGGTGACAGAAGCAGCCCCTCAATATTTAGGAAGACCCTAGGTTGCTCATTCTGGGTCTCACAGTTACAGGCTCTGTGCAATCTTGGGGGTACACACCATCATGACAGAGTGGTGGTGATGCAGGCCAAAATCAGTCTCTCACCAGGGCACAGTTCTCCACCTGACACTGGGCAAGTCCAGAGACTGCCCACAGGTGCTGGCCTGGTTTCTGTGCCTCTTATGAAGGTGGCTTGGTGTGTGTATAGCTGTTCACATTGTGAACATTGTGAACTCAGAGGGAGTGGTCACCAGAGTATCTTATTCACCACCATCTTGCTTCCACTTCCAATATATCTAACCAAAGCAATGTTGATATGACTGTTATTGAAGCCACTTTGGATGCCAACAGGGTAACACTAGAACACACATCATTAAAGAACAAGCCAAGAAATTGATGCCCCATTTCTGAGCTTCCAGATGACACAAGTTTAGGCCTGCAGGAATAAGTAGATATCCTTATAAATGCCACTTATGGGGGCCAGCTCTGTGGCATAGCAGGTAAAGCCACCGCCTGCAGTGCCAGCAACCCATATGGGCACCGGTTTGAGTCCTGGCGGTTGCACTTCCACTCCAGCCCTCTGCTATGGCCTGGGAAAAGCCATGGAGGATGGCCCAAGTCTTTGGGCCCTTGTACCCATGTGGGAGACCCAAAGAAGCTCTTGGCTTATGGCTTCAGATCTGTACAGGTCCCGCCATTGTGGCCATGTGGGGAGTGAGCCAGTGGATGGAAGACCTCTCTCTCTCTCTCTCTCTCTCTCTCTCTCTCTGCCTCTGCCTCTCTGTGACTTTGCCTTTCAAATAAAATAAATCTTTAGGAAAAAAAATATTTCAGTAATCTACAAGGATATCTAATAGGACTAATGGGATCCTCATCTTGAGTTCCAGTTCTTTACTGAGGACGGTTGCAAACTCTCAGCCAATGTGGCTTTTAGAAAATAGTGTGTGCTCCCACCTGATCCTCTTCTGTGTGTGCCACGCTTTTCTCCCCTCCTGCTGCCTGTCAGGGTCTTATTTCTGGGCATCAGGGCCTTGGCTGACCACCGGCATAAGGCTATCTTTACCTGGAGTGTTTGTCAGTGTCATTGCTGAGGCACTTCATGCTCAAAGGTACTTTAGTCTTGCAGGTAGCAAAACACTTGGTCGATCTCATGTTCTCTAACCGGAGTGCTCTGTATTCTCATTTTGTCCATTTTGGTGTCTGCTGTATTGAAGGGAAAACAGCTTTCTTTAAAAAAAAAAAAAAAAAAAAAAAAAAAAAAAAAAAAGCCCACCTATTGAAGAACTAGTTGACTCACTGGGATCTGAGGTCAAGGTAGATTTTCCTAGTGAGCAGAAGCATGGATGCTGTTTCCTGTGTAGTGCTGATAAGCCAGCCCTGCTCAGAGCAGCAGTTCAGAATTGACTAGACTGTAAAAACAGGAGGAGATTTTTCACCTTAAAACGAGGTATTAACATCTTAATAGCTAAGTAAACTATAGAACATTTACAGCAAATACAGATCAGAAGGGGAAAAGGTAGATTTTTGAAAGTCACAAAATACCCCTCCTATCTCAATTCAGGTTTCTGTCGTGATTCAAGAATAAAGGCATCCCAGCCCCCAACCTTTTTTGTTCTTCTAACTAAATGCAATGGCCAGTATGTGGCTCTGTGGAAATGGCCATTGAAGGAATGAGTTCAGGACACTAAGCTATTTGCAGAGGAACAGGGGTTGTGGTCTACCCTGCAAAAATACCTGTAAGTACCTCAGAAGAACATGGGATGCATGAGGGCTCTGCCTGGGAGGAGTGACATTGAAATAGGTCCTCTTTGATGCATTTAATAAACATTTACAATCCAGTCCATCACAGAATTCCAAAGACAGGGACTTACAAGCAGCAGGCATTTACTTCTCACAGTCCCCGACACTGATAAGTTCAAATGAACGCGCAGGCAGGCTCCCTGCTGGTGAGGACATGTTTCCTTCCTCATGGATGGCGTCTTCTTGCTGTCTCCTCACAAGGTGGAGAGGATGAGTGAACTCTCTTGGGCCTGTTTCATAGAAGCCCTGATCCCATTCATGAGGGCAGAGATCATCACCCCAAAGGCCTCAGCTCCCAATTTCAACATATGAAATGAGGGAGGAGGTGGCACGAATATAGCAATTGGCAAAGACTCTACTGCCAAATACTATCACCTTCACAGAAACTAGAGATTGGCATTTGCATATATCTTTTTTTTAGGGATTTATTTATTTCTTTGAAAGGCATAGTTAGAGAGAGGCAGAGAGAGACAGAGAGAGAGAGAGAAGTCTTCCATCTATTAGTTCACTCCCCAGATGACTGCAACGGTTGGAGCCACACCGAAATGAAGCCAGGAGCCAGGAGGTTCTTCCAGGTCTCCTGTGCGGGTGCAGGAGTCTAAGGACTTGGGCCATCTTCCACTGCTTTCCCAGGCCATAGCAGAGAGCTGGATTGGAAGTGGAGCAGCTGGGACTTGAACTGGTGCCTGTACAGGATGCCGGCACTGCAGACAGCAGCGGCTTTACCTGCTATGCCACAGTGCTGGCCCCAATGGTATTTGCATATATCCTTTGCAAGGACACTATTTTACCTACCACCAAGTGAATAAAGGGGTACATGTCTTCATTATCTCACTAGTACTATAGCTCCAGGAGCTCTGCTTTGGGCTTCCAAGTGCTAGCAATATGCACTGGGCAAAAGGAAATGCAGACGTAAAGGCTGTGTTGGGGGCAGAAAGAGCAAAGACTTTAGACAGGTGGACTTAGATTCAATAGTTTTTTTTTTTTTTAAGTTTTGTTTATTTGAAAGAGAGAGAAAGAGAGAGTGAGAGAGAGGGATCTTTCATCCCCTTGTTCACTTCCCAAATGACTGCAACAGACAGGGCCTGGCCAGGCCAAAGCTAGGATCCTATACCTCTATCCAGGTCTCTCACGTTGGGGACAGGGACCCAGGTACTTGAGCCATCAAATGCTGTCTCCCAAGGGTGTGCATTAGCAGGAAGCTGGATGAGAAGTGGATCATGGACTCTAATCCAGACACTCCTACATGGGATGTGGGCGTCTCCAGCAGCATCTTAACCCCTGCACTGAATTCCTATCCCCACTCTTTTTTTTTTTTTGACAGAGTGGACAGTGAGAGAGAGAGACAGAGAGAAAGGTCTTCCTTTGCCGTTGGTTCACCCTCCAATGGCCGCCGTGGCCGGCGCACTGCGGCCGGCGCACCGCGCTGATCCGATGGCAAGAGCCAGGTACTTCTCTTGGTCTCCCATGGGGTGCAGGGCCCAAGCACTTGGGCCATCCCCCACTGCACTCCCTGGCCACAGCAGAGAGCTGGCCTGGAAGAGGGGCAACCGGGACAGAATCCGGCACCCCGACCGGGACTAGAACCCAGTGTGCCGGCGCCACAAGGTGGAGGATTAGCCTAGTGAGCTGCGGCACCGGCCCCCCACTCCTGACTAGTAGCTGAAAACTTAGTTATTTCACCTCCTTGAGCCTTGATTTGTTTGTTTCTAAAACTGGGAACATGAAAGAAACACTGCTAGACATCCAATGGCCTCTAAATCCCATTGGTTCACAGAGAAACACTCTGAAGATAACGCATTTGGGAAGGACCCACATTAAAGATGTGGCCTTGTGAGTGAACTGGGTCTAAAAGGACAGAAATTGGTAGGAAGGAGAACAGCCAAAGGGCATCGGCTTTGGGGAAAATCAGTTACCAGGTATCTCCCTGCCCTGGCGCAAGAGAGGTTGGCAGAATCAAGACTGGGCTTGAGGTATTAGAAATGGGGATAGAGGGCCGGTGCCGCGGCTCACTAGGCTAATCCTCCGCCTAGCGGGTTCTAGTCCCCGCACACTGGGTTCTAGTCCCGGTTGGGGCGCCGGATTCTGTCCCGGTTGCCCCTCTTCCAGGCCAGCTCTCTGCTGTGGCCAGGGAGTGCAGTGGAGGATGGCCCAGGTGCTTGGGCCCTGCACCCCATGGGAGACCAGGAAAAGCACCTGGCTCCTGGCTCCTGCCATCGGATCAGCGCGGTGCGCCGGCCGTGGTGCGCCGGCCGCAGCGCGCCGGCCGCGGCGGCCATTGGAGGGTGAACCAACGGCAAAGGAAGACCTTTCTCTCTGTCTGTCTCTCTCACTGTCCACTCTGCCTGTCAAAAAATAAATAAATAAATAAATAAATAAAAAAGAAATGGGGATAGAAAGCACATTTCTAACACACTGAGTTTCATGACTGTGCTAGGCATTGAAGGAAAACCACAAGATACAGGATAGGAGCAGAGTTAAGGAACAGAACTATCCAAAACTGCCCGTGACAGCCTCTGAAGGCTTTGAAGAGAATGTGACATTTGCATGGATTCCCGGAGGATGAATATTTACGAGATAGAGAAGGGTTTTCCAGGCAGAGGAAAAAGAGGCCCAGCACAGGAATCAAGAGCTACGCTACCAGATCTGGAGACAGGAACTCAGGATCAGTCAGCAGCCCAGTTACCTGAATTGATAAACCGCATCCTACACACACGTCTCACATAGAGGCTTACTGCTGACTCCCACCGTGTTGGGGTACCATTTATATAGTCTCCCTGCCTAAATGCAGGTTTGTCCTAAAGATGGCAGCAGGAGTGAGCCTAGAGATATGAGTCAGGTGGGAAAAGAAGATACAAGCGCTAGCACTGGGAATAACAGGTTAAACCACCGGCATCTCACGTGGGCTCTGGTTGGAATCTTGGCTGTTCCACTTCTGATCCAGCTCCCTGCTAATGCGCCTGGAAAGCAGCAGAGGATGGTCCAAGTGCTTGTGCCCCTGCACCCACATGGGAGATCCAGATGAAGTTCCTGGCTTCTGGCCCAGCCCTGGCCATTTCAGCCTTTGGGGAGTGAAACAGCAAATGGGGGGGGGGGGGGAGTAGCGCTGTGGTGTAGCCAGTAAAGTCACCGCCTGCAGTGCTGGCATCCCATATGGGCGTGGGTTTGAGTCCTGCTCCACTTCCGATTCAGCTCTCTGCTATGGCCCGGGAAAGCAGTAGAAGATGGCCCAAGTCCTTGGGTCCCTGCACCCTGGGGAGACTTGAAAAAGCTCCTGGCTCCTGGCTCTGGACTGGCACAGCTCCGGCCACTGTGGTCATCTGGGGAGTGAACCAGTGGATGGAAGCCCTCTCTCTCTTTGTCTGTCTGTCTCTCTCTGCCTCAGCCTCTCTGTAACTCTTTCAAATAAAATAAGTAAATCTTTAAAAAGAAAACAGCAGATGGAAGGCCCTCCACCCGTGTCTGTAACTCTGCCTTTCAAACAAATAAATAAATCATAAAAAGAAGAAGAAGAAGATACACAGATCAATGACAGGTACTCCTGACATCAGCCAAAATCAGGACAGAAAAACACAGGGAGATTAGGAGGCACTACCACATGACAGACCATCTAATTTGAGCTTCACAGTAATCCTCTGATTTAGAAGTTAAAAAGGCAGCAAAATAACCACTCATCAACAAGCAAAACCAACGTGGTTCCTAGAGAAAAGACGAAGCCTTTGCCAGCTGGGCCGGGTGCCTCTTGCTGCTCAGTTAGGGAGGCGGGGCCCTGCGGTGCTTAGAGAAGCAATTCGGCACCCGAGGAACAGTTCCTGCATCTTGGTTGCTTCTGACTCCACTGCATTTTTTTTTAATCTAGCAGGATTACTGGATTGTAGGGACAACAGGGAACAACCGTGTGACCAAGGTGACATCTGGGTGGCTTCCAGCGTGCAGTTCATGCCTGTTAAATTAGTTTCCCAAGGACATACACGGTTAACATTATCCCCAGTACGAAGTGTAAAACTCAGCCCCAACACCGCAGTAAAGATGCATCAGACCGCATCGGCCCTCCAGCGCTAAGCCTTTCTGAAGTGGCTCCAGGTCTTCTCTGGGGGCTCCCCGTTTTCAAGATTTTTGCCGCCTCCTTGGCAACTGCTACCTTCTGTCCACACTGCCGCCGCCCTGATCCTCGGGAGACGCCGGCCCCCGAAGCACGGAGGCCGTCGCAGCTCGGGATGGCACCGGCCGGCGGGTGACGGAGCACGGAGGGCGCCCTTCCGGAGGAATCCGAGGTCCCGCGGCACCCGAGTCAGGCCCTTTCGGGCTCGCGCGCGGGAAAGCGCGCTCGGAGCGCTCGGCCCGGGTGCGGCGGCGCGGCCCGAGCGGAGCTGGCGGACCCGGCTCCGCACCTCCCTCCCAGGGCGGGGGCGAGGGTGTGAGCCGCAGCCCCCGCCTCTGCCAGGGCGCAGGCGCAGGCGCAGGCGCAGGCTCGCGCCGCACGGCGGCGGCGGGCACGACCCGGCGCGGAGCGAGGCGGCGGCCGGCGCGGGAAGATGGCGGCTGCAGCGGCGGCGGCGGCAGAGCAGGTCTGTGAGCCCCGCGGCGCCGGGGGCTGCAGGGGCGGGGAGGCCAGGTCCTGCCGGCCGGGCCCGCGGCAGCGCCGATCCGCCGGGGCCCGGGTGCGAGGGCCTTGGGGCGGGGCAGGAGGAGCTGTCCGCCCCGGGGATGCTGGCAAAAGCTGGGCGGGACTCTGGCCAGGGGCTCCGGGGCCGGGAACGGGGAGCGGCCGCAGCCCTCAGCCTCCTGGGGTCTCTCGGCGAGGGTAAGAGGAGTCGCCCCACAAGGGCCCGAGGGCCACCACGCCAGCCCGGAGCCTACCCTGGGCCGTGCCCGGCCCAGCTGCCAGCAAAGATGCGGATAAAAATAACCCCAGTCCCGGCCAAGAACCGGCAGCTGTTGGCCGGGTGACAGCGGGTGGCCACGTCTCTTCGCTGCGGTCCCTGGCACGCAGGCAGCCCAGGGTTCCCTCCCTGTCCTGGGTTTCGGGAGTTTAGTCACCAGCATAAAATTACCTCCTGTCCAGTGGGTTGAAAATCAGTTTTAAAAATGCTTTATAAAGTATTTCCTGATCTACTTGGTGAACTTGTAACTGGAGTTTACAAGTTTAAAGGCTTCCAATTCCACAAAATCAAAGTATACTTGTGCATACAAGTACTTGCCTGTACTGTGTGTGTGTGTGTAAATATGGATACACAGTGTATACATGCAAGGTGTAATTTCATAGTCACTTCAAAGTAACCATGATATGATAGTTTCTCGTGAAAGTCTCCTTTTTCACCACTGTTGACAAAAAAATCAACGAGCCAGCTTGGCAACCTTCTGTGGGGCCTTTGCAGAAATTTTCTTTGGCAGGTAATGAACTCTTTGGAGTCCTTTTAGATGGATGTCACTGGGAGGCCGCGTACCAAAAGGGCATGAGAAATAGAAAGTTATGAACCTGCCTTCGAGGAGCTTAAAGTCAAGTGCCCCCAAATTGCAGAAATAATCAGGCAGGCAGTAGGCAAGATGCAGCTTGGGAACAGTAACCTGTAAAGAAATAGGACCTGGAAAGAGTCAAAACCTCTCTGAGTTGTGGAGGTGAACCTTGGTCCTGGACTTTGCCAGCTCCCTTTGTAGTTGAGCAGCTCCAGGCCCGAGATGACCGGTTTGCGTCTGCGCCCTGCCTGTGGGCTCTCTGGAGGTTCTGTTCGCTCCTCACTTGGATGTGCAGGCTTGGCCTTTCCCGCTTCCCTGGTTCAGGCTTCACGTCCTGATGTCTCCAGCCTTGAACTGAGTTTTCCATGGGAGATCTCAGCCTTGGGAACGTTCGGAGCTGGGCCGCGTCACATCCGGTGTGTTTGGAAGGGCTACGGCAAGGAGCACCCGTGGTGAACCCAGGCAGAAACCAGGGCAGGGCAGCGTGGGAGCTCAGGGGGACTCACGCTTGGGGTGCTGCTCTGCGTGTCGGGGTGACACTGGAACAAGGAGCCTCGTGGTTCCTGTTGGCTCTGGACTCTACAAATGGAGTTGCCAGTCTTGCCTGGGAGGTGCCCTAGACCAGGAGCAGGGAACCTTCCCTCTGCCAAGGGCCATGTGGGTATTTATAACATCACATGTGGGCCATACAAAATGCTCAGCTTTGTCTGCTAATGATGTATTGAATTTTGAGCCGCACCCGCGGTTGCCTTGGCAGAGCCAGACCGAATGATTTCACGGGCCTTATGTGGCCCAGGGGCTGGACATTCCCCACCCCTGTCCTGGCCCCTTCTGTGTCCCACTCACATCCAGTCACCAAGTCCTGTCAATCTGTCTCTTACTGCCTTTCACCGATGTTCTTTTCACCTCCAGTGCCGAAGCTGGGTCAGGCGCCCGTGTGGATTTAGAGGAAGCTGCGATTACGCCCTGGTCTCCTGTGTCACAGGCCATCTTTCTTTTGCTGTGATTTTGCTCCTGTGTGAAGCTGAGTGTTTCACTCACTGTTTTAAATCTGCAGTAATCCCCATCGTCTACAGGGTGAAATCCGTCGCTCCTCACCACAGTACTTCCGGCTTTTACTGGCCCTTATCCACATCTCTCCCCTCGTTTTCTGTCTCCTTCCCATACCTAGAAAATTAGTTCCCCCAGAGGTGACTTGTACCCAAAGTTCCCAAACTGTTCTGTCAGCCTCGAATGCCCATTTCTGCTCCTGCACCTGGCTAACTCCTACCTGTCCTCCCAGATTCATCTCCAAGCTCAGCTTGTGTTAGCAACCGTTGCTGCCTCCCCCGTCCCCTAGTAGAGGTGCCGTCCTCCGTGCCCCTACAGTGCTGGCTGTGTGGCCGTCCTGTGGCACTTTCTGCGTTGACCACACCTGCTGGTGACCTGTCTGTCCACTCTGCTGGCCTGTAGCTGAGCTCCCTGGAGGATGCCTCTCTGTCTTGCTCAGCTTGGTAGTTTGGAGCACCTTGCGTGTGGTAATTATTCAGTAAATGTCAAATGCATCAAGTTGAGGATCATAATGTACATGACTAGGCAGAGAAAAGTAACAAATGCATCCCAGAGGCCTGGTTTTGCCCTTTCTCTATTTTATGTGTTCCTGTATTCAAAATGCAGCTGAGGTGTCTGTGTTGTCCATGTGTTAACGAAGGCCATCACAGCCCGCGCTGAGTGCCCCTTAGCAGCGAGCACTGTTCCCTCACTGCCATCAGCTGAAACTCCACGGAAATGCACATTCAGCTCCAGCACATTTTCAGTGTCAGTCCTTCCTCTTAGATGCTGTAGCCTCGTGCAGTGCACAACCTGCACAACTGCGTTCAGCAACTTACCTTGTTACTAAATCTTTTAGATTATAGTGCCTTCTACAGAGTCTTCCTCACTACCTCTTTTAAACGTTTAATCCTTCACATAACTCTTCCTGTGTTTTTCCCTTTTCCATAGGCCTTCAGCCAGCCTGCCACCCCTGCCGCCACAGTAGGATTGTGGTTGCAGAGCGGGCATTTAGCCTTGCAGTGAAGATGCCAGTGTCCCCCCAGTTCCGGCTCCTGCTCCCTGCTAAGGCTGACTCTGGGAGTCAGCAGAGAGGGATTAAGGAGTCAGGTTCCCGCCACCCACATGGGAGACCTGCGTTGTGTTCCTGGCTGTTGTGGGCACTTGCGGAGTGAATCAGCAGATGGGAGTGCCATTTTTATATCCCTCTTTCTGTCTCTGTCTCTGCTTCTCAAGTAAATACATTAAGGCAAAAATTCTAGTTGCCCTCTCCACTCTGTCCATCCCTGGGAAGAATCCGTTCCCTTCTTGGTGTGAACCGTGGCATCGAGTTCAAATGAAGCGAGTCCTGCCCTTTCAAGCTGTTATTTTCTGGTTCTTGAAAGATCTCGTTCCCTTGAAAGATCTTGTCCTGCGCTGGCTGAGACCACTGGTCTTTTTTTTTTTTTTTTTTTTTTTTAAGATTTGTGTATTTATTTGAAAGGGAGAGAGAGAGAGAAAAAGAGAGAGAGAGAGAGAGAGAGAGGTCTTCCATCCGCTGGTTCACTCCCCAATTGGCCACAACGGCTGGAGCTGTGTTGATCTGAATGAAGCCAGGAGCCAGGAGCTTCTTCCGGGTCTCCCATGTGGGTGCAGGGACCCAAGGACTTGGGCCATCTTCTGCTGCTTTCCCAGGCCATAGCAGAGAGCTGGATCGGAAGTGGAGCAGTCAGGACTCGAACCCCGGTGCCCATATGGGATGACAGCGCTGCAGGTGGTGCTTTACCTGCTACACCACAGCGCTGGCCCCAAGACCACTGGTCTTTATCACGCTTGGCTCCGCCTTGTACCATCAAATAGCCAAGTCTCCCCCCAGATTAAGAGGAGAGAGCCCAAAACACAGCTTTCCTCTGACAGTTCATAGTTCCTCTGCAGTTCTCTGTTTGTCTTCTTCCGGGCTTGAAAACATATGAGAACAGGTGACACCTTCGGGGAACAGCCTGGCCAATCCTTACCAATCTGCTACTCAGGGTGCGTCTCTGGAGATCACGAAGGCACTTCTTGACAAGTGGGGCTGAGGGAGTGCGTGCGTCCCGGTGTTCTGGCCGTCCACTGGGTTTCCCATCGGGCGTGCCTGCACACTTCTGTGTCCCAGGCCTGCCCTGCCTCCCCGCTTCTGTGTTCCAGCCCTGGATATTGTGCACAGTGAGCTGCATTGTTCTCTCAGCTCTCACTCCTCCAGGCAGAGGACTCTCGAATCTGTCTTGCTGGTCCTGAATGGCCCAGCAGTGATATTTCTCATCCGGTTCAAAGGTGACACGTGTGGGATCTTCTCCTTCATTCCTCGGTCAGCAAACATGAGAGTGGGGGGTGTTTTTTTGAACCTCACTACAGATTGGGTTAAGGCTCCTCTGGAGGTGTGTTTCTGCACTTAGGAAACAGGTATATGAGAAAGGGGCAGGATGGCCGTCCCATCGTGCTGTGTTTCATTCTCAGCAAAGTTCCAATGGCCCCGTCAAGAAGTCCATGCGCGAGAAGGCCGTGGAGAGGAGGAACGTCAACAAGGAGCACAACAGCAACTTCAAGGCCGGGTACATCCCGATCGATGAGGACCGCCTCCATAAGACCGGGCTGCGGGGCAGGAAGGGCAACTTGGCCATCTGTGTGATCGTCCTGCTCTTTCTCCTGGCCGTCATCAACTTAATTGTGAGTCCATGATGCACAACACCGCCTTTGTGATTTCCATCTGTTTGACAGTGAAATTGGGCACTCTGGCTCCATCATTTCTGTTGGGACCTGCATATTTTCTGCTTTTCCATATGTGTTTTATTTCCTGTTGGGTTGGCTGCACACTTGAAAACTGTGGTAAAATATTTCCCTGTAGTCCAATCATTTAGAATAACAAGACAATAACCTTCCTTTTAAAGAGCTCACTTTTTTTAAAAAAAAGATTTATTTATTTATCTGAAAGGCAGAGTTACACAGAGAGAGAAGGAGAGACAGGGAGAGAGAGAGGTCTTCTATCTGCTGGTTCACTCCCCATTTCTGCAACAGCCAGAGCTGTGCTGATCCAAAGCCAGGAGCCTAGAGCTTCCTCCGGGTCTCCCACATGGGTGCAGGAGCCCAAGGACTTGGGCCATCTTCCACTGCTTTCCCAGGCCATAGCAGAGAGAGCTGGATCAGAAGAGGAGCATCCAGGACTCAAACTGGCACCCATATGGGATGCTGCAGGTAGCAGCTTTACCCGCTATGCCACAGCACTGGCCCCAAGGCTCACATTTTAATGAGGACAGAGTTAACTCACTAGAAGAAAACTTGCTGTGATTTTATTGCCCTGGCCTTTCCTAAAAAAAAAATACAGTCCTTTCTGTTTTCATTCTACTTCTGCTTTTACTGTCGCCTCCTCAGCTAGACTTCATTCTGGCAAACCCTCTGATGCTGTGGAGGGCTCTTTCTGTAGTGCTGACGGCCTGGTGTAGAAGAGTGGACGAGTCTGGGAGTCTGCCGCACGCCACACACCGTGGCACCAAGGCCCGGGCAGCCTGCCTTTCCCAGGGTCTTTGCTGTTTTACGGAAAGCGGGTCCCTACCCTGCGGCGGAGACTGTGCCAGGGCTGTGTGAAACCCTCGGCCGGGCAGTCAGACATTTCAGAGAAAGTTCCCACTGGGCTGCTGCAGAGGCCCACCACAGGCCTGTTCCGCGCCAGCACTAAAGGAATTCTGCTCCTGCCGTGTCTGACTGCGAACACTCCTAACCAGGCTGTTGTAACTGATGTGCACCCAACACAGTTCTTCACTAATGTCAGTGCTAAATTTAGGGCGTGCTGCAGTGGCTTTCCTAGGGGCACATCTTCTGAATTTAACTTACGGATTTACTTTATTGGAGACTCCTGGTTAAGATGGCAGAACAAAGCTATTTTTCTATCCTCTCTACAAAGCTCATCTCAGAGTGACAGAAATATCTTAGAAGAGCGTTGGAGACACCTGAAAGTCTACACATAATTTGTGAAGACCAAGAGGAAGGGGCAGGATGGCGAATCACACCGCAGCAAGGACAGCTGCTGGCCGTACACCTGCACAACCCCTGATCATCTCGGGGGTGGCGCTTCGGCCATGAGGCGAGGGCAGGCACTGACGGCAGACCCTGTCGGGAACAGAGGTCTGCAGCAGAGAGGCTGTTCCCCTTCCAGCAACCCCCCCGCTTCCTGCCAAAAAAAAAAAAAAAAAAGCTGCCCTGGACCACACAGGGTTCCTTTTGCCCGAAGCCAGCACAGAAATTAAACATCTTCAGAGAAACAAGGATATTACATCCATGAAACAAGAGTAACATGCCCTTTATAAAGAACAATTAAGTAATAAGAAGAACTCATAGAAATATATGCATACGTTCAGCGGTGATAGGTAGGTAGAGTTGGATGGGCAGACATACAAATGAACGGATCCAGCTGTATGGGTGGATGGATGGAGAGACAGAGAAAGAAAATGAACTTTTCCAGAAAGTAACGCAAAATTAAAGAATCCGTTCAGGAGCTCTAACCTGCCACTTCAGAAAGAGAAAATATTGGGGAGGTTATTGAGTAAGAAAAGTTCCCAGAAAACCATCATTCTGACTCCAGCGTGATGCATAAAAAAGACTCCCACCAAGGCTGTTACTGTGAAAGCTGAGAAAATCAGGAATGGGGGTGGGATCTGGCCTGGCAGTACCTGAGTTGGTTGGATTCACAGCTCCGCTCCCAACTGCAGCTTCCAGCTGGTACTGATCTTGGGAGGCAGTGGTGATGGCTCAATTGAGTACCTGCCGCCCACATGGGAAATGTGGATTGAGATCCTGGCTTTGACCCCCTGGCATTTACAGGCATTTGGGGGGTGAATCAGCAAATGAAAACTCTCTCTCTGTTTCCCTGTTTCCCGCCCCCCCTTCCCCTCTCCCTCTCTCTCTCTCCCCCCTCTCTCTATCTCTCCCCTCTCCATTTTCCTCTCTCTCATTCTCTAACTCTCAAATAAATAAATTTTAAAAATTTATTTAAAGAAAATTGGGAATCAATAAAAGACCCTGAAATTCTTTAACAGGGGAGAAATGGATTATGTATGACGAGTTACTAAATCAGGTGTCACTGGATCTTGCTAAAGCAGCATTGAAAACTGGGAGGCAGTAAAGCTGTAACTTTCCAGTTCCAGAAAAAACCATTTCAAGTCTAGAAGTGTCTTCCTAGCCAGCCTGTCAACCTGGATGAGGGATTATAAAGGCATCTTTGCCATCTGCAACATCCACCTGCTCATACATTGCTTCTGAGCAAACCACTGGAGTGTTATCCAGAAAGAAAGCACTAAACCAAGAGAGGTGAGGAAAAGGATACAGGAAACAGGGGGTCAGCCCCGCAGGAGGACACGAGCGTGAAGGACAAGTTAATGATTTGGGCTGTGCAGGAAGCCCGGGAGGTAACCAGTGCACACTGGGGCTGGAACACAGAGGCACCAGGAAAATATGCTGCAAGCAAAAGTAGAACTAACTCCATGTTGGAGGAGTGTGGACTTACAGGACATCTCATTGAGGGATCTTGTTTTTAACAATTTTATTTATTTATTTGAGAGGCAGAGTTACAGACAGACAAAGGGAGAGACAGAGAGGTTGATCTTCCATCCACTGGTTCACTCCCCAATGGTCACAACAGCTGGAGCTGGGCTGACCTGAAGCGAGGAGCCAGGAGCTTCTTCTGGGTCTCCTGTGTGGGTGCAGGGGCCCAAGCACTTGGGCCATCTTCTACTGCTTTCCCAGGGCACAGCAGAGAGCTGGATATGGGATGTCGGGGCCTCATGTGGAGGCTTAGCCTACTACTGCTCAGCACCAGCCCCCATTGAAGATCTTATGTAAATACCAGAGGGTTTGATATTGTTAGATTTTCCAAGAAACTAAGCAAATTAAAGAAGTGTTGCGCCCTGAGAAACACAAAGCATGCTGCTGTTTAAGTGCAGGGTTTGCTTTAGGGCCAGGCAGCCTTCACTGGGTCATAATACTGCGTGTGGATTTAACTCAAACTTGAGACTGGACTTAGGAGAGAAAAGGGGTATAAATGTCCTAAAACTCCTCTGCTAAAATTGGAAGGGACTAGTTGGAATCTAAAGTTGACAAGTGAAGAAATAGCACTGTACAAACATTTAGAAACAGAAAAATTTCTAGAATAGCTAGAATTCTTTTTTTTTTTAGAAGATTTATGTATTTTTTGAAAGGCAGTGTTATTTATTTGAAAGGCAGAGAGAGAGAGAGGTCTTCCATCCACTGTTCACTTTACAAATGGCTGCAATCGCTGGAATTGGGCCGATCTGAAGCCAGAGGTCAATAGCTTCATCCGGGTCTCCCATGTGGGTGCAGGGGCCTGAGCACTTGGGACATCTTCTGCTGCTTTCCCAGACACATTAGCAGGGAGCTAGATCAACAGAGGAGTAAGTAGCCTGGACTGGAATCGGCGCCCATATGGGATGCCGGTGCTGAAGGCTGCGGCTTTACCTGCTATGCCGCAGCGCCAGCCCTTAGAATTCTTGACAGTGGGTGTCTGGGGAGATGTGGAGAGGGTAGAAATCTTACTATAGACCTGGCACATTTTGACTTAGAGCTATTTGTGTTTGATACTTCAATGCAAATAAAATTGGTTTTACATTTAAGTAGGAAACTAATTGTTATGTTCATCTCGCTGATTAAACATTTCAGGAAGTGTTTAATTTGGCAGTGATGTTTTCTGTTTGTTTTCCAATTGTGTTAACTGTGTGCTGTCTAGCAACAGTGGGCTTGTGCTGTTTTTCAGATAACACTCGTTATTTGGGCTGTGATCCGCATTGGGCCGAATGGCTGTGACAGCATGGAATTTCACGAAAGCGGTCTGCTCCGGTTCAAGCAGGTGTCTGACATGGGAGTCATCCACCCTCTGTATAAGAGCACAGTAGGAGGAAGGCGGAATGAAAATCTGGTCATCACCGGCAACAACCAGCCCGTGAGTTACTCTGGTACCTGAAATGCAGTGCGGGTGGGAGAGAGACTTTAGAGGAAAAGAATGTGCAGAGACCTAGAGTTGATTAATTGGAAATAGACCTTTTCCTTTAGATAAAATTAATATATTCATAAACATTCAATACTAATTATTTTGTAATAATTAAATCATCAATATTTAGTAATATTGTTTTATAATCAATAAAAGATGCCTTCTTACTGTGGTAGACTTTGGTCCACAGTAATATTTTTGGCGGTAGCTGTAATTAGTGTCATAGAGGCCACTCTCTTCTCTCTCTTATGGGGAAGCACTAAAGAACAACCTCCCCTTGTTAGAATCTGCTGTGGCCCGGGAGTGCAGTGGAGGATGGCCCAAGTCCTTGGGCCCTGCACCCACATGGGAGACCAGGAGAAGCACCTGGCTCCTGGCTTTGGATCAGCAGTGACCGTTGGGGGATGAACCAATGGAAAAGGAAGACCTTTCTCTGTCTCTCTCTCTCTCACTGTCCACTCTGCCTGTCAAAATAAATAAATAAATAAATAAATAAATAAAAACAGAAAAGTGAGAGGCAGACAGCCAGGAGCCAGGAACTCAAGTGAGAGAACACAGGGTCAGGGACCCAAAGCTTGGGCCATCCCCTGCAGTGTCAGGGTGCGTATTAGCAGGAAGCTGGAACTGGGAGCAGAGCGAGGACTGCAGCCCAGGCAGCCCAGGCACGGGGACCGCAGCCCCGCCTCTGAGCCTTCACTTGTAAAGGATTTTCTTCCCACTACAGTAGGTGGAGGGGGATGCACACAATCAGTATTTGAACTTAGTCCATTAATGTGGTTTTTAAAAATAGTGGCTCGTATTTTTTTATAATATTCTTCGTGATTGATAGTTGCCGTATTCTTTGACAACAGAGTCACAATAAGATGTTTTTCTAAAGATTGTTTTTCAGCAAGGGACAACAAAGCTCAGTGTCGAAAAGAACAAAACGTCCATTACAAGTGACATCGGTATGCAGTTCTTCGACCCGAGGACTCAGAATATCTTATTCAGCACAGACTACGAAACTCATGAGTTTCACTTGCCAAGTGGTGTGAAAAGTTTGAATGTTCAAAAGGCATCCACTGAAAGGGTATGATTTATTTTCTCTGCCTTACTAATGGGAGAGAATTGTGTAAAGTTACTAAGTGGGAGGCAGCTTTCCTGTTTGAAGTGGTATGAGGCATATTTTCCAGAGCATTGCTAAGCTTTGCTTCTAGAACTGTCCTTAGCTTGTTGATCAAATCACAAGTCATCTCTCCTTATCTCGATCTCCACATCTATAAAATGTAAATAAAAAGACTTGCCTTTCATATGTTATGATTGAAACTCTTATTTCTATATCTACGGTAATGATATTCACCTTAATTTAGAGCTATTTTCAGTAATTTATTTTTTTTTAATTTTCAGATCACCAGCAATGCCACCAGTGACTTAAACATCAAAGTCGATGGGCGTGCAATCGTGCGTGGAAACGAAGGTGTTTTCATCATGGGCAAAACCATTGAATTTCACATGGGCGGTAACATGGAGTTGAAGGCTGTGAGTATGACCTTAAGAGAATTGTTAGCTCTTCACATACATAAATCCACATGTGGAATATACAGTTATCAAAAATGATGACGCAGTTGTGTATTTGGTGACTGGGAAAGAGGCTAAAAATGCATTATAAAGTGAAAGAAGGCTACAGGGCAGTTTGTGAGAGACCTCATGCTTATTTTTCAGAACACATTTATGTGTATGAAAACCTGGAAGCGTAGACTAAAGTGTCAACAGCATTCGGCTGGCAGTAGCAAGACCACAGATGATTTCATTTTGTTTTTGTTTCCACTAACTTGTGTTTTCTAAATTTGAGGGAGGCCATAATGAGCACATGTGTTGCTCAGGTCCCCTTTATCCAAGCTGGGTGTGTTCCAGGACCCCCAGCGGGTGCCGGAAACCACAGAGAGTACCCAACCTAACATATGCTGTGTTTTCCTACACCTGTGCATACATATGTATAATAAACTTTAATTTATAAGTTAGGCACAGGAAGAGATGAACAATAATAACTATTAATAAGAATAATTCTAACCATATAGTGTGATAAAATTGCCATTGTCGCTGTTCTTCTGCTTTGGGCCATCATTAAGTAAAACAAAGGCTTCCTGAACACACACACTGTCATACGAGGAGAGGGGATCTGATGACCAAGATGGCCGCCGAGTAGCTAACGGACAGGTAGCATGTAGAGTGCAGATCCTCTGGATGAAGGGTGACTTGTCCCAGCTGGGATGAACAGAGGGCAATTTAAAGCTTACGAATTGTTTCTAGCTGGAATTTTCCATTTAACTTTTCAAACAGCAATTAACCATGGGCAACTGAAACCAAGGAATGTGAAATTATGCATAGGGGAACCACTGGATTTTAAAAAGCAAAACCAAGAGTTCTGAAAGAGCCCAGGAAGTACCCAGGCCCTGAAGTTGTCTTTAGTTAGAGATTTTACATAACCCTTCTGAGTTTCATATCTGGCGATATGAAAAAGACTTAGCTAATGTATAAAATGTATTTTTATTTAGACATCGATTAAAAAGAAAGGAAAAAGGTGTCTGCCTATGTTGTGGCTGTTGGAAGTGACATTTTCTTTGTGCTTCACAGATTGTATCTGAGCTTTGACAGGTGTCAGTTTTCATATAAAGGATCTGTGAGTCCAGAATGTTCTACCAGCTTACACCTCTGGCTAAAGCTTTTTTGTTCAGAATGCCTCTGGGTGCCTGCTGTAGGCTGTTAAGCTAACGCTAATTAAGCTGGTCTTAGCAACCCTGCTGTATTTGACAACAGCAAACTTAAACCTATGGGCTTGTAAATAGTTCTTTCCTTTAAAAAAAAAATCCGATTTCATACTTCAGAAAAAGTAAACTCTAAAAAATTAAGTGGCAGTTTCATTCCCAGTAACAGCTTTGTCCCCTAATCATATAACCCATCTCTGAATAGTGGAGATGAGCATATGGTGTAGAAGTTGCCAGAAGCTCGGTAGCCTTAGTGAGCATTTTTGCCTGGACTCCTTTGTGGTAGGAAGCCCCTGAGGAAAGGGCACAGTGGGTCTGTGTTCTTGACACTAGAATGAGCAGTGAGATATAGGAGAGATTTTTTTTATAGAAAGCATTACTCATTTCCTAAATCTTTCGTTTTTTTCCCTTTGAAATTTTCCCCCCATTATACCTTGTTAATCACAAATATTTAGATACTTTGAAATGTACACACATACACACCAGAAAGAGTGTTTCTTATCAATGAAACTCCTCTTTGGTAAACACTGCTTGAGAAACAATTTAATGAAAGTAAGTTAAGTGACCACCAGGTGGCAGCATGGGAACAAAATTGGAAAACTAGTCCCTTGAGCATTGTGTTTATCCCATGTGGGACTGCTACATAATCAGTTAGCCACTGCCATAACTTTACAGCCAAGTTTCTGTTATTGCTTTAAACACTCTAAGCTGCTTTAACCCCTGAACCAGGATTCACACATCCAACTGCCCACCTGCCTTCTCTACTTTGCATGATAGGCACGTCAAACGTACCAAGTCTTTCCTCCCAGCATGCACCCCTCCCATGTCCCCCGTCCTGTGCACTGGTGCCCATCAGCCCTCTGGCTGCACCTTCAGAAGATGCACCGAGTCAGTTTCTCACCTCCTCCACGCACCACCACCATTGCACCATGGTGTAATCCACCATTTCCGGCCTGGACTGCAGGAACGGTGTCTGCTTTCTCCCCAGCAGCCAAAGTGAACTTTTTAAAATGCCCATGTTGCTTCCCTGTCTGGAGCCCTCTGCATGGCTTCCCGTCTCATTTGGCATGCAATCCCAAGTCCCCTCCCTGGGTGTCTGTGTCTGGTCCCTGGTTATTTCTTTGCTTCATCTCCGCCCAGTGCTTCCTTCGGCTCTGCCCTTCGTCCGCAGTGGCCTCCTTGCTATCCCTAAACACCAGGCACTTTTTCCTCTCTGCACGCCATGTACACCCGGAGTGCCCTTCCCAGGTACTTCTCAGCTCACTCCTCACGTCTTCCAGTCTCTCTTGGAATGCGACCTTAGTCCCTGCCTGGCCACTGTGTATGTGGCCTGCTTGATTTCCCTACAGCACATGTCCCACCTGCGGGTTACCCCACCTCGTGAAAATACCAACCCTATGGGAACCCGGCCTCTGCCTGTGCTACTTACTTCCGTATCTCCAGCACTAAAGAGCGACTGGCATACAGTAGGCACTTAATGCTTATTTGTTGAATGAGCAAATGAGGGAGGTGTAGGTATCCCTAAAAAGAAGGGGGTTAAGAGCCCATGGTACAAGAATGTTCCTGGGCCAATGGGCTGACTCTGCAAATCTCCAGGGAGTCTCCTTTGAGTGCCTGCTCTTGAAAATGTATGTGGTTTTGAAAATTTTGAAAATGTATTGTGTATTGTCCAAGAGAAAAATGGTCCCTTCTCATCATCACCAGCTTATCAATCTTTAACTCTGTTATAACTCACTTAGGAGTTAACAAAGGAAAATGATTTGAAATTTTATCACTATCAGTTTCATTATGCTCGTAGGAAGCCTTATGCAGTTTTTCTTTAAAAAGATGTATTTAATTATTTATTTGAAAGGCAGAGATACAGAGAGCAGAGGCAGAGAGGGAGAGAGAGAGAGAAAGAGAAAAGAGAGAGAGAAAGGTTGTCCAGCTGCTGGTTCACTCCCCAATTGGCTGCAACAGCTCGAGCTGCACCAATCTGGAGCCAGGAGCCAGGAGCTTCTTCTGGGTCTCCCACGTGGATGCAGGGGCCCAAGGACTTGAGCCATCCTCTACCACTTTCCCAGGCTGTAGCAGAGAGCTGGATTCTAAGTGGAGCAGCTGGGACTCGAACCAGCGCCCATTTAGGATGCTGGCGCTGCAGGCGGCAGCTTTACCTGCTGTGCCACAGCACCAGCCCACCTTATGCAGTTTTAACTAATAATTGAAGAATACATTATGTTACAGTTTTATAGAGATGCGTTAAGCATAAACTGAGAAGTCAGCCATTTGAGCCTTGAGGTTGGTTTTGGTTTTGTTGTTGCTGCTGCTGTTTTGGTCAGGACTACCCTTCCTTTCCTTGCTAGCATGCAGTAAGCTTGGTTTACTGACTACACCCACTACACCACGCATGGCGGTAAATCAGGTGTATTATTATTCTCCTGGTAGGAAAACAGCATCATCCTCAATGGGACGGTGATGGTGAGCACCACCCGCCTGCCCAGCTCCTCCAGCGCAGACCAGCTGGGTGGCGGCGACTGGGTGCGCTACAAGCTCTGCATGTGTGCCGATGGCACCCTCTTCAAGGTGCAGGTGACCGGCCAGAACGTGGGCTGCCAGGTCTCGGACAACCCCTGCGGGAACACCCACTAGAAGACCTGCAGGCGTCATCGCGCCTTCCTGTCTGGACTGACCTGACTGCATGCGCACTGTGGTTTTCACGGAGTGTGAGAGAGCTCATTGTGATGAATGTGAACCACAGAGCGCTGCTCTGTCCGGATTCCCAAAGGTCTCAGAGAGCCTACATTCTTCACAGTTCATCACCTTGCACCCATCTTCAAATGACAGTTCCCTAAAGTCATGGAAGGAATGCACAGAGTCAACATTCATCTTTGAAGAAGTGCTTTTAAAACCCACTCTGGGCCTCGGCAGCTGCTGGCTCGCCATCAGCAAGCTCTCGGGAGCAGCAGGGAGAAAGCCAAGGAAGCCACTGAAAAGGCACACAGTCGGGGTCTCGCACTGTGTCTGGGCTTCCCAAAGGAGCGACACAGGCTTCTAGTGCCTCGCCCTCGAGCCATATGCTTGCGTGCGAGAGGGGAAGAAACTCCAGTTTCTTAGTTTTGCACTTGGAAGAAAATCCTCTGTAATAGGCTGCTTACTTGACGTAATGGTAACTATTAAGTGTTCATAACATGGTAGGAATTAAGACACAGTCCCAGCATTAGAAACTAGAGTTGTCGCTTACTGCGCATCGCGTTTCCCATCGCCAACACCCACCACAACTCTAAGAGGATGCTGTTACCCCTGCATTACCCACCAAGACCCTGCGAATGAGAGAAGTTAAGAAACTTGCCTGAGATCACATGGTGAGTTCAGGTGTGACTGCAGTTCAGGCATGAATGTACCTGACTCCACGTGCCATGTCCTTTTTGCTGTCTGCACTGGATTTTCAGTTGTTAAAACTCTGGAACGATGAACAGAGTAATTCACGTTTACGGATGAGAATCAAACCAAACAGGCACACTGATTCTAGTATTCTAGTTAAAATTTAAAAATCTCATGTCAGATTGAAAGATGACCAATCGCTTTCAGACTTTAAACTCTTTTAAGCGCATTTTATTTTATTTTTTTGACAGGCAGAGTTAGACAGTGATAAAGACAGAGAGAAAGGTCTTCCTACCATTGGTTCAACCCACAAATGGCTGCTGTGGTCGGCGCGCTGCGCTGATCCGAAGCCAGAAGCCAGGTGCCTCTCCTGGTCTCCCATGTGGGTGCAGGGCCCAAGGACTTGGGCCATCCTCCACTGCACTCCCGGGCCACAGCAGAGAGCTGGACAGAATCCGGCGCCCCAACTGGGACTAGAACCCAGGGTGTTAGCGCTGCAGGCGGAGGATTAGCCTAGTGAGCCACGGCGCCGGCCATTAAGCGCATTTTATTTAAAGTCTTACCCCCCCAGAGAGGTCAGAGTGGCATGCTGTGGCTTACTCCAGTTTCCTAACGATGCACCCCGGCACATGGGGTACCTGGCTGGTCACAGGGAGATATTTATACCCTGAGCTCTCTGGGCCACACACTGCAAAGTGGGGAGCCCATGGGCCCAGCCAAGGCCTGCTGGGGCCACCAGGGCCCACAGAAATCACACCCTTTTTGTGTGCCATGCTGTGGTGTTAGGAAACACTGGACTAACGGGTGCTAACGCAGGAGGGTGACACCAGATGTTGTTATGTACGTATAAGGGTTCCTCTGTGCTCCTGATGTCACTGTCACATTGTCATTCTTTACAGCCCTCGAGTGAGTTGATTCTTTCATATATTTTATATGTCATCTGAAGACAACTGTCTACAGTCATTAAGATACACACGAGATCCGGGACGTGTATGTAGACATGTGTGCCAGGCCCCAGCCTGCGTTCACGGGCAGCTGTCCGCTATTCTGTCGTGGTCACCTCAAACTATGTAGATAAGAAAACCAGCAGTGCATAGTCAGCATTATCACATTTCTCTCTGATAGAAAAACCAAATGCTTTAGAAATTATGAAGTCAACAAGTCATACTGAAATAAAGATGGACTTACTACCTAGCAAAGTGCAGTTTTTAAATGAGAAGAGACTGGTGACTTCTGACTGTTAGTAGTTGTGATATTTGTACCCATTGGATATATTCAGTATCACTTAATATATGAATGATCTTCAGGAAAATAGTTGGAAATTTCATCTAGAAACTCAGTCTATTTTTAAATCTACATTTGTTACTTGTCTGTGCTTTAGATTTTTCTTTTGAAAGTTCCTTTAAATAAATATTTTTACAAAAACCACAGAACACTATAAAGTATTATTTATTGAATGTCATTCATGAAATAATCTATTTTTACTGCTTTTTGAGAAATATTTGTGTTTTGATGCATCTCCATTAAATGCTTCTGACCTGAGAGGGCATTTGATGTTTTTCTAGAGCTGATTGTTAACAGGATGGCATTTTAGGGTCCTTGCCAGGGAGGCCTTGCTTTTCTCACTGAAAGGTGGACCCGGAGAATGCCCTGGGGCTGCACACGGCCACCCCATCCACCCCACCCACCCCACCCGGGACCTCTGATTCGCAGGGAAGCTGCAGCTCCTCCACCCGCCACCACAGGTGCTTTTCTGTGAGCTGAACGTGTTTCCTCTTCCTGGTGTGTGCACTCCCTTGCCCTGAACTCAGATAGGACATGCAGCAGCCAGGGGGAGGTGGTGACAAAGGCAGGGCCCTGAGCGGGGCCTCCCATACGTGCTTTGTGTAAGTAGCTGCCATCTTTGGCCGGATTTTGCAGTGATAATGGCGCCAAATGATGTTTATGCACCATTTTTTAGACTGTGTAATGGGCAGATCGGAGAAATGCAGAACACACAGCAGGGACTGCTTGCCCAGAGTGCGATATTTAAAGGTACACTTATTTGTATTTTTCATGTATTGTGAAAAAAATAAATTGTGTGATAGTACCAGTGATGAAAGGTGGAAGTTCTGAATGAGTGTACTTTAAGAGGGTAAGAATTCTTCGGTGCTGGACTTGGCAAGAAGAGATCACGGAAACTCTGATCATCTTTTCTATAAAAGTGTTGAGCAGGGGCAAGGATTGTGATTTATGCCATGCAGAAACTGTTCCAGCTTGCTACCTGGAGTTTCAGTAATTCCATTTGTAATAATGACTTCCGTTTGCAATAAAAATTCTATTAACAGTTTGCTGTTATTTTTTGATGGTTATATATTAACAAGTTGCTCCCCAATTGTGTGGACACGATGAATTTGAATATGGCTCAAGAATGGGACCCTGTAAGTGTTTGCCTAAGCTCTCTGGAATCCTAGAACTTGTGCATCCCCAGTGTGCTGGGGCTCCTCCCTGGGCACTGTGGAATGCCCCTTGCCCGCATCGCCGGGGAATGGGCACCAGGGGCCGGCGTCCGGAGGTGAAAGGGTGAAGGTGTGCCACAGGGCGGGGCGAAGGCTGGCTGGGTGGAGCCACCAAGGCGAAGGTCTGAAATCCCCAGCAGGCTGGATTGATTGGGATCCAGACCCACCTGCTGGGACCCACAGACACAAGGTACAGGCTGGATTGATTGGGATCCAGACCCACCTGCTGGGACCCACAGACGCAAGGTGCGCCTCGGATGCAGCATCATTCCTGTGTTCTTTACACATTCTGTCAACGCCAAAAACCGCCTCTGTGGCTGTTTTCTTTCTGAGTTGCCAATTTCCCTTTCGTTTTATGTAAGAATAAACTCTGTTTCCTTTCTGCTTTTCTTCTGTTGCCTTCTCGCTCCCTCTCTAAGACAGACAAACAACTCCATGCTTCATCATACTGGAACTTGAGTTTGAATATGTCCATTTGGGGATTTACATTTACTTAATTATTTCCAGTTTCCTTGGGGGCTTTTTCTGGAGTTCCCCGTGGTTTCTTAATTAGGATATATAAACCTGTGTATAATGTGAATCATTTTTCTTTACAATGGAGACCATTCACTATAAGGTGTCAGATTATCCTTAGCTAGCTGTTTGAACTCAGATCTATTAGTTACTACATAAATTGCTTCAACTTAAAGAGAACCAGGGCATAAGTTTTAAAATCACTCACTTCTGTCTCTTTAAGAGAAACTAGTTTCCAGTTACCTGAACACTGTCGTTTTTGTTGCTGATGTTACATTGGCTTGGTGTACAACTGCATATCAAGTGATTCCAGCTGTGTAGAAACAAACATCTTTCTCACTGGGCAAATTAATTCAATTTCTGGCACGGTGTAAGGAGCACACTACAAAAACCAGTAACTTCCACGCCGTAGGGCACCTTTTGCAGTTCATGGCTGTGTGTGCCTGAATTTAGATGCCCTTCAAAATATGGGAGAACTGACCTTGTCAGGAACAAGTTTAAAGCTTACACTGTAAATGTTATTCATGACAGACTGCAGACTATTAAAATACAGAACATGGAGTTTATGTATCCTGGTCCTTATCTTCTTTGGGGGAATTAAAAAATGGACAAAAAGCAAGGTGCTAACCGTGCGTGATACAGTATTCACATTCAAACTGAATGTTACTAGTGTTCATTCATTCATTTATTCTTTACTCAAAGAGTTCTGCAAACCAAGACAAAAAATAGAGGCTAAAGCAGGAAAAGGGGTCTCAGGTGCCAGGATCTGAGGTGAATCTGGAGGGATATCTACAAGTTGAACTGAGAGTAAACAACACATTGAACTTGGAATTGGGTGTGAACTACAATCAAATTTTAGCATTAGAAATACAGATACGGAGTTTTTTGGTTTTGTTTTGTGCCCAAAGGCACATCTTATCTCACTAGTTCATGAAGCTAGCTAGATAACACATGGCTTTGAGTGCCACCTTATCTCCCTTGGGGACTGGGACTGGTGGCAATAAGGAACCCCTGGAGGGTTCTGAAGCAAGGAGTATTAGGGGAAATAATCCTTTGGAATCACCTCGGATGGGTCAAGAAGAAGGAAGGGCAAGAGGCAGAGGCAGAAGGATCAGTGAAGCCATCCTAGCGTCAGACTACAGTGATGAAAACTACGGCAGTGCCGTTAGAACAGAAAGGAAGGGACGATTGTCATGAACGTACATTAGAGTAATGTGATGACTTCTACGCTTTCTGGTTTGGAATGAAATTTAGATCAGAGACATTATCCATGTGCTTTTAAATCTGCCCTGTGTATGCATTCTTCCATTGTTATTTACATATAGTTGTTTTAAAATTCACAATTGCTTCCCAAGAATTTTTGGTGAAAAAGAGACTTGATGTTTGTATTGTAATGACATCTTCCTGGTTCTGAGACAGAGCCTCATTTTTAGTATTTTACTTATGCTGTATATATTTAAATGATTGGAAAAGTCACAAAAGCCACAGAGCCGAAGTTTGTAGTTCTTCTAGTCATTAAAAAAAAAACAAGCCCCTCTTAGGAGTTGAACTTTCCACTCAGACAGTTACAGGAGGTTCACAGTGTAGTGCAAATACATGCCATCGCACAATAAAGCACATGACTGATTACAGCGTTGTAGATAAGCGTAACAGACTTTGCTCAGCATTAATGACTGGCAGAGACACACACACCTCCGTAATCCCTGTGAGGTTTCAGGCACTCAGAGGCAGACAGCACGGTGGATGGATGCAGGAAAACCAGGTGCGGAGGTGAGACCTAAGTGAGAATGAGTTTTCTAAAAAATGCGGGGGGAGGGACTTTGCTTAAAGTGCAACGTAAATAAAATGTTATAGTATAACTGGGTAGCTGGAGTCTAAGAAATCATTCACTTAAATCAGCAATCAAGACAAGAGAACTTTTCCAAATCCTCATTGAAAATTCAATTTTCTGATTCTTTGCTGTTAGTTTTTACATAAGTTATTCTGAGTAAGTCAATTCATTTTCCTATTTCCAGGCATTATGAAAAGCCTCTATTTCAGAGTGATAGTCATAGTTCTTGGGGTTGCTGGAACAGAGACAGAGCCATCCAGGAAGAGCAGTAGTTTTTTCAGTTCTGAGTGCCAGTGGAATGAATATCTTCCGACAAATTGCTCCTTTACTGGAAACCATCACCTGCCTGCTGAGGGATCGCAGACAGCGGCCACAGTGGACGTCAGCTTCAATTTCTTCAGAGTTCTCTTACAGTGCCACAGGAGAAAAGAAGAATGGAAGGTAAAACACCTGGACCTCAGTAACAGTCTCCTCTGGAAGACAGCCTTAAGCCCCCTCAGGTGTGCACCCGCCCTGGAAATACTAAACCTCAGCAGCAATGCCATCCGCTCCATCTCGTGGGGTCTGCCCAGCCCCACGTCCTCTGGGGTGAGACACCACGGAAGCAGCTTCAGAGCTGGACTTCCATTTCTAAAGGTGCTAATTCTCCAAAGAAATCAGCTCAGCAACACTCCCACGGGTAAGTACAGCTTTAAAAGCTGAAGTTGAGTAGATGTTGGACCTGGCAATTAGGACACCAGCTGGGACACCCACATCCCATATCAGGGTGCCTGGGTTCAAGTCCTGGTCCCACTCTTGACTCCGGTTTCCTGCTAATGTGCACCCTGGGAGGCAGCAGTGATGGCTCAAGTACTTTGGTCCTTTCCACCCATGTAGGAGATCCAGAATAAGTCTTGGGCTTCTGGCTTTGGCCTAGCCCAATTTGGTAAGCATTTCGGAGAGAATCAGCGGAGGAGAGTATGTGCTTGCTAGCTCGCTTGCTCTTTCTCTGCTTCTTTAAAAAAAAAAAAAAAAAAAA
This sequence comes from Oryctolagus cuniculus, assembly GCF_051225735.1. Lineage (NCBI taxonomy): Eukaryota > Metazoa > Chordata > Mammalia > Lagomorpha > Leporidae > Oryctolagus > Oryctolagus cuniculus. The sequence continues at coordinate 42,558,743 of NC_142868.1, read as the reverse complement.
AAAAAAAAAAAAAAAAAAGATGCAGTAGACAGAGGAACAATGAGCATGTGGAGAGTTTTATGTCAATAAGAATTCCATATAATTTCTTCAGTTTCAAGGAAAGAACTGAAAGGGAAGCAATTTGATCAGTGCAAAAATAATGAGTTTCTTAGCAGAATTGGAAGTTGTTACACATAGAACTCACAGTCAATGAAATTTAATCTTCCATAACTTCCATCAATGTTCTATAGATTTTTCAAGAGACATTAAGAAATATTTAAGTGCTAAATAACTATCTACAAAATTATATATATTTGTTGATATAGAAAAGCACTGAGAAGTAACTGTTTCAGATACTTTTATTTCATTTATTTATTTGAGAGGTAGAGTTACAGACAGTGAGAGGGAGAGACAGAGAGAAGGGTCTTCCTGACAGTGAGAGGGAGAGACAGAGAAAGGTCTTCCTTCTGTTGGTTCACTCCCCAAATGGCCACAACAGCCGAAACTGTGCCAATCCGAAGCCAAGAGCCAGGAGCTTCTTCTGGGTCTCCCACGCAGGTGCAGGGGCCCGAGGACTTGGGCCATCTTCTACTGCTTTCCCAGGCCACAGCAGAAAGCTGGATTGGAAGAGGAGCAGCCGGGACTAGAACCGGCACCTATATGGGATGCCAGCGCCGCAGGCGGAGGATTAACCTATTGTGCCACAGTGCCGGCCCCTCAGATACTTTTAATATGTAACAATTCAAATTAAATATGTTGTCATATTTATAATTTTGACCATTGTAGAATGCTTTTTGCCTCTACTTATCTAGTTGTCTTCCAACTGTAGATCAGAAGTAGGTTAATTTTATATATTAAGTATGTAAACTTTTTCTTATTATCAAATCAAAATCAGAATTGCTTATCCTAGTTTCTAACAGGATACCCACCGTGTCCTCCTATTATAATAAATTCTTATCTGATATTCAGGTCTACATATTAGAGTTTCTTTGCTAATATACCAAGTGTTATTTTGAAAATGTTTCAAGTTTACAAGGCAAATTTGCTTTGCCCTTTTTATATTCCAGAGCACTAGACAATTTCTTTTCCTTGTTTGTTTTTACTCTTGTTCACTATTTGCTAACCACCTACTTTATATAAGACACTATGCTTACCAAAAAAAAAAAAAAAAAAAAAAAAAAGCATTTGGATAGTGTCTTCTTTCTTTATCCCAGGTAACACACTTAGTTTTTTTTTATTTACCAGTTCTTTACATTTTTACTTTGAGTTTTACTCTTTCTTGGGCTTCTGTCCTGAAGCATCATGTTGTTGAGAATAGCTAAGCCGGTAAAGAAATGACTGTTGCAGTCCGCATGTCGGCAGAACTGTGAGAGAAAGGGGCAAGTCTTCTCTCCCTGACCTTTTCCTTAAAAGTTCTATGTGGTATTTGCAGTGTAAAGTGTAAGTTGATTGCATTTTATTCTGTGAGTGCAAATGTTATTTTCTACTGTTCTTATTACAAAAGGAATGCATGTTACTTATAGAACATTCAGGAACTGAAGAAAAATTCAAAGGAACAAATTAAAGCTATTCATGCAGTATATATACTTCAGATTTATTCTCTTTGCCTATATGTACAGTTTTCTTCCAAATTAGATCATATTGTCCATAATTCATAGTTTGTATTTTCATATCACAGAATATTTTGTAAATATTTATATAATTAGGTAATCTCATAAATATGTTAAGTGGTTGAAGAGTTTTCATATATATATATCATAGTGAAATCAAACAACATTTAAGCCATTTCTTTTTATGAATATCAGTATCAGTGTATATATCTATATGACATAACATGTTCTAACTAGTAAGGTAGACATGAGTCTCACTCCACAAAGTCAAGTGTACTAGGCAAATAAGTGCCTTTAGTCTGTAACAAACTAACTACTTTCTGATTCTGGTCCCCCCTTAAGGGGCTGCTTTGTAGGGTACTTAACAGCAGTCTTTCATCAGCTTTCCTCTGCCTTTTCCCACATTTGTACCAAGCTCTCATACGTTACACCCTGACAAGGCACCAGGGACTGTGTGTGTATGTGTGTGTGTATGTGAGACTGTGCATGTGTATGGGTGTGTGTGTGTCTGTGCATGTGTATGGGTGTGTGTGTAATTCCTTTCTTCCAGAGGTTGAACTTGCGGAATTGTAGGCTCCTCTGCCTTCCATGTTGCCCTGTGCTGTCTCTGGGACAGTGAACACACAGCCTACTTCTGCCCTATGAGCAGAAAGGGAAGGAGAAGAGGAAGTAAAAGATGCAGATGTCAAAATATTATTCCTCCAGAAGAGTAAGAGAAGTACTGGCTGATTAATTCCCCAGAGCTCACTGGGGTCAGGGTTCATACAGTGCACTTACGGACCAAACAGCCCTGTAAATGCAGATACAGGCCAACTTCCTGTTTCAAGTTAAACTTACGCCTCTCAAAATATCAGGAAATGATATTAAACTTGCAAAGGAAAAAAGTGAAATGAGCAAATCTTGTAACTGAAATTCTATCTGGATTTTAGCAAATGAAGCCATAGTGAAAGGAAAGAGATAGATACATGATGGATGTCCAATGTAAGCCATGAGTCTAATTGGATATAATTTGGAGTCTTTTACCCATGGCATTTTGTCACATGAATTATTTCCCTGGAATCATTGGAGGCTGTCAGTTTTTGCCAGGTCAAGTCCCCTTGGTCATCCCTTCCCATTTTATGATTTTCTGAGCATGAGTATGTCTGTCTTTGAAATCCTTTTTTGGGTGGAAATAATTGGTGGGAGAGAGGTGCTGCCTGGGGTACCACTTTATTTCTGGCCTTTTTGCCCTTGGATTCCTTTACGTCTGGGTACTACAAGATCTACTTAATTGTGAGAACTAAATGGAAATGTATCTCAAGAATATGACAGTGTTTGGTATAATGAGTGTGGCAATCAGAATGTGTGAAAAGTACTCTGTAAACTCGTACTTTACAAATATTAGTTTTGATAACTTGCTTGGCATAAATTGAGAAAAATCATTCTTCAAAACAGCTAATTAATTTGTTTTTGTCAAACTCTACAGTTAGCTTTTAAAATGTTAAACAGCAATTGCAGTCAATGCAGTAACTCATGAGCAGAAACTTATGTGTGTCTAGGTAGAGGTGCTGGCACTCATCTAGATCATAATCAATGAGAACCAGCCAAGAAATCTGGGCTAGCACTCATTGGTATGATTTTAGATGAGTGTCCCATGTATTTGTAAGGGGTGTCTGTCTATAGCACATTCGGGAAAGTCCTCTTTTGTACAGGTGAAATATCACACAGACCAACCCCATGTCAGCTAGTCTTTGTCCTCAGAGTCAGCTGTGATGGCATCAACAAGCTTTGCATTGGAAAAGCACCCAGGGGAGGTGCTGCCAACAGTTTACAAAACAAACGAGCTGTGAACTCAACCTTAATAATTGTCCTGCTTTCCTCCCATACTTTTATTTTTTATTGTTTATTTATTTATTTGAAAGTCAGAGTTATGCAGAGAGAGAAGGAAAGGCTGAGAGAGAGAGAGAGGGAGGTCTTCCATCTGCTGGTTCACTCCCCAATTGGCCACAATGGCTGGAGCTGCACAGATCCGAAGCCAGGAGCCAGGAACTTCTTCTGGGTCTCCCACGTGGGTGCCCAGGTCCAAGGACTTGGGCAATCTTCTACTACTTTCCCAGGCCACAGCAGAGAGCCGGATCAAAAGTGGAGAAGCTGGGACCAGAACCGGTGCCCAAATGGGATTCTGGCACTGCAGGCAGCGGCTTTACTTGCTATGCCACAGCACCGGTCCCCCTCCCATACTTTTAGAGTATAGTGTTAATAACTGAAAAATAACTTTTTCAAAAGATTTATTTTTACTTACTTCAAAGGCAGAGTTACAGAGAGAGAAGGGGACAGATGGAGAGAGATCACAGGCAGTGGCTTTCCCCGCTATGGCACAATGCCAGCCCTTGAAAAAAAATTTTTAGTATTTTTTCAACATGAGATCAGTCAGTCTCTGGTTAAACTGTCCCGTCTTCATCAAGCAGTATTATCAGAGTGCCCGGAGAATGACTCAAAATGTATCAAGACCAGAGCCTTAATGGGAATCCAGTTAGTTTGACAGACAAGATGCCAGCAGCTCACATTAACCCACTAAGCTCCAGAACCCAAGACACAAATGTGTTTAGGTGCAATGATGTAATATCTGAAATTTGAAACTGATAGATTTTTTTAAAAAACTATAACCAGTGCATTATAAAAGCAAAGGTATGTTGTATTCTTTTATACATTATTTCATCCTGTTTGCCAGTGGATTGTGGGAACACCATACTAATAATAAAAATGTCCCCAACCAGTACAGGTTTTAAGGAAACAAAATATGGAGCCAGTGCTGTGGCGTAGTGGGTTAAGCCTCCAACTTCATTGCCGGCATCCCAAATGGGTGCCAGTTCAAGTCCTAGCTGTCCCACTTCCAATCCAGCTCTGTGCTAATGGCCTGGGAAAACAGTAGAAGATGGCTCAAGTGCTTGGGCTCCTGCACCCACATGGGAGACCCGGAAGAAGCTCTTGGCCCCTGGCTTCAAATTGGCCCAGCTCTAGCTATTGCAGCCATCTCTCTTTCCCTCTCTCCCCCTCCCCCTCCCCCTTTCCCTCCCCCTTCGGCTCCCTCTCCCTCTCTCCCTTCCCCTCCCCCTCCCCTTCTCCCTGTCTAACTCTGCCTCTCAAAGAAATAAATCTTTAAAAAAGAAAATAAATGTATGTAGGACATTAAGCCAAGGAATCTGGCTCACCTCTATATTGGACCACAATAAGAGCTGACCTTATGACTAACATATCCAGACCAATTGTAGACGCTTCTAATTCTTAATCATCTTTGGACTAGGAGCGTAACCCCTGGATATGACTGTTTTATGGGAGAGAATTGGAGAAGTTCATAGTCCAGAAAGAGTATTTAGTGGTGTAAAGCCCAGACATACCCTCTGTGGCCTGTTTTCTTTTTTTCTAAAGATTTAGTTATTTATTTGAAAGCAAATTTATAGAGAGAAGGAAGAGGAGACAGAGAGAGATCTTCCTTCTACTCATTCACTCCCCAAATGACTGCATGACTGGGGCTGGGCCAGGCTGAAGCCAGGAGCCAGGAGCTTCATCTGGGTCTCCTATGTGGGTGCGGTAGCTCAAGGACTTGGGCCATCATCCGCTGCTTTCCCAGGCACATTAGCAGGGAGCTGGATGGGAAGCAGAGTGGCCAGGACTCAAACCAGCGCCCATATGGGATGCCGGCAGTGCAGGCAATGGCATTTGGTGCTGTGGCTTGCATTCCAGCAGACACTGAGGTCATTTCTTGGAAATAATTAAACTGCCTCTGGTCACTTGAGTGCAAAGGCTAACCACATGGTACCTGCTGTGGCCTATGAAACCACCAGAGAGCTGTTCAATAAGTTAGTCCGTTTCCACACAAGTTCCTCCGTGGTTTCCTCCCAACCCTCACCTCGCCTCTTGAAACGTAGAATCTACCTTCTGACGCCCAAGTTTCAGCCATTAGTGCAGCTCACAGTCGCTTACACTCGTGAATGCCCCTGAATGCTGACTCACTCAGCCACATTTTTTTAAAAAAGAAAAACAAAACAGACTTTTCCCCCATTGAGAAACGCAGTCAAGTTTCGTGGAAGAGTTTACTCAAATTTCCCAATTCCATCTTAAGAAACCCTACACAAATGAGTTCATTTGTAAGGACTGCACCCTTAGTTCCTGCAGAAAAATGGATCTTAATTTTCTAAAATTGGAGGTGGAAGAAAAATTGTCACTTACGAGACTTTGAACTTCATAGTCTTAATTCCCATCTTCAGCGGAAGTTTGCCTTCTTCTGGGGGACCTCTGCTTGGTATTATGAGGGGAGACAAGGAAGAGGACTCCCTCACAACTCTGCATTCAGGACCCTCCCCCACCCCCGCCCCATGCTTAGGTGTGTTCTGCTCCCATCCTTCTTATTTACTTTAAAAAAAAAAGATTTATTTTATTTATTTGAAAGAGTTACAGAGAGAGGTAGAGCCAGAGAGAGAGAGAGAGATCTTCCATCTACTGGTTCACCCCCCAAATGACAGAAATGGCCAGAGCTGTGCTGATCCGAAGCCAGGAGTCAGGAGCTTCTTCCAGGTCTCCCACGCAGGTGCAGGGGCCCAAAGACTTGGTCCATCTTCCACTGCTTTCCCAGGCCATAGCAGAGAGCTGGATCAGAAGTGGGGCAGCTGGGACTTGAACTGGTGCCCTTATGTGAGGCCACAGCGTTGGCCCCCTTACTTATTTTTATGTTTCTTTTTGGACTCTTGTATTATTCTACTCATTGTTGACCTTACACTAGTCATCTAACCCATAAACAAGCTATTGGTCATTATCTTTAGCTGGGTATAATTACATACCCAGGGTTAATGTAAGGGCGAGGGATAGCATGTACACAGACTGTAACAGATATCAGATGATATATGGAAACCAGCCCCCATAGTGCTGCTGGTCCGTAACTGGTGCTCGGAAAACATTAGTTCCCCTTTAGTGTTATTTAATTGTCCTGAGTCTCTGATTCTGTATCCTGTCCCCATTTCTAACAGTCACTTCTTTGTTTATTTTTTATTTATTTATTTTTTTGACAGGCAGAGTGGACAGTGAGAGAGAGAGAGAGACAGAGAGAAAGGTCTTCCTTTGCCGTTGGTTCACCCTCCAATGGCCGCCGCAGCCGGCGCACTGCGCTGATCCGATGGCAGGAGCCAGGTACTTCTCCTGGTCTCCCATGGGGTGCAGGGCCCAAGCACTTGGGCCATCCTCCACTGCACTCCCTGGCCACAGCAGAGAGCTGGCCTGGAAGAGGGGCAACTGGGAAGAATCGGGTGCCCCGACCGGGACTAGAACCTGGTGTGCTGGCGCTGCAAGGAGGAGGATTAGCCTACTGAGCCGCAGCGCCAGCAACAGTCATTTCTTTGATTTAAGGTACAGGATAAGTGTTCATTCTGAGTTTATATGAAGTCCAGAACATACATTGGCTGTTCTGTATCACTCTTCCTGTTTGTGTATGATGTTGGGGGTCCCTGTTCTTCCTCTCTGAGCACTCTGATCTGTCCTCTGGCTGACACACACTGATCTTTGAAGCCATCACAACCTCGAGGTCATGAATTGCCCATCACCATCAGTTTCTTCATGCCTCTTGGTAATCTTGGTACTCTTGGTAATCTGTCTTTCCCACCCATGCCCTCTCTCAGATCCCAGGTAACTGCTGATCTCTTTTCTGTCACTACAGATTCATTTGTATCCTACAACATATAAATGGAACCAAACAATCCAGACAGCCCAGCCCTCAGCCTATGATTAACATCTTTCCAACGTTTCAGTGGTGTGAAAGTGAGCCACATTTAGTGGAAATTGTACTTTGAATTTTGTATTTTGAGCTTTGCTGGGCTGGTGATACATGGTCAGATTCTTGCTATGGTGAGTGGGTCAGTGATGACTGTTAATCACAACAGGAAACAACTGATACTCTACAGCACACTCGCTGCTAAGCTGTGATGCTCAGTGGGTTAGGTGTACTAAATATACTTTTGCCTTAATGATATTTTCAACTTATGATGGGTTAATTGGAATGCAACCCCATCATAAGTTAAGGAGAATCTATATATGTGTTTATTTTTGGTTGAGTTCCTTTGGCATAGTTATTATTTTGACATTCTTCCAAATTGTCAAAAATACAAAAAGTTTGTTCCTTTTTATTGCTGAGTAGAATTCCATTGTGTGGATATTTACTAATCTGTTGAAGGACATTTAGTCTTTTTTTCTTTTTCCTGTCTACTAGAAATAAAGCTATTAGCGAAAGGGATGGAGAAAGACAAACCATTAAATATATACTAGTGAAAAGAAAGGTGGAATAGTTACATTAATTTCAGACAAACCTGTTATCAGAACAAGGAAAATGATCAGGTGTAAATAAATCACTACCTAACAATAGGATTGCCACTTACTGAAGAAGACATAATAATCCTAAACATAAATGCACCTAATAGGGCATCAGAATATGTTAGGAGAAAAAACGGATAGGACTTACTGAAGAAATGGGCAAGTCCACTCTGCATCTAGAGACTTTAAAGCCTTCCTGTCAGGCAAGTGATCACTAAGGATGGAATTGATTTAAATAGCACTAACACAGCAAACTTAATCAAATTCACATGTACAGAATACTCCACCCAACAACAGTAGAATCTAAGAGATCTTCGAAATGTTCATGGGAATTGCAAATTTAAAAAACCAGGCATGGATTTCAAAGAAAAATTAGCACCAAAATAAACTTACTTTTTAATTCCATTTCACCAGACTTTTTGATATACCCTTATACATACTGTTCCCAAGCTCATATGGAACATTTACCAAGATAGACCATATTCTGAGCAGTAAAGCACATTTTAACATATTTATAAAAATAGAAATCAGAAAATGTAAGTTCTCAGGTTACAGTGGAATTAAATGAGAAATTAGTAACAGAAAGAGAACTGGGAAACTCTGAAATCTCTGGAAACTAAAAACATATTGCTGAATAATACATGGGTCAAAGTCTCAAGAGTAATTTAAAATATGTTAGGCCAATCCAAATGCAGCTTATTAAAAGTTGTGGGATACAATAAAAACAGTGCTCAGAAGGAAATTTACAGCATTAAATTGCACATATTAAAAAAGAAGAAAGATCTAAAATCAGTAACCTAAGTTTCCACCCTAGGAAATTAGAGAAAAAAGAGCACTGGAAACCAAAAGCAAGAAGAAATAATAAAAATTAAAGCAGACTTAGTCTGCCCCCTTGGTGAAAGAAGACACAAATCTGACTGATAGCAGAGATGAAGGAATAATCATCACCACTGTTCCCGTTGACATTTTAAAAATAATAAAATCTTTGTGGCGACATATGCTTCCATTTTAACTGGGCAATTAACCTAGAATTAGAATGACTGTGTCATATGTTGAGCATATATATTAACTTTTTGAGAAATTGCAAAATTGTTTTGCACAGTGGTTGCGCCATTTTAAATTCCTGTTAGTATTTTCTGAAAATTTCAGTTGTTCTACATCCTCACCCATTCCAAGTGTGGTTAAATTTTTCATGATAGTCATGCTAATCAGTGCACAGTGGTATAGATCACTGTGCGATTGAGGGGTCGCTAAATACTGGTACTGAGCATCTCTCTGTGTGCCTGTTTGCCATTTGTCTATCTTTGATGATGTTTACAAGTCCTTGGCTCATATAAAAGCTTTACAAATTATTGACATTTGAAAGTTCTCTACATATTCTAGATACAAGTGTCGCTTCTAAATATTTTCTCCTGGTCTTCAGTTTTAGTATTTATTATCTTAACACTGTCTTTCAAAGATCAGAAGTTTTAAAATTTTATGAAGTCTGATTCATCAACTTGCTATTTTATAGATTGCATTTTGGTGTCTTTTATAAGAAATCTTTGCCTAATCCAAAGAAAGATTTTACTGTGTTTTCTCTATCGACATTTTATAAGTTGAGGTTTTACATATAAGTTTATGATCAGTTATGAGTTCATTTTTTTAAAGAGATTTATTAATTTATTTGAAAGGCAGAGTTACAGAGGCAGAGACAGAGACAGAGAGAGGTCTTCTATTTGCTAGTTCACTCCCTAAATGGCCACAATGGCGGGAGCTGGGCCAATCCAAAGCCAGGAACCTGGAGCTTCTTCTGGGTCTCCCATGCGGGTCTCCCAAGCACTTGGGCCATCTTCTACTGCTTTCCCAGGCACATTAGCAGAGAGCTGGATGGGAAGTGGAGCAGCCAGGACTTGAACTGGCATCCATATGGGATGCCAGCATTGCAGGCGGCTTACCTGCTATGCCACAGTGCCAGCCCCACGAGTTCATTTTTGTGTGTAGTGCAAGTAACACATAGAAGGGTGACAGGTAGGCAGTTTTTCCAGGTCCATTTGTGAAAAAGGTTATCTTTTCATCACTGAATTGCTTTTTCACTTTTGTTAAAAACCAGTATGGGAGGGGCTATTTCTGAACTCTATTCTTTCCTAATGAGTTCTGTATCTACATTGATTCCAATACTGGAGTGTCTTTTCTTTTTTTTTAGATTTATTTATTTATTTGAAAGGTAGAGTTAGAGGGAGGGAGAGAGAGAGAGAGAGAGAGAGAGAGAGAGAGAGAGAGAGAACGAACTTCCATTTGCTGGTACACTCCCCAAATGGCATCAGCAGGGAGCTGGATCCGAAGTAGAGTAGCTGGGACTTGAACCAGCACTCATTTGGGATGCTGGCACTGCAGGCAGTGGCTTTACCCTCTAGGCCACAGTGCCAGCCCCTGTAGTATCCTGATTTCTGTTCATTTGTAGTCAGTTTTGAAGCCAGGTATGTAAATCTTCCAACTTTGTTCTTTTTCAAGGTTATTTTAACTCTTCTAGGTTGTTTTCATTTCCTTATGAATTTTAGAGTCAGCTGGTCAATTTCTACAGAAAGTCCTTCAGGGATTTTTTTTTTAATTTGGATTGTGTTGAACCTGTAAATCAGTTTGACTAGAATCAGCATCATTGCAACTGCTAGTTCTGATATTTGAACACAGGCTATCTCTTCACTTATTTAGATCTCTAATTTCTCTCAATGACATCTTGGATTTTTCAGTAAACATGTATCACACATATTTTGTGTGCATTTTATGTTTTTGATGTTGTTTCAAATGAAATTATATTTAAAATCCCAATTTCAGATTTTGCATTCCTGGTATATAAAACTACAACTGACAACTTTTATCCTGAAACCTTGCCAGACTTCTTAGTTTCCATCAGGTCTTAAAATTCTACAAGATTATCTATGAAAATGACTGTGGCTTCTGTACATAGGGGCGGTTTACTTCTTCCTCTGTTCTGGGTGCCTTTTTCTCACATTGTCGCACTGACTGGGACCTCCAGTACAGAGCTGACTAGGAGCAGTGAAGGAGACTTGTTCCTGATTGTAGCCCTGGGGATCTGCCTTTCCTCCACTGTGATGTTAGTTACAGGTTTTTCATAGAAGCTCCGAATTGGGTACAGATGTTGGATTTTGTCAGATGGTTTTTCTTTTCAATCTGTTAAAATGAAGAATTACATAAAATTTCTAATATTAATAACAAAAATTCCATTCCTTAGTCATTATGTATTATCTTTTTCATACAGTGTCAGATTCAATTTTCTTCAATTTTGTTCGTATTTTGCATTTATGGTTATGAAGAATATTGGGTTGTTTTCTTGTAATATCAGTATTTGGCTTTGGTATCAGAGTAATGCAGCTCTCATAAAATGAATTGGAAGATATTCCTTCCTCTTCAGTTTTCTGGAAGGATATGTTCATAGCTGGTTTTATTTCTTCCATATATGTTTGGTAGAATTCTCCAGTGAAGCCATCTAAACCTGGAGTTTTCTTTATGAGAAGTTAACTACAGTTTAGTTTTTTAACTGGTTGCTGGGGTATTCAGAATATTGATTGCATTTTGAGCCAAGTATTGGTAGTTTGTATCTTTCAAGAAATTTGACCATTTCATCTAAGCTATCAAATTTATTGACGTAAATTCATTCATGATATTCCATTGTAATTTAAATATCTATGGACTCTGTAGTAATACCATTTATCTCATTACTGCTATCTGATCAGCATGGCTATATTTTTTAAAATTGCCTTTTTTGTTCATCTCAAAGCACCGGCACAATTTCATTGATTTTCTGTTATTTTTCCATTTTCTATTTCAGTTATGTCTTCTCTGATCTTTGTTATTTCCTTTATTCTGCTTACTTTCACTTTCAGTCACTCTTCAAAGTTTCTTAAGGGAGTAATTGAGGTCACTTTTTGAGACTTTTCTTTTCTAATACAGGCACTTACTGCCATAAATTTCCCTCTAGAAATCTGCTTTAGCTGCAGTCCACAAGTAGTGGTATGTGGTGTTTCAATCTCCATTCAAGTCAAAATGTTGTATTCCCTTATGATTTCTTCTTTGTTCCATAAGTATGTTACGAGTTTCCTTTTACTTATAGGCTTCCCAGAGATCTTTCTGTTACTGGTTTCTAATTTAATGTCATCTTGGTCCAATAACCTATTTTGTATGTCTTGAATTGTTTTAAGTTTATTACTTGTTTCATGGCCCAAAGTAGTCTGTGTGCCTATGTGCATTTGAAAAGAATGTATTTTACTGCTGTTGGGTGAAATGTTTTATTGATAGTAGTTGATAGTATTATTCATGTTTCCTTTTGCCTTGTTAATTTTCTGTTTACTTGTTCTATCAGGTTTTTTTTTAGATTTATTTATTTATTTATTTGAGAGGTAGAGTTATAGACAGTGAGAGGGAGAGACAGAGAGAAAGGTCTTCCTTCCATTGGTTCACTCCCCAGATGGCCGCAATGGCCAGAGTTGTGCCAATTTGAAGTCAGGAGCCAGGTACTTCTTCCTGGTCTCCCATGTGGGTGCAGGGGCCCAAGGACTTGGACTATCTTCCACTGCTTTCCCAGGCCATAGCAGAGAGCTGGATTGGAAGAGGGGCAGCTGGGACTAGAACTGGCGCCCAAATGGGATGCCGGCACCACAGGTGGAGGATTAACCTACTGTGCTACAGTGCTGGCCTCATCTATCAGTTATTGAGAGGAGTATCAACTTTTTTTTTTTTTTTAACTACAATTGTGGATTGTTTATTTCTCTGCAGTTTTACCAGGATTTTTTTTTTCCTTTTGGAGGGGGAGGTATTTGGAAGTTCTATCATATGCATAAATGTTTAAATTACTATGTACTTTTTTTTTTTTTTTTTTTGACAGGCAGAGTGGACAGTGAGAGAGAGAGACAGAGAGAAAGGTCTTCCTTTGCCGTTGGTTCACCCTCCAATGGCCGCCGCGGCTGGCGCGCTGCGGCTGGCGCGCTGCGGCTGGCGCGCTGCAGCCGGCGCACCGCGCTGATCCAATGTCAGGAGCCAGGTATTCATCCTGGTCTCCCATGGGGTGCAGGGCTCAAGCACTTGGGCCATCCTCCACTGCACTCCCTGGCCATAGCAGAGAGCTGGCCTGGAAGAGGGGCACCGGGACAGAACCGGCGCCCTGACCGGGACTAGAACCCGGTATGCCGGCGCCTCAAGGCGGAGGATTAGCCTAGTGAGCCATGGTGCCGGCCTACTATGTACTCTTAATGAATCATCTTCTTGATCATTTTGAAATAATCATCTTTATCTCTGGTAATGTGCTTTGCTCTGAAATGTATTTTTATATTAATATAGCCACTTTAGTTTTTTAAAAATTAATGTTAGCATAGTATATCTTTTTCCATATTTCTACTTCTTTTTACAATGGCATTCAATACAAATTCAATAGTGTACAATTCAGTGTTCTTTAGTATATTCACAAAGTGTTACAACTATCATCTAATTTTAGATTTTTATCACCCCAAAAATAAACCCCATGAACATTAGCAGTCACTATTTATTTAAAAAAAAACAACATTATTAAGGTATAATTGACATATAATAAACTGTATAACATATAAAGCTTGATATGTTTATATATATATACACACCTGTGAAACCATCACTGTGCAGAATAGTAAATGCATCCATCACTCCCAAGTTTCCTCGTGCCCCTTTACAATCCCCTCCCTTTTTCCCTTACTATCCCCTCAGACCCAAGCCATCACTGATTTGCTCTATGTCACTATAGATTGTCACATTTCCTAGGGTTTATATAAGTAAACCCATATATTGGCCGGTACCGTAGCTCACTAGGCTAATCCTCTGCCTGGCGGCGCCGGCACACCGGGTTCTAGTCCCCGTCGGGGCGCCGGATTCTGTCCTGGTTGCCCCTCTTCCAGGCCAGCTCTCTGCTGCGGCCAGGGAGTGCAGTGGAGGATGGCCCAAGTGCTTGGGCCCTGCACCCCATGGGAGACCAGGATGAATACCTGGCTCCTGCCATTGGATCAGCGCGGTGCGCCGGCCACAGCATGCTGGCCGCAGCAGCCATTGGAGGGTGAACCAACAGCAAAGGAAGACCTCTCTCTCTGTCTCTCTCTCTCACTATTCACTCTGCCTGTCAAAAAATAAATAAATAAATAAATAAGTAAACCCATATACTCTGCTGTCTGGCTTCTGTTTTGAGATTAATCCATTAGGGTACATGGTGTTTAGTTTATATATTATTCCATTGTATTTCTTTTTTTTAAGATTTATTTATTTACTGGATTCAAGATGCATCCTTCCCAAAAGTGTTTCTTCCTCTCTATGGTTGGTATTTTTATTTTCTTTCCGGCATTTTTTGAGGAACAGATGTTTTATTTTTTATTTTTTTGTAAGTTTTATTCATTTATTTAAGAGGTAGAACTATAGAGAGAGGGAAAGAGAGAGAAAGGTCTTCCATCCACTGGTTCATTCTCCAACTGGCCACAACGGCCAGAGCTAAGCTTATCTGAAGCCAGGAGCCAGGAGCTTCTTCCAGGTCCCCATACAGGTGCAGGGGTCCAAGGACTTGGGCCATCTTCTACTGCTTTCCCAGACCATAGCAGAGAGCTGGAGCTGGGACTTGAACTGGTGCCCATATGGGACTCCAGCGCCGCAGGTGGAGGCTTAGCCCACTACGCCACAGTGCTGGCCGGAGTAACAGATGTTTTCTATTTTGATGAAGTCTAATTTGTTCACTTCTTTTATTGATTATGTTCTGTTTTCATACCTAAAAGCTTTTGCTTATCCCAAGGTCTCACAAATTTTGTGTTTTATTCTAGAAGTGTTGTAGTTTGTAAGTATTCCTTTTAGTCTGGTTTAAGTTAACTTTTGTATATAAGGTATAGGCCCAAGTTTTCTCTTTTTCCTTTTTCTTTTCTTCTGCATATGGATATCCAATGGTTACAGCATTTGTTTAAAAGGCTACCTTTTGCTGTCCTTTTACTGTTATCCTAGGTGTGATTTTATGCCTGATGGTTCTTTTTTAGGCATTATATCGTTGCCTCTTGCTTTTTTCCACAAACTGAAAATCCTTGCCTTTTACCTGGGAGCTTATAGGCCATTAGTCAAATCTGCTATCTCAATAGTTTCTTCCATTTGTTATTTCTGCTCTTTGTTCCTCTCTTCCTCATTCTTCTTCTTTCTTGCAGTAATTATTTTTTTTTATTAATCCACCTTATCTCCTTTGTAGGTTGATACAGCCATACTTCTTTGTTATTGTTTGAGTGGTTGCTTTGGTCTATCTAACACATATCTTAATATCACAGCCCATTGTGATGTGATATCACAGTGCTTGCCTATAATGAAAGAAACGTAAAACAGTTTTGTTCCATTTTTCCTCTTCTGAACTTTGTGCAACTATTAGCATACATTTTACCCTTACATGTGTTATAAATTCCATAGTACATTTTGTCTTTAAACATTTGATTACCTTTTTAAAGAGATTTGAATAATAAGAAAATTATTTGCATTAACTTACATAGTTACCTTTTCTAGAACTCCATGTCTTTTGTGTAGATCTGGACTTCTATGTGTTTTCATTTTTCTTCCAATTGATGGTTGCCTTCAACATTTTTCCTAGTGTGGGTCTACTGCTAATAAATTCTTTTAAATCTTAGGTATGTGAAAAAAGTCTTTATTTGTGTTTCATTTGAAAAACATTTCTACTTACTAAAGAATTTTTAATAACATTTTACAATGCTACCCCACTATCTTCAATTTGCTCTGTTCCAACAAGAAATCTGCTCTCATCCTTACCTTTGTTCCTTTTATAGTGCTCCTAACATATACTCAATTTGAATTTTTAGTCAACTACATTAATATTTTCCTTATTATTGTCATAAATGATCATTGTTTACTTTACTATTACTCTCAAAAACAGCTTCTCCCAAGTTCAGCTCCACCAAGCTGATTTATGTGTGTCTCACACTCAGATTTCTCAGGCAGATTATGCCTTTCTTCCAACTGGAATGGCTGGGTGGGGATCAGAATACTGAGTGCAGTTCATCCCTGGATTTCACCCAGGTCAGATCACTTTATCAGGAGCTCTTCTCCAGAAACCTTGACCCCAGAGCACGCCAGGGCGGGGCGGAGTCTGCCCTGGGTTTTCCATAGACCAGAACTGGTAAACCATGTCTGACTCCGGCTATCAACAGTTTCTTTCTTCATCTTCATCCCAGCATTGTCCTTGCCGTTCCATCCCATCCCAGGATAATGCACCAGCACCTTCGAAACTTAGTCCTACTATTCCACACACAGTCACCTGAGGCTGTTCTCACCAAACAACTGATTCTGCAAGAAGGGAAAATGTTTCGGGAGCCAAGAGCATGTGGAAGCCCTGTGCTTACACAGCTAGCTGTGACTCCTCAATGGACTGCACCTTTTGTAACCTCAGGCTGCCCATTTGGTACAAGTCTGTTCCGCATGTCCCTCCTATGGACTGGAAGGCCAGCCAGACCATGCTGTTTCCAAGGCCCTGCCAGAAGCCAGCAGACCAAGTCCTATCAAATATGCATGCTTTGAATCTTTGCTCACACCAGCTCTGCTAACATTCCATTGGCCAAAGCAAGCCACATGGCCAGACTCAGCTCAGTGGGACAGGAAGTGTATTCTGTCCACAGGAGAGTGAATATTTGCTGAACAATAACTCAGGCTAGGACGTAGCTTCCACTGGGCTCAGAAGTCTTGAAGATCATAATAGTCAAAGGCAGATCTCAATTATGGGAAACCACTTTAAAGGAAGACAACTGAGGCATAGAAACCTTAAGTGGCATTCCCTGATTCGCATAAAAAAATCACAAAGATGCAGTGAAACTTGGTCTCTTTAAATCTATCTCCAGAACCCTAATTGCCTCCTTAACACAAGCAGGATAACTAACTACCACCAATACCTTTGCAAATGCACTGTGTGTCCCATGGCCCAGACCATCCTTTGTGCCTAGAAAAACCTCCTCTCAGCCTTCTTTTCTCCTTTCTAAATTCACGCTCTCACAAGGCCCAGCTCATGTCTTCTTCTTCTTCTTTTTCAATTAAAAAGATGGGGATGGTTAAACGGTCATGGTTAAGTGATGTGGGGTTTGTGGGGCTGGTGCTGTGGCACAGTGGGTTAATCCTCCACCTGCGGCACCAGCATCCCATGTGGGTGCTGGTTCTAGTCCTGCTCTTCCAGTCCAGCTCTCTGCTGTGGCCTGGGAAAGCAGTAGAAGATGGCCAAGTCCTTGGGCCCCTGCATCCACGTGGGAGACCAGGAAGAAGCTCCTGGCTCCTGGCTTTGGATCGGCACAGCTCTGACCATTGCGGCCATTTTGGGGGTGAACCAATGGAAGGAAGGCCTTTCTCTCTGTCTCTCCCTCTCACTGTCTATAACTCTAACTCTCAAATAAGATAAAATCTTAAAAAAAAAAAGAGAGAGAGAGAGATGTGGGATTTGATCCCCATTCCGCCTACCACGACATTGGATAAGTTCTTAGCTTGGCTGGGCCTAGGTTTTGTTTTTTGTTTTTTGTTTTTTTTTGTTTGTTTGTTTGTTTTTTTCATTTGTAAAATGGTGATAACCCCAAGGGCTTTGTGAAGATTAAAAGTAGATATCTGTGAAGTGCTTAGAGCTAATGAGAACATAATAGAGTTTTAAAATAATTCCTTCCCTCTCTTAAAAGCTAGACATGATCTTTCCCTGGACTGATCTCCTGGGGTACATATTCAATTCAATTAGGCACTAAGATATTTTAGGACCATGGTTATATATCTCTGTATGGGACAGGCAGATACCATGAAAATGTTCAGAAAACTATAGCTTCTTTCATTGATGGGTTCTGTTGTGTTTTCTCTCATAGCCCTGTGTGGTCACAGGAATATTCTCTACAAAGAAACATATTTCATCCAAGGGTTATATTCACAGTATTTAACAATTAGCCTTCAGCCTGTGACCCCAAGTTATACACCTCTTGGCTGTGGTGCTGCATCAGGATACTACTGGATTAGGGTTTGGGAGTTGGCACTGCCCAGAGCAGGGGGTGGCACACAGAGGCTTGGGCAATGGCTATTTAAAACCAATATTGAAGCATCTCTTACTCATGCCAGCTGATTATCAGCATGGGTTCTCTCTCATTTTTTTAAAACATGGAGTATTCTTGGCCGATTCTTTGTTTTCCTATTTTTGATAGAAACTTGAGTACAAAAAAACAATACTCTTCTACAAACGAATGCCCCCTATCCAAAGCAGGCAGCCTGCATTCAGCTACAACCAAATAGCATGGCTGTCAGTTGGAACTTCCAGGAGAAGCCAGAAATGCAGATTTCTGTACTGAATTTTTAATTGGGGGGTGGGGGTCAATGATTTTGAAATCCCTGTGCAACCAAGCACTGTGGTCTCTGGTATATTGAATGTATTTTATTATACCAGGCATTGCAAGAGTTCCAAGATGTGGATTATGCTCTGAAGAGACTTGGTCATCTTATTGACAGGCAGGCAGGCAAATAACAAATAATTTTATGAGATGGCGCACATGATGAACTGCATTGTATAATGAGTGACTTTTTCTTCTGGGTATGTCTTACCACTGCCTAAGCTAAACTCGTGTAAGGGTGAGGATTCTGTGCATTACTTGTCCCCAGCACCAACTGCCTTACTCTTAGTGTTCCAATGGATTTATTACTTTAATGGTCTCTTGCTTAATCCATACAACTAAATGCCCATATGACAACATAAATAGTGTGGCAATTTCTACTGAATCATCACCTCTCTGCAGAATCAGTCTTACAGTAAGTATGTTGCAGACAGTAGGAATAAACCCTTCTGGAATGGGACCAACTGGGGTTCTTCTTTGTAGTAGTTGGTTAGAGACAGCAGAAGATGATGTAAATATGCAGGCACTTCCTTGAGAGACCATGTGGGAATCAGATTTGGGACGATGCTGTGACTGGCACCTCACTCTCGACATTTATTTATTTTCAGTGCCAAATGGACCTCCTGGTCACTCTGTGGAATCAAGTAGAATGCAAAAGCAGGGACCAAAACTCAATTCAATTATTTTGCTGGAAAACAAAACCTAGATATAAGTTAATTACCATTGAGAAATACAATAAGGCCTAGAAAATAGTCATAATATCAAACATAAGAAATTATAATAAAGGATATGGCCACAAAAATAAGGGGAAAAGTCTTAAAACTGGAAGAATCATCCATGTAAGAAAGCATCAAAACAACTTTTTCCTTTATTATCATAGCAAGAGTGTTCATTTTTACCTACAGTTTAATCAAATATTTACTTATTTACTTATCAGATTGTTTAATCAAGGATAGAGCTTTCATTGCTGTTTATAATCTAAAAGTAGCACATGTTCATTAAAAGAAAAGATTCAAATGAGTGTTGTATTGGTCAGCTTTTCATTACATAATGAAATACCTGAGACAAGCTACTCAGGAAGAAAAGAGGTTCATTTAGCTGGCAGTTCTGGAGGTTCAAGGGCATGGTGCCTGCATCAGCTCAGCTCAGGTTAGGGCCCTCTCAGCTGTATCACTTCCTGGCAGGTGGCAGTGGCAGGAGCACAGGGGAACAGATCTTGATCACGTCTTGATGCAGGAAGCCAGAGATGGCCTGGATCCAGGCTCAGGCTTTCCTAACAATCCTCTCGGAAGAACTAACAAGCGTCCCACAAGAAATGCCTTAATCCCTTTGAGGGCATGTCTGCAATTGATCTGTGGCCCTCCCACAGGGCCATACCTTCCAAAGATCCACACCACCTCCCAGAACTGCCACCCTGGGAACCAAGTCCCCAACCTGTGAATGCTCTACCCGCATCCAAACCAGAGCACACATACAAAGTTTCCTTCCACATCCTTGCCTGCCTCCCTCGACCACTGCACTCTTTTTTTTTTTTAATTTGTTTATTTATTTGAAAGGCAGAGGCAGAGAGAGACAGAGAGAGAGGGAAGTCTTCCATCCGCTGGTTCACTCCCCAAATGGCTGCAACAGCCTGAGCTGACCAATCAGGAGCCAGGAGCCCCCTCCAGGTCTCTGATGTGGGTGCAGGGGCCTAAGAAGGACTTGGCCCATCCTCCACTGCTTTCCTAGGCCATACCAAAGACCTGGATCAGAAGTGGAGCAGCCAGGACTCGTACCAGTGCCCATAGGGGTGCCAGCACCGCTGGCAGTGGCTTCATCCACCATGCCACAGCGTTAGCCCCGATCCCACTCTTAAGTATGGCTATTTCCAGTAGTTTGTTATCTCCTTTCAGACCCTTCGTTCTGCTCACTCAAAACATATGCATATGTTTGTGTACAGTGCTTTTTTCCTAAGAAGTCTGGAATTGGACTCTGTTAGTGTTGGGGTCTTAAGCCTGAGGCTGGCCCCTGACCAGCAGGGGCAGTACAGGCACTCCTCAACAAGGTGAACGGGAGAGGTAAGGTCGACAGGTCAAGCACACCGCAGCAAGCACCCGTGAGCTCTGTCTAAGCGGGAACTACTTTATTGAGGAAGTGTGCAGGTTTATAAGGCTTACAAAAGACGTGTGCAGTAGGGGAGCCAGTCAACAAAAAGGTCATGCAGGCATGGGTGGACCACGCACAGGGGCATATAGGGGTCATGTACTGTCCACGTGTCCAGAACTAAAGCGGACCTATCCCTGCAGGTGGTCTGATCTCCCGTGACTTAACCGCAGCGGCTGCAAACACGCCCCCCAAACATCCGCCAGGCACTGTATTGTTAGGGACTATTTTAGGCAATGCTCAATATGTTAGTGCTCTGCATCTTAACTGTTTCCTTCCTGCTCAGTCAGCTCACATGTTGATCTACACTGTTTTCCTTTCAGGCTGCCCTAGTATTTCACAGTTGTAGTAAACCCTACTTTAACAGTTTCCCAATGGAGAACCATGAGTGTTGTCTTTAGTTCTACCATTACAAACAATGCTGCAGTAGACAACACCAGTTTATATTTTAATTTACTTTTTAATTTTTCACAGGATTATGGAGACTGAAGTCATTACAGAGTTTGGATCTTTCATTCAATGGGATATTGGAAATCGGGCTGTCTGATTTCCATAACTGCCTGCAACTGGAAAACCTCTACTTAAAGAGCAACAAGATATTCAAAATTCACCCAGATGCCTTCAAGGACCTCAAAAACTTACAGGTTCTAAAAGTATTTTTGTAATATTTCAAGTATGAAACATATGGGCAACATTAGAAGAATATGTCCATTGCAGAGTTCCTTCATGTCCAGTTGGAGTGGCTATTAATCAAAAACTATAAATGTATTTTAAGATCCTATAAAAAGTTTTTCTTCCCTCAAAATTCAAAGCCCACAGTAATGGAGCTGAATTGGACTTAAAAATAATACTCAGCAGCAAGAACTGGCAACATTATTTTTTTCTAAATCAAATTAAATCTGACTCGAAGTTTCCATTTACCAGTTAGCAAGACATTAAATTTTAGTTATTTGTGAGGCCACCTCGTTGCGCTGTGAGCTCAGTCAGAGGTCCCAGGGCTGTTGTGCAAGCTGGACCACTTGGGGAGATCCTTTGCCCCACGCTGGCCCATGCAGAGGAGTCCCTCTGCAAGACTGCAGGGGACTTTGCAGGCCGATGAATGCCTGCAATGACTATAGCTCATGCTTCTATAGCACCTACCACATGCCACATACGGTTCTCAACTCCATACGCCAACTGGGGGCACCCTGTCCCACTGTGGAGCCAGAGTGCCTGCCTGTCACTTAGCATAATCTCCCTAAGTCCTGACAGCTGGGAGGGGAAGGAGCCGCGAAGCCCTGCCCTAGGCTGGCCAGCTGCCGCCCCTTCTCTCCCAATCGCTTTCCTGTGCATCCCTTCCCTTGAGGAGGGTCCTGTAAGACCCCCACCACGGGCCTCCAATGTGGCACCAAAAACAGTGGTTGGGGTCAGTCATTAGTCCCCGTCTCTGTAACTCTACCACCCCACATTCTGCATACAGGCCACATCTTCAGTGGAAATACAACATGAGCCACACAGGGAATTTTAAATATTCTAGTAGCTAAGTTTTAAAAAAGTTTGAAACTAAGTTTAAAACTAAGCAGGTGAATTTCATTTTGGTGATACATATTATTTAGCCCAAGATACTGAAATACCTGTTACACATGTAATCAGCATAGAAATTATTAATGAAATACTTTACATTTCAGACTGTCTTCTGATGCATGTTTTACACTTACCCTGCATGCTCCAGTGTGGACCACCCACATTTTAATTGCTTATCTGAAAATGGAGAAAACTTGGTTCCTTTCTCATAGAGGGTTTTTTTTTTTAAGATTTATTTATTTGAAAAATAGAGTTACAGTGAGAGGTTGAGAGAGAGAGAGAGAAAGAGATAGGTCTTCCAACTGCTGGTTTACTCCCCAGATAACCACAACGGCTAAAGCTGAGCTGACCCAAAGCCAGGAGCTAGAAGCCAGAAGCCAGAAGCCAGGAGCCTCTTCCAGGTCTCCCACATATGTGCAGGAACCCAAGGACTTGGACCATCCTCCGCTGCTTTCTCAGGTGCATTAGCAGAGAGCTGGATCAGAAGAGGAATGAATAGCCAGGACTCGAACCGGCACCCATATGGGATGCTGGTGCTGCAGACCTGGGCTTTAACCCACTGCGCCACAGGGCCAATCCCTCTTTCTCATTGAGTTTTATGAGAAATGTTTTCATCTATGCAAAGTGCTCAGGACATTACATGGAATTTAGTAAGCTCCTTATAAAAGTAGATTACATATAGAAATTTAGAGTGTCCACAGTTACCCTACTCTTTTTTTTTTTTTTTTTTTTTTTTTTTTGACAGGCAGGGTGGACAGTGAGAGAGAGAGACAGAGAGAAAGGTCTTCCTTTTTGCCGTTGGTTCACCCTCCAATGGCTGCCACGGCCAGCACGCTGCGGCCGGCGCATCGTGCTGATCCGATGGCACGAGCCAGGTACTTGTCCTGGTCTCCCATGGGGTGCAGGGCCCAAGGACTTGGGCCATCCTCCACTGCACTCCCTGGCCACAGCAGAGAGCTGGCCTGGAAGAGGGGCAACCGGGACAGAACCTGGCGCCCCGACCGGGACTAGAACCCGGTGTGCCGGCGCTGCAAGGCAGAGGATTAGCCTAGTGAGCCGCGGCACCGGCTATCCTACTCTTTTAATATACAAATCTGATGATGCCATTCCTTGGTGAAAACCCTTCTGGAAGTTCACAGCCAGTTCCTGGTTCCTGTCTGCCTCTGTGGTCTCATTTGGAGCCACTCTTCTTTGCTTCCTGCTCTCCTATCTCTATTTTCACCACAAACCCTCCCCTATGCTCATCCTTGGCCTGAGAAGAGCTAGTGCTTATAAATCCCTCCAGCTTTTGTTTAACCATCATCCTCTAGGGGCCAGCATTGTGGTGGAGTGGGTAAAGCCACCACTTGCCACGCTGACATCCCATATGGGCACTGGTTAGAGTCTCGGCTGTTCCACATCTGATCCAGCTCCCTGCTAATGTACCTGGGAAAGCAGTGGAAGATGGCCCAAGTCCTTGGGCCCCTGCACCCATGTGGGAGACCTGGAAGAGGCTCCTGGCTCCTGGCTTCAGATCCGCTCAGCTCCGGCCATTGTGTCCATTTGGGAAGTGAACCAGCGGAGGGAAGACCTCTCTCTCTCTCTCTCTCTCTCTCTCTCTCTCTCTCCCCCTCTGCCTCTCCATAGTAACTCTGCTTTTCAAATAAATAAATCTTAAAAAATAAAAAAATCACACATACATAGATCATCCCACAATTTCTGTTGGTCAGGAATCCAGGGCTGGTTTCTCTGGGGCTGTTGCTTCAGGGTCTCTCAAGAGGCTGTAGCCAAAGTGTTTCCAAGGCTGGAGCCTCAGCCCCGCTGGCAAAGGACTTGCTTCCGAGCTCACTGAGTTGTGTGCAGACTTCAGTGCCCTGGAGGGCTGTCAGACCAAGGGCTCACTTCCTCCCTGGCTCCTGGCTTGAGCCTCTCCTCAGTTTTGTGCCCTGTGGGCTTCTCCACCATGGCAGCTTGCTCCAGGGCCAACAAGGGACAGAGGCTGGCAAGATCTTTGTGATTTTTATGAAATATGTCATGGAAGAGACATCCCATTGCTTTAGCGGGAGTCTTCTGGCTAGAAACAAATCACTGGTCTTGTCCACACTCAAGGGGAATAGATTGTTCCGTGGCATGAGTACCCCCAGGGGCAGGATCACTGGAGATTGTCTTTAAGTCCGTCTGCCACAGTGGTGGTCACAGCAGGTGGAAGTGCTCCCCAGTTCACCATAAATAGGTTGGCAACTGTCTGAAACCTCTTTGGGATCCTGTATTCCGAGGATATTTGTGTAAGCCACTTGCCCTATGTTTCTTTTTAAAATTTTATTTGCTCTTTTATCACGCTTTACAAGACTTTCTGCAGCTCACAGGGAATAGATGCAAGAGGCAAAACAAAAATCAGCTCTGCGAGTGTTTTAAAACCAGCTGTAATTCCCAGTTCACTGGAGGTGCCCAGAACCATACAACTTCTCCTTCTTTATTATCCATTCCACACGTCTGGCAGCAACTCAAAAAACTAGTTTTGGAATATGATGAACCTATTTGATATCAGAAAGCTGAATATCAAAATGGATGTTGTCTTTCTTCTGGGACATGAATTTAATATTTACACTATTCTATGTTTCTTCCCACGTGGGAGTCTTTTCAGAAGCCAGAATGATTTTCCAAAGCATAAATTTGTCACTGAGTTTAAATGGAATGAAATAAGTTTCATCGACATTTCAAATTAGCATTTCTTCTCTTAATTTTATCCCATTCTTCCTAGATCCAGTGATTTGTGAAGCAGTATTGTATGCTTCTCCCAATCTTTCTTCGATGTACACCCTTTCAAATGCTAGTGGATGGGTCCTTTCTCTAGCCAAATTGGACTGTCTTGTTTTCATCTTTTCTCGGATATTATTCCTCCTGAATCATTTCATTAATTTTCTGTCCTTCCTCCAGTCCTGCTTTCTGTTCCATGATTTGTAGTAGAAAAAGATGCTAGGATGAGAAAAATGCCAAATAACTACCAGAAAAGCATCAGAATATTCCAGTCTGCAGTTGAGGCACTGGGGTACCCAAGAAAGCTACTAATCTTAGGCAAGGCCGGGCCAAAGCAGTGTTTCTGCTTCCCCACCCCACAGTCGCCTGCCTTCTATTTTTGGCTGCCTTCCTTCCAGAGTGAAGACGGGCTGCTCGGCGCTGGAAAGGTCGCCTGTCTACCTGAACTCACAGAAAGCTGCCCTTCGTGTGCAGTGCTGTCGTCTCTGCCGCTGTCCACTTGTTTGCATCAGCTCTTCTTGCAAGTTTATGTAACCCAAGATGTAAATGCTGATTTTCCAGAAATCTTTAGAGCTGAGTGGCCTTGGTAACATTCAGCCTTTCTGGTTTTCATCCATATTCCTCTTTTTTAAAAGCTAGAATTGCACTTTCTCTTTCATGATTTTCTCTCCTCTTAGTAACTCCACTCCCATGCTGCCCTAAACCCCACGACTCCACCCTGGCTGCCGCACACTCCAGGACTCCCCCACCCAACACTTCCTTCACCCTGGTGCTGCGGAGGCTCAGGCTCTGAGAGGGTGTATTCTGTAGTGGAGGGCACACAGCTGAGAAGCCAGATCCAATCTCAACTCTGCCAGTCCTTTCCAACATTTACTAAGAACCTGCTAGGTCCCAGGCCCCTATGCCAGGGTCTAATGTGGGCTATACTAATGTGGCTTAGCCAAGTTCCCTCCTCCATGAAAAGGAGGAGAATGAAGTTGTTGGGAGGGTTAGAAAAAATATACCTAAAGCCCCCAGCAGATCCCTGATACCCAGCCATGGCCTGCAAGTGGGCCCCGAGAAACACCGACCACACAGCCACACTTCCCGGCAGCACCTGCACCTGCCGTGTCCTGCTCAACAGTCTCTGCCCCGAGACCCTAGAACCAGGAACCCCATCTGTTCCCTGGCTCTCCCTATCTTCCTTATTAGACCAGAAAAAGTAATCCTTTTGTGTGTACTGAAAACCATGGATGCAAAGAAATGCACTAGCACCTTTGAGATAATATTGGATACGAAAGATCTCTCTTTGCTGCTTCTGGCGCATCACAATTCTCTGTTCTGTGTCTCGTCATCGTGTATCTGACAGTCTTCAAGATCACAGTGTATCCAGAAATTCTAGACCTGTTACCAATTCTAGGCCTTGATCACATGAGAGTCTAGGTTTTATTTAATAGTGTAAATTACAACTCACAGGAAAGAAGGAAAGGAACATGATTGGACATCTAATACAGGCACCACACTCAGCTTTCACACCCCTGGGAGGGAGTTTCAGAAACAATTGGTCAAGACTCACAGAGTGTTTTGGGGAAGAGGGGAGGTTTCAACCCAGCATTCTCTGATCCTCAGACCTATGCTAAGCTTGCAAAAGGCATTCCAAAAGTTCCTGGGAAATGTGTTTTATGAAGACTGTGCAAGGATTTCAAAATTATTTTGCACCAAAATAAAGGTATCTTTAAATTAATTTTTGCTTCAACTTTTTGAATTACCCTTACTATATTGCTTCCATAGAGATGTAAACAGTAGCTTCCAGTAACTCTTACTTAGACTCTAACCGTCTTTATTCCCAGAGAAGCCTAAATGTGTGCCTTCTCAAGCAGGTCGTGGACCTCAGCAGCAACGCTCTGACCGCTGTCCTGCCGATGATGGGCATCGCCCTGGAACTCCCGCATCTGGACGTGGACCTGGCCGACAACCCCTGGCAGTGTGATGACAGCGTGCCGGAATTCCAAAACTCCATTGCTGGATCCTGGAGGGAAAAGTGGAGTGCGATATGCAACAGATCCACGGGTACGCCAGCGGGGCCTCTGCTTTCTGCATGGCTTCATTTGAGAGTAGAGTGCACACCCACAAGACCGTGGTCCTGTTTGAAATCCTGGGAGCAGGAGTGCTCCTCCCCGGCGGTGCTCCACGTGGCACTGCGGCATTCCCCTGTCGGTGGTGCCTCACTGTTTTCCTCAGGTCATGAATGATTTTTTTCACGTAATCAAATCTAGTTCCGGTCACTCAGAGTCAATTGGATTTGGTCAAGAACAGACATTTTGCTAGATAGAGTTTTACCCTGTTGCCCCTAAATGTCACAATTTTATCCCTATCCTTAACCAACAATTGATTAAAGAAATCACTTAAGGGGCCGGGGCTGTGGCATAGCGGGTAAAGCCACCTCCTGCAGTGCCAGCATCCCATACGGGCACTGGTTCGTGTCCCGGCTGCTCCACTTCCCATCCAGCTCTCCTATGGCCTGGGAGCAGGGGAAGACAGTTGGGCCCCTCCACCTGCGTGGAGACCTGGAAGGAACTCCTGGCTGCTGGCTTCAACCTGGCCTAATCTTGGCTGTTGCGGCCATTTGGGGAGTGAACCAGCAGATGGAAGACCTCCCTCTCTCTTTCTCTCTCTCTTTCTGCCTCTGCCTCTGTAACTTTGCCCTTCAAATAAGTAAATAAATCTTTTTTAAAAATCATTATAAAAATCTGAAACATCATTATTTTAAATGCTTGCTCACCCCCTGGAAGTCTGGTCCTCTGTATACACAAAACAAACACTGTTACATCAAAAGCCTTACCTTCCTTCAATTTGTTCCTGGCCCCTCTCCCAAAGTTTTGTGTGTTTTTTTTGTTTGTTTGTTTTTTGTTTTTGTTTTTGTTTTTGTTTTTTTGACAGGCAGAGTTAGACAGTGAAAGAGAGACAGAGAGAAAGGTCTTCCTTCTGTTGGTTCACTCCCCAAATGGCTGCCACGGCCAGAGCTACGCTAGTCTGAAGCCAGGAGGCAGGTGCAGGGGCCCAAGCACTTGGGCCATCCACCACTGCCCTCCCGGGCCACAACACAGAGCTGGACTGGAAAAGGAGCAACCAGGACAGAACCCAGCGCCCATTTGGGATGCTGGTGCTGCAGGCTGAGGATTAACCAAGTGAGCCACAGCACCAGCCCCCCAAAGTTCTAGAATCTGTTACTGGTGTTGAAGGTGGGAAGGTTTCTTTTTTTAATTAAAAAAAATTTTTTTTTAATTGTTTGCACTACTAACTATGTTGGGTAGATCTCAAACTCCTAACTAGGAAAAAATAAGTCAGATTTCTTTCTTTAAGTCAGTCTTAGCCTCTGCTCCATTCGGGACCACCTTTAAAGTAGGACCATGGGCTTGCTTAGAGGTTTGGAAGAAATCCGTGAAGAGCAGAGAGAAGTCTGAATGTTGCCAGCCACACGTGTTTCACTCCTTTACAAAAGCCACAAACGGCATCTGAGCACAGGAGGCCAACCGTCCGGAAGCAGTATGGGCAACCGGACGGTTCTGTGTTCCGCAGCACAGGGAATGGCTGGGAATGAGGCTGCAAACCCGCGGGAGCGAGCCAGGTTTTGCAGGAGGCTGGTGCAATCTGGGCAACTGTGAAGTAGCTGAGGCCACGAAGGAGAAGCTGTGTGGCTGTCCCTGCAGGCTGGCCACTTCGTCCACGGGCAGCAGGCAGGCAGGAAGCCCAAGAACCATACACCTCCGCAGACCGAGGCCTGGCAGCCCTGTGTGAATGTGCACGGAGCCCCAGGCACACTGTTGGCAGCGCACAAGGAGGAGATGCTATCACCACGTGACATACACATTGAGATATAGCCAGAGGAGGCCTTTGAAACCCCTCGAGCCTTATTTCGAGTCTGTTCATGTGTGTGTTTATCCCGCACCTGCAGGATACGAGGCGGCCCAGAGGGAGACTCCCCGCAGCAGACTTTCCAGCGAGACCCACCTTCCTCACACCGATCGCAGTCACGGGGAAGACCACGGAAGGAGCCAGGCGGAGAGGCCCCGGGAAGGAAGGCGCATGCACTTGTCCACCGCGGGGAGGCCGGCGCATTCGGGCTCTGATCTCTGGGAGCAGCATGGCCGGCCGCCAAGAAGGGTGAGGGACGTGCACGCTGCGTACAGACAGGACGAGGATGCCGAACAGCACCCGGACCTGACCCTGGCCGTCTGCCTGTCCGTGTTCCTGACGTTCGCTGTGGCTTTCTCCCTGGGAGCTCTGGCAAGGCCCTACATTGACAGACTGTGGCTCCAAAGATGCCGCCCCAAGGGCCCTCCTGGTCCAGGCAATGCCTATGCAAACGAGGGCTTCTACGACGACGCAGTGGCTGCCAGGAACACGCAGCACCCCAGGACACATGTGCACCAAGGGGTTCACGATCCAGACCTCTATGAGAACCAGGACGCTCTCTCAACGACAGAGCCACACCTATACCTCACTGTCCTTCCAGACGGAAGCCAGCAAAGGAGCCGCTGGCGCAGCTCCGAGCAAGGCGGCGGCGACAGCCGAGCTGGCAGCAGGTACGACAAGGTGCTTCTGAACGGCAGTTCGGCCCGTGCCCGCAACCAGCAGGTCGCTTCAGCCGCACCAGCGCCGACCTACGGGAACGACGTCCTCGGAGACTTCCACTACGAAAGCGTGGCCGAGGAGCACGCTCCCAGGGAGCGCTCCGTGGACGTCCCTTCCGGAGCCGGCACGTTACAGACTCTGTCTGCCTCAACCCAGAATGTGAATCCATTAGACCCGCCACGCTGGAAAGAAATGCCAGCTTCGGTCTCTGGAACGCTACCATCCACCAATGCACAGAGGCCCGGGGAGAATCAGGAGAGAGCGGGCACTGCCCAGTCACCTTCAGAAACCCCAGCCTTACCGATGGAATTCTCTCAGGGAATGCAACCGGGCTGGCACCTGAATTTGCCGAGCGCACCGCAGCCAAGGGTCAAGGGGGCCGGTGCTGAAGCGGATCCCTCAGCCTATTATAACGGTGGGGTCACACACGGTGACCCAGGAGGCGCAGACCCTCCCATCTTTCCTCCAAGATGGGGCAGTTGGCAGGCTGCTCTTTCCGACCCTCAGAACAAGCTGGAGAGTGACTACGACTCCGATGAAGGGTCTTTGTTTACCCTAAGTTCGACAAGCTCAGAAGGTGCAAGGGAGGTGACTGAAGCAGAATCACGTGGGGAGGAATGCTCTGGGGTCGGGGAGCCCCTACAGGACATGCACTCGGGGCACAGCAGGGACATGACATCAGAAGAAAGTCTTGAGGACAACACCCCCTCCCAGAGGATTCTGGGAAAATATGAGAATCGGGAGGATCATTTTGAAAAACTTCTCATTTCCGGGCCAGACTCTGGTTTGGGTGATAGTCATCTGGAAAGTGTGTCTGACACCCACGAATGTGAAAATCCATTCAGCTCGCCCAGCTCGCTGGGCGGTGGCCGTGTGAGCGGTGAGGTTCCAGGCACGTTCAGTTACGATTATGACACAGCTCCTCAACCCGAGGCAGTGGAGTGGCACTGCTCGCTTAGAGACCTGCTGTTTGCAAGTGCTGGGGTTCCCACAGCGCCTGATGAGAGGGATTGCCAGGAAGGAGACTCAGACAGAAAGGCAACTAGGAAACTTTCCTTCAGGGAATAAACACAGCTCAAAAAGACGTTCCTTTCAAGGTCACCTCTTAAGACCCTCACAGCAAAATCCTAAAGGGGGCGACATGAATTCTGACCAGACAGAAACTGAGGCAAATGTGGGGTTTGTATGTCCATTGAAGGTTATGATCCCGAACAGTTGTTAAAATCCTACAGTGATAAAGTATTTCTCAGTGTGTACGGGGTAGAAGGTGGGGAAGACAGTTCCAAAAACCAAGCGCCTCCACCTCAAACCATTTCACTCAGAACACAGGAACAACTCAGTGCTGGAGACTGGGGTAAATACTCAGAGGACATCTCCTGTTGCACTTAGAAGGTGATTCTAACTTGTACACTCAAACGCAGACCCAGGGCGATTGGCAGGGAGTTGGCTCTCTGTGTGAGGATCAACTCTACTACCACAAAGACAAGGAGCTCACCTTGCCATCAGAGGAGCTCAAGTGACATCTTTGATACCTACAAGGCCCTTGTATGGAAGTGCTGAACAGATTTTAATGAATTCTGCACAAAGACTGGCAGAATGTTTTTGGAGGTTGATAGTGAAACTGCAAAATTGGAAGGGTTCAGAAAAATTGTAAATATTTTTAATTATTGTAACTATCTTTAATAAGTTATGTTAAAAGAGGGACCATTTCCTAGAACAAAAATTAAACATTAACTTTAAAGAAAAGAAGTGATGTTTTCTGTAAAAGAAAAAGGTGTTCTGCCATTATCCTTGCCTGGCCCTTGGTGTGACGCTCCGGCCTGGGCTCTTAGGAGCTGTGTTCTTCTCTCTTTCCACTTCTGACAGTTTCTCGTTTTTCTTCCTGCCGCTTCTCTTCTGCTTGCCTCTAAAAGACAGCACAGAGCCTGAACATGATCTGTGTCCCGCATCATGCAGACATTTAAACCCAAGGTCTTATGTTAGTGTTACTGAGAGGATGGAAGCAATGCAAGCATGGCACCTACATACAGGGAGAGGCGAGACAGAGCCGCACGCTGCAGAGGTTTCCTTTGACGGAGACACAGGAGTCCCTGGCAGGTGGCAACTGGAGGATGCTGGTGACTTCTTCTGTCTCAGCTTAAAAGAATAGGGAGCCAGCTGACCACAGCACCAGAGACAACGGAGAGAAGCCACTGACCGCTGCTTTGAGAGCCTTGTTGGGAGGCTCCACATACATCTGTGCCCACGTCTTTGTCTCTGTTGCTTCTGCCCAAGATGCTCTTTCCAACCCCACTCAAACAAGTCCTCTTTTAGCTGGCTCGCTCATACTTAGCTCTTAGCTTTATTGTCATTTTCCCCAGGGAAAACTCCTTGGACCCCAGACTACGTTAGAGTTCCCTATTCCTAACTCTCTCATGACTTAGCATTGCTCTTCATATGGGTGAGCTTATCACAGGTCAAATTACAAAACAATTTGGGTGATTATAGATTTGATGTCTATTTGTCCCTTTTATACTATATAATGAAAAAAAAACATGTCTGTCTCTTCAAGGCCTGGAATTTTTAGGTTTTCAACACATGTATTTACTGAATAAATGAATGAATGAATGAACAAACCCTTTAGTGCAGCAAACAATGGCATCCCTGGTCTGGCCCCGCTCATATCCAATTTGCAATGCACTGGGCCCTGCTCCATCCCCGACTGCCGAAGTTTGAGCCAGCCATACCGAAGTGCTGGCAGTTACAGATGCATTGCAATGTGCCACTCCACTGTGCCGAGGCCCATATGGCTGACTGCTTTCTGCCTGTTTTCTGGATGGCACATTTGACCTCTCAAGTAAGCCCAGCCTCATCTGCCTGGAATTATCTACTCTTCTTCCAAGACTCAGTTTGAGGGTCCCCTCCTTTGTGAGCCCGTCTTACCTCATCCCACGCAAGTAGAAACAAGCATTCCTCCTCGCAGCGGGCTTCCACTGTGCTCTTCGTATTTTGTGGAGGTAGAGAGGGCTTCCCCTGGCTTGTGGAGATCTACTACGTTCTTCTATTGGCCAACTTCCAATATTTGAGTAAAATTCAGTCCCAACGTGTAACCAAGACTATGAAAGTCACCTCACATTTGACAGTTATTTCACAAAGTGAAAACTTACTTTCTCTTCCTCCAGTATAGAAAAAAGTACATCTATGATCTTTAATATTTTTCTCTGCATTCAGACTTTAAAGAAAGCTTCCGGTAGCACAGTATAAACATCACAGGTGTTAGGCTAAGCAGCTCTATTTCTCAGTAAGCCCCTCATTTCATATAAAAATGAATTTTTAAAACCTTTCACAAAATGCCTGCTGTACACTTGGCTAATAATTGCTCATAAGGGTGAAATTTAAGGGGCTGGTGCTGTGGCATAGCAGGTAAAGCCGCCACCTACAGTGCATCCCATATGGGCGCCAGTTCAAGTCCTAGCTACTCCACTTCCGAACCAGCTCTCTGCTGTGGTCTGGGAAAGCAGCAGAGGATGGCCCAAGCCCTTGGGCCCCTGCACTGGTGTGGGAGACCCAGAGAAAGCTCCTGGCTCCTGGCTTCAGATCAGCACATCTCTGGCCATTGTGGCCATCTGGAGAGTGAACCAGCAGATGGAGGACCTCTCTCTCTCTCATTCTCTCTTTCTCTCTGCCTCTCAAATAAATAAGTAAATCTTTAAAGAAAAAAAAGAAATTTTTTTTAAAAAGAGTGAGATTTAAGGCCTCATGCTTCCCAATTTTCAAAATACCTCACATCTGAGGTCTGCCCCTAAGTTGCCCTCAGCTTTAAACTACCCCAGTTCTATGGAGTCCCTTGTCCCACTTCCAGCCTTAGTTCCACCCCTTTCAGTTATGTCCCCAGTTCTTTTTTTTTTTCTTTTTCTTTTTTTTTTTTTTGACAAGCAGAGTGGATAGTGAGAGAGAGAGACAGAGAGAAAGGTCTTCCTTTTTGCCGTTGGTTCACCCTCCAATGGCCGCCACTGCGGCCGGTGCACTGCGGCCAGTGCACCGCGCTGATCCGAAGGCAGGAGCCAGGTGCTTCTCCTGGTCTCCCATGGGGTGCAGGGCCCAAGCACCTGGGCCATCCTCCACTGCACTCCCAGGCCACAGCAGAGAGCTGGCCTGGAAGAGTGGCAACCGGGACAGAATCTGGTGCCCCAACCGGGACTAGAACCCAGTGTGCTGGCGCCGCAAGGCGGAGGATTAGCCTAGTGAGCTGCAGCGCTGGCCCCAAGTTCTGCTATTACATAAGTGACCTCAGAAATGTGGTTTACTTTTCATTAAAATAATCCTTTTTGCATTTCTTTTGCAGAGTAACTCAAACACATTTTTATCAGTCTAACAATACTACATCTGCATATATTAGCCTAAGAAAGTTTTTGGAAAATCTCTGATATAATTTAACTTTACGTGTTTCCAAAACCATTAAATAAGTCAGGAGCCAATGGCTGCAAACCCAAAATGTAAAACATCGTATTCTCCTTGAAGAGAGTTAAGTGCCATCAATCATTGCCTTTTGAATGCTGTATCCTGAAATCCCTTAGGGTTCAATAACTGCATTTTGGGATCAGGTTGACAAATTCTTCCTCTCTGCCCCTCTAGGATGGTCCAGGGTGGGAGGTCTGGGACTCTGTCTCTTTGGGAAGCTTTTGGCCAGTTCTTTTCAGCGACCATGCTGGGTGAAGGGGAAACCAAGGGAGTATCCAAGAATCACCAGGAATAGCTGCTGGAACCACTAAGCAGCAAATAAATGCAAGCAAGGTGTCTTCACATTTCTAGTCTATTTAAAACATAAAAATCCACTCCACCCAAGGCTGCAAATTCTTTTTTTTTTTTTTTAAGATTTATTTATTTATTTGAAAGTTAGAGTTACACAGAGAGAGGAGAGGCAGAGAGAGAGAGAGAAAAAGAGAAAGAAGTCCTCCAACCAATGGTTCACTCCCCAATTGGCCGCAGCGGCCGAAGCTGTGCCAATCCAAAGCCAGGAGCCAGGAGCTTCTTCTCGGTCTCCCACACTGGTGCAGGGCCCCAAGGACATGGGCCATCTTCCACTGCTATCCCAGGCCATAGCAGAGAGCTGGATCGGAAGAGGAGCAGCCGGGACTAGAACCAGCGCCCATATGGGATGCCAGTGCTTCAGGCCAGGGCATTAACCCACTGCACCACGGCACCAGCTCCACAAATTCTTTTTGAAGTACCTTCATACCCAAGGTAGGAGGGGGAAAACAATTCTTATTTCTTTGGGAGGGAAGTTTTGATGAATGCCATTAGTTCTTCACAGCAGATTAGCCTGTCCTATTCCAGGAGGTTGTATGAACTCGTACACTAATCAGGGCAAAGAGTCCCACCTTTCTGATGCCCGAAAATCTCGTATTCATGAGAACTTGAAGGCAAGGCCTCTGACCACTTTAACCCAAATATTGCACTGGCCTTAAGCAGTATTTTTTCTTCTTCAAATTGCCACTTTAAAGCCTCGCTACTGCCTGAAAATTCTAGGTGATGGAGGCAATGGCAGTGTTATGGAATGGGCTTGAGGGCTCTATGAATAGTTTAGTAAATAACAAAGAAGCTCCAATTGTCATAATGGAAAGGACATTCCATGCTGCCTGGATATGAAATATTTTCAGTCTTCAGCTGACATGTGGTTTATCTGTCTCCATGTATCTACAGTCCTGAAACTTTTCATAGGATTAAATGTGAATGACATCTTGCTCATTTTAAAAAAACACAACCCAAATATAACAGTTGTTATTTGAAAAGAATATTCTCATTCTCATTCTCATTATTTGCACATCACTATTGACTCTTTTCTCACAACATATTTTAATCACAAATTTTTGTTTCATTCTTTAATGCTCAATGTTACCTCAGCTGAACCAAAAGCGTTCCCCCCTTTAAGCGGGTCTCTGAGTCATTCTCCAGTATCTCTAAAGCATCATTGCTTTCAGGCAATAAATGTTCCAAGTCAGCCTAAAATATGACCCCAAGAATGAAATCAGCTTCTATCCAAGCAGCCTTGTTTTCTTTTGGTGGAGAATAAATAGTCCAGGTTTTCTGCTATCCTGTGAAACTCACATGACTCAAAAGCATCATGTTCTTCTGTAAAAACACTCCCTCAAAATCACTGGGCTTATGGCGTAAAGTCAGGGAGACCACAGAAAAGGTAGGCAACCTTGTAACCAGAGCACTAAGAAAAACAGTCATTGGTACCTTGGAAATCACCTTGGCTAGCCCAGGCAGGCAGCCAGGCATAGCTTGAGGCTACAACAGCAGAGATTAAAAATTCACACAAAGGCCGGCGCCGCGACTCACTAGGCTAATCCTCCGCCTTGCGGTGCCGGCACACCGGGTTCTAGTCCCGGTCAGGGCGTTGGATTCTGTCCCGGTTGCCCTTCTTCCAGGCCAGCTCTCTGCTGTGGCCAGGGAGTGCAGTGGAGGATGGCCCAAGTCCTTGGGCCCTGCACCCCATGGGAGACCAGGAGAAGCACCTGGCTCCTGCCATCGGATCAGCGCGGTGCGCCGGCCACAGTGCGCTGGCCGCGGTGGCCATTGGAGGGTGAACCAACGGCAAAGGAAGACCTTTCTCTCTGTCTCTCTCTCTCTCACTGTCCACTCTGCCTGTCAAAAAAAAAAAAAAAAAATTCACACAAACCACCCGGTGAAAACTGTGGCCACAGTTCAGTTAGAGCGAGCTGGGGTGCTGGGCCGGTGCACACCAGAGGAGCTCGGGGCCAGGATCTCCCAGGGCACAGGAGCCAAGAACGTTCCCCAGGGAGCATACTGCATCCATGTAATTTATAATTTTTTTAAAGTACAGCTGAAGGAATCCTGCTCCCAGCAGAGCAGCTAAGATGCGGGATTTTTCCTTCGCTGCTGAAAGTTGTAATTCTACTCCTGCTCTTCTGGCTCTCCTTGCCTAGGAAAAATCTGTTAGGCTCCAACATCACTTCTAGGGTGGACAGAGATCATTTTTTAACTGCACGGGAATTCATAGAATGGAAACCTGCTGTGTAAAACTAGCCGCCCCTTCCCTCTTTGCACCTGAAAGGTCTGTGGAGAGTTGAAAGCTATTCTTCCGCCTTCCTGAATCTGAGCTGTTAACCAAGAGAACAGCGGCACTGATACGCAGGACTTCTGAGATTGTCACGAGAAGCCAGACCGCTTCTGCCTCGGGGTCTCAAACCATGCACTCTGAATGAAGGTAGCCATTGTGTTCAAAACCCAGTTATCCAAAGACCACCATACTGTAAGGAAGCCCAAGCTAGCTACGTGGGGAAGTCCCGTGTGCAGAGATATCCGACTGACCCTCAAGTATTGCAGACGTTTCATGATTGCTAGACACTGAGTAAAGGTTAATTCAGCCACAGCCATCACCAGGAAACCCAAGGTAATAACAAGTCAGCTAAACCCGTCAACCCGCGTTAACTGTGAGAAGCAATAAATGGTTGTTGCCACTGAGTTAGGCAGTTTGCATGTTCACAGTTAACCAGAGAGGGAGGGATATAGTGTACTGGAGTGTAACAGTTCGCCATGAGGAGGCACAACAGATTACTGGTCTTGGCATGCAGAGTCGGGGGCTGCGGCTGGGCTGCCTTAGAGGTAGGGCTGGCAAAGATCCTTGCACAGGTGAGCTCACACTAATACTTTCAAGTTTCGTTTTAGATTTGCTGTATGGCAAGCCTACTAAAAGGGTTCCTATTCCAAACGTTAACTTTTGTTCTTTTATAATTTGCCAAGCCACAGAACTATTTATAACTTAAGGACAGCCTTTGCAATAAACAGTGTTGAGGAGACAAATGCAATCCCATTTGCCTGCTTTTGCTTTCGGAGTCCTTTCCAAGAGACCACTGCCCAGAACAATGCCATGGAAGCTTTTCCACGTGTGGTCTTGGAACTTTTACATTAGCTTTACAGCCGGCGGGTCAGGCATGGGATCAGAGCCATGGCTCCACTTGGGCATTCGTTCAGGAAGGTGCAAGCCAAGACGGCAGCAAGGTGGGCGCCTGAGAGGGAAAGGCCCAGCTGGAGAGACAGCTGTGAGGGCAGGATCTACGGTGCTGTGCTCAACCCCGCTGCCTGTCACGTAATGAGAACTGAACCCATCCTTGTCAAACCTGGGGTGGAGGAACGAAAGGAGGGAGGGAGGGGAGAAGTAAAGAAGGGATGAGAGAAAATCCTGAATTACAGAGGTGCAGTGGATCTTTTAAAATGTGGGTTAATCCTGCGTTCCTCCCGGCTCCACCTCCACCTCTTTCCGTGCCACTGGCTTGCTGAAGAAACAGTAAATTGTCCTGCAGGGTGACCTAGTTTCTGGGTCTGCCTGAATGCTTCCTCCTGGTGTCATTTCATGACATCGACTCTTTGGAATTCTTACTGTTCCTGCGCCCGGGGCTCAGGTTTCTAGATTGGTTTCCTGAGGGTATCCCACCCGCTTTTGAGACCCAGCTCAAAAGTTGCTGATCCTGTCTTTGTGAAGCCTCTCCTGACTGTTCCAAAACCAGCCTTCCTCGCTCTTCTCTCCCTGTGCCCCAAGCCTTAGACTCCTGGTTGCCTTGCTTCGTTCTTTTACGACCTCATTTTTGTGACACAGCCGTGTCTTGGCAGAAGTCTCCGATTACCTCCCTGGGGAGCTAGCCCCTTCCCCGGAACGCCAGGTCACCAGATGGTCACTTGCTTTTTTTAGTCATCAGCTTGTCCCCACACTTGCTGAGTAAGAAAGCTGAACGATACAATTTAGGAGCCACTTCCATTTAGGTCTCAATGTTATGTTTGAAATGAAGAGAGTGGAATGGCGCAGCCCAAGCCCTGACACCTGGTGCTACTTGGTGTGGGTCAGACCCCATTAGAAGAGGAGCCCCAGCGTCGGCACTGTGGTTAGTGGGCAAGGCCGGTACTCGTGACACCGGCATCCCATACCGGCACTGGTTCATGTTCCGGCTGCTCCAGTTCCAGTCCAGCTCCCTGCTAGTGCCCTGGGAAAAGCAGCAGTGTTTGTGTCCCGGCCACCCACATGGGAGATCCAGATGAAGCTTCTGGCTCCTGGCTTTGGTCTGCCCCAGCATTGGCCATGGGGGCCCTCTGGGAAGTGAACCAACAGATAGAAGATGGCGATCTCTTGCTCTCTTTTCCTCTCTCCTCCCTTTCAAGTAAAATAAATAAATCTTAAATAAAAAGAGGGGGGAGCGCCTCTGACTTCTTTATGGGTAGCTCAAGGCAACTGGATGTGCACCAGGTCCTGCCGCTACCCCTTGGAAACCACAAGCTATCAGAATGACTCCTTCCTCCTTCCCTTCCCTGAGAACACGTGCTGTCTGCCTGGAAGAACTGGGAATACACTGACGCTGCCTGGGGTTTTACCCAGACCTCACAGAGAAAAAGGGTCTGCTTCCAACTCCGCCTCTGAAACGTTCTTTCTGTCCTCTACTGAAGCCACAGGAGTCTACGGCGAGGACCAGGCATCACACGTTTCTCTCTGCCCCACCCCTTCCAGGATCACATTGAACAGAACTTAACGAAAAGACAAATTTCAAACAGTCCTGAACTATTTCATCCAACTAAGCATAGGGCTGACTCTTCCATCTCAATCAGAAGTGGTTAACTGTAGCTGATAACCACGGAGAATTAGCAGGGCTTCAACTGATTCTGGGCTGAGCGTCCTAACCCAGTGCAGAGGTAGCTGGAAGGAAGGAATCCAGGGGTTCCTGCGATTAGATGTAAAATTCCAGAACAAACAAACGCTCTTTAAAAAAGTCTGTCAAGTGTCTGTTTTTGGACAAGAGAAGTTTATTCATACTAGATGGTTTCCATAAATCTTTGCTTTCATGTCAAGCCATCTTTCTACTTAATGCTCTTACTAACTAGTGCAATTATTGCAGTCAATAATAGCTAATTTGAAGTCCTTTTCCTTTCAGATGTAAGCCTTTGGCCAGTGAAACAGTAGTTACCTGAAAACGCCTGTGAAAACCTGTAGTAACATCACTGTTTTCAGATTCAGTCGCATTTTTTGCTGCTTTTACTTCCTCTTTCTGAATATATTTTTCCTCTCCCTTAAAAAATATAATCAACTGGCTATACAAGGTGTTCACCAAGTCTGGAAACCATGAGCGTATACACAATATTGCTACAAATATCTCCCATCTGACACAATATTGTCGGTGTTTCCACTCTATGAACACCTTATCCACGCTACAGAGAGATGTTTGCTTTGTCTCCACATCAACCTGTTCATGTCACCGCATTCCTCCAAAGCCGTCTACACACCCCTGCGCTGTTAGGGGTGACCTGGTGCTGGAACGGGAGACATGATGTTGGAAGTTACTCAGGGAACAGATCCACCCTCCTGCCCCCCTCCCCTTTGTGATGTGCTTTCTGAGAGCTCCCACAGGGAGCCGAGCCGGCAGTGCGCAGGCACGGTTCCATTTGGAGAGGTTTCCTGAGAAACAGTGAGCCCAGACGGCAGGGCCCAGGGCTTCAACCACCCCAGGGTGTGCAGGAGGAACTGGAAACTTAGATGAGCAAATTGAAAATGCCCAGGATCACCCCACTAGTTCTTGTTTCCAACCAGAATTCCCTTGGATGTCTCCCCTGGTGAGGACAATCTCTGGGCCCGCACCCCGCACTCCCATGGTTCCCCTTGCCGTGGACTTGCTCACTCACCAGGCAAGCCCTGGCCCCCAGGAGAAGTAGCGGCCTGCGGCAGCAGGTGCCAGGCCTTGCAGGTGCTCTCTGGCCACGGAGTGTGGCTGTGTGCTTTTCCCAGCTCCAGCCTGACCCTCCCCTCCCCCTCTCCCACTTCCAACAGCAACCTTGCAGAGGCAGCTTTAAAAATCAGGGCCTCCGTGTCCTCCATCGCACCCTCCACATCCAACAGGCCCCACGGTTCCTCCCCTGCGCCACTCGAGGCCTTTCCACCCTGTCTTTCCGTCGGGTTTCCCTGGGCACACGCTGTGCCAGGCAGCAGGGAGCCCCTGCGCCCAGAAGAGCAGTAACAGCAAGGAAGCCTTCCGTCACCTTTTACTTTGAAGCAGCTGGAGTTTGTTCTGCAATTGCTCCTGCGAAAGACAGCTTCGACCCAGCTGGCGGCGGCCCTGCTTCTCTGAGACTGGCTTGCCTGCCTTCCCACGGTGCCTCGTGTGCCCCCAGACCCGCGGGCCTGGCTACCCTCACCAGCAAGGCCTGGGCAGGGCAGAAGGCCTCGAAGAGAAATGCCGCCCTGTTTACCAAGCGAACCCCTAGGCCAGCAGCACTGGCTGCAGCTCTGATCTTCATGAGGGCCGCTGGCTTTAGCGAAGAAAAACACAGGGCTCCCAGCTGCGTTTGCATTTCAGATAAACAACACAAACCTGGTGTAACTGGGACCTCTTTACACTAAGATACTCTGCGTTGTTTGTCTAAAAATTCACACTTAGCTGGCAACCCTATTTTAAATATTCCAAGAAAATAATTGGTGAAAATCTCCCACGCCATGGACAGAAAAGTCCTGTGGCTCCAGCATGGGCAGAGGGCAGGGAGCGTGGCTGGGCTACACCTGTTGTAGCAAACAGGGCACTGCAAGGCTGGTTCTGCAGGAGGCATCGCGGCACATACCAGCCACGCCTACGCAACAGCCCCTGTCAAAGCTGACACAAGGATTTACAAAACAGTACAAAATGAAAAGCCACGCACATTCACATCCAGGGGTAGAAAACCCAGAACATCAAGTCCTGCCTGCATTTGCAGAATACAAACAACAAAATACCTATGAGTGCTTCCTTACCCGGCCCCTGGTGATAGGAGAGCGGACCAGGGAGAGACTGCAGCCTGAAGAAGCCTTCCTGACTGTTCTCTCTCCGCTCACTCCAGCGCCCCTCCGCCCACCACCAGCCTCAGCCCTTCAACATGCATCCATTTTTTCACTTTGACTGACTCAGCAACCCGGATGCAATTGCCTTCGGCTCACGGTAGAAAGGCCATGAGTATCACTGTGCGTTGCTAAATCACATGTGCGTGTGCACAAAACACTCTTGTATTTATCGCTCACTTCGACGGAACACCTCCAGTGTGCCAAATGCTGTGCCAACCATGAGATGAGAACGGCGTGAGACCGGAGGCCGTGGCTCAGGGCTGCCCCACACAGTCCTGCCCTCGGAGGGAAAGATTCATCACGACAAACTTCCTGCGCCGGGGAGATCGATTCCACGCCCGGGCAGGGAGGGATGGAGGAGGAATGAGAGGCGAGAGGTGGGAAGTTTGCATGGAAGGCGTTTGTCCATATTTGAATGTAAGTTATGGGTTTGTGCAGAAGGAACGCCAGTTGTTGTTTAGACCACATATCTAAATAATAGATGTTAAATTGGATGCAGAAGCATCAAAATGCAATGGGCTCAGCCGTACGTAGGTCAGTGGAGGAAAAAATCAATCTGCAAATTCATGAACAAGATTCCATTTACATTTAGTTGTGAAGTCCCAGCCCCTTAAGATCGTCTAAATCTGTAGATGGAAGTGTGTGGACACGTTATCTCTGAGTACACACCATTATAAACTCAATATGTGAGCAAAATTCAACACAAGCAAGAATGAAAATGCGCACTATTCTTCTACGAATGGGATAATTATGGGACAAAAACGTGAGGTGTTTGTTTCTTAAAATGGTGAATCCGCCCCAAGAGCGAATGTGCTGACTGCTCTTTGTAGTTCTCCATGAAACCACAGCAGGAATGCACACTTGGCACTGGGGAGCTGACAGCTCCCTACAGAAAACCTGGTTCAGCTCCTTCCTTGGCCCGCAACAGTTGGTGCCACGTCCGTGGCCACCTCCTCACCTGCCAGTCTCCCGGTTGCACCAGTTCACCCTGGCTTCCCTCTGCTCTGGGACGTGCCGGCCGATACCACTCACGTGTGTTCTTCCTTCTGAGTGGAATGTGCCATTCATTGTCCTTACCACGGTTTCCTTTGAAACAAAGATGAGTGCATGGCCCTTCAACCTGGCTAAACAGCACATCCCACTTGAGCATTTCCTATCATCCTTTGCTGTTTCTTGTCTTCCTAGCTCCTAAAATGCTCTACAAAACTATTGTTTACGCAAGTGTTTCCTTGTGTACTGTGTATCTTCCCAACAATGACAAACGTCGTATTTGTCTGCACCATCCCCTTGGGCTTTGGACAGTGCCTGGAATGCAGTAGATGCTCAGTACAGAGCTGCTGACCAAACACATGTTGATTCCAAGTAAACCGGACAGAAACAGAGCTTTTCTTTTCTTGTTTTTTATTATTTGACAGGTAGAGTTACAGACAGAGTGAGAGAGAGAGACAGAAAGAAAGAAAGGTCTTCCTTCCGTTGGTTCACTCCCCAAATGGCCACCACGGCTGGCGCTGCACTGATCCGAAGCCAGGTGCCAGGTGCCAGGTGCCTCTTCCTGGTCTCCCATGCGGGTGCAGTGGCCCAAGCACTTGGGCCATCCTCCACTGCCCTCCCAGGCT
The DNA here is from genome assembly GCF_051225735.1 of Oryctolagus cuniculus. Classification (NCBI taxonomy): domain Eukaryota; kingdom Metazoa; phylum Chordata; class Mammalia; order Lagomorpha; family Leporidae; genus Oryctolagus; species Oryctolagus cuniculus. The sequence continues at coordinate 42,515,905 of NC_142868.1, read as the reverse complement.
ACAGCAGAGAGCTGGACTGGAAGAGGAGCAACCAGAACTAGAACCCGGCGCCCACATGGGATGCTGGCGCTGCAGGCAGAGGATTAACCAAGTGAGCCACGGCGCCGGCCCCAGAAACAGAGCTTTTCAGCACATGCACATTAGAAAGGTCACAGACAATAGTTGGGGGTACGGGGTCCCAGACTGTTCATGCCCAGAAACGACTTCCTTCTCAGAAATGCACTCGCTCGCCTCCAACAAGGGCTTCACGTGATCGTGTGGGAAACATCGCATGTGCTAGAGAACTAAAACATTAAGAGGAGGATCTTTACTACTCCTGACTCTTGCTCTTCAGTTGAGGAGGTTTTCCTAAGACTTCACTAAACAAGACAACCACGCCCTGGCTCTCTGACAACTGGCAACACTGGAAGACAATAGTGTTGGCCCAACTTTTTTTTTTTTTTAAACCATCTGCTGGTTCACTCTCCAAATGGCTGCAATGGCTGGGGCTGGGCCAAGCCAAAGCCAGGAGCCAGGAGCCTCATCCGGGTCTCCCATGTGGGTACAGGGGCCCGAGCACTGGGACCATCTTCTGCTGCTGTACCAGGTGCATTAGCAGGGAGCTAGATTGGAAGTGGAGTGGCCAGGATTCAATGGGTGCCCATATGAGATACTGGAGTTACAGGCGCCTAACCCTTGGCACCACAACACAGGCCCCTGGCCCAACTTCTAGATGCTTCACTGAAAAGAAACACACTTCCAGTCGTATTCGTTATAGGACTTGGGGAAGGATTCCTGGAGCTCCTAGGTCACCCTCCACTTAATTTCGTTCCCAAGTCTGCTGCCTCCCTTGGCCTTTTCCAGTGTTTCAACCAAAGCCCTGGGTTTGCCTGGGCTTTTCAGCCACATGTGGACGCCACCCTGATTTCCTGTCTGATGTGTGTGCCAAAGGGCTCAGCCATACATTAGTGGGAGGCTTTTGTTGTAATCCCCTGTGCTCTCATCAGTGAGTGTCTGGAGGTTTGGTTCTCACCAAAGGCAAGGAGCAGGTTTATCTAATTCTCCTGGTGCAGCACCTTAGTCTATAAAAATTTGGGCGGAGGACACAGCTCCGTGAGTGCTCCATGAGTCGACTGTGGCCTCCTGTCTGTCTTGGTACCTGAAAAATCTTTTCAAGGGGGTGTGCACAACCCCTGGGATCAAGAAATAACCTTGGCCGGCGCTGCGGCTCACTAGGCTAATCCTCTGCCTAACGACACCGGCACACCAGGTTCTAGTCTTGGTCGGGGCGCCAGATTATGTCCTGGTTGCCCCTCTTCCAGGCCAGCTCTCTGCTGTGGCCCGGGAAGTCAGTGGAGGATGGCCCAGGTGCTTGGGCCCTGCACCCCATGGGAGACCAGGAGAAGCACCTGGCTCCTGCCATCAGATCAGCGTGGTGCACCAGCCGCAGCGCACCAGCCGCGGTGGCCATTGGAGGGTGAACCAACGGCAAAGGAAGACCTTTCTCTCTGTCTCTCTCTCTCACTGTCCACTCTGCCTGCCAAAAAAAAAAAAAAAATAATAAGAAATAACCTTGCAGACTCTAAAGATAAGACAGGTAATAGTTTTCTCTTCCTCCCATTGCTCTGCTGGAGCTCAGATCAAATCGCAAATTGGATGACCCAGAGCCAGGAAGCTGATAAATGGCTGAGTGTTTGTGGAGACGGTGAAGGGCCTGGCTTTGTACATATTCAGGTTGAATCTCAGCCACAGATACAAGCTGCCTATGATGAGAAAAGTCGCAGATGCTGCAAGTCAGCCCGCTGTCCAAGATTTTCACTCAGCCTTGCCAGACGCTCACAGGGAAGCTCGGGGCAGCTGACTACGGTCTGCATCGCAGCCGGCCAAGGAACACTGATGGAGGGAGTCTAACGCTTCCCGCCGAGCCTGCTCTCTGCCTGGGGCAGGGTGTTTCCCGACAAAATGGCAGGGACAGGGGTGAGAACTTGTAGCGCCCCTGTGACAATGGTCTCTCTCTCTCTCTCTCATGAAGGTCAAGAAGCAGGCTCGGAAAACGAGCACACAGCTTCTTCCGTGGACCAGGGAAGACTCTGTGTCTGTAGGTGACGCCCGGGCCACAGGCTTGCTGTCGAGGAGAGGAGGATGTGAACCATGGCAGTGAAAGTTGGAAACCTGCCCCTTCTGGTGCCCAGGGGTCACGGGAGGTGACGGCAGAGGAAGCCGGGACGGAGGAGTGAGATGGTCTTGCTTGATACGGTGACGGGGACGTGGATTCAAGGAGACCGGGAAGATGCTGCGGGCCTCACTTAGGACTCCAAGGGACGTAGCGGGAGGTGACCCAGCCTGGGCCACCACCACGGGGAGACTCAGTGGTGCGCACAGGGAGGGAGGTGTAACCTGGAAGTCAGCCATCCAGAGCTGCTCCTTGCTCCACTGCAGCGTGGCTCAGACCCGGAGAATTCTGCGATGACCCAGAAGGGCCCTGCACTGGGCCTGATTTCTGTGCCTCCCCAGGCTCTTTGGTCACGTGCTCCTCGGCCCATTCGTGGGGCTGCTACCAGCCAAGCAGCCCCTTTGCATCTTAGCCCCAAGCCAGCTGCTCACCACTGCCTGCAAACCCAAGTCTTCATCCATGGAAGAGGAAAAAGAGCAGCCCCTACTACCTGGACGTACATAATCACTTTGTGTCTGCATCTCCTCATCTGGAAGTTGGAGGCACAGAGGCAGAGAACAGAGAGAGAACACCCATCTGCTGGTCACTCCCCAAATGCCCACAATGGCTGAGACCACGCCAGGTTGGGGCAAGCAGCTGGAACTCAATCCAGGTCTCTCCCACGGGTGGTGGACGCTCAACTCCGTGAGCCATTCCTGCTGACTTCCAGGCTCTGCATTAGCAGGAAACTTGTCACTCCCCCATTCGCAGAGGAACAACACTGGACCCTGCGCTGTTCTCTTTGCCCAGCCCTTCCCGGGTTTGCTGCCGTTCCCTCACTCGCGGAGGAACGACGGCCGTCCTGGGTTAGCTGCCGCCCCACCCCCCCGGATTAGCTGCCAGCCCCCCTGCCTCTGCGGAGGGGCGGCACCCCCCACCGCTTTCCCCACTTCCGCAGAGGAGCGGCACACCACCGGCCGGCTCTCTCAGGGGTTGCTCAGATGTTCCTCAGATGTTTCCCAGTGCGTGTTGTCTCTCTCCTCCTTTATAGTCCTCTTCCACCAATCCTGGCTCTGCTGCCCACACGCCAAGCACGCTGCTCTCCTCCAATCAGGAGCAGGATCAGCTCCTGCAGCTTATCAGTTAAATTGGCGAGGCAGCTGTGTAGAAGTTGTTTGCTGTCTCTCAGCACCATATTGTGGGAGAGCAGATGCATAGTGTTAGTCTTAGTTCCAGTAACTTAGTCTAGTCTCAGTTGCTCCCCACAGAAACTGGAATCAGGCACAGAGCCAGGCATCCAACCCAGGTACTCCGATTTGGACATACAGAGGAGACACTAATATTACCAATTCCAAGTGACCATTGTGAGGATTGAACATAGTGTACGGAAAGCACTTATAAATGTTCATTGTTCTATTTCCAAAGTAGCTTCTGCCTTTAGAGTGTTACCTCTTAGAAAATGTAAATTTTTTTATTTGACAGAGTTAGTGAGAGAGACAGAGAGAAATGTCTTCCTTCCATTGGCTCACCCCCCAAATGGCCACCATAGCCGGAACTATGCCAGTCTGAAGCCAGGAAGCCAGGTGCTTCCTCCTGGTCCCTCATGCGGGTACAGGTGCCCAAGGACCTGGGCCATCTTCCACTGCCTTCCGGGGCCACAGCAGAGAGCTGGACTGGAAGAGGAGCAACCGGGACTAGAACCCGGCGCTTACACATGGGATGCCGGCACCACAGACGGAGGATTAACCAAGTGAGCCTCGGTGCCGGCCCCGGAAATGTAAACATTTAAGTGCCATAGAACCATAGCCTCTTGGGGCTGGAAGGGATTTTAAAAATCTAAAGACATCAATTTACTTGAGACCTTCTGTGTTACAAATGGCAACACCAGGCTCCCAGTAGTATACTCAACTGGGCCAGCACTGTGTGGCAGGGCTGGGACCAGAGCGCAGGCCAAAGCCCTTCCCAGCAGCAGGCATTGTGCTCCGTGCCAAGGCCCTGACCAAGCAGAGCACACACTGCAACCATCCAGCCGGGGTACCAAGGCAGCACAGAAACACGTGGAGGAATTTGGAAACTGCTCCACCTCCACCACCAGCCCACTGTGGCTGGCTTTGCAGGAGCTACAGGAACCTGGTTCTTCAAACCCGAAGCCTCAACAGACATGTTCTATGAGGGGCCTTCAAACAGTTCACAGGAAACGTGTATTTTGAGAATATGATGCACAGATTTCAAACAATTTTGCACCCAAATGAACTTGTCCATTGTTCCACAAACTTTCGAGGCACTCCTGTAAGTGCCCCCTCTGTGCCCCACCCCTCACTACTTGAAAAGGAATATGGATGAAACCTGTTTTTCCAGGTCTTCCCGAATGAGGCAAGAGTGCTCCTTCTTCAGACCCCCAAAACGAGTGTCTGCTCAGGAAGAATTCATGGAACGTTCTGCTCAGTTCCAAGTGCTGGCAGGTGGATATTAACTGACCATTGAGCTCTGAACTCTAGCTTTTCAGACTGCTGGGCTGAGCAGAATGAAAAGCTGTTGCCTTTTAGATTGCGTTCTGAAGATAAACACACATCAACCCCCTTTCACCCTTCCTTTTCTCTCCTCTGCCGCTGCAACCTCTCCAAGGAGGATTTTTATTTTTAAGATTTATTTATTTGAAAGGCAGAGTGACAGAGAGAAATAGAGACATATAGAGAGACCTTCCATTCACTGGTTTCCTGCCCAAATAGTCACATCAGCCAGGGCTGGGCTGGGCAAAACAGGAGCCAGGAACTCCCTGGGTCTCCCAGATGGCTCGCTCACTCATGCGCTCTCCCTCTCTCCCTCTCTCCCTCTCTCCCTCTCTCCCTCCCTCTCTCTCTCTCCCATTGCTCTGCTCTCCAATAAATAAAATGAATTTTTTAAAAATTTCTTTATTTGAAAGGGACAGTTACAGAGAGAGAGGAGAGATACAACGATCTTTCATCTGCTGGGTTCACTCCCCAAATGGCCACAATGGCTGGAGCTGGGCTGGACAGAAGCCAGGAGCCAGCAGCTTCTTCCAAGTGTCCCATGGTGGTGGCAGCGGTCCAAGCAACTTCCCAGGTGCATTAGCAGGGAGCTAGATCGTAAGTGGAGTGGCTGGGACTTGAACCGGCTCTGGCATGGCGTTGCAGGCTTTACCTGCTATGCCACAACACTGACCCCTGAATAAATCTTTAAAAAAACATATGCAGTGCTGCCATGCTCCAGGTGAACCCCCTTGCCTCAGTTTCCCATCCTCTCCTGCTGTCTATGAGCATTTCTCCCAAACCCAGCTTTCCTACAGCCCCATCCAAATGGGTGCACGAACCAGGGAAGGGAAGGCAAAGCTATGCACGGGAGACAGAGAAAGGCAGGGTGATTCAGCCGGAGGGGCTGCTTCCCGAGGGGCTGCTTCCCCACGGCAGTGAAGACCGTCCGTCTGGCTCCTCCACTAAGCTGTTGCACTGGACCTGTGACATTCTCCACATGCCTCTGTTTATCCATCAGCAAAACATGAGCAGAGGCACCTGCGTGCCTGCCTGGGCACAGAAGAGGGTGCACGCCCACATCCCTCCTCCCCCCTGCCCAAGAAGCACTCCCCCTGGGGAGGAGCCTCAGGTCTCTGCTTCGATGTTCAGAGCCTCTCCATAGCAGGTGCTATGGCTGCCACGTCGCAGATGCTTCCTAGCCCTTTGCTGTCTACTTCCTGTTTGGCTTTCCGCATTATCCGTCTGTCAATGTCCTCTCCTCCGGATGGACAAAGGGGAGGGAAGTTGCACTGAGGTTATGCCCAAGAGATACCAAGACGAGGTCGAACCTGAAGGCGTACAAACACGACCTTCTGAACTGACCAGCTATTTTTGGACTTGCTGGCTTCAGAAAATCTGCTTTGTGATTTAGTATGCGCTCCAGCAGAGTGGTGGGGGCAAGGCGACACTATAAAGTGTCCTCATTTTAGCCTTTGTAAGGTTTAATTATTTGGCCTGAGTCCTGCGCGCTTGGAAAGAAGGAAGGGAGGGGTGTATTCCCACTCGCTCTCGCCAGCGCCTCCCTCTGCCCTCATCCTTAACAACAGCTTATCAGGCCCTTCCCTGAATTTCCAGCTGCACCAGCTGCTGACCATCCCCTCCAGGTGCTGGCCTCCCCCTCCAGCTTCTGGCCACCACTTCCAGCTGCTGAGCACCCCCTTCCAGCTGCTGGCCACCCCCTCCAGCCCATCCCCTTAACGTGATCACTTTGTTCTCCAACGTAACTTGTTCCAGGAGTGGATGATTCTCCTGCTCCCTTGGTTCAGCACAGCAGGATTTGGAGACTAAAAGAGTTTTACTAGAAATCAAAGGGCAGGCTGGCATTGAGCCGGTATTGGCCAGTGTGCTCCATCTTAAGGATGGATAGAGACTGGCAGGCTTCCACTGCCTAGGGGGCGGGGGGCGGGGGGCATGCCCAGGCTGGCCGCACACAGCTGCCCTGACGCAGGTCAACCTCCTAGCTGGATGAAGCCTGGGACACTTCACTTTTTCTGTTTCTAGCCTCGAAACTGGGCATGAAGACTCTTGGCCCAGTGATTTCCCAATAGTCATGGAGGAGCTACACCCAACTGTGAGGAACCTACTGAGGTGTGAGTGATGCCAGAAATACACAACATAGAGTTTTTTAAAAAATAAACTCAGGGGCCAGCGCTGTAATGCAGTGGGTTAAAGCCCTGGCCTGAAGCGCTGGCATCCCACATGAGCACTAGGTTCTAGTCCCCGCTGCTCCTCTTCCAATCCAGCTCTCTGCTATGGCCTGGGAAAGCAGTGGAGGATGGCCCAAGTCCTTGGGCCCTGCACCCACGTGGGAGAACGGGAAGGAGCACCTGGCTCCTGGCTTCAAATCGGCACAGCTCCGGCCATTGCGGACATCTGGGAAGTGAACCAGCAGATGGTTCTCTCTCTCTCTCTCTCTCTCTGCCTCTCCTCTCTCTGTGTAACTCTGACTTTCAAATAAATAAATCTTAAAAAAAGAATAAAAAATTCATTTATTCTCTTTTAATCTTCACTGTGGTGAAGAACACATAAAAGTGTCCAGTGGTGCCAGGTGTCGTCGCCCTACCCTGCAGTGAGTAGATCTAGAGAGCTTTCCCTTCCCCCAGCAGCCACGCGGCTCACTAAGCAGGGATGCAGAGTTCCCTCTTCCCCCAGCCCCTGGAAGTGACCATCCTCCCTTGACTTCATGAATCTGACTGCTCTAGGAACCTCGGATAACTGGGAGACAACAGTCTTTGTCACCTTGTACCTGGCTTGGCTCACTTAGTGTAATGTTCTCAAGGTTCCTCCATGGTGGCGCACAGGTCAGAACTGCTGACCTCATTTGAGTAGTATTCCACCGTGTGTGCGCACCTCAATCTGCACACCCACCCATCTGTCCATGGACACTTGGATTACTTCCACCTCTGGGCTATCATGAATAATGTTACTATGCACATGTAATTATCTGTTTCATCCTTACTTTCAATTCTTTTGAGTTACCCAATGAAGAATGGCTGCATCATACGACACTTCTACTTTTTTCACTTTTTGAGGAACCTTCCAATTTCCTTTATTTTAAAGAGTTATTTATTTATTTATTTGAAAGGCAGTGTTACGGGGCGGGGCGGGGGTAGATCTTCCATCTGCTGGTTCACTCCACAAATGGCTGCAATAGTCAGGGCTGGTCCAGGCTGAAGCCAGGAGCTTCTCCCATGTGGGTGCAGGGGAACAAGCACTTAAACCATCTTCTGATGCTTTTCCAGGCCATTAGCAGGGAGCTGGATCAGAAGTAGAGTAGCTGGGGCTTGAACCGATGCTGGGATAGTGGCACTGCAGGCATTGGCTTAACCTGCTGAGCCACAGCGCTGGCCTGGAACCTTCCATTTGCCACTGCTTTGCACAGCTTCCATCATCTCCAATGGTGCACAAGGGTTCCACTATCTCCACGTCCTCAACAACACTTGTTCTTTTCTTTTCTATTCTATTTTTTTTTTTAAATAGTAACCATCCTCAGAGCTGAGAGCATGTGAGATGTTTTTTAAAAGATATATTTAGGGGCCAATGCTGTGGTGTGGCGGGTAAAGCCACTGCCTGCCGTGCTGGCATCCCATATGGGTGCTGGTTCGTGTCCCAGCTGTTCCTCTTCCAATCCAGCTCTCTGCTATGGCCTGGGAAAGCAGTAGAAGATGCCCCAAGCCCTTGGGCCCCTGAACCAACACGGGAGACCCGGAAGAAGCTCCCGGCTCCTGGCTTTGGATCGGCACAGCTCTGGCCATTGCAGCCATCTAGGGAGTGGACCAGCAGATGGAAGACACCCCCCCACCCCATCTCTCTGTAACTCTGGCTTTCAAATAAAATAAAATAAAATATTTTTAAAAAGAGGTATTTATACAATTTTCCTTTATTTTAGGAGTGTCTTACTTATTTTTTAAAGTTAAAAATCCTCCTTCTATCATCAAATGATGACAATTATAAACATCTTCCCCCCCAAATATCCTTATATGGAAAAATGTAAAGCTGACATGGTTACATCAATCCTTGCAATAAAAGAAAAACTTCATGAAATCCAAATCTAAAAACCTGCTGTGTAGGAAAGAACAGTAAATGCACTTGTACTTGCCTGGGATAAGCAGAGAATGTGTTTAAAAGACAAGAAGACGGAAAATATATTGGCTCCATCATAGATAAAATAAAGACAGAATAATAGACTATCTAGGTCAAAGTCAATTTTACCAACCCTAATCTCCTTGGATAGACTTCAGGGGCTGAGCAGCCTCCAACCTCACCCAGGCCACTGAGGCCCTGAGCTGAGGTTAGACACAACAGAAAACAGAGTGACCCATCCAACGGACCATAATTTATATCTGTCTTTAGATTCTATTTCCTGTTTAAATAACTTACTGTATTCTTTCTGTGGCCAATAACTACACTGGAATTTGTTTCAAAGCACAGGGACTAAAGGGAACCTGCATGTAACAGGTACATTAGAAATGTTAGGTTACACAGAGACACCTCCTGCGCAGCAAATAGTATAGAAAAAGACTGACTACAACGACCAGCTTTTCAAGATTTCAGCTGACACCCTAGAGCAGACCTACAGCCATTCATGCTTTGGCCCCTTGTGTATAATCCTTAGCATCAAAAAAGATATAATTGCTTTCAAATGGCAGAACTGACAAGGGATAATATCACAGCACCATTCAGAACATCCAACCCAGGCAAAACTAATGAGGTGAAGTCTCATTAGTGGCTGGTCTTTCAACCAATAAGAATGTGAAGAGATAAAAGGGTATGTCTTTTTTTTTTTTAAGATTTATTTATTTGACTTGAAAGTCAGAGTTAGAGAAAAGAGAGAGAGAGAAGGTGAGGCAGAGAGAGAGAGAAGTCTTCCATCTGCTGGTTCACTCCCCAGTTGGCCACAATGGCTGGAGCTGTGCCAGTCTGAAGCCAGGAGCCAGGAGCTTCTTTCAGGTCTTCCACATGGGCACCCAAGGACTCGGGCCATCTTCCACTGCTTTCCCAGGACACAGCAGAGAGCTGGATCAGAAGTAGAGCAGCTGGGACTCGAACCAGCATCCATATGGGATGCCAGCACTTCAGGCAGCAGCTTTACCCGCTATGCCACTGTGCCAGCCTCCTGGGTATGTCCTTTTAAATGTTGTTATTTTGATGACTATACACGTATCTTAAGGATTTTGGAACACGTGCTTCTGCGTGCTCCCCTGGACATGACATCAGCATGCATTCAGAATGGACTCGATTTCTGGCAGTCAGTCCGCTGAAGGTAAAGGGAATCATGCAGAGAAATGCTATTCCTATCAGAAAATGAGACATGGCTACAAAATGCTAGAACCGATCTGAAAACCTTTCCGCAGGTACTTCCAAAAAAAGAATTGGGGAAATATTTTGAGCAATGGTAGCACTATCTGGAAAAGTGTGTAGGTGCCTCAGCTGGATTACTCCAAAGGAAAAATCTCCAAGTTTTTGAACTCTGGTATGAATATTTGGGGGAAGGGGACTGTAAAAGCATTGCTTTTCAAGGATCCCTCGTAACTCATTGTCTTGGAAAAGCCAACCACAAGCTGGCAACCACATCTGGCCCACACCAGAGTTTTCTTTAGCAGAGTATTTTTTTTTTAATTTTGAACTTTTTCTTCAGGAGATCTAGTTTTTTTTTTTTTTTTAAATCCCCATTTCTGACTCATGATGAAAAACTGGCAGAATTGCGCTGTCACTATCAGGCTTCTTCTGGATTGTAAATCTCAACTGTGTCACTTTCTACTTGCTTGACCTTCGTTGATACTTTTTCTTTTCATTTTTTTAACTTTTATTTAATGAATATAAATTTCCAAAGTACAGCTTATGGATTACAATGGCTTCCCCCCCATAACGTCCCTCCCACCCACAACCCTCCCCTTTCCCACTCCCTCTCCCCCTCCATTCACATCAAGATTCATTTTCGATTCTCTTTATATACAGAAGATCAGTTTAGCATACATTAAGTAAAGATTTCAACAGTTTGCTCCCACACAGAAACATAAAGTGAAAAATACTGTTTGAGTACTAGTTATAGCATTAAATCTCAATGTACAGCACACTAAGGACAAAGATCCTACATGAGGAGTAAGTGCACAGTGACTCCTGTTGTTAACAAATTGACACTCTTGTTTATGGCATCAGTAATCACCCTAGGCTCTTGTCATGAGCTGCCAAGGCTATGGAAGCCCCCTGAGTTCACCGACTCTGATCATATTTAGAGAAGGCCATGGTTAAAGTGAAAGTTCTCTCCTCCCTTCAGAGAAAGGTACCTCCTTCTTTGATGACCCGTTCTTTCCACTGGGATCTCACTCGCGGAGATCTTTCATTTAGTTTTTTTTTTTTTTTCCCCCAGAGTGTCTTGGCTTTCCATGCCTGAAATAGTCTCATGGGCTTTTCAGCCGGATCTGCATGCCTTAAGGGCTGATTCTGAGGCCAGAGTGCTGTTTAGGACATCTGCCATTCTATGGGTCTGCTGTGTATCTCACTTCCCATGTTGGATCGTTCTTTCCCTTTTTTATTCTATCAGCTAGTATTTGCAGACACTATTCTTGTTTATGTGATCCCTTTGGCTCTTAGTCCTATCATTATGATCAATTGTGAACAGAAATTGATCACTGGGACTAGTGAGATGGCATTGGTACATGCCACCTTGATGGGATTGAATTGGAATCCCCTGGTAAGTTTCTAACTCTACCGTTTGAGGTAAGTCAGCTTGAGCATGTCCCGAATTACACATCTCTTCCCTCTCTTATTCCCACTCCTATATTTAACAAAAGACCTTTGTTGATACTTAAGCTCCCTGTGCCTTAGGACTGGAAGCAACACAAGTTATTTTCCTCACCTGAAATGTAGGGATACTAACAGTGCCTCTTACAGAAGGTTACTGTGCGCTTCCATGAGCTCATCTAACTTGCCTGACACATAGTAAATGGAAGCTAGCATCTGGGCATTCGGATCCTCCTCTTCTGCAGGGGTCCCTTTATATGGGGGCCCCAGCGTTCCAGCTCACCAAAGTGCGCACTGGGCCCATTTGCGTGATCTGCCTGGCCCCTGTGCGCATTTGCAGTTTGCAACCCCTACCTTCCATTCATGGATCTGGTCAGGCACATTGAAAGGGAACGAGAATCACCTCTCAATCACCAGCTAAACCACCATGCTCACGCCCTCTGTCTGCCCATCCAGTGCCATTTCCAGAGCCCCTGGTAGGCACAGTTTTGGCCCGTAGCAAAAGCACTCCTCTCCTTCCTCTTCTTTTTAAAGGCTTCTTTATTGTTTGGAAGGCAGAGTTACAGAGAAAGAGAGAGAAGACTGAGATCTTCTGTCTGCTGGTTCACTCCCTAAATGGCTACAAAGGCCAGGGCTGGGTCAGACTAAAGCCGGGAACCAGGGGCTTCATTTGGGTCTCCCACATGCATGCAGGGGCCCAAGCACTTGGGCCATCTTCCACCGCTTTCCTACACACATTAGCAGGGAGCTGGATGGCAAGTGGAGCAGCCGGCACCCATATGGGATGCTGGCATCCTTAATCCACTGTGCCACAGAGCCAGCCCCAAAGGCTCTCTTCTATTACCCCAGCACATTACAGATTACAGCAGGGTCACAAAAATCACTCACAATGCATGTGGACTTGCAGAGCAAATGCGATTTCTTTCTTTTTTTTTTTTAAGATTTGTTTATTTATTTATTTGAAAGTCAGAGTTACATAGAGAGAGGAGGAGAGGCACAGAGAGAGAGAGAGGTCTTCCATCTGCTGGTTCACTCCCCAGTTGGCTGCAAGGGCCAGAGCTGTGCCCATCTGAAGCCAGGAGCCAGGAGCTTCTTCCAGGTCTCCCACATGGGTGCAGGGGCCCAAGGACTTGGGCCATCTTCTAACTGCTTTCCCAGCAGAGAGCTGGATCAGAAGTGGAGCAGCCAGGACTCCAACTGGCGCCCATATAGGATGCTGGCACTGTAGGTGGCAGCTTTACCTGGTGTAAAGTGCCGGCCCTGCAAATGCAATTTCTTTTTTTCATCCAGAACATTCTGTGTGGGACCCCCACCATGCTGGACAGCCAGAGCAACTTAGACAAACATTCAAATATACCACTTCCAATCTAAATGATCTCCTTTCTATTCAGAATTCCATCTGTTAACAATTGAACTCCCTCAGGCCCGGTGTAGGCAGTCCTGTCGGAGTGACTTCATCTCGGAGTTTTGTGCCCCCCATTCTTGTCCTCAGGTTCACCTCTGGGTACCCAAGGCCCACCCTTTGTTTCGGAGGCTTTGAGAGGAAGGCTCCTCAGATTCGGTCTTGCAAGAGGTGTCTCTGAAGGGCCCATGGCTGTTCTTCTTATTGTCATTCTCTGGATGAGACTGGCTGTTACTCCTCCCAGCTTTCTAAAGGTCTGGCCTCCTCTCCAGACCCACTGGGCCAGCATGGGATTATCTAGGTCGGGGCCGCACTGCCGTGCACAGAGAGCAGTTCTGGAAGCCCTCCCCCTCCCCCACCACGCTGCACCTGAGTCTCCTAGCTGCGGTGGCCCAGGCTAGCGTGCAGGGCTGTCTCAGGTGGACCCCTGGGCCCTGAGCCCCAGAGTCCTAACGGAAGACTTTAGCATCTTCGTGGCCTCCTGAGTCCACATCCTCGCCACCATCTTCAGGAAGGACATAGCATTGCCCCACTCCTGCTTCCTCTCTTATCTGTTCCCATGAGCCCTCGGCACCAGAAGGGGCAGGTTTCCAACTTTCACTGCCATGGTCACACCCTCCCCTCCTCAACAGCAGGCCTGTGGCCAGGGCGTCATGTACAGACACGGGGTCGTCCTTGGTCCGTGGAAGAAGCTGTCTGCCGAGGCTTCCGAGCCTGGTCCTGGGCCTTGTCGGGAGAGACCATCATCAGGGAGGTCCTACAAGTTCTCACTCACCGGGGATGCCAAGAATGCAAGGCCCTCACCTGGTCCCTGGCCACTCGTCAGGGCTGTGTTCTCAGGGAGCAGCCTGTGGGAGGAGAAAATGTCTTCCCCCAGCCAGAGAGCAGGCTTAGTATAAGGAGTTAGACTCCCTGCAGTGTTCCCGGACCATGACACAAACCATTCACCCTGCCCCAAGCCTTCGTGAGCACCTGTGGAATTCCAATGAAGAACCTGCCAAGGAGGGCAGCTCCCAAAGGTTCTATATTATGATGCTAGCTCACACGCAGTCTCTAGCAAATCATTTAAGCTTTCAGTATCATTCAATTAATTATTAAATTCTTTTTACCAACTTGAATGGCAGCCAGCAGCACCTGCCCTGGGCAAGGACGGGTTCACAGGGCCGTTCCTCCTTGGATGTGCCTGTCTTTCCTCAGACGTCAAGTCAGTTGTTGGTCCTGCAAGTCAGCTCTCCAACAGCTTCAAGAATCAATTGTGCATCTGTGGTTTTCTGGCAGGTCATCATTCATTTGAATGAGGCCCAAATTGTTCAAGAGCGAGACCGTGACAAACCGCAACTGAATCGAACACAGAAATCGGAGAACAAACCATCAAAGAGCTGTTGGATGCAAAAACCATAATAAGGAGCAGCGCAGGCTGGGAATGAATGGTGAGATGACTGTTGGGTTTCACTGGAAGCCTTTCTGAATTACGCAACTCGTAGAATCACATCCATGCATCCTTTTGATAAAAATAGTTGGAAGTCGTGGAAAGGCCCAAAACCCTATTTAGCACTAACTCATGACCAATAAGCACAGCGTCCCTGCCACACATCGTTGGTTGCTGCTGCACTCGGGGAGCCAGCACCAAAACAGCAGAACCCAAATCTCTTCCACAGACAGCAATCTGAGTCGGCTCCTCTCTAAGAGAAATTACGGGGCTGGCGCCGTGGCTCACTTGGTTAATCCTCTGCCTGCAGCGCCGGCATCCCATATGGGCACTGGTTCTAGTCCCGGCTGCTCTTCTTCCAGTCCAGCTCTCTGCTGTGGCCCGAGAAGGCAGTGGTGGATGGCCCAAGTCCTTGGATGCCTGTACACGCATGGGAGACCAGGGGGAGGGGCCTGGCTCCTGGCTTTGAATCGGTGCAGCGCCAGCCTTAGTAGCCACTTGGGGAGTGAACCAATGAAGGAAACAGAAATTATAAATCGAGGAAATGCTGGCTTACTGTAAACCTGGCATGTCTATGTCTCTTCTTTCTTTATCCAATGACTAAAAAAATGAAGTTATTCTTGGCACCAAGTCGGCATGTAAGGGTATCTGTAAAATTAGGACCCACGTAATTACATCGCGTGAGAGGAGCCACAGGCAGCAGGTCTCATAGGTTGAAATCCTTGCCTGGACAAGCAGAAACATCGCAGTAGTTAGAAAAATTCCTGTTGGCTTCACTGAAGTTTCATTCCAGCAAACAAACACTTTGCCATCTGCTGACGCCCAGTGGTTACCTGGGTTGAAATCACAGCCTTCCCAGACAGCCCGGCACCCTGGAACAAGCTGAGCCAAGTCGGGGTTCCATTTGAGTCCTCTTAGAGTACGTTTTTAAATCAAGCATTTCCAGAAAGAAATTAATCAAACAGATATGAAATGTTAACCTTTTAGCTGGGATTAAATTCCTAGGGCTCAGTCATTGAAATGCTTAGAACTTAATTTGAAGAAGTCACTAGCTTTCCCCTACTGTAAGATGAAGTCGGGGGGCTGGCACTGTGGTACAGAGGTTAAAGCCGCCGCCTGCAGTGCCGGCATCCCATACGGGCACTGGTTTGAGTCCTGGCTGCTCCTCTTCCAATCCAGTTCTCTGTTATGGCCTGGGAAAGCAGTAGAAGATGCTTTCTACTGGCCCCTGAACCAGTGTGGGAGACCTGGAAGAAGCTCCTGGCTCCTGGCTTAAGATGGGCGCAGCTCCAGCTGTTGCAGCCAACCAGCAGATGGAAGACCTTCCCCCCGCCACTCCGTCTTTCTCTGCCTCTACCTCTCTGTAACTCTGCCTTTCAAATAAATAAATAAATCTTAAAAAAAAAAAAAAGATGAAGTCAGGTGAGGCAGAAATTTGAAAGTTTGGAAAAGCAAATTGTTCTTAATGGCTCTGGGGTGGCGCGTGAGGGATCATCAGTTCCCCCACTGGCCCTGGTTGTTCTGGAGAGAGGCGACAGCTGCCCTCACTTAATCTCAGGGATCTTCAAATAGATCAATAAAAAGCAAGACGCTCTGACACCCCCGCCCTCAAATGTGCTTAATGGGATCCCACTGAGAAAAATCGGAGGACAGAAAGTGACGTGCAGTCTATGCTCTCCCTTCCTCCCAGGAGATCAGATCTGAAGCAGCACAGGGTCCTGGGCCGGAGTCGGCTTTGCCCAGAGATGAAGAGAGAGCCGCTCACACACCGAAGTCCTCCTGGAGCAGGACGCTCCCCCACCCACCGCCCCGGCCAGCAGCCTCCCTCCTTCCCCAGCCCCCTCCTTTCCACGGCAAAGCTGCCAGAGCGCCGGCTTTCCCGACACGTGCCGTGCGTTACTAACCACAGCCAGGGAGGAAAACCGATACTTCCTCTGCACAGGAAGTGCGCTGTGCCCAGCATGGGAAAACGTATGCCGTACCACTGCCAAGCACGTATGCAAGAGCAGCTGGTGGGAGGGAAAACGAGCTCGCAGGCGCTGTGCAGAAGGTTACGCGTGAGCTGTGCGGCCAGACTGCCTGCTTTCACTCTCACCTCTTTGCTTACTATCTCCGTGACCTCAGGGTAACGGAGCAGTCAGTGTCATCGGTGTCATGACAATGACCACGCCCACCGTTCCGTGTGAGGAGCAGGATACTGTCCTAATGCCCACCTCCCAGGGTGGTGGTGAGGAGTAAGCCAAGTCCCTGCCTGCAGAGGGCTCAGGGCAAGGCCAGGATCAACGAGAGCAGACGTTGCCTGCAATTACTTTGGTGTCAGAGTTTCCCTCGGAATGCTTGTGCCCCCGGAGGTGCCCTCTGTGAGTCGGCGGCAGGTACGTCTGAGGGCTCTAGAAGGTATCCTTTTAACTGAGCCTTCATCAAAGCCCCCGCTCCATAAAGGATTTTCCAAAATCGTCCTCTCCCGGTCTTTGAGAACCTGCAATTTCTGTGATCCCACTGTGACAGCCCAGGGATCTCTCTGGATGCTTCACACACCACACTATGTAGAGCCCACGACACGGATTCTTGGGCTCTATGAGGTTTATATACTCACAGGATGAATTGTTGCTGCCTAACAGAACAGGAAGTGTGAACATCATTTACATAGTGAGGTAAAGATTGTAGAACTTCAGTAAAATGGGCAGTCTCATATAGTATCATGTCAATGTAAACTCTTCTATGAAAGTAGCAACAAAGGGAGCACAGATATTAAGTGTACAGGTCCATGAGTTATCGCAGAGGGAGGAAGCCTCCATATCCATCACCCAAGACAGACAGAGTTCACAGTCAGAGCCTTAGAAATACCCATTCACCATGCTCTCTTCTCACCCAGACTCAGAAGCGGCCACTGTCACCACTTCTGATACCATGTTCATGTTCCTGTTTGCAAATAGGATAGAATGTCTGGTTTTACAAATAGTATAAGGGGCTGGCGCTGTGGCGCAGTAGGTTAATCCTCTGCCTGCAGTGCCGGCATCCCATATGGGTACCGGTTCTAGTCCTGGCTGCTCCACTTCCAATCCAGCTCTCTATTCTGGCCTGGGGAAGCAGTAGAAGATGATCCAAGTGCTTGTGCCCCTGCAACCATGTGGGAGACATGAGAAGCTCTTGGCTCCTGGCTTCAGACCGGCACAGCTCTGGCAATTGTGGACATTTGGGGAGTGATCCAGCAGATGGAAGACCTTTGTCTCTCCCTCTCACTGTCTATAACTCTACTTTTCAAATAAATAAATAAATAAATATCTTTAAAAAAATAGTATATAATAGTCTGGTTTCTTTCACTGGATAATAGAAACGTGTTAATCATCTAAGCTGTTGTGCATGGGGCAGGGTTGCTCTGAGCCTTCATTTCAATGTCATCTGGTGCACTGTGCCGCGAGTTTGATGAGTCTATGCCTATGGGAGAGATGATGAGTCACAGCACATGTATGTGTCCAATGTTAGCAGATAACGCCAAACAACCCTGCCTGGCATTTCTGCCAAAGTACACTCAGGCCAGCCAAGTGTAAGAGTCCCAGCTGTTCCACATCCTCACCAACACTGGGTGTTACCAGTCATTTTATTTTTAATTTTAGCCATTCTAGGGTCACGGTCCAAGTGTCTTGTCAAGGTTCTTATTTGCATTTCCCAAATGACTGTTGCTTAATTGTATTAGATCTTTTTTTTCTGTACCTCTTGAGGTTATTTAGGATATTTCTCTTCATTTTGTAAATAGAGTGCATTGATGGATTTTCAAAAGTAAATAACTTTTCATTCCTGGAATAAACTCCATTTGATGATCTGTGTATTTTTCTCAATTCAATTTGATAATATTTTGCTTAAGATTTTTGTACCTATGTTCACAAAAGAAAAATATTCCTTTTTTGTTATATTCCTAGGTTACACTGACATTATAGAACAAGTTTCAAAATGTTAGTCTTGTCTTCTGCCAGTCACTAACTCCCTTCCAAAGGATAATCATCGTCCGGACTTCTAAGATGATGATTTAGTTGTGCTGTTGTGGTTCTTGACTGGAGATCTGTTTAAACTGGCTTTTTGCCCCAACACGTGGTTAGTTTTGTTATTGTTTTATGGTTACTTGAAAAATAGTCTTTTCCAAAAGTACTGAAAGCAGAGTGTTATGTAAGCCGATCTTGCAACTGTGCTGTCCCGGGGTGACTGTCCTTAGTGTCTTTTAACCTACTTGTTCTATCGGATACTGCAAGAGACATGCTAATAGCACCAACTGTGCTTGTAGGGCAGCATATTCCTCCTTTTGCTTTATCACTTTTTACTTCTTCCATTTTGAAATCACATCATTATGTGCATAAAATTTATAATTGTCTTACTTTCTGAATGGATTGAATTATTTTACCATTAGGAAACATTCCTCCTTATTGTAATAGGGTAAGTTGTGTTCTGTATTGTCATTTGCCTTATTGCTATAAGACTTACTTTACCAGGCTTCTTTTTGTTGATGTTGAAAATAGTCTGTCTTTACCCTTGTACTTATTTATTTTGGTATTTAAGACTTGTCTCTTATAAGCTGCATGTAGAGTAGTGTTGTTCTGAAGATCTCTGTTTTAAAACTGAATAATTTATCCATTAATAATTAATATTATTTATATGTAGTCATACATTGTTTAACAACAAGGACACAATCTAAGAAAGGGGCTGTGTGAGCACCATAGAGTGTGCTGATATGAAATAAGATGACTATATAATCTTACGGGGCCACTGTCACACATGTAGCTTGTTGCTGTTATGTGGCATGACTGTGTTTACTCAAGCCAATCATCTCGCTGTTTGTATCATACCCGAACCACATATTCTATCTTCATTTCATCTCCTTTCCTATCCTCATTCTGATATCTGATTACTCCATTGCCTCTCTTCTTATCCTACATTCTGACCATTTATATCTGATACAATTTTACTTCAGCCTGAAGAGTTTCCTGTAGCAGGGGGCTGGGTTGGAAGTAAAGCAGGAGGGACTCCACCCTGCACCCACATGGGATGCTGGCTTGCAGGCGGGGCAGCTTAACCCACTCTGCCACAGTGCTGGCCCCTAAGTTAAATCTTTGATGTTACTTCAGACATTTTTGCGGTCTTTCTCCTCTCCTTCACATCAGATTGATTTTTGCTTATTCTCAATGAATCTTCCCCTTGTGAATGTTTTGGATACTGTATTATTTTAGCTCCAGATTTCCCATTTATAGTTGTGTTTTGTAGTTCCTGATTTTCTGCTTTCTCCCTATTTTCACTTATTGTGGCCATATTTTGCTTTATGTTAATGAGCTAGCAATAAGATTTCCTGTAAAATTCTTCTCTACCAATTCTAACATCTGGATCACCTTAGCATCTTTGCTGACATTTGATCTTGGGAGTCTGGGTTGCATTTTCCTGGGTGATCATACACTACCTAATTCTTGATATTTTTCCCTGGGACATTATTTTGTTGCAGAAACTGGATTGTGTTAAATTCCTCCAAAGAGTGTTGATTAATTTGTTTTGATTCAAATTGCAAACTCTCTTGAGAGGCACTCAAAATCCACTTCAGTCGTGATATCTTTAGCTGAGCTTCTTTCCGTCTACCCTGCCCATGCGTTATTCAAGGAATAGCTGAATATTGGGGCAGAATTTATACCAGGCGGTGGGATTTGTTCACTTTGTCTCTATTTCTGGGATTCCCCTCCTCTTTTTCTAGAAGCTGTCATTGCACTTATACCTGCTCACTGGTTCTCTGAAAGACTGAAACTGCTCACAAAATTTCAGCAACCTACCTGATGCCACTGTGGCGAGCCCTAGGCTAAAAGCTGTAAAAAGTGCGGAACTCATCTTGGGCCAGTCCCTTTGTCCAGAAATCGACTTCCCTCTAGATTTGGCTGTTTTTGCTCACTCTCCTTGGTCTCCAGGCACTTGTTCTTCATTTGTCTGGTTCATAGTTGCCAGCTGTGCATGGGTTTCCCTTGGAGGTCTTCTGTCTTTGTTTTTCAGAAGCATTACTGTGTGTGCCTAAGCTTGGCTTCCTTATATTTGTCCTGCTCATTGCTTTGTAGTAGACTTGAGTTGGGGCTTTTTGTTGTTCCCTACTTTTGAAAAATTTTTAACACTATCTCTTTAAGTGTTCTTTGTGCCAAAGTCTCTCGTCTTTTTTCCATTCTACTGTGTTTGATCTCTCTGTGCTTATGTTCAGCTTTTTTTCTGACCTATTTTCTATTCACCAATTCCTTTTTAATTTTTAAAATTTATTAGAGAGTTGAGGGTCGGGGCTGGGGGGAAGAAAGCTAGCTCTCACCTGCTGGTTCACTCCCCAAATGCCTGCAATGGGGCCTGAAATTCAATCCAAGTTTCTTACATGGGTGACAAGAACCCAAGTACTTTGTCACCACTACCTCCCATGGTCTGTGCTAGCAAAAAATTGGAGTCAGGATCTGGAGCTGGGTATTGAGCAGAGGTGCAAGATGCAGGCATCTTAACCAGTGTCTGAACTTCTAGGCTAAATGCCTGCCGCTCTGTCTAATCTTCTGATAAATCCCATACACTGAGTTATTGATTTCATATACTGAATTTTTAAGTTCTAGAATTCCCATTTGAATCTTTTTTCATAGCTTCAAGTTTTTTGTTGAAATTCTGTCTTATGAATTTTTTTTAAGATTTATTTATTTATTTGAAAGGCAAAGTTACAGAGAAAAAGAAAAACAAGAGAGAGAGATTGTGAGAGAGGGAGTAAGAGTACTCTCCCATCTGCTTGTCATTTCTCAGATGGTCGCAGTGACCAAGACTGGGCCAAGCTGAAGCCCCCCCACCCTTTTTTCTTTTTTTTTTTTTTTTTTGACACAGAGAGAGAGACAGAGAGAAAGGTCTTCCTTCCATTGGTTCACCCCTAAATGGCCACCATGGCCAGCACGCTGCTCCGATCCAAAGCCAGGAACCAGGTGCTTCTTCCTGGTCTCCCCTGCGGGTGCAGGGCCCAGCACTTGGGCCATCCTCCACTGCACTCCTGGGCCACAGCAGAGAGCTGGGCTGGAAGAGGAGCAACCGGGACAGAATCCGGCGCCCCGACTGGGACTAGAACCTGGGGTGCCAGCACCGCAGGCGGAGGATTAGCCTAGCGAGCCACAGCGCTGGCCTGAAGCCTGAAGTCTTAAAACTCCACCTGGTCTCTCAGGTGGGTGCAGGGCCCAAGCCCTCGGGCCCTCCTCCTCTGCCCTCCCAGGTGCATTAGCAGGGAGCTGGATCAGAAGTGGAGCCGCTGGGATTGGAACTGGTCCTCATATGGGAGGTTGGCATCACAGGTAGCAGCTTAACCTGCTGTGCCACACACCAGCCCCTATCGTAGGCATTCTTAAACATATTTATAGTAATGTTAGAATCTCCTAGGGGCCTTCTTTCCATTGATTTGTTTTCCCCCTTTAAAAAAAGGTCTTACTTTTTTCTAGGCTAGATGTTATTGATTGCTAACATTATGTTCAAGAAAATGTGGACATAATATGAGGCTCTGGATGAGTTTCTTAAAAAAAAAAAGGGGGGGCTTACTTCAAGGCTTCAGTAGTCTTATGATATCTAAAAACTGACATCAAAAAGCAGAGCAGGGGCCAGCACAGTGGCGCAGTGGGCTAACGCCCTGGCCTGAAATGCTGGCATCCCATATGGGCACCAGTTCTAGTCCCGGCTGCTCCATTTCTGATCCAGCTCTCTGCTATGGCCTGGGAAAGCAATAGAAAATGGCCCAAGTCCTTGGGCCCCTACCCCTACACCTGCATGGGAGACCCGGAAGAAGCTCCTGGCTCCTGGCTTCGGATTGGCGCAGCTCCAGCTGTTGCAGCCAATTGGGGAGTAAACCATTGGATGGAAGACCTCTCTCTGTCTCTCTCTGCCTCTTCTCTCTCTGTGTAACTCTTTTAAATTAATTAATTAATCTAAAAAAAAAAAAAGCAGAGCAAAGACAGCTGGAAAACTGGATTCTGGACTCAGAACTTTGGAGACTAAAGCTGCCACGTCCATCTCTTAAGGAACCACACACCTCATATCTCTTCGTCTTTGCTAGCCAGCTTCCACGTCTTAGTTACTGACATATGAGCAAGGCAAAATATCAGCATGCACATCTTCATGACATTCTAGAATTCGCTCTCAGCCGGCGCCATGGCTCACTAGGCTAATCCTCCGCCTTGCAGCGCCGGCACACCGGGTTCTAGTCCCATTCGGAGTGCTGGATTCTGTCCTGGTTGCCCCTCTTCCAGGCCAGCTCTCTGCTGTGGCCAGGGAGTGCAGTGGAGGATGGCCCAGGTCCTTGGGCCCTGCACCCCATGGGAGACCAGGAGAAGTACCTGGCTCCTGCCATCAGATCAGCGGGGTGCCGCGGCAGCCATTGGAGGGTGAACCAACGGCAAAGGAAGACCTTTCTCTCTGTCTCTTTCTCTCTCGCTGTCCACTCTGCCTGTCAAAAAAAAAAAAAAAAAAAAAAAAAAG
The DNA here is from genome assembly GCF_051225735.1 of Oryctolagus cuniculus. NCBI lineage: Eukaryota > Metazoa > Chordata > Mammalia > Lagomorpha > Leporidae > Oryctolagus > Oryctolagus cuniculus. Next base: position 42,493,175 of record NC_142868.1, on the reverse strand, counting down.
AATTCACTCTCGCCTACTACCATCTGCCCAATGCAGTGAACCTTAGAAAAGGAATATGAAAGGCTGAGCCAAGTCTCTTTCCAAAGGTTCCTTGATGGATGATGGAGTTACACCTTGATAAGATGTACTTATGTAAATTTTAAATATCATAAACGCATTTAACACCCCGAGCCCGCCAAACCTCATAGCTTACCAACACAGTACACTGTGGGATACTGGTTGTTAACCCCTGTGTCCGTGTAGCTGACTGGAACCTGCAGCTCACTACCACTGTCGAATCTCAACAGCGAGACTGTACACGTAGTGCTGCCTCAGGAAAAGATCAAAATTCAAAGTACAGTTTCTGTTGAGTGGCTATCAGTTTTGTACCATTGCAAAGTCCAAAAAACCATAAACTGAATCATTGTTAAGTCTTTTATTGGTTCCCCGTGGGACAGCTGCTAGAAAAATTGGGTGTAAGATCTTCCATAATATGAAGGGACTAAAGGGACACCAATTCTTATCCTAAAATGGAGATATTCTTGAGAAGTACGTGAACGACCTGAGGTTTTGCTTTCAAAAGCAAAACCAAAAGTGGTTAGGGACCTGTCTTGGTCCCCCGTGGGAACCACAGCTGGGAAAGTGTGAAGTCACGTGGTGAGAACAGGCACCAAGCACGCTTAGAAGTCCCAGCAGAAGGCAAAGATAACCATATCCGGCAGATGTGAAAAAACGCATTTCTGAGTCACTAGATTATGTTCATCTGACAGCGTTACTGAAAACAAAGTACATCTCATTGCTTTAAGTTTAGATTCTGCTTCCATGAGTGATGCAATTTTATTTCATATATTCCTAGGTATCACTCATGGATGGTGTGTTTTTCCAGAAACAATCTACTTTGGTTCTGGCAGGCAGTTAGGATAGGACCAACTACCCCAATCCCATCAGGGACTGGACTGATTTAGAAGCGAGTTTTCGCCCCAGGGGTACTGGTCTATTTCTTTTCTTTTCTTTTTTTTTTTTTTTTTTTTTTTGACAGGCAGAGTGGACAGCGAGAGAGAGAGAGACAGAGAGAAAGGTCTTCCTTTGCCGTTGGTTCACCCTCCAATGGCTGCCGCTGCCGGTGCGCTGCGGCCGGCGTACCACGCTGATCCAATGGCAGGAGCCAGGTACTTCTCCTGGTCTCCCATGGGGTGCAGGGCCCAAGGACCTGGGCCATCCTCCACTGCACTCCCTGGCCACAGCAGAGAGCTGGCCTGGAAGAGGGGCAACCGGGATAGAATCCGGCGCCCCGACCGGGATTAGAACCCAGTGTGCCGGTGCCGCAAGGCGGAGGATTAGCCTAGTGAGCTGCGGCGCCGGCCCTTGGTCTATTTCTAACTCATCCTTACCCTCTGACCTTGACCCCTCCAGGTTTCCAGGATCCTAATCAGGTCTGGGCGTTGGCCAGATCCCACCCTCTTCTGCAGACTCTGAACTCCAGTTCTTGTCATTCTACTCCAGTGAGACTTTTGGAAGATCTTCTAAGGCCCTGAGCCCCTACTTAGAAACTCAAACTGGTGGCTGGATGAAGGGTGAAAGGTGACCTCAGAGACTAGGCTCAAGGCCGGCACTGTGGCGTAGCAGGTAAAGCTGCCGCCTGAGGTGATGGCATCCCATATGGGCACCAGTTCGAGTCCCGGCTGCTCCTCTTATGATCCAGCTCTCTGCTATGGCCTGGGATAGCAGTGGAAGATGGTCCAAGTCCTCGGGCCCCTGTACCTGCATGGGAGACTTGGAAGAAACTCCTGGCTCTTGGCTTTGGATCGGCACAGCTCTGGTGGTTGTGGCCATCTGGGGAGTGAACCAGTGGATGGAAGACTTTCTGTTTCTCTCTCTCTCTCTCTCTCTCTCTCTCTCTCTCTCTCTCTCTGCTTCTGCCATTCAAATAATAAATAAATAAATAAATATTTAAAAAAAAAGACTAGGCTCATCCCTCTTGGCTGCTTTCTTCTTCAAGATCTTTACCCACAGACTTCCTCTTCCTTTATAGCCTTTCAATTCTTTCCAATTCTTATCAGAAGGTTATCCAGCATAACTTAACCACTTTTGGGAGCAAAACCTCACATTACCATGTTATTCATACACTTAACCAAGAATGTCACCATTTTTTTAAAAGTTTTATTCATTTATTTGAAAGGCGCAATCTCAGAGAAGCAAAGAGAGAGAAAGGTCTTCCATCCGCTGGTCCACTCCCTAGATGGCCCCAATGGCTGGAGCTGGGCTGATCTGAAGGCAGGAGCCAGGAGCTTCTTGCAGGTTTCCCATGCAGGTGCAGGGGCCCAAGGACTTGGGCCATCTTCTACTGCTTTCCCAGGCCACAGCAGAGAGCTGGATTAGAAGTGGAGCAGCTGGGAATCGAACCAGCACCCATGTGAGATGTCAGCACTGCAGGCAGCGGCTTTACCTGCTACACCACAGTGCCAGCCCCAAAGGAACATCTTAAGGCTGGCTTTTACAGGAACTGCTGCACCTGGTGACTTTTCTTAAGAGCTTTTTGAAAACATCCGTCTTTGTGGCACATAGTGACTCTTGCCATAAGGAGAGGCGCCCCCCTCCAAGTTCAGCCTGAGCCACTGATGAATGGGCTGTGAGAAAAAGGGATGTCTTGGTGTGATACACACCTCCCCTACACCAGCTGCTTTTAACTTGATGAGGGCCATGATCCCTCACTCAGCCTGGGATATGGGTAATGACAAGTGTTAAGCTAATGGGATAGTTGGGACAAATACAGAAGATTTGAGTGGGCTCTCTTCACCATCATACGATTGTGACGAGGATCTTTATGTGAGAAAGGAAACTCTCATCCCTCCTGTTGTGTCCCTCTGTGCCCAACCCCACACTGCGTTCTGGCTGGCTTCCATGATCAGAGCCACTCCAGCCACAGCCCGGCTTTGCATGTACTCTGGCTCTCATGTGAGTCATTCTCAGACATTTCTCACCAAACAGGAGGCCCTTTTGCAAAGCAGCAGGGGTCATCTGGCTGTCATTTTTTAAGTCAAAAAGTATTATTATTAACTGTATTTATTTATGGGGTACAGTGTGATAGCTCAATACACATATCCCACGTGTGAAGATCAAATCCATTTAGTTAGCATGTCCATCTCCTCAAACATGTTCTTAAAAATTTCACATTAACAAGAAGTATATCTAATCACAAGGTACAGTGTGACACTTCAGTAATTGTACACAAAGTCTACTGACACCATCTGGGTGCTAATGTTCTCTCCTTGTCATTACTTTATGGTTGGAGCCGTTGAACCCCTCTATTCTATCTGCTCAGAAAATGTGTAACAGGACACCGAACAACAGTCACCCCACTGTGTTTCCAACACTGGGGACTTATTCATTCCACCTGTGTTTTGGAACCCATTTCCAACCTCCCTCTATCCCCCCTCACCTTTCCCAGCTTCTAGTAATCACGATTCTGTGTTCAGATGGACTTTTTAAGCTTCCATGTATGAGAAAGACATGCAGTATTTGTCTTTCCGTGTCTGGCTTACTTCACTTAACGCAAGGTCTTCTTCGTTCTGACGTCACATACTGAAGGAGGTCTGGGAACATGTTTTCAACCTATCCACTTTACTACTACCTTCAGGTACAGCCCCTACTTTCTCTTTTTCCCCCTAAGATTTATTTATTTATTTACTTGAAAGGCAGAGCAACATGGCGGGGGGAGGGTGAGAGAGAGGGAATCTTCCATTCACTGATGCACACCCTAAATGGCCACAACAGTCAGGTCTGGGCCAGGCTGAAGCCAGAAGCCAGGAACTCAATCTAGGTCTCCCACATGGGGGACCCAGACCCAGGCACTTGGGCCACCATCTGCTGCCTTCCCAGACACATTAGCAGGAAGCCGGATCAGAAGCAGAGTATTCAGCCTGCCGCTCTGATACAGGACGCCGGCATCAGAGTGGCAGCTCAACCTGCCGCACCACAGCCCTGGCCCCCAGCTTCCCATCTTCGTACAGACCTGATATTGAGACCTCTGGGGCCTGCGGAGCTCCTCCACTAGTCTCCACATCATGGTTTGGGGAGCACAGGGCTTAACAATGATGGGAGAGGTCAACCTGTTTCCTCCTTGATTAAATGTATTGTCACGTCTATGCTGATGCTGTAGTCTAGAGACAAAGCCACCAGGCCATTCCCCCTGTTTCTTCCCACTCATCACCACTGCCATTTCTAGATGGCTTCCCATTGGAGTGGTTGTCTCCTACCTGGTTAGACTCTTGGTTAACTGCTTTTCCACCTCCAGATCATTCAAGAAATGTGGTCATTCAATCAGTTCTGACTTGAGCCAGTTTACAGATCCAGAACCTCTCAATGAAAGTGACTCCAGTAGATTGCTGAAACTGTCCATCGGATCTCTGTCCTTAGTGTGCTGTACAATGTGAATTAACGCTGTAACTAGTACTCGAACAGTATTTTACACTTTGTGTTTCAGCATGGGTGCAGACTGTTGAAATCTTTACTTAATTTACACTAAACTGATCTTCTGTATATAAAGATAATTGAAAATGAATTTTGATGCAAATGGAATAGGAGAGGAGGGGGAGATGGGAGGGTTGCGGGTGGGAGGGAAGTTATGGGGGGGAAAGCCATTGTAATCCATAAACTGTACTTTGGAAATTTATATTTATTAAATAAAAGTTAAAAAAACTGTTCATCTTTGCCCTCACTTTCCCAAAGAGAGCCTACAATCTTTTACCCTGTGACACCTCAAGACTCTGCAGTGTCCCACCTCAAAAAGACCCTTGCTAGATGGCCCCTTGACCTCTGACCTTTCTGAATGGACAAAAAAAAATTAAGATTTATTTATTTATTTGAAAGGCAGAGTCACAGAGAAGTCTTCCATCTGCTGGTTCACTCCCCAGATGGCCACAATGGCCAGAACTGGGCTGATCTGAAGCCAGGAGCCAGGAGCTTCTTCCGGTCTCCCATGCAGGTACAGGGGCCCAAGGACTTGGGCCATTTTCTATTGCTTTCTCAGGCCATAGCAAAGAGCTGGATCAGAAGTGGAGCAGTCAGGACTGCAGGCAGTGGCTTTACCTGCTGTCCCATAGCACTGGCCCCTGGGCACAAATTCTGAAGTTATTTGTTTCCTATGTGAATGCCCACCCAATGGTGACCTCAGTAGAGATTTTAGTAATTAGGTGGGTATGATGACCCCCTCTGAGGATACCATTCAGACTGTCCTCCAGCCACCCAATGGGCTCATAAACAAGGAACATGGTGGCAGGGAGGCAGGTTATATGCATGGACTCAGCAACCTCACCAAGGCTAACTTAGCTACAGCCAGTGCTGGGTGCCCAGTCTTCCAGCAGCAAGGACTAACCCTGAGGGGCAGGCATTTGGCCCAGCAGTTGTAAGGCATGGTTTGGGACCCTGTATCTCATTCAGAGTGCCTGGATTCCAGTCCTAGCTCTGATTCCTAGCCCAGATCCTGCTAATGCACACCCTGGGAGGTAGCAGGAGATGGCTCAAATCGTTGGGTCTCTGCCACCCACACCGGAGACCTGGATTGAATTCTAGGCTCCTGGCCTTGGCCTGGCACAGCCCCAGCTTTGGGAGTAACCCAATAGATGGGAGTTCTCTCTGCTTCCCTTCCTGCCTCCCTTTTTCTGTTCTTCCTCTCGCTCTTTCTCTTTGCTACCCCTTTCGTTGCCTTTTCCTCCTTTTATCCCTTTCTTTCCTTCCTTTCCTCTCCACCTCCCTCTCCCCTCTGACTTTCAAATAAATAAAAACAGCAACAAAAATAGAATAACACCGAGCCCTGGACAAGGACCATCCCCCAGGTGATCAGCCAGGCACCTATGGGAGGCTGATTACACTGGACCATTTCCATCATGAAAAGGCAGTGTTTTGTTCTTATTGGAATAGGCACTTACTTTGGATATGAATTTGCCTTCTCTCCATGCAATGTTTTGACCAAAACTAGCACTTATGGGCTTGCAGAATGTACCATTCACAGACACAGTACTCCCCACAGCGTTGTTACTGATCAAGGAGCTCACTTCACAGCCAAACAAGTACAGCAATGGGCCAACACACATGGGATTCACAGGTCTTACCCTGAAGCAGCCAGCTCAGCAGGACTGTGGAACAGCCTTTTGAATACTCACAATGTGGCAACACCTTGCAGGACGAGGGCAAGTTTCCCCAGAAGGTTCTATTTGCTCTGATTCAGCACCAGCCATGAAGTGCTCTCTCCGTGTGATTCATGGGCTCAAGAATGCAGGGGTGGGAAGGGGAGTGGCACCACTCACTATTACCCCTGGTGACTCACTAGCAAAGCCTCTGCTTCCTGTTACTGTGACTTTTGCTCTGCTGACCCAGAGATCTTAGTGCCAAAGGGAAGAACACTCGTGCCGGGAGACAGACAGTGAATGATCCCACTGGGCTGGAGATTAAGATTCCTCCGGCCACTCTGGGCTCCCCATACTTCTGAATGAAGAGATTAAAGAAGGGGAGTTGCAGTGCGAGCTAAGCTGACTGGTCTGACTACCAGAGGGAAATTGCATTCTTCTCCACAACAGAAGTAAGGAAGAGGCCTGCCTGGAACACAGGAGATCCCAGAGATATCTCAGTGTTGCCATGCCCTGTGACTCAGATCCACGGAAAACTACAACAGCCCCACCCAGGCGGGCCCACTCATGGCCAAGACGCTTCAGGAATAAGGGACTGGATCCCTTTCCCAGGTGATGAACAATGACCAGCAGATGTGCTTGTTGAAGGCACAGAATAGGTCATAGAAGAAGGTAGTTATAAATACCAGCTATAACCACGTGACCAGTTACAGCAACGAGGACTGGAATTGTGATGAGTATCTTCTCGTTACTTTGTCAACATTAGCAGTGTGTGTGTGTGTGTGGATGTGGATGTGAATGTTACGGTCAGTGCAGGCTGCTGTAACAAAGCACCAGACAGTGCTCCATGAGCAACAGACGTTTATTTCTCAGAGTTAGTCTGAGGTGAGGGTGCCAGCATGCGCAGGCTCTGGTGAGGGCCCTTTTCCAGGCTCAAGATTGTCGCTTCTCCTTGGAGCCTTATCTGGCGGACAGAGGTTCAGAGAGCTTGCGGGGATCCCTTTTCATAAGGGCACTAATCCCATTCATGCAGACCCCATCTTTATGACATAATTACTTCCAAAGATCTATCCCCTATCACCATCACCCTGGAGGTTAGGATTCCAACATAGGGTATTGCTCTCTTGGTTCCTCTCGTCTGCTCTCCTCTCCTCCTCTCTTTTCTCTCTGCTCTCTCGTCTTCTCGCTACCTTTCTCTTCAATGTCTCTCTCTCTTACACTCTCCTTCTCTCTCTTTCTCCTTCTTCGCCCCTTCTCTCCAGCCTGCTGGGTTTTCCCCAATAAACCTTTCCCTTTCTCCGGTGTTTGGTGTGTTTTGTGACGGCCTAACATTGGTGCGTTGGCCGGGAAAATCTTAGGTTGGTGATCCAGAGTCCCCCGGTTACTTTACTCTCCGTTTGGGGATCTGAGCTGCCCTGGGGTCCTGGATTTCTGCCAGTCACAAAACACACCTCCAGAACTCCTTCCACGCCACCGAACGCTCCATGATCTCCATCCGCACATCGGCCTTACAAGTCTGAGTCTCTTTTGGAAAAGTTCTTGATCCCTAATGCTTCACAAGCAGAGAGCAAAGTCCTCTATTTGAAAATGCAAGCAGACTACTAGCGTTACCTGGCTGGGGTTGCTGCTGGTGATGACAAGGGGACTGTGGGTCAGCCACAACAAGCATACCACGAAGCTTTTGAAATCAGCAAAAAGGAAATGCAACCAACGCATCCTATCAGATTGGGTCTGCCCTTAACTTCTCTGTGTTCTATTAGGAGAGCCTAAATTCCCCAGAGAAAGCCTGCTCTCTTGAAAAGACAGCTTTTGAGGAAGCCATTGCTGAACCTGATGCATCAAGTGAAGAATCATACAAAGACAGCACGCTAATAATGCAGTTACTGAGAGACAACTTGACATTGTGGACATCGGACACCCAAGGAGATGAAGCTGAAGCAGGAGAAGGAGGGGAGAACTAACCGGCCTTCTGATGTGTGTCTGCCTCATTCTCAAATTTACACAGTAGACCATTTGTCATCCATGCTGTCCCACAAATAGTTTTTTTGTTTACGATTTATGACAGCTTTATGTAACTGCTATTTGAATTACTATATTTCCCATGCGTTTTTTACGTTTAATATTAGGGAAGTAGAGCCAGTTAACATCTAGGGAGTTACCTGTTTTCATCTTGAGGTGGCCAATATAGGGGTGTGGAATTTTTATACAAGTTATAAATGTCTGGCATAGTACTTTTGGTACATTGTGGCTTCACAAGGGCCAGTGTTAAAACTGCTTCCGTGTCTAAACAAAACTGCCTGCACATTGGTTTGTCCTGGTGGGGAATAAAAGGGGTAATTGTTCCAGTCACAGGTGTAGTTACTGTGGGTACTTTTAGGTTCAGAGCACTTAGACGGCTGTGGGAGACACTGGTAGCCCAAGGCTATTCCGCGTCGAGCCGTGTGGACATGCGGGAACTGTCTCAGTGTGCACACCTTGGGCTACAGCTGCAGGGCGTGTTCCTTTAGACAAAGTCGGGACCCCAGTCACTCTGGATAAGGGCAGAAACGGTTCGCATTCCATTATTTGTAAAGTTACCTGCTGTCTGCTTTCATTATTTTTGCTACACTCATTTTATTTGTATTTAAATGTTTCAGGCAACCTGAGAACAAATGTAAAAGTAAAGATGCAGTAAAAATGAATCGCTTGATATCCATTACTTCATGTGTATCAAGCACAGCAGTAAAACAAAACCCATGTATTTAACTTTTTAAATTTTTTTTTGCTTTTGTGATTTTTTTTGATACTTGCCTAACACGCATGTGCTGTAAAAATAGTTTACAGGGAAATAACTTGAGATGACAGCTAGTTTTGTGTAATGTCTTAGGAAATTTTCAATCCAAGCCTAATTGTTAAGAACACGTATATTGGCCGGCGCTGCGGCTCACTAGGCTAATCCTCCGCCTGGCGGCACCGGCACACCGGGTTCTAGTCCCGCTCGGGGGGCTGGATTCTGTCCCGGTTGCCCCTCTTCCAGGCCAGCTCTCTGCTGTGGCCCAGGAATGCAGTAGAGGATGGCCCAGGTCCTTGGGCCCTGCACCTGCATGGGAGACCAGGAGAGGCACCTGGCTCCTGGCTTCGGATCAGTGCGGTGCGCCGGCCACAGCGGCCATTGTGGGGGGTGAACCAACAGCAAAGGAAGACCTTTCTCTCTGTCTCTCTCTCTCACTGTCCACTCTGCCTGTCAAAAAAAAAAAAAAAAAAAAAAAAAAGGTGTATTTTTTTTCTTAAGCGTCTCAAGAGCAAGGACAGTGTTTTCTGTATGTTCTATTGTGCCTAGTACACTGTAAATGCTCAATAAATATTGATGATGGGAAAAAAAAACCAGGGTATTTTGGAGAGGTCACAAACATTCAGTTTCTAAAAAAAATTTTGTTTTCTTCCTTCTCTAATTTCCTTATTTTGTAACAAGATATATTACATTTTTAATCAAAGGACTTAAGTATAGTTACTTGTGTTTTTTTACTTACAATTTATTTTAAAGACAAACAAAGGTCTCCCATGCTTTGGTTCACTCTCCACATGCCCACAAGAGCCAGGGCTGGGCCAGGGTGAAGCCAGGAACCAGGGCCCAGGTGCTCATTCTGGATCTCCTCCGTGGGTAGCAGGGACCCAGCTATGTGAGCCGTCGCCTGCTGCCTCCTGGGGTGCAGGAAGCTGCAAGCAGGGACGGAAGCAGGACTCGAGCTCAGGCACTTCGATATGAAATGTGCGCATTTACAACAGCATCTTCACTGCTGTGCCCGACACCCACCCCATACTGCCAATTTTCTATCACAGCATTTAAGCTACGGATGGCGAGGAGAAGAGTAGTAAATACAACTCAAAATCCTTCACCTCCTCTTCTGAAGGAAGCCAGAGTGTCTTCTGTCACATGGGAGGGAGAAGTATGGCTTTGTCACTGTCTACCTGAAGCTGATGGTCCTAAGGAGACATATATGTGTGCTGAGTGGACAAAGGTGGATTTGTGATGGTTTATTTGATAGTGGGCCACAAGGTCCTCAGGTGTTCGGCCCACCTTATCCTGGGTGTGTTCTGGCTGAATTGAACATGTGAACTGGACGACTGAGTAGAGCAGACTGTACTGCCTAATGTGAGTGGGCCTCATCCACCCAAGGGAAGATGTAACTAGCATGCCAAGGCTGGTGGTAAGAGGGGGACACGTCCCATCTCACTGCGGGCCCCAGGACGCGGGTCACTCAGGCCTTCAGACTGCACTGAAGAGTCAGTTCTGGTGGTGTCGTCAGGCTGCTGGCTTTGGGACTGGAGCTGAGCCCATCTGATCTCCTGGTTCTCAGGCCGTCAGAGGTGGACTGCAACATACTTGATCATCTCGCCCAGTCCTTGGGCCTTCAGATTTGACCTGGAATGCAAATCGGCTCTCCTGGCTCACTCATTCACTGACTGCACACCTTGGGACTTCTCAGCCTCCATAACTGCATGAGCTAGCCCCTTAATAAATCTGCGTACACACACACACACACACACACACACACAATTGGTGCTGCTTCTTTTGTCTGGAGAATCCTAATATACCCATCCATCTACCCACTTTGCCCCCATCATGCTTTGAATACCTCTGTCTACACCTGATTTAACAGGGTACAATCATTCACATAAAAAGTGCATAAAAAGCACTTTGTAAACTATGTATAAAAGCCTTTCAAACATTTAACCCTTGGTTAAAAGTCAAAAAAGAAGTTCTCCAAAACTTGAAAGGGAAGAATCTCACTGAAATACTCTGAATTCCAAATCTATGTCAGTGGAGCAACTTGGTTCTCCAGGATGAGAAGAGAGGGTTGCAGGGTGACCAGGGGGCTGCTGTGAACAAAGGTGAAGGAAGGCTCATTTGCACTGAAATATGTATCAGCAATCTCTAGTTATCAAGAATTACAGCTTCTCCCTACAGCATTATAAAGGAGTAAGAGGCATCCCAGAATACTCAACGGTTGTTCTCTGAAGTGACAGACTGCAGCTCTACGTAGCTTTACAGGGAACAAGCTGACCACAGTCTTTGAAAAGCACATTGGAGAACACTGCACTTACCCAGTCAATCCACAGAGCTTGTTTGTGATACGAAACTGAATTGGTTCAAACTATAAATGAATTAATCGGCCTGGCATTAATTAACCCACCAGTATATATTCGATATACTTTGCGAGTCAAAGCATCCACTACATACCTACTAAAAAGGCTAACAACGTTTTTATACTGAAATGAAAACTGATAATACTAAATGCTGATGAGGACATGGGGACCCACTAGAATCTCATACGCTGCTGTAGGAGTGCCAAATGGAACAGCTTTGGAAAACAATCTGCTCATTTCTGATAAATTAAACATCACTTACCATATGACCCAGCAATCCCACTGAATTCCAGAGTAGCCAGCAGAAATAAAAACGTTATGTCCACAAAAAGATACATATATGAATATTTATAGCGGTTTTATTCATAATTGCCTAGAACCGGGCACAACCTATAGCCATCAACACTTTGTCACACATCCACAAAAGGAAACGTCACTCAACAATAAGTAGGAATGAACCTACAGTTTGTGCCTAAATCCCAAAAGCATTTTAGTAAGTGAAAGAGGTCCAAAACAGAAGGCTACAAACTGTGGTATTGCATTTATACAACATTCTGGGGAGAGAGCAGGGTGGCAGTCGAGAGAAGAGACCACAAAGGACGCAAGGGCCTGGGAGTGGGGAGAGAGGACTTCCTACAAAGGGCACCAGCAGACTCGTGAACAAGCCAAGCAGCACCCAGAGTTTACATAGCTCAACCCTCCTAGCTGCTGGCAGACCTCTGTTGACGTCTCGTGGCTGCCCCTGGGTGGAGATGGATCTGGGCTGACATCTCAGCTTCCGGACTACTTAGTGGCTCCAAACCTGTTTCCTCCACATGCTTCACGTGTGTTTAAAGGTCGTCAACGAGGTCAGTGTATGGCACATTGCCTGGTTGTTGCCTTCTCTTCTAAAAGAAGCTAAACGATGTAAGTCACCAAATGGCTTCATCCCTAAAATCCATCGCAGTTTGCTGATAGGCTCCAGTGATTCTCCAAACAAGATTTGCAAGTATGCATGTGACACCCAAGAACAGCCCTGTAGCACTGCTTCAAGTCCCAACTGCTCTGCTTCCAATCCAGCTCCCTGCTAATGTGCCTAGGAAAGCAGTGGAAGATGGCCCAAGTACTTGGGCCCCTGCCATCCATGTAGGTGATCTGGAAGAAGCCCCTGGCTCCTGGCTTCAGACTAGCCCAGCTCCAGCCAGTGTAGCCATTTGGGGAGTGAACCAGCAGATGGAAGATCTGTCTCCACTTATCTTAGCCAAAAGGCCGAGAAGCAATGGAAGATCTCTCTTTCTGTGTAGTTTTGTCTTTCAAACAAGCAAAAAACCCAGCCCTACATGGACTTCTGACCTATCCCTATGGTAATCTGCTCCCCAAAAGGAACTCTCAGCGTCTACTGAGCTGAGTGACCTTCTGGTCTACCATTAGTAAGTGGCTGGTGTCACTTACACTCAATAGGCATAAAGACCTCCCATTCTGAGTCCTGAATTCCTCAATTTGTTCATTTTCTCCTCTCGGCACTCTTGTAAACTTGAATGCCTACATTGCTAACTACACATAGGAATTCTGCCTAGCACACAATGAAAACTTGCTGACACAAATACGGATTATCCCGAGAATCTGAGAATCTTGATGGAAGAGGAAGGACTTGAAGGATTTATGCGCACTTTGACATACTCATGATTTGAGGGAATGTATGATAGGACTGGAACCCTGGTCCAAATTCTACTCCTAAAGTGGAGTCCATGGGAGCCCCTACAGGTAATGAATCCAAAATAAACCGGCAAGTAGAGAGTAGCGGCTTTCAATATGCTATCAAAAGTTGGCTAAAAACATGTTAGCATGTCAGTGCACTAGTGGTGAGTACAGCTGCAGCTGTCTTTATAATCAAATACTTACGCTAAGATTTCTAGAGAATACTCATGTGTGATTGTGGATATTCAAATTAGGGCAATTCTGAGATGGCTCTACTAGAAAGAGTCAAGAGGGAAGAAACCCAGCCCTCTTTAGCCAGCTCGCTCACAGGCAGGATTCTTCACAACCCACATTCTTCAGAGCGATGGCTGCGAAAGGATCTCTTTCAAAGAACCAATTACATTTCTTCAGCAGAGATGTATATTTTAAGTCACGTTTCTCAAAATTTTGGTTTAATCACCAGTTTGTTTTCCAGTTTCCGGTTTTTCTTCTCAGCACGGCCTACTTACTACTCATCATGATTTCGAGCAAGCGCTTCTGTATGTGATGGTTTCATTTTCTGTTAAGGCAATGGCAGACCAGCGCTAAGAACAAATTCAGGCAGGGGGGGAAAAATCAAATATTTTTCTGCTGAATGTGCCCGTGTCCTCATGGGGATCATCCTCTACCTCAGGAGCTTGGAGGACCAGACAGGGATAGATGCTTGATGGGTTGTTTCCCTTGTTGTTATTTACTCATGGGACAGGTGTTTTTGTTTTGCTTTTCCGAAAGTTCTAAAGACAGCTCTTTTCTAAAGGAATATAATAGTGTCTCTAATCTTCTGCATAAAAGTCACTCTTCACACAAAGATATGCAGACAACATTCCAGTAAATCACCTGGGTGTGACCTATTACGGTAACCATGAAAAACATGTCCTGCCTTTGCGGGTGCTAACAAGAAAGTTGCTCTCCAGAACAGACAATTTTCCACCTCACCTCTGCAGCCTGGGGTGGACCCAACAATCTTCACTTCTTTGTGGAGAATATTTTCTTTTTTTTTTTTTTTTAAGTTCATTTTCCTCTCTACCTTACTATTTTTTTTTTTTGACAGGCAGAGTGGACAGTGAGAGAGAGAGAGACAGAGAAAAAGGTCTTCCTTTGCCGTTGGTTCACCCCTAATGGCCACTGTGGCCGGTGCACTGCAGCTGATGCACCACGCTGACCCGAAGCCAGGATCCAGGTGCTTCTCCTGGTCTCCCACGGGGCGCAGGGCCCAAGGACTTGGGCCATCCTCCACTGCACTCCTGGGCCACAGCAGAGAGCTGGACTGGAAGAGGAGCAGCCAAGACTAGAACCCAGTGTGCCGACACCGCAAGCGGAGGATTGGCCTAGTGAGCCGCGGCGCCGGCCTCTACCTTACTATTTCAAAGAGCTTCCATACGTTCTTCCTGGGGCAGGTGTTTAGCCTGCCAGTTCGGACGGCGGTTAAGATGCTTGCATTGGGTTTGATTCTTGCCTCCAGCTTCCTACCAATGCAGACAGCAGCAGTGATGGCTCAAGCAATTAGGACTCTGCCACCCATGTGGAAGACCTGGCTTGAGTTCCTGGCTCCTAGCTCCAAGCCTGGCCCAACCCTGGCTGTTGTAGGCTTTTGAGGAAAGAATCAATGAGCGGGGGTTCTGTTTGTCTGTTTCTGTCAGTCCTTGTGCCTCTTGAATAATTAAAATTTTAAGAAGCATTTAATGCTCTTCTTGCCTACAGCTTTCTTCCTTCACGAGTGTATCTGCAGTGCATCTGGGCTGCAATTTTGTCTTCAGGGGGTATTAGTGACTTACTCTCTCCCCAGTCTGTTTTGTTCCAATTACACTGCAGGAGAACTTTATTTCAATTTCTGTTCATTTATATTTGGATTACTAGCAACCTCTAGCAGAGTGCCTCTTGTGGTCTTATTTTCTGTTACTGGATGATGTGCTTCTGGAGTTTCTAAGCTTGCCATATCCCAGGTTAAGAATTCTCCGTGGTAAGTCCTGTCACCTCCCAGTACTTTCCATCAATGTGGGATGAAGCTTTTTCCTGTACCAACACACACCTCTCCCCCACCCCACCCCTTTTCTGGGTGTCCAGAAGAGCAAAGATCTTCTCGGTTTGATTCTCAGCTTTTAGCTACAATTATGGTAGAAAGAACCATCTACAGCACCAATTTAAATGGGGTGTACCTGGATATTCTACAATCAAATGGTATCCTTGGATAGAAAATAAAATCGCTATCAAGGCCATTATTGGCACAAATAGGGGGATGTTAATCTGGACTGCATATTGGATAATGTACTATATCGCTGTTAAACTTCCTGAGTGTGATCACTCTATTATGGCTATGAGAGAATGTCTTTATTCTGAAAAATCAGGCACAAATAATATAACTTACTCTCAAATAGTTCATAAAAAAGGTATATTTAATTATCTACACATACAGAGAAGTACCCCCCCACACACACACACACACTTACACACACTCACAAACACATGCAAACACTCAGCAGGGCAAGGAATGAGGCGAAATGTTTACTAGAAAAATTTAAGTGGTAGGCATAAGGGATTGTAGTGTATTATTGTTGCATTTTCTTCTATAGTTCCGAACATCCCCAACAGAAAAAGTTGAGAGGAAAAAGAAAACTATAACATACTTTAAAACTACTATAAACAGTTTTTTTTTTTAAGCACAAGTCAGAGAGAATAAAGGATTTATTAATCAGTTCTGAAACCAAACACAAATACTTTTTATTTATGGGATATCATTTTACATCAATTCCATCAAAACCTAAAACCAGTTTGCTGAACTCAAGGTAGGTGGCATAACAGTATTTTAGTTAAGCTGGGAGTCACAGGACTTGCACACTTTTATGAATGTAATGCAAATACTGACGACACGAAGCATTCACAGTTATAGGTTAGCTGCTGTTCATTAAACAGTAACCCCCAAATAGAAATTATTTTATGAAAAAAAGCAACCCACATTTTGGTCTCATTTACAGACACCCAACATTTCAGTTGGTCAATGAATTCTTTACATTTATTATACAACATATGAAAGAATATAGAATAAGGCTTACAGAGGTATTTTAGCAGTTGTAAGAATAAAAACCAAGGGCACAAACTAACTTTTAAAGCTTTCTGTATAAACTTCAAAAGCACTGTTAAAATGGAAATTGACAGGCAACAGAAATCTGAACCAAAATTTAGAGGTTTGCCTAGTCAGATTCATAAAACCCTAATTCGGAGTTCATGCTTCCAAAAAGGTGCAAGAAACATTACAGTGGATGTTTGTGGCAACTTAAAGGATAAAATTCCTGACCTACAGCAGCAGTAAACACCTAAGAGCTGTGTTCCATTACAATGGAGTATTGTAACGCGGAGTTCAAAACACAATAGAAAAGAGAGAGAAAGGGTGCAGACTCAGGTACTGGAGTAAACTCGGAAGAAGGCACCCTCACGTACTTAACATCAGCCAGTCAACAACTGGCTGATGATGTTCAATTCTGTGTAACTTAGGGAAGTCTAAGAAAAAGCATCTTATTACTCAGTCCGATTCCTTTTTCTCCTCTTAAAAATAACTACGTGAAATCAAGAAAACCGAGGGCAAGCACTCTGCAACCCCATAGTCACAGAAGTCTGTGCTTCAAGGCAGTTTAAAGATGATTTAGAGTTTTCTGAACAGGCAAGATTGTCCCTGTGCAATGCTTGCTTACATATCACACATCTGGAGATGGTTCTTCCCTGGGTGGTTCTCCTGTCCTGAATACGTTCACTGTCAATAAAATGCTAACACCTCTCCCTTCTAATAATCCTGTTATTTTAGGACTAACTGTGCTTAGTGTTAAAAAGATTCTCTAGATTCTAATATCATATTTAAAATAATTTCACCTATGATTTATATTTGCTTCAAACAAAACTAAAGTTGATCAAATTTAATAACTGCTGCCTTTAAACTTTAATTTTTTGAACTGTTTTGGGGTACTTTAGAAAATGAATCAATTCTCCATAGATCCAAGTCTGCCCATGGCTAGTCACTGCTATAACACACACACACGCATATCCATCAGAATCTTGTCCACAGAATGATCTCAATAGCTGTTGCTTGCTATCAACATTTGCTATTCTTTCAGGTATTAATTTATGCAAACTGCTATTAGATTGTAAGGTTAAAAGTGAAGAGTACAAACAAGGAATGGTTCAGTATGCTTCATCACTACAGAGCTTTTTAAACCTCTGGTTTATTTCACAGCAAACCAAACCTTTTCTATTTGGTAGAAAAAGGAAGTAGTTGCATTCTACCATAGCATGATTTTGTATATGCACACACACTGTATATACATATAAAATGTCTGTCTTTGGTGGTTCCGTTAGGGAAAAATATGAAAATCTGAACACTGTTTGCAAAGAAACTACAACAGTGGTCAAAGAGTAGCATTGTCAGTGTGCTTTACTCGTTTAATGCCATTTAAACATTCACATTTATGCTAGAAGATATTTTTGGCCAGATTTCGAGATGATTCCAAACTTCTTCCAATCATTACAAGCTCAATCGTGCATCTTGCTCAGAACTATAGCATTTAACTTGTTCACATGTACCATTAGCTCTTTACTTGGGTTAAATCACTAGATTTTTGTGTTTTCATAAAACTTTAGAGACTAAATTAGTCATCAATAGCACCAGATAGCTGGGCGAAAACATGTTATCTACACATTTTCTCAAGAAGGCAAAAAAAAAAAAAAAAAAAAAAAAAAACAACAAAAAAAACCATAAAACACAAACCTAAAAATATGATCCTGCTTATTACTCTTATTTTCTCACCTACATAAATAACGGCAGCCCCCCTTTGTACAAGTGACTCAGGGAATGACAAACGGCCCCTCCAGGAAAGGTCCTCGCCTGTGACAGGTGAGCTCAATGCTGGTGGCTGTGTCCACTGCCAGCAATGGACGTGCTGCCAGGAAAAGCCTAGCATGAAAGAAACAAAACCAGGAGGACAAACTAAAAGGAAGCTACACACTCCTCTCACAGCTCTTTGAAAGAAAGAAAAAAAAAAGAAAAAAAAAAAAAACAAACCCTAGAAAATCAGACACCACACAGATTCACTGAAATTTCAAGCCACAACTAAAAGTGCTCAGCAGTTATAAATGGCCAGCAAACCATTAGATTTTTTTTTTCCATGGAGGAGGCAAAATAAACTTTACTTAGCATGGCATACAAAGCATCAGCAGATCCAACACTGGCTAAAAGGATGCCGGGGGGGGGGGGGGGAGGGCGGGTAGGAAGGGATGGAGGGAGGGAAAATACCGTTAAATAAAGTTCATAAGAATTTAAACCCCAATTTAAAAAATAAAAAGGTGCCATTTTAATTTGGTCATTTATACCTAAATCCAAGCTGCTACAGTTTTAACACTGCAAAACAAAAAACCATGCCTTGCATGGTGGAAGTGAATGGTGGCATGTTACACATGTTGATAACGTTCATCATTTTAAGATGCTAATATTGTTAAGTAAACCAAATGGGATTTGGCCTATGCCACTGAAAAGTTAGTTTAGGACTCCCACCCCCTTCCAAAAGTTGGCCTCTTAAACAGTAAGGTTAATTCTGGCAATGTTTGCTCATGGTTAAGGTTGTTTTGTCTCATCTTCTGAAATGCTACATTTGAGACCAAATGAAGTATAATTGGTTCATTTGAAAAAAGGGACTAGAAATATGCCACAAAATTATTTGTACAATACATTTTTGCAGAAATAATCTCTAGGTGAAGCTTTTTCTTTTTATACACATATACAAAATTTAAACAGCAATATACACATAATCACAGTGAGGACGTTGGCAAATTCACCAATCTGTAGTGTAAATACAAACTGCAAAGCAGCCTTTCAAGAGAACAATGCTACACAGCAAACAGAGCTGGTCCAGTCAATAGCAAACACCAAAACATCCCTGCCAAAGGGAGACAGTGCAAGAAAAGCAGCATGCGCTTTGATACAAACAGCAATTTATGGCTAATGGTTGACATAACTGTGGTAACAGTGACTCTCTCGCTGCTATGTATAAAGTCCTAAGACATCTGTTTGTCTTTATACCACTCCACAAACTCGTCCAACAACACTGGCCCTGGGGAGAGAGAGAAAACAACGTGGCTCTGAGGCTGTTTCCAAGGAGAAAGACATGCACATACACATGCTGGGAGAGGCGGGAGTGAACACTCAGCCACAGTACTTACATGCTCCATCTTCGTCGTAGTTGCTCAGGTCGAGATTAATTGTTCGGCTAAACTCTAGCACATTGCACCACTGGTCTTTGTTAATAACTTTGTATTTTGATTGCTGGTGAATGGGAAAGTAATAGCAATTACTAACTGAAAATGAACAAAGGGGAGGGTTTAAACTGCTGTATGAATCAACTTCAAGTTCATTGTTGGGGGGCTTCTTTCCATTTGAGGTGTGTTAAGTATCAATCTAGGATGGTGGGTGAGAGCAAGAGTTGAACTTTAGATGACAATTTTCATTACAAAAATATTATAGCCACATAAAATGGTAAGCACATCAAAGAAACACACTTTCATACCTCTGGAAGTGCAACTTCTTAAATGGCAAATGTCCTTTTATATAAAATGGGACAACACCTACTTCATGGAGACATTGCAAGGATTAAAAGAGATAATCTATGTAATTCATGTATAGGATCCATTAATAAGCTCTGCCATGATCAGCATTGCTCACTGCCAAGTCACTGGCTTAAAGCACATGCAGCAGTGGGTCACTCAATGAAAACCTGTAAGTGCTACAAGTGGTCTTGGCACTAGATGCCCTTGTAATAGAAGAAAGTGACTGTTCTAGTCATTCAAAACATGAATCTCATCACAAAAGAAGTAGAATAGCCATGGCATGGTGTTTCTATTCCTCTTAGACAAGAAATAAGCCATAGTTATATTTTAAATACTGTATCCTTATATCATTATAAATTTAGAAATAAAATCTGGAGCCAAAAATTTATAAATCCTTACCACTGAGATCAAGAAATATCATAAAATAATACAGGTACATAAAAAGCCCAGAGAGTTACCAATGATTTTAAGGATGCAAACACAAGAAAAGCAGAAATCAAAAAATTACTGTTTCTTTTTTAGCTTTCTAAGCACCTAAAAATAAAAACCAGTCTTAAAATAGTTGACAATGCTCCCAGAATTGTGCAAAGTCAAATTGGCAATGTCTTTCGGCTAAAGAAACCTTTACACTCAGGCTCAGGTCCTGCTGTGCTTGCTGAGAACAAGAACCGAGTCCATTTATTTTCTGAATGGTGCTAATTTATCTCATAGGGTTGTCTGAGAAATTAGAACAAGCCATACAAGAATGTACATATGAACTAGTGTGTAAACAAATGTTTCTTACATTAAGACCAACTTTAATAACAGTCCTCAAAGAATGGTATCTGTTGCTAAGCTTTTCTGGACCATTACACAAAGTAAGTCGCAAGAAGGATGACTTCAAGAGGGAAGCTGGAGCCAAGGGAAGGCCCTGGACTTTCTCAGAGACCCAGCACCCACATCTCTGCAGGCTGAGGGCATTTTTTTTTTTTTTTTTAAAAAAAAGGGCTTAGCCAAGATACATGACAACCCAAGTAACTCCAGTCTGTATCTCAGATCCCTCCAGATCCTGCATGATGACATTTCAACAACAACCAGAATATTCAGTCACCAATACTTCAACAAAACACAATGATGGTGTAAGGTAATGGATTCTTTCTGATACAAAGCTGAAGAAAAGTTAAACCAAAGGAGATACTGTCAGTTTGCCTAGGACTAGACTGAGCTAAGGTCCTTAGAGATAAAAGTAGACAAGAAGTGACAACAAACTGATTTTAGTAAGAAGGCAGATGACTGTTTTTTTAACCTTTACTTAATAAAAGTGGAAGTTCCTCCAAAAGAAAGCCGGTCTTCTCCATTGTTATAAGGAGCAGGAAATCTAAACAAAATGAAGCTTTTAAAATGGAGATGAGAAAGGAGAGGAAAGGACAGAGCTGTGGCCATTTCTGACATATCTGTAACGTGGAGTGATGCAACACAGTGTTACACGCATACACAAATGCGCTCCGAGAAGAGAGGTCATTGCTGAATGACAGCAAGTTTGTCACCAGAATTCCTACAGGCAGAAAGCACAACAAACAAAAACATTACATAAAATGGTTAAAGTATATTTGGTAGTTCTAAGCAAGCAAACATACATTTCATAAAATAACAATTTGGTACCTCTAAGAATTGGTGAAAAACTGGAAAAAGGGGCCAGATTTTTCCTAATAACAGTCCCAACATGCACTTGGCAGTGTTTATGTCTAGGCTGCGCTGGTCCTTTTCCTGTTTAACAAACAAAAACAAGGATGAGCCAGATGCCCCCAAAATAACAAATTCCAATCATCCAAATTTGTATTTCACTTCAACAAGAAATTAGTAAACAGCTCATTTACCATATAACCACAAAAACCCTGATTCAAAAGCTAAGGCGGGGGAGGGAAGGCAGTCAAACATGGCGGAAGGCTTGAACGTGTCAGTACTATATAAATTATAAATTTACTGTAAGAAACTCATGTCTACTGAATGATGATCCTGATGCAAAATCACTGAGTTATGTAGTACCAGTACTCATTTCCCAAGAAAAATAAAAATCTGTAACTCGATAGCTTGACTTGACATTTGTAATTATAAAATCACAATTGTTGATCTTAAAGCCTATAACTTAATTTAAAGGTTTTGATTTGCATGCTTAGGAATCAGGTTTCCTTCAAAAACAAATCATTTTTTCCAATAGTTTTACCTTATGAGGTAAATTTTTGTTCATACCTAAGCATGCTAGAATTAAATTGTTAATAATCGTTGGGGCTTTGAGGCTCCCCTATCAAAGGATGTGTTCATCCACAGGCTCCGGGGCAAGTAGGATGTCTGCCTATAAAGCCCTGCTTACCTTGGAGTTCTCAGACTTGAATCTCCTAACCAAATACCCCCAAACTAGTAAACAAGCAAAGGACAATATTTCCTAGGAAACCAGAAGAGAGAGTACACAAACCTAGATTACGTTTAGTCCATTTACATTTGCAGTTAACGATCCTGATTCCTCATTCTCATCTTTCTTACAAGTTTCCATTCTGGAACCACAAGGGGGTAGTTTCTATGGAAAGGGATGGAGGGCCTGGGACTAGTGGTAGTAACCTTACAAAGCTGGCCACCACATGGTTTCTTAATAAGAGAGAAAATATGTAAACATATTTTTTGACAAAGGGAGAAAGTGCCTGGCTACCCCACTGGAGTTGAATCTAAATATTCACCAAAGTAAGGGACGATGCTGTGGCATGCAACTACATGTCCCTTCAGGTAGAATTAACTGTCACCTCAAGGACTCAAACAGTGAAATGCTCTTCAGTATACAAAGAATTTGAGGCATGCCACTGACTTTAAAAGTGAAGAAACAATACAGCCAATGTAAGGGCCTTAGTCAATAACAGCACACAAGGGAGATGAAGACACAGAGACGTGCTACTTAACGGAGATGTGCAGTAGATCTGAGTTTTGGTCCCAGTCATAAAGTGTGACCACTGTTCACAAAGAGAAGAGGTCAGGTGGCTCCAAGTCACCCTTCTCTGCTGACAGGCAGCTGAAGTCTCAAGATGGCAGGGATGCTGTAGTTCCCCAGTTTACGCAAGTAAGTGGGGCCTCCTCTCCAAGGCATTCTCCACCCGTCCCTTGGCCATGCAGACTGCCTGTTCTGGGGTGCATTTATTACTAGTGGAGAAGAGGACAGTAGAAGAGGCGCTCTAGAGATTGCCTGCCTTTTGCCAATCAAGCCTCATTGGTTAGTTGAGTTTCAAGGCCTTATACTTCAGTGATACACTGGGCAAGCAAATGGCAACTTCCTCTTACTCCATAACACAGGTGCGGCAGACGGCATTAGCATACTATCCTATGAAGCAATCTACAAGAAAAACTGTTAGGAAACACAAGCAGCACCACAGGACCAGGCCACGTCCATTTGTCAACACAAGAGCTCGTGCAGCGTGGGGCTGACAGCACTGGCCCTCTGGAAAAGTTTTCCCTGGGGAGAGTTTGTACTCAAGTCACTGAAGCCCAATCTCTAGTCTTGCTTTGATAAGTACTGTGTCTTCTTCCATCATCATCATCATCATCAACTCCTATGTCCCCGTCACAGTGGACATACACTAAGGTGACAAAAAAGAAAAAAAGATACAAAGGAGCTGGACAGACTCTTCGCAACAATATAACCATCCAACAAACTGATGACGATCATGAAGGATTTCAACGTATGTGTTTGGCAGCGGTGCCAAAACATGGAGGAAAGGATCAGACTCACAGGACCGGAAAGCTGAGCAGCACTCACTTACTCCTGCTCTGCAAGGGTGCCAGCCAGCAGCTCGCAATCACTAACACCATCTTCTGCCTAGCAAATAAGAGAAAGACATTATGGATGCACTCACAGTCTGAACAGTGGCAACTCCCTGATAACCAGCATTGCCTGTGGGTGGACTTGGGTTAAGTGCCAGCAGCCATCACTGGAAACACTCAAATAATTCCTAGGCGCCAACAGTGGAGAGATCCCACAGCCAACAACTGTAAACTTGAAAATGGAGACACTCCCAGGGGGTTCTCTGATAACTGAGGGTCCCAAAGGCATTCTCTGCAAAGGAGTTCCCAATCAGAAGTGAAATGAATCTCCCAGGATGCAACCAGGCAGCCATCAACAAATGGGCATTTTAAAAATAATAACCACCTTAACAACTTAAAGGAGTACACAAAGATAGCCAAAAGCTCTCTGTAAGAAGTGAAGACAGTATAGTCAAAACCAGCCCTGTGACCCTCTGCTCATGGGGTAAAAAGGAGATCGACAGATTTCTGCACCTAAGCACGAAGTACCTAGACAGCCTGCCAAGAGCTACTGAGCATCCTCAGAGGGCCCGTCAAGAGGAAGAGAGAAGGAAATGGAAACTTCTCTTCCCATTCATCTTGTGATTGAAAATGTGTACATATACTCCACCAACTTTAATTTTCTCAGATAAACAACTTTTGTGTCATTTTTCAAAATAACAGGAACTGGATAGATGTACCAATCCCCTACAATACACAATTAATCTCTGCCTTAGACTGAAAACACAGGAACCAAAGGGTATCAAGGCTCTAACAGTGTAGCTGCAAAATCAAAGGGTCCTATTTCTAAGAAGTTACATTTTACATGTGGACTAAATGCACTTCCAGAGTCAGAGACTAGCAACAAACAGCTAAAGAGAGAATAAGGAAGATTTATTAAGGTCTGATTTGGAGTCACAGTATAATAGTAAACAATAAAAATAGTGCCTATGCTTATGTAAAACTGTTTCAGTTCTCCTATAAAATAGGACAATTAAACACTTTTTTCTTAAAGTGACACAACTATAAGGAAACACAAACAAAAAAAGTTAATTATAAATATGTGAGTATAAATATGACATTGCCAAAACTAATCTTCAAATACCTAGGTACCCATAATCTGAGGTATCAGAGGTCCCTAACTATTTCAGATTAAAAATTTCCAATTTTCACCAAGTTTTAATAGCTTGAGACTAGGTGTGAAAAGAGGAACCTTACTTTACTGAAATTATTTTAACAAAGAGCTTCAACAGGAAAGAATTTTAAAGCTTTTCCAAAGACGTGAGTTAGACTCAAGAAACAATATGTAAGCAATCATGACTCCAACCATACACGGCCAGGGCTAGTCTTAAATCGGCATGTGAAAACAAAAGGCCTGAAGGAAAGACCATGACGTACACCACGCACTCTCGTGTGACCACAGGGATGACGCTGACACAAGCACAGTCAGCCTTCTCAGCTCAGCTACCTACACAGATGCGAGGTAGAACCAGCGGACTCGAAGAACTCCAATCTCAAATACTACAGTTCAGTTGATGAAACGGAAATTGGTTTAATGGAAATTAGTTTTTTTAAAAGACATATTAAAAAGCAAAAAGTTGAAACTCAGGCATAGCCTCCCACTGGGAAAAATATATCTAATACAATTAAAATAATTATGCTCTTAGAACTTAGCTAACACTGGTTTACATATAACAATGTCTGCAAGGCAATTAATTAAAGCTCAACTATTGACATTTCCTATAAAACAAAAGAAAAACATTTTGCCAACAGGCACAGTCTTTCCTTACTGCTTTTGCGTGGTACACTTGGAGTCTATTACTGCAAGCACTAGTCTCAGAAAATAAGTCATTACTTGAATCTTGAGGCTTGCATACACTTAAGTCATGGCAATGAAGAAGAATTAAACAACTAGTTCTAGTTCTATGGTTAACTTCTACTGAGAACTTACTCTGACCCAGAAATTGTCCTAAGTGCCTTACACTTAAACCCATTTTACACATAGGTGCTGTTATTATGTCCAATTTATCAATAAGGAAACTGAACATGGGGAGTTAGTACCAGTCAAGAAATGGTATAAATGTATTAAAAGTAATTTAGGGCATTAAAATAATTAGGGTATTAAAACTATACCAGAAGGGCAGGCACTGTGGTGTAGTGGGTAAAGCCACCACCTGAGGCGCTGGCATCCCATATGGGCACCAGTTTGAGTCCTGCCTGCTCCACTTCCAATCCAGCTTTCTGCTTTGGCCTAGGAAAGCAGTAGAAGATGCCCCAAGTCCTTGGGCCCCTGCACCCACGAGGGAGATCTGGAGGAAGCTCCTGGCTCCTGGCTTTGGATTGACACAGCATCAGCTGTTGTGGCTATCTGGGGAGTGAACCAGCGTATGGCAGACCTTTCTCTCTCTCACTCTCTCTCTCTCTACCTCTCTGTAACAACTCTGCCTTTCAAATAAATAAATAAATCTTTATATTAAAAAAACTATACCAGAAAGTTCTATTTTCATTTAAAGTATGCTTTCTAAGAGGTCTGCTGTGTTGGTTAATTTTAAGTTACTACTTTTAGAAGTCCTAATTTTTAAGTAGGAGAAAAAAAAATAGAGCCAGGGCAGGGGGGAAGGTGAGGTGAGGAGACTGGAATTTTGCTTCCAACTAAGATGGACCCACCCTGACCAGATTTCCCTTTTCACTCACAACCAGAAAACAGGACAAAAGGTCGAAGTGATGGATTTCACACATGGAGAAACGGGCAGCACAGCACCGCAAGCCCTGACAGCAGGAGACCTACAGCAGGGCCCGTAAGACACCAGCTCACTGCATGCAGGTGGTTCCAGGCCACAGAGAGGAAAGGGAAACCCAGGCCAAGGCCAGCAGCGCTAGGTTGGAGACGACAGAGTGGACTTCAGGGAGGCAGAGGCGACTACCATTTGTGGAGCAAAATGTGAGCGAGGTGTGAGTTGAACCTTGAGATCCAGGGACCTTCTGAGTGGTCTCCTGGGGCCTTGGGCTGAGTACTAATCAGCACACAGCGACAGGAAACATGCTGTGTCTGCAGGAAGAACCACTGGAAATGAGGAAGCAGAAGTCTGGCTGGGAACAGTTTGTGCTGCCGCGGGCATAACACATAGGGCACTGGGTAGAATCCTCAAGATTCAGCCTTCATTGAGGGGCTGACTCATCTCTAGAATAGAAGCTGCTTCGGAACAGCCCTTTCAAAGGATCACACTGATTCTACGTAAATTAACTATGTACCAGGAGCGAAAATATCCAACACTATTTAAAGGAATAGAACACCACCAATCAACAATATAAAATTCACATTATCCAGCCCCAATTAAAAAAAAAAAAAAAAAAAACAACCCCTGTAAGAACTGCAAGGAAGTTGGACAACATGACCGAGAACTAAGAGAATAATCAACCAATAAAAAGAGACCTGAAATGACAGAGATGATGGACTCAGAAGACTAGCTTGTTTAAAAAAATATCTACTATAAACATGTTCTAGTTATTTCAGGGGATAGAAGGAAGCATTATCATGTGAGGAGATAACTGAAATATTTAAAAAAAAGACCTAAAAGAAATTTCTGGAGATGAAAAACAGTATCTGAATATATTTAAAATATGCTAGTTGAAATTAACAGCAAATTAGAAAATGCAAAGGAAAGATTAATACTGGAAGACACAGAAATAAAAATACACCCAAAATGAAACAAAGAGGAGGAAAAAATGAGTGCAATATCAATGGCATGTAGAATAACATCAAGCAATTGAACAAAGGTATAAGCGAACAGAAAGAAAAACATTTAACACCACTTGATAGAAGATCTCTCTCCCTCTCCCTTTCTCTCTGTGTCTTTCCCTGTCTCTCAATCTGCCTTTCAAATAAATAAATACTTTCTTAAAAATTTAAGAAACAGTTGAATAACATAACATAAATTATAAACTCACGGCTCCAAAAATCTCAACAAACTCCAACCAGAATAAACATAAGGAAAATTATGCCAAGGGACATCATAATCAGCTTGCTGAAAAGTAGTGAAAAAAAAAGGCAAACGATGCCAGGTAGAAATCCAGATTTACACAAAAGCAGTAAACAACACAGAAATGATCTATTTCAGGAACCATAACAGAGATTTTTGCCTATTTACAGCAAAAATGTTAATAATATATTGTGATCTGTATAGCATAAGTAGAATGTAAGACAAGAATAGTATAAAGTATGGAAGAGGAAAATGAAAATATTCTGGTGTAAACGTTCTTGTGTTTTCTATAAGGTGGAATAACATGGGAAGACAGATTGAACATTTAAAGATGTATATTGTAAAACCTAAAGCAATTACTAGAAAAAAGAGATATGGCTAATAAGGCAATAGTGAAAAAAATGGAATCATTGAAAAAAAATCTAAAAGAAGGCAAGAAAAAAGCAACAAAAGGCAAGATGGGACAAATAGTGGGAAAACAGCAAGATATGAGATATAAACTTAACCATCCCAATTATTACATTAAATGTAAACAGTTATAGCATCCTAATTAATATAGATATTGAGGGGCTAGCATTGTGGTGTACTGGATTAAGCCTCCTGCAACACTGGTATCTTATTTCGGTGCGGTTTAAGTCCTGGCTGCTCTACTTCTAGTCCAGCTCTCTGTTAATGTGCCTAGGAAGGCAGAAGAGGATGGCCCAAGCACCTGGGCCCCTGCACCCATGTTGAAGACCAAGATGGAGTTCTTGGTTCCTAGCTCTATGGCTTCTACTTAAGCTAGCCCTGAATTTGAGGCTACTTGGGGAGTGAATCATTGGATGGAAGATCTTTCTGTCTCGCCCTTTTTCTTTGATACTCTGCCTTTCAAACAAATGAATAAAAAAGAAATCCACTTTCGATGTAAAGCAACAGAGGTTAAAAAAAAAAAAAGCTGGAGTAATTGTATCAGACAAAGCAGACCTCAAAACAAGGGGTAAAGAATAAAGAGCAAAGAATAAAGAATTCAGAACAAAGAGGTTATGACAATTATTATCTCTTTTAAAGATTTAATTGTTTATTATTTGAGAGGCAGAGTCACAGACAGAGAGAGGGAGAGACAGAGAAATCTTCTATCTGCTGGTTTACTTCCCAAATGGCTGCAACAGTCGGAGCTGAACCGATCTGAAGACAGGAGCCAGGAGCTTCTACTAGGTCTCCCACACAAGTGCAGGGGCCCAAGGACTTGGGTCATCTACTGCTTTCCCAGGCCATGGCAGGGAGCTGGATCGGAAGAGGAGCAGCCAGGACTCAAACTGGTGCCCATGTGAGATGCCGGTACCACATGTGGAAGCTTAATCTACTATGCCACAGCACTGGCCACCAGGATATGATAATACTAAGTATGGCTAAACTTAGTATCAGAGCTTCAAAATATACGAAGTAACAAAAAATTACAGAAGTGACAGGAGAAATAATTAAGGTGGAGAATTCAACATCCCTGTCTCAGCAATTAACAAAACAAGTAGACAGAAATCAATACAGATACAAGACTGTAACGTTATTAACATTATTAACCAACTTGATCTAATAGCCACTTATGGAATATTCTACTAAACAACAGCAGAATATTCATTCCTTTCAGGTACACATAAAACATTCCTCCCAGCAGACCATATTTTGGACCATAAATCAATCAGATTAAAATCATACAGGGTATGTTCTCTGATTACAATAAAATTAAACTAGGCATCAATAATAGATTATTTGCAAAATTTTAAATACTTGGAAAGTAAAAAACATACCTCTAAATAACAAATGGTTTAAAAAAGAAACTCCAAGGGAAACTGGAGAATATTTTTAAGTGAATGCAAATGAAAACACAACATCTCAAAACCTAAAGCACAGCTAAGCAAAATGAAGTAAAAATGAAGACTGCTAAATTCACCTTACAGCCTGTTTTAGCTGCACTGAATCAATCCAGTAATTAAATAATGATTAGACGTGGGCAGCTGTTATTCATCATTACATAAAAGGGCTTAATTCACCAGTATTTATTGCAGCTCCTTAAAAGCAAAGAAGCATGGTTACTCCTGGCTGTAGGAAGGAAGAAAACACACTGTCCCACACCCACCAAGAGAAACTAAGGTCTGACCCCAACGCCAAAGCCAGGGGGGACACAGAGCTCTGCAAGTGAAGGCAGCACTATCTTCCTGCACAGGATGAGCCAGGGAAGCTGCACAGAGTAGAAGCAAGTGGTTTGGGCCCAGAAGCTGGATAGGGCTGTGAGAGCACAAACCAAGGTCTAGGCAAGGGCCCGCTATGTCCAAGGCAGAGTAGCGAGGCTGAAAGGCCAGACAGTAGGTTCAGTGAGCAACAGTTACTGCAGTTTCACCAGGGCACAGCTGCAGCATGGGAAGGGGAAGCTTGGGACTCCACTGAGAGGACCCAGGGTAACCTACAGGCTGGACTTGGGGGTTTGAATCTTGGGTCTACTGTCTACACGCACAACAGGACAAGGTCAAATTTCTCCACTTCCTTAAGGCCCACTTTCTCTT
This sequence comes from Oryctolagus cuniculus, assembly GCF_051225735.1. Lineage (NCBI taxonomy): Eukaryota > Metazoa > Chordata > Mammalia > Lagomorpha > Leporidae > Oryctolagus > Oryctolagus cuniculus. The sequence continues at coordinate 42,463,325 of NC_142868.1, read as the reverse complement.
GACAGTAGGTTGAAACCATCTCTGTCCCTCTGAGCGGGGAATGAGAGCAAGTGTACTGTAAACACTGGGAAACACTATACTAATATAAAAGCACTGGGAAGGTCCGGAGGGGCTTTGGGGGCAGCAAAGGGGCAAAGGCAGAGGAATGACACCCTAGTGATGCAAATGCTGGGTGAGAAAGTAAGGCTACTGCAGGAGTCGGCTCGGGAGAAGCAAGGACTTCAACTGCTGAGGCTGTGGTGGAGCCTGAGGTGGGCCCCTGGGACTGACCCAGCATGGGACAGGAGCCGGGGAGGAGGAAAGGAGAACCTCAGTCAAAGTGTAGTGGGTGTCTGGGAGAATTCGGAGCTCCCAAACAAGGAAGCTAACAAGCAGCTGATCTGGGCGGAGAAGATAGCATGATGATGCCAAAAGGAACTTCTACTCTGACTCTAAGGAACTGTTGACTCTGGGAAGGAAAAATAAACCTCATCAATAAACTATTTCATCTTAGGAACTATTTTGTCTATTGTAAAACATCTGGAAATAATTTACATATACAGTTACACAGATGCCTTTTACTCAAGCAGTATATCTGAGTTTTGCCTGATCGTTTCTAGCATCAATACATTTTCCCGCATGTTGGGATTCTACTAGAAGGCTGGAAAATGGGAAAAAAAAATACATGAATAAGGGCACCAGAGAGAACTACCACTGTGTTAGTGCAGTTGCATCAGAATTCATCAAATAAACTTTTGGTGCTGAACTAGCACAGCAAAAGAGAACAGAAAAGTTAAGAAGATCAGCAAAGTAGTAAGGGAAGAAAGAATTGTTTGTCACTGATTTCTCTGCTTAAAAAAATAATAAATCTTTTTTTTAAAGAAAATACAGTCAATGAAGAAAGCTTAGTCACTTGAATCTACAGGACAGAGACTTACTAGAAAACATCACTCTAGACTAAAGTACAATGACATGGGCTGTGGCTGTCTGAATGAACACAAAGCCAACTGGTGCTCTAGACTTCACTACCTATGGTGGCCAGACCAACAAGTCAAACTTATGTCACATCCTTCCACATCTGGCTTTGACTCAAAAAGTGACAAGTAGAATAAAAACTTCAAAATGATGATTAAAAAAATACATTTGAATAATGTTTACTATAATTAGCTTAGGTCTGAATTTCACCTGATTTCCAAATATACTAATAGCACCCAAAGTAAAACTGGATTAGACACGATTAGCTTATCCTAGTAAACATAGTGAGTGAAGGGGGAAGGTTTACTGTTCTGTAAAAAGGAGCTTCTTCAAACTAACTGGAGTGATATTCACACAGTGTCTATTCCATGCCTGTGTTTCAGTTAATTCCAAGCCAGACCCAAATACAAGTAAAGGTCTGCCATTATAGCTTTTTGCTAACAAGCAAGTTTTTTGCCCCAAATCAGTTAGCCTTAAAAGCATACCTGAAGAAAGAAGTACTAACTAGCACCCTGTGAGCAATTTATTCAAGTTCCTTGCTGGGGCATGTCAAAACAAACCTCAACAGGCAAAGGAGGGGCGGGGGTGGGGAGGGAAACATCTGGATAGGCTCCAGAGAACTCACCCGTGCAAAGTCAAACGCGTATCTGTAAATCAGTTTAAAGTTTGTAGAATCGTTTAATAATGATCTTAAGTAATCCAAAGTATTTCTGAGTTTTTCTGTTGTGTCACATCTAGAAAAATAGAATAGAGGCAAATTAAAACCCAAGGTCTTTTTTAATTCTCTTCAATCACGGTGGTACTACAAGACATCACCAAAGGGAAAGATAAAAATCCTGAAGTGAGAACGTGTCTGTGAGGACCTACTTTTTCTACGTTTAAAAAAAAGTTTCAAACGTACAGAATAATAAGCACCCATATATCCATCTCCTTGCTTCCACAATGAATATTTTGTCACACGTGTGCATTCGGCCTCACAAGCATGCCTTTTTATACCATTTGAACGCTGGCAACCACAATGTCATTTCACTCCCAACCACTTCAATATCATCATCATCACTCTTAATATCACATCACTGTTGGCTTTCTAATATAGAAGTCTACAATAGCTAATATACAATCCACAGGCACGTTTCCCAGTTGTTCAACTTTCCTTTATAGCAGCTGTTTTTGATCTCAGATCCAATCAAGGAGCATGCATTGCTTTTAATTGTCAAGCCTCCTTAGTCTCTACAAGAGAGTTCTACTTTTTCTGCCTGTCTTGACAATGTCACTTACAAAAGGACCAGGCTAGTTTTGCTTATAGAAAGGCAACTTGTCAGGTATGTTCCCATGGTTACACCAGAACACTTCTGACAGGAACACTGTATGGCTGGGGATTTCTGGCTTTAACTCAGTGTTATCATCTGTTACTGTCTATATCCTGTTTGATACATAGGCTGCCCCTATTCCCGCAGAGGCCCCTTCAGCCCCAGGGTCCCTCTGACACACCCCCACCCGTCTCTGAGCACTTCCTTGCTTTCTGGCACAAGCTGTTCCAGCTCACCTTGCTCTCTCCCTGCCCTAGCCTTGCCATCAGACATTTCTCTGCAGAGCCCTAGTGATGGCACCTATTTTTACCACTAAGTGACAGTGTTTACTTTTCATAAGGCAGTAGACTAATAGGTTATTTTTAAAATGAATTTTCTGTTCGCAATATCTAGCCCATAAAATCGAGAACCCGGAGTCACTGTTATTAAACAATATTAAGCCTTTTCAATGCTGGGTGTTCCCTTGTGTTTCTCTACAGAGCTTTTTCCTACTACTGAGTAGAGACAGTTTATATAGCAAGTATTATCAATATAAACATTCTGCATGCTATATAACTAAAATACAGCTCATAATAGATTGTCTTGATCTATTTTTAGCAAAAAATCGGCAAAAGCTCCTTTTTTGTAGCTAACTATAAATAAGACTCCATGATCTCTTTATTTGATGAACTATCTAAAAGCCAAAAATTAGAGTAAATATTTGATTTCTTAACCAGGAAGTAGATGTTTTTGGAGATGTGCCAAGGGCTCTCCAAACACTAGGAAAAGCGTGCGCAAAGACCCACTGCAAAGGGAGCAAGGCAAGTTCAAAGGACTAAAAGAAACCCACTCTGAATGTAGTGGATAGACTAAGAGGGAAACACGAGAGGGAGGTCAGCCCGTAAAGAGCTGTTGTGAACTACAGTGAGAGCTTTTTTTTCTTTTCTTTTTGTTTAACTTGGGAGCGAACCAGCTAACCCACACACATGCAAAGGCCAGATCCCTGCTCTTCACTAGAAAGGGGGGGCAAGGACCAAAGCCACCAAACCAGCCGGATTCTAGTTCAGCCCTATCCAATGAGAGCAAAAAGAACAGCTGTTTGCTTTAACAAATTCAGAAGCAGGACTCTCTCGTTATGATAACTGCTGCACAGCTGAGAGAAAATAAAGTAACTGTGACTCGGGGGCAGAACTGGAAGGTGCAACGTGAAGTTCGTTCCGCAGCATGCCTGGAATGGGCCCAGCCGCCCTGGCAGAAAGCTGTCCCTGTGTTTGAAAGACATGCGAAGAGCTCATCTGGAGCGTAAGAAACGGATGCGCCTCGCGTTTTAAATATACAAAACACACGTAAAATCTCACTTCATGTATGCATGAAGGATGGTGACACAGGTTTAGAGCAAAGAGGGCTCTGCTCCCGCAAGCAGTCTGCTGAGTGTGGAGCCACAGGCTGCCCTCTAGTGGCCACTCAAGAAGCACCTCTTCAGAGAGAACAGGGCGCTAACAAACGGCCTGTGAAGAAACAGTGAGACTTTAGAAGGCAGCCCATCTTCACCCTGTGTTTCCCTATGCTTTTCTGTGTGCCATGCATAACGGACTTGCAGAAGCTGCAGAGTCAGCTACGATTCTAGCTCGCTTGGTCAGCCTTAAGTTTAACTTATCAGAAGTAATCATAAACCCATACATCAGGACAAGGTAATAAATAAAAAAACAGTCCAAGGAAGAGCTGTGTCTCCCCTGACTGTCAATCACAAGGGGGGGTGCAGCTGCTTTGTCTCCAGCCCTCACTTACACCGCCACTCGGTCCCAGACAGGCAGGTCCCGGGGAGGCCAAGCACGCAATTCCTCCAGATGGCATCAAGGAGACCAATTTTTGAATGCCCACGTGTAAGTCACATGTCGTCGTCACATAACCGTCCTGTTCGGAGATGCTACCAGAGACACCAGGAAGCAACAGAACCACGCCAGAACTATGGTTCCGAAAACTCATGGGCTTTATCTGGTACACTCACTGCACAGTAGCAATTTGTAACTTGAATTTTAACTAAATACACTGCTCTTGTCTGAATGATTGTCTCCCCAAAATGCTTATGCTGAAATCCCAGTCCTCCAGGTGACAGCACGCAGAGGAGGGACCTCTGGAAGGTGATTTAGGTCATGAGGACAGAGCCTTCATGTAAGCACTAGCCCCCTTATAAAAGAAGGCCAAGGGAGCTTGTTTGCATCTTTCAAAATCTAAGTATACAGGCAGAAGGCACCATCTAAAGAAACAAAAATGAGCCTCACCAGACACCTTGATTTTGGAGTCCATGGTCCCCAAGTACATGGGCAATAATACTCTGTTGTTTATAGGCCAAACAATGCAAAGGGAAGAAGGCATATACTAATGTACATAAACACAGGTTTTGTCACGCATATTAACTCCAGTGTGAGTCCAAAAGCTTTCAGTGGATAGTCAAATACAATTAAAACAAGCAAAAGAGAAAAATCCTTAAAGAAGTTGAGATAATTCAAAAGATGGAGTACTTTCTATCTTGAGAGCATATAATTACCCTCTCAGTTTTTGTGCATACTAGATACATATCCCTCACGAACACAGTACTTAACTTAATTAATTAAATTACCATGAGAGGTGTTATTGTTTTTGGATTTTTGGCCTGAATATTGTTTTTAAGCCCCTGCCCCTATTCAACTCTGTCTTGCTTTGGGGTTTTATTTTCCCAGGGAGCAGAGGTAACTAAAACATGAAGTTAAATTATTTTTGAACTAGAAAGAAATGTAAAAGTTATTCCAAATAACTATGTCCACATCATTGATGAGCAAGTCAATTTCAGAGTTCCATTTCACTGGGACAATGCAGATTCACTCATGCACAGGCTCATCGCTAAACCTTGAACTGCAAGGACCAAGCAGCAGCCACCTGTGACATCTGCCACCACCTGTGCCCCACAAAGTGGCAAGCAGTGTTCCCAACCTGGAATGCTGATGTACACCCCTTGCAGGAAACTATTTCTTCCACTCCCAGGACACATGGCCCTCAAAACACACAGGAAAAACCTGGCATCAGGTAACAGTCGCTTGTAGTGAACCAGCAGATGGAAGATCTTCCCTCTCTGTCACTTTACCTTCCAAATAAATATTAAAAAAGTTAAAAAAAAAAAAAAACCAGGATAGATATTACACCCTCTTAAGACAAATGGAAATAGGCCTGAAGAAATGTTGATGGTGCCCCCTCTGAAGCCTTGAAATAAAATCCTGAAATGGCCTTGCATTCATCATTCCAAGGACACACAAAAGAGCAGCCATCGCATGCTCCATTGGAAAAGCAACAAAGAAAAGCAATGAGGAAAATAATGAAAGAGTCAGTAGGCTGAAAATCGATCAGGAGATATTCCCCAACAAGACAAACCCAATTTGAAAGAGACTATAGAGAACTTAACCCTAAAATTCTAGAGCATGCGGACAGGGGAGTGAATCTGCAAAAGGACGGCTTGGCTTTTTCTTCAAACTCCTTTTTATGAAGAATCCGAAGTCATGGATTTCCTTCCCATCTCCACCACTTTCACAAGTCACACGGCCTCCTGAAGCCTCAGCTTCCTCATTTCTAAAATGTCCAGAACAAAGCCTGAACTGCCCTCTCCTCAGACAGCCAGGAGGCTCAAGTTTGAATCAACTATTAAAGCACAATGCAAATAAAGCATGATTAACCATGACAAATGGATAATACTATTATGCAAGCTGACAAATGCCAAAATTACTTAAATGAAACCATTTCAAACCCCAATTAATGCAATAAAAAACAAGATCCGTTATTCATAGTTAAAGTGAAAAGAAAAAAAAAGGTCATGCAAAGCACTTTAGATCAAAGCTCCTTTGCAAAGAATTACCACATCCCCTTCAGTACCAACTGAAATGTTCAGCGCCCTACCTCAAGCACAATCTTCATGGCCCACGACACAACACCCACTTATTTTCTGCAGTGAAACTTAGCATGCATGCACACACACACACACACACAGGCACAAAGCAAATACATAAAACCTCACTCTTTTCTTATTTGGGCCAGGTAACACAAATAGAATCTTTACTGTTATTATCATCACTAGCATTACTGTTGTAATGTAGTTCTAAATTTGTCCAAAGCTAAAATCAGAATATATATAAAACAGAAGACATCAGTGTTTTCACTTAAAAGTTATACATTACTCAATTTTTCCTCTCTAACTGTAAACCAGATGCCTTTGGTACTTAGGCTCTAAACCTGCACCAATCAATACAATCAGCCCTAGGCAGATGTGACTACTGAGCGGTTGAAACGTAATGAATACAAATAAGTGTAAGATGCACACCAGTTTTAAGGCTTACTATGAAAAAAGAATGCAAAATATCCCACTGCTTTTATAAAATATTATAGGTTAAAACAATAATATTTTAGCTATTTTTGGTTAAATATATTAAACCTAACCATACTTGATTCTTTTCCCATGTGGCTATTAGAGTATTTTAAATTACATATGTGGCTCACATACATGAGAAAACGTTATTTCATTTCTACTGGACAGCACTCTCTCTCAGTAAACTAACACACTCTGTCTCTGTAGACACACATATACACACAATATATATAGAAACCTAAATGGTTAAAATTCACCCATAAATTGTGTCCTCAAAATGGGTCTTGGTCTTTACATCTTCGGCCACAGGGGAAGTTTGCCCTGACCACCTGACTCCCTTCCATTCGGCCAGTCGCATCATGAGGTCCCAGAGGGGAAGGCAAGCCACTGGGGAGGGCAGGAATCCCCCTCCCCCACCGGTGCAGCCTCAGGACTTACTGTAGAGAAGTCATTCCTTTTAACCATTCCTGTAGAGTAAAATAACCCATGTTCTGTGCATCCAATTTCCAAGCAAGGACAAGCATAACTACCTGTTTAAAGAAAAGAAAGACAAAATCTCAGCAATCAGATACACTAACCTCTAACCAGTGCTTCTGTTCACAACTGCTGGCTCATGAAACATGCACAGGGAACTTCAAAGTGGGTTCTAGCTTGGGAACTATCTAAAAAGTTTGATTATACAATCTGCTGACAAGGGCTCAGAGAAATATGTGTTCTCACCATGCACGATGGGCAAAGTAAAAAGCCATTTACCTCTCCAGAGGGCAACTGTGCAGTGTCTATCAAAATTAGAACCAATTATTGACTTGGCAATTCCATTCACGGAAAGTTATCTTACAGATACATTTGCAAATGCACACAAGATGTATATTCAACTATATTCAATATAATACTACATGTAGTTATAAAAGATAGAAAATAACCAAATGTCCATTAATAAGAGACAAAGATTTGCTGAACACACTACACAAAAAGGAATATTACAACACCATTAAGACAAACCAAATGGACAAATACAGAATAATCTCCAAGATTTATTAACTGAAATAGCAAGGTACAGAACAGTATGTTAACAACAAGTGGGAGATATACAGTGGGGTTATAACACAAGTAGATTAAAGTAGATTAACGTTTGTGAATCCAACTATCCCCTGAGGGAAATCATTGTAAGATGACCCAACATTCCACTTTTTTTTTTTCCTCAAAGATTTATTTATTTATTTGGCAGTCAGAGTTACATAGAGAGAGAAGCAGAGGCAGAGAGAGAGAGCGAGAGGTCTTCCATCCGCTGGTTCACTCCCCACTTGGCTGTAACGGCCAGAGCTGAGGCAATCTGAAGCCAGAAGCCAGAAGCCAGGAGTTTCTTCTGGGTCTCCCATGCGGGTGTAGGAGCCCAAGGACTTGGGCAAGCTACTACTGCTTTCCCAGGCCATTGTAGAGAGCTGGATAAGAAGTGGAGCAGCTGGGACCCAAACCAGCGCCCACATGGGATGCCAACTCTGCAGGCAGCAGCTTTACTCGCCACACCACAGTGCCCGCCCTCCAACACGCCACTTAACCAGTACTTTGCTTGCAATGGGCTGAGGGTGAGTGGCAAGGCCCAATCACTCCTCAGTAGGGGTCAGGTCCGCAGTCCCACTCTCGCTTTTAGTCAATCTTCTGAAACTTTGCAGTGATCAGTAACCGCAACAACTCTGGTTCATGCCACTGCTCTATCACTTTTTTCACAGAGCTAATTTAGAGAAAAGAACATCACAGAGCACTGATGGTGAGTCATCATAAATACCCGAAGGTGTGAAGACGATTACATCTCAAACAGGCTCCACCTTCAAGCTATCCAAGGCCCTGCAAGGGACAGGGCTGAGGCCACCCATGACTGGGAGTCTTCCCTCTCACCCAACTCAGAGACCCAAGGAAAGGTGAGGAATAACTGAAAAGGACACAGTGGTCCTAAAAAGATAAACAAGAAGGGGGAGACCTGAGATCAGCATGCCACTCTGGGTTTGGCTATCTAAGGACAGTTATTCATACAAAAGGGATGCCCAAGTCCCAAACTGGATCAGGCATACACCGTTGATGGGCGCTAGGCATCTGTTGTAACAGAGAAGGGCAATGGGTAGAAATAGGTGATTTTGGCAAACAGTTGGCCAAGGACGAGGAAACTGTGTATTGAGCAGTGAGTTTGATTTCTTCACAAAGAACCAAGGCTTCACTTCCACTACTGGGTGACTTGTTCAAAACCACAGACCATTATCCGAGAACCCAAACAAGAAATACTGAGGCAAGAAGTCAAAGAGCCGGTATGTATCTCAAAAACTCCACAAGAGTACTGAGGGGGCTTGGAAGATCTGTTCTTGCATCTGCCTGCCAGCAACATAGTACATGGGCTAGGAACCTCTGGCTTTGACTAATCTAATGCAAAGCTTTCTCTTGATGCTCACTTCATAGTTTTCTACTTTGGAAATTATTAACTGAGAACCTACCAAATTTCTAGAACCAGGGTTGGCACTGTGTCCCAGCAGGTAAAGCTGCCGCCTGTGATGCCAGAATCCCACATGGGCACTGCATTGTGTCCTGGCTGCACGAATTCCAATCCAGCTCCCTACTAATGCACCTGGGAAAGCAGCAAAAATGGCCAAAGTGCTTGGGCCTCTGCACCCACGTGGGAGACCCAGAAGAAGCTCCTGGCTCCTACCTTCAGCCTGGCCCAGCCTTGGTCATTGCAGTCATCTGGGAAGCTTCAAATATTTATTTATTTATTTATTTATTTATTTGAAAGTCAGAGAGAGAGAGATATCTTCCATTTGCTGGTTCACTCCCCAAATGGCCATAACGGCTAAGGCTGGGCCAGGCCAAAGCCTGGATCAGGAGACCGGGATCAGGAGAGGAGCAGCTGGTACTTGAACCAGAGCCCATATGGGATACTGGCACTGCAGGAGGTGCTTTACCCAGTATGCCACAATGCTGGCCCCAGTAAATAAATCTTTTAAAAATAAATAAGAACTGGAGCCAGTGCTGTGGCGTAGCGGGTAAAGCCATCACCTACAGTGCCAATATCCCATATGGGCTCTGATTCAAGTCCCGGCTGCTCCACTTCCCATCCAACTCTCTGCTATGGCCTGGGAAAGCAATAGAAGACGGCCCAAGTCCTTGGGCTCCTGCACCCGCGAAGGAGACCCAGAAGAAGCTCCTGGCTCCTGGCTTCGGATTGGCCCAGCTCCGGCCATTGTGGCCATTTGGGGAGTGAACCAGTGGATGAAATACCTCTCTCTCTCTCTGCTTCTTCTTCTCTCTGTGTAACTCTGACTTTCAAATAAATAAATAAATCTTTTAAAATAAATAAGAACAAAAAATAAATTTCTAGTATCCTTTCATCAAAAAAATTTGTACTTATCATTTTTCCAAGCCATTAGGCTAGATAAAAAAAAATCACTCTGACAAGCAGTGACTGTTAAATCAGTTTAAAAATGATTAATAAATAAGTTAAAACTAGAGATCAGTAGGCTCTGAGAATTTAAAAAAAAAAAGAAAGGACTATACATTCTTCAAATTATTCACACATAAGTGGGTTTTCTCCTCATCTGCAGGTTTCTTGGAATTCTGACTCCTGTGTATCAATCTACTTAGGTGAACGTTATCCACATTTTCTAATGCAAACTACATGCCTTCCCAAACTACATCTCCATTTAACCCTCTATTGAAAAGACTGATAATCCTACACAAACACTTACGGAAGAAACAAAAACCCCAGTGAGGGTGTGGGAATATATACAAGCGCACGCCAAACACAGCTCCCCAGCTGAAGCTGAAGTCAACCTCCACAACAGCAAACAACCTTTGTACAAAGCACTTTCTCACCACTGACTAATGAGGACAGTAACCATTTCAATGAGGGATTTTGAATTTTAGACTTGAATTTTACAAGCCTGCTTGGATTTTGTAAGCTATAAATATCAGGTGAGGTGAAGGTTTTAAATACTTTTTAAGCACTTGCTCATCAACACCATATTTCACGGCCTGTTTTTCAAATGCTAGTGCCTCTAAAACGAGGATGTAGCCGCCCAGTCGAGGGCAAGGCAGAGTTTACTCAGCAACACCTTTTCTGTCTCAGTGATGATATAAAATAGCACAACTTTCATTGGTGGCATCTTGGAACAGAAGAACAGTAATAAACACTTGGAAGAATCGTCTGAATTTGGCCTTTTCATCTTGGATATGCTTCAACACTTCAAAACTGCTTCTCTTGCTACAGAAAGGACTCAGAGCGCCACAACAGAATATTAATGACCGTCATCGCCACCGCGTCCTGGTATCTGGGGTGAGGAACTTTGAAGAGCGATGCCTCCGCTCTTCTTCAGCTAGAATCAAGCCCTTCCAGACACCAGCCTGCCTTTTCCACCTCAGAATTAAACACTCAGCTGATCCCTGGCATACCTGCAGCCCAACCCTCACCATGCCAGCGCCTCACTGTCTGCCCCAGGCCCTGCTGCCTGCTGCCCTGATCTTACAGCTGATGACTATCCTCTGAGGAAAACCTCCAGAGCCCCTCAAGTCCAATTCCCACCCCTCTGGTGATGACCTGCAGAAAACACTCTGCAAGCAGGGCCTGGCTCCCAGCAGAAAATGAACTTTTCCCATGTCTACGGACTTGATCAGGTTTAATATTATTGACCCAGCTGTCCCCAAACCTTTACACCAATTTGAATAATTTATCAAGGTGTGATCTGGAACAGACTTAAATTTAAAAAAAAGGGGGGGAGGGCGGGTAGCCAGTGCTGCGGCATAGCAGTTAAAGCTGCCGCCTGCAATGCCAGCATCCCATATGGGCACCAGTTTGAGTCCTGGCTGTTCCTCTTCAACTCTCTGCTATGGCCTGGGAAAGCAGCAGAAGATTGCTCAAGTGCTTGGTCTCCTGCACCCATGTGGGAGACCTGGAAGAGGCTCCTGGCTCATGGCTTTGGATTGGTGCAGCTCCAGCTGTTGTGGCCATCTGGGGAGTGAACCAGTAGATGGAGGACCTCTCCTCTCTCTGCTTCAGCCTCTCTGTAACTACATTTCAAATAAATAAATGAATCTTTAAGAAAAATAAAAAAAAAAAAAAAGGAAGACAAAAACCACCCAATAAGTAAAAGACATTCTAAAGGCTCTTTGGAAAATCTGAAGTGTCATTTGGGGGTGGGAGAAGAGCTGTAGGTGACAAAGAACCAGAAATAGTAAAAAGTTTAAAAATAGTATGAAGCCTCATGTTCTAGTTCTCTTTCTTTCTTTCTTTCTTTCTTTTTTTTTTTTTAATTATTTGAAAGTCAGTTAGAGAGAGCGAGCGAGATCTTCCATTGCCAGTATACTCCCCAGATGGCCACAATGGCCAGGACTGGGCCAGGCTTTAGCCAGGAGCCAGGAGCATCATCCAGTTCTCCCATGTAGGTAGCAGGGGCCCAAACGTGTGGACCATCCTCCACTGCTTTTCCCAGGCCATTAGCAAGGAGCTGGATCGGAAGTGGAGCAGCCGACATGAACTAGTGTCCATATGAGGCCAGTATCAAAAGTGGAGGCTTTACTGGCTAAGCCACAACACCAGCTCCCCTACTTTTATTTTGTTTTATTTTTTATTTATTAATTGGAAAGGCAAATTTAAAGAGAAAAAGAGATAGAGAGATCTTCCATTTGCTGGTTCACTCCCCAGGTGGCCACAACAGGGGACCAGGCCAGACTGAAGCTACGAGCTTCTTCCAAATCTCCATACGGGTGGCAGGGGCCCGGACACTTGGGCCATCTTCTGATGCTTTTCTCAGGCCATTAGCAGAGAGCTGCATCAGCAGTGGAGCAGCTGGGACCCGAACCAATGCTGATATGGGATACTGGCATTGCAGGCAGCGGCTTTACCTGCTACACCACAATGCTGGCCAGTTTTCTTTAAAAGCATGACTTATATGCCTGGGCACCAGATGCCTCAGAAATAGACTGAATGAAGAGGATGATCTCTTCCAGTTCATAAATTCATTTAGGATCCAGGTCACAGTTGTTAAATTGGAGGCTAAAGCAAAATTAAACTGTAGTTACTGAGTCAAGACACATAAAAGCCTAATTTTTACTTAAGTGTTAGAAATGATGTGGGAACAAGGGAAAAATTAATATTCAATAACAACATGGAGCTAAGAATTAATCAAAAACAATTAATCATATAAAGTACTTTGAGCTTCTTAAAGAAAATATTTAGGGTTTATCCACCAAAAAGCAATTATTTTTTGAGCTAAATTCATTTGGAAGTGAAAGACCTGTGAAGAAGTCATAATTACAACCTACTCTAAGACTGTAATGTATCATTATTCAATGTCCTGCACTAACTATACAACAGAGGCAAAGGTGCACAGCACACAGTGACTCAGTCCCCCAGGTGACCTGTCACTGTTAGGACACATGCCCACACCACTTGTTAAACATCTAGTTTAATTACTGGGGCTAGCGCTGTGGCACAGCGGGTTAACACCCTGGCCTGCAATGCCAGCATCCCACATGGGTACCAGTTTGAGTCCTGGCTGTTACTCTTCAACTCTCTGCTATGGCCTGGGAAAGCAGTAGAAGATGGTCCAAGTCCTTGGGCTCCTGCACCCGCATGGGAGACCCAGAAGAAGCTCCTGGCTCCTGGCTTCGGATTGGCGCAATTGGTGCGGTCAATTGGGGAGTGAACCATCAGATGGAAGACCAATCTCTCTCTCTGCCTCTCCCTTCTCTGTATAACTCTGATTTTCAAATAAATAAATACATCTTTAAAAAAATTACTGTACCTTTGAGAGATAAGAAATTAAATGCGTGGGGTAGAGAATAGTTACAGTTACACCATAGCATTCACATGAAAAAGATTTACTTATAAATCAAAGTAGAATTGAAACTTATTTCTTAGATTGTGTCATAAAACCTAGCATACCATTACTTCTTTATGATTGCTTTTTTGTTAAGGGACAAAAAATTTCAGTGAGAAACATAAATGGTTCACTCAACTCAGTCAGACTTACATTTTCTGGTTCAACCCCAATGTCTTCACAAAATTTCTCCATGCCTTCAGGACCTACAACATCATCAGTACCTGCAATGAAATACATCTTCTATAAATTAAACCTAACCATGTCCACTATTCCTACTGTAGTAGTATAACACTGTCATGAAATAAGACTTCAAAGTCCTAACTTTTTGTGGAAGAAAGAAATCAGGTATAAATTGAAAAATAGTTTCAAATTTCAGTTTTATTTTACTGAAATAAAACTGTTCCCTGTACAATCCTTTAAATCGATTTATCACCAGGTCCTCAACCTTTGGAATAGGGTTCATATCATTTTGTTTAAAGATACCAAGTTCAATTCCAGCTCTATAAAGTAGCTTAAAGTTCTACTTTTATTTTCATAATAATTTCAATGCACACAATAATTTCTGGTAACACAGTAAAGAATCACACAGTGTTTCCTACACAGCTAATTGAGAAATAACATAAATATTTCTTTTACACAGAAACATTTGTTTAGTTCTTAGTAATAAATGCTCTTCTCTAGCTTTGGCTGCTTCCTCCAGAAAGAACTGTCCACATGTTCAGTCTTCAACCACTGCCATTTGGTTTCTCCTGCTTTGTTCTCTCCACTGAAAGTGTTCTTGCCAAGATCACCAATAATCCTCTGTCAAATCTAACCGACACAGTCAACCTTCATTTGCCTTCTCTGTGATATCTGAAAATGTGAAGTTCTTTCTTCACAAAACTGTGAAGCACCTTCTCTCATCGGGTTCTCCTCCTTCCTCTCTTCTTTCACTTCCTATGGGTTCCACTGATTCTCTCGTTAAATTTGATGAGCAGAGTTCCTTCCTTAAATTTCTTCTAGTCCATTCTATACACCCTGCAGGAAATCTCATCCACACCCAAGGTTCCAGGTACTGCCAGATCTCTGTCTAGCCCAGTCCTTCCCCCTTACTCTTGGACAGCTTCACGTCACCACCTGGCTGTCCCACCTCCTGTTTCACTGCCATAATTAAATGTATCTCTGCCCCACACTTCCTTCTCCAGTACTTCACATTCTCAAACACTGCTGCAGTGAGCTGAGCTAGTCATCTCCCCAGGCCAAGCCTGCTTATCCTCCTGTATTCTGTCTCAGCTGGTGGCGCCAACAGAAATAGAAACCTGGGAGTCATCTTGTATTCCTCCTCCCTTTTCCCACAATCAATCATCACGTGTACTGCCAATTCATCTTCTAAACATGACCTAATTGCACTTCTGCACCACCCTGGTTCAGGATTTATTCTCTCACAGAAGTCTCCCTGGAATCTCCCAATGCCATAGCCTTTCCCCACAACTCCCACTCAAACCCATCCTGCACACAGCCCTCCAGGAGGCCTAGCTCAAACACAGTTCCCACGTTGGCTTGAACTCCTTCAGTGGCTCCCTATGCCTAAAGATAAACTGTAACTCTGTGGCACATCAAATAAGCCTCTGTATGATCTAGTGCCTTCCTTCCCTTTAAGTCTCATATCCTTCCACACACAAAACATGTTTCCCAGTTTCTTTAGAACAAATGAATCAATGAATCTACAGATACTGCTGAATAAATAAAAATAAGCCCAAGGAACACCTGCTTGCCTGTGGTTTCACTCTACCCCATGTCCTGACATGTACCTACCACCACCCTACTCTTGCTGGCTCAGCCCATCTTCCCTCCCCGGCCCCAGTCAGCCCTGGCAAATTCATCCAATGTTTATCCCTGAGATCACACAGGCCATCCTTCCAATCCTCCCACCTGCTGAGCCTGGGTCAGGCAGTCCTGGGGACCAGCTCCAAGCAACACTAGGAATGGTTCTCTTAACACTGAGCCCACTGTTTTCAAAGTCCCAGCCCCTCTGTGGTTCTCTCTGACCTCCTCAAGAGCAAAAGCTATTTTATTCCTTTTACAATTTCAGCATACCAGCAATAAAAGTTTATTTAACAAATAAATGAATACTAGAATAAAGCAATCACTTGACAATCCTCCCATAGCCTCTAGATCCAGCAAGTTGCCAAATCTGGCAGAACCCATCATTTGTTCAGATACCATTAATAGACACATCCTGGAGCTATGCACTGTGTCGGTTGCTTCAATACAAAGACCCTTGCCCTCCATGAAGGCAGACAAGGTGTAGGGGTAATTTCAATATAAAGTAATAACTAGATTACAAAAAAAAAAAAAAAAAAAAAAGTACCAGCTGTCCTCAACAAAGGTCAGTCTTCTCAGGATTACCACCAATGTTCACCACCAAGAGTGCTTGTTGTAAAGTCTTGTCACGTCTGTGCTTCCAAGCTGTCCCTCTCCACATCCCCTCCAAAGTTCAGACTCAGGCCCTTCCTCATATTCTGGCCAAAGCAAGGACTTTTCCTCCATGACATCATTTTCCTTTTAATCACAAATGTGCAAGTCTGATACAGAATGTTTTGTTTCAGATTAAGTTCTTTCAAACCTTTTCATGGGGTTTTTCTTTCCCCCAACTCTATCTTTTTTTCTGTTTTCTTAATTTTCTCAATTACTGGGGAGAAATCAAATGAAACGAATTTTAACTTAGGGGTTTTGTACATTAATATACAAACATGATACAAAATTACTCTTGGAGGTGGAAATAAAAATACTTAAAAAAGTAAATTTTCCCTTTACCTTCTCCCTTCTCCCTGGAGACAAAAATCAGTTGTCTACAGCATTCCACATGCACGGATTATATATATATATTCAACGTCTCTACATTTTTCCAGGCAATTCTCTTTGGCTTTCCAGAGATTCAGTAATTTAATGTCATCATCAATGAACGATGTTTTTTGCCTCCTCACATCCAATATTTATGCCCCCATTCCTTTCTCTTATCTAACAGCACTGGCTAGCTAGCAGCTTCCAAAACAATTGCAAGTAACAGTAGTGAGAATCAGAGTACGTAACCCATTCCTGATGTAAATGAGAATACACTTACCATTTTGTCATTTCCTATATCACCAGCTTTGGGTTTGAGAGTGCAAATATGTGTGCGCTCATGTATGTATTATGCACATTTTTCAAATAGAGAAGATACAGAGTAAAATAGTTAAAAAAAAAAAAAAAGCAAGCCTCCTTCTCCCTTTCTTTACCAGTCTGGCATATATCCTTTCAAACCTTTTTGCTATATATTTTTTTGTTTTTGTTTGCATGCATTTATGTAAGTTCAAATACACAACAAAATACAAGTTTTAAACTTGTTTATCTACACACATGGATTCATGCTGTACCTATAAATCCACACTTTGCTTTTCCCACTGACGTGCCTGGGAATCCTCCTGTGAGAGTAGCTGTATATCTACTTTGCTTGTGCTGGTAAATAATTTTTTTTTTTTTTAAACAGGCAGAGTTAGACAGAGAGAGAGAGACAGAGAGAAAGGTCTTCCTTCCGTTGGTTCACCCCCCAATTGGCTGCCACAGCTGGCGCACAAGCCGATCCAAAGCCAGGAGCCAGGTACTTATCCTGGTCTCCCATGCGGGTGCAGAGCCCAAGCACTTGGGCCATCCTCCACTGCCTTCCCGGGCCACAGCAGAGAGCTGGCCTGGAAGAGGGGCAACCGGAACAGAATCCGGCGCCCCAACCGGGACTAGAACCCAGGGTGCCGGCGCCACAGGCAGAGGATTAGCCTAGTGAGCCACAGCACCAGGCGGTCAATACTTTTTATAAGACGTATGAGTGTGTATCCATACGTGTCATAGTTCTTTCCACCATTCCACCACTGTAAAGTATTTAAACTGTGAGATTAAATAACTATTCTGATTAGGAAACAGCCTCTATTCCTATTTTGTTCAGAGGTTTTTTTTTGTTTTTTTTTTTTTTTTTTTTTGACAGGCAGAGTGGACAGTGAGAGAGAGAGACAGAGAGAGAAAGGTCTTCCTTTGCCGTTGGTTCACCCTCCAATGGCCGCCGCTGCAGCCGGCGCACCGCGCTGATCCGATGGCAGGAGCCAGGAGCCAGGTGCTTTTCCTGGTCTCCCATGGGGTGCAGGGCCCAAGCACCTGGGCCATCCTCCACTGCACTCCCTGGCCATAGCAGAGAGCTGGCCTGGAAGAGGGGCAACCGGGACAGAATCTGGCGCCCCAACCGGGACTAGAACCCGGTGTGCCGGCGCCGCAAGGTGGAGGATTAGCCTATTGAGCCACGGCGCCGGCTCAGAGGTTTTTTTTAAGAGCAGATTTTTTTTTTTTTTTTTGGGTATCTGCCTTCATGGAGATGACTGCATAGACCTGGGGGGAAGAGTTACTTTATAATTCTTTTTCAATTTCTTTACTTTCTATTTTTCCTGATTTAAAGAATATTTTCAGGCATTTAGCTAGCAGTTAAAACACCTGCATCCTGGCCGGCGCCGCGGCTCACTAGGCTAATCCTCCATCTGCGGCGCCGGCACCCCGGGTTCTAGTCCCGGTCGGGGCGCCGGATTCTGTCCTGGTTGCCCCTCTTCCAGGCCAGCTCTCTGCTGTAGCCAAGGAGTGCAGTGGAGGATGGCCCAAGTGCTTGGGCCCTGCACCCCATGGGAGACCAGGATAAGTACCTGGCTCCTGCCATCGGATCAGCGCGGTGCACCGGCCGCAGCGCGCCAGCTGCAGCAGCCATTGGAGGGTGAACCAATGGCAAAAGGAAGGCCTTTCTCTCTGTCTTTGTCTCTCTCTCTCACTGTCCACTCTGCCTGTCAAAAAAAAAACAAAAACAAAAAAAAAAACACCTGCATCCTACAACGGAGTTCTTGAGTTCAATTACAGACTCTAGCTCCTGACTCCAGTGAGAGGGAGACAGAGAGGTCTTCCTTCCGTTGGTTCACTCCCCAAATAGCTGCCACAGCTGGAGCTGCACCGATCCGATGCCAAGAGCCAGGAGATTCTTACAGGTCTCCCATGCGGGTGCAGGGGCCCAAGCACTTGGGCCATCTTCTACTGCTTTTCCAGGCCATAGAAGAGAGCTGGATTGGAAGAGAGCAACCGAGACATGAACCAGCATCCAATTGGGATGCCAGCACCACATGCAGAGGCTTAGCTCACTATGTCACAGTGCTGGCCCTGCGGTGTCTTTTTTTTTTTTTTTTTTTTTTTTTTTTTTTTTTTTGACAGGCAGAGTGGACAGTGAGAGAGAAAGAGAGAGAGAGAGACAAAGGTCTTCCTTTTTGCCGTTGGTTCACCCTCCAATGGCCACCGCGGCCAGCGCGCTGAGCTGATCCGAAGGCAGGAGCCAGGTGCTTCTCCTGGTCTCCCATGCGGGTGCAGAGCCCAAGCACCTGGGCCATCCTCCACTGCACTCCCTGGCCACAGCAGAGAGCTGGCCTGGAAGAGGGGCAACCGGGACAGAATCCCGCGCCCCGACTGGGACTAGAACCTGGTGTGCCGGCACCGCATGGCCGAGGATTAGCCTATTGAGCCACGGTGCCGGCCTCCTGCGGTGTCTTTTAAAAAGCTAGATTTGGAGCCAGAGCTGTGGTACAGTAGGTTAATCCTTCACCTGCGACGCCAACATCCCATATGGGCGCTAGTTCTAGTCCCAGTTGCTCCTCTTTCGATCCAGCTCTCTGCTATGGCCTGGGAAAGCAGTCGAAGATGGCCCAAGTGCATGGGCCCCTGCACCCTCATGGGAGAACTGGAAGAGGCTCCTGGGTATAATAAGCCAGGTTATTCCCTAGCTTATTATTGTAGATAGAAACTTTTTTAGCCATTAGCCAGTGGCATCATTATCTTGCCTGACAAAAGTTATCTTAATTCTACAGGTGAATTGATAAATTATGGGTAAAATATAACCACGATTCCAATGAACATTATGATTAGAGTGAGATTTAGATGTGGGAAATAAAAATAAAATAGAAGGATTATGGATCTCTCTTAAACATGTTTATTGACAAACTATAATATATTTAGGTTAAAATATTCTTTTGGCAGTCATGGCTTTACAAATTCTCTCCTGAAATGCAGCTTTTTTTTTTTAAATATTTTATTTATTTGAGAGATAGAGTTACAGACTGTGAGACGGAGAGACAGAAAGGTCTTCCATCCACTGGTTCACTCCCCAAATGGCTGCAATGGCCGGAGCTGGGCTGATTCAGATTTATGAGTTTTGGTTAACTCTGAAAAATCAGTGTTGGCACCTACCTGTGTATATGGGTACTTCAAAGAGTTCACAAGAAATGCAATTAAAAATATTCATTTGGTACAAAGTATTCTCAAATCCATGCACAATTTTCACATAATATACTTTTTTCCACCAACTTTTTTGAATGCCCTTGTATTTGATTTAATTCTGTGCTCTTAGATATATTTCAGAAAGGGAAGTTTCTTGATAAATGATTTATATAAAACTGGTTCTTTCAATTCAAGTGAAAATAAATGAGATTCCAGTTTCAGATGGAGTGGTTTAAACAGCACACACTCCCGCCACCCTCCAGCCAATTCTAAAGTCACAGACAACTTTAGTGCAAACAGGACTAAACCTACAGCCTCTTCGAACAGGAGGAAGAGCTTCTAGTGGAAGGGGCTATTTATTTAAATTCTGAGAACCCGATATTGAGCTTTTTTTTTTCAAAAAAAAAAAAAAGAAGAAAAGCTGCTTCTTGGATGTACCAAGAACAGCTCAAGTTACCTGGCCAGACAGAAACTGGGAGGAGTGGGCCGCAGGAGGCATGAAAATCAGAGGGCAGGGGCCGGCGCCGCAGCTCACTAGGCTAATCCTCCGCCTAGCGGCGCCGGCACACCGGGTTCTAGTCCCGGTTGGGGCACCGGATTCTGTCCCGGTTGCCCCTCTTCCAGGCCAGCCCTCTGCTGTGGCCAGGGAGTGCAGTGGAGGATGGCCCAGGTGCTTGGGCCCTGCACCCCATGGGAGACCAGGAAAAGCACCTGGCTCCTGGCTCCTGCCATCGGATCAGCGCGGTGCGCCGGCCGCAGCGCGCCGGCCGCGGCGGCCATTGGAGGGTGAACCAACGGCAAAGGAAGACCTTTCTCTCTGTCTCTCTCTCTCTCACTGTCCACTCTGCCTGTCAAAAAAAGAAAAAAAAAGAAAAAAAAAAAAAAAAAAAAGAAAATCAGAGGGCAGGTGAGAAGTGGAGCTGAGAACTCAAAAAAGGGCCAAGGGGCTATCCACGGGAAACAACAGCGTGCCTGGGCCCTGGCCGTCCCACATTCCACCAGGTTTTCAGACTGGGAGTCAGTTTATCTACTGCCCAAGTCAGCTGGCTCTCTCCTGGGGAAAATGAACACAGCCTGGGCACTAAGGGCCGCTCACAGTAACAAGGGGAGCTATAGCCTCACAACCGACACCCACAAACTTATCCTACAACACCATCTCTCGCTCATCCCAGTGCTTCTCACAAATCACTTTCCTGGAGCAATTCTGACCTTGTGCTTTCAATTTATGAGGTTGTTGGGACTCAAAGTGAAAGCAGGTGCCAACCAGTGCCTTCAGTTACTTCCAATTTCAAGCCATTTTCCCCACTGATAAGACACAAGAAAAGAAGCAAAATCAGAAGGTGGGAGGGGTGCGAACTAGGGATAGCCACATGTGTACATTCTTCCTGCAGGGAGGAACCACAAGGAATCACTCAGCAGGAATCCTTGTGAACCCAAATCATATGGCTTAACCTTCACTCCCAAAATATCACCTTTTGGAAGCCAGAAAAAGGCAAATAAGCAGGAAAATTTATGTTTGCTTATAAAGGAAGACATCCCCCCCCCCCCAAAAATCAAAGTACCTATGCTAATGGGTTTTTCTTTTAAATTTCTTTTCTACAATATATTTTCATAACACGAAATGTGAATCACTGCAGGAAAGCAATGATCTCCATAATCAAAGTAACAGGAATATGAGAAAACTCTTCATTCATTCAGCATCCACAGAGCGAGCCCCTCCCCAGCAGTGTCAACCACCTTCACCAGGACAACAAAATGCATTCAAGAAAAGATACTTCTAATAAAGTAAGCAGAGAAACAGACAAACTTTAAGGCTGTGTGTCTGCCTGTGTCCATGCCCAGTGAACCAAATAAAGTAACAAAGGAGAATTCACTAGAAAGATACTGGGGTGGCTCACAAAAATCCATAGTAGTAAAGGATCAGGACTAGATCCTTCCCAGTCCACCTCCTGAAGAGAATAGCACTCTCCTCCCAGCATCATTCTCAAAATTCCCAGGAAGTCTTTGTGATTGGCGTGGTCTAGGTTACCTGCCAGCTAGCCAATCTCTGTGGCCAAGGGGGCAAGGCTCCTATCACACAAAAGTAGTAGGGGGAGGGGTGAAAGGGCTTTTCGGGCCACAAGGGGAAATCCTCATGCTGATTCACAATAAATGGAGATCAAAATAAGTTATGAGGGGGCTGGCGCTGTGGTGTAGTGGGCTAGGCTTCTGCCTGCAGAGCCGGCATCCCATATAGGTGCCAGTTCTAGTCCTGGCTGCCCCTCTCTGATCCAGCGCCCTGCTTATGGCCTATGAAAGCAGTGGATAGATGGCCCAGGTGCTTCAGCCCCTGCACTTGCATTGGAGACCTAGAGAAAGCTCCTGGCTCCTGGCTTTGGATCAGCTCAGCTCCAGCTGTTGCGGTCATTTGGGGAGTGAACCAGCAAGTGGAAGACCTTTTTCTCTGTCTCTCCCTCTCTCTGTAACTCTACCTCTCAGATAAATAAATAAAATACTAAAAAAAAAAAAGTATGAACAATGTCCTATGGGAGTACAAAGAAGGCTATTAACCTAACCATGGGCTTAAAACATAGAGATTTGTCAGATGAAAAGTGGAGAAACGTTGGCCTGGCAAAAAGACAGCAAGTTACTTGTCATTCATCCTGCATTTAGCGGCGATGTGCAGAATTATTAGGGAATGATTTGCATTATCTGTGTAGTTTATTTACTTGTCTTAAGAACACAACAGGGGCCACAGGTACCTGGTCTGGAGCAGAGACTGATGACAAGAAAATTGGTTCAATGGCTGTTGGAAGAGTCAAGTTGACAGATTACGAAACAGCCTGAATTAAGATGAGGGAGAAGAAGGCTAACAGAGCCTTCAGCTCAAACAGGCCCGAAATTATTTTTTAATACCACACATGGTGACAAAAATAAACAAGTCCTAGATTATGAAGATGTTATATTATTTAACCAATTATGGTAAGTTATAAAAATGAGACTGAATTTAAGACATTTTAAACAACAAAATATTTTCTGCCAAATGATCTTTCAAAATAGACACTTAGTATAAAGAAATTTCATGGCACTACATTAAAGTTCAAAGCAGCAAAGCTTACACGTTTCCTAGCAATCAAAAGTATTTCTTCCAAGTACATTTCATCTGTTCAGCTCCCTTATAGTGTTCTGAATTCTTCGGCTTAGCTGCTGACTATAAATAGGACATTCAGTGATTTGTTTCAACTATGTCCCTCCCTCCCTCTCTCTCCAACAGAGACACCTACACAAACACACACACATACACACACTGTATTTGAAAAGTACATCTTTAAGTTTTTTAATCCCCTCTAAAATATTTCTTATTTTCATACAGATCAGGCAAAGATGGAGTCAATGATTACCTACCTGCGTATTCATAGAACCACTCTAAGCACCTTTTACTTGAAAAGGCTTCTTCCTCAGTCTTTATTCTAGTTGAATCATATTTTCTATACATGCTAGAAATTGAAAAGCAGTTGTAAGTTATTTTAAGTAAAGATACTGAATTGTTTCAAATAGCAGGTACTTTTTATTCTTTTACTGAAACCACACATTTATTTAATCAGTACTTCAATATATTTTTAACATCCTACTTCCCTCATTAGCAAGCTTCAACCCATATAACTACAGTGCTTAAAAACAGCAATACCTTAATAAAGAATTAAATAGCAACCACATACTTCCTGTTCTTCTCTGGTTAACAAATAATCACTCAAAACTGAATAGAACAGGTATTCAATATGTGCAACTAACTGCAGAATGCTAGTGAGATACAGCAAGAAATGTCAAGGGCACTGTCTTCAACTGTCCACCCTAAAGATCACTTATGCCTCTCCATGAAGTTCTCCTGACGTCTGCGTTATTACAAAGTCAAGATGGGCACAGAGCAGTCTAAGGAACAATCTGTCAGTATCAAGATAACCCATGAGGGGCCAGCATTGTGGTGTAGCAGGTAAAGCCACTGTCTGCGATGCTAGCATCCTATATGGACACCGTTTTGTGTCCTGGCAGCTTCTCTTCCAATCCAGTTCCTTGCCAATGGCCTGGGAAAAGCAGTGGAAGATGGCCCAAGTCTTTGGGCTTCTGCTACCCCATCAGGGAGACCTGGATGAAGTTCCTGGCTCCTGGCTTCAGCCTGGCCCAGCCTTGGCCATTGAGGCCATTTAGGAAGTGAAACAGTGGATGGAAAATTGTCTCTCTCTCCCCGCCCCTGCCCCCATAGCTCTAACTTTAAAATAAATAAATCTTAAAAAATAATAATAAACAAAGATAATCCATAAGAACATGAAGCAAATAAAAAGGAACATCAACTTATGGCCAAGCTTCCAGGAAGAAAATAAACTCTGGCATAAGGTTAATGACAGAAAGCCTTCGTATGGTTTCTTAATCTCAGTTTTAAAACCTTAGAAAAGAGAAGTATGGAAAACCCTGGCTCTTGCTGTTGCCTTAAAACTCTATAGAGTATGCACAAGCCCAGCAAATGTTGCACAACTGAATCACAAAGTAGAGCAATTCCACGACCTTCTGCAGGAATTCCTACCTTACTAACAACCAGGGGCTGAGCACTGAGATAGCCCCTGCATAGAAAGGGGGGAGGAGGCAGAAGCATTAAAATAATGGGTTGGATATAAAAATTATGAGTGTATACATTATATATCCCTTATTGATATGTAAACTAGTAATGTATATAATGACTTATACAGTTTTTATTTATATAGAACATAATATAAATATCACATATAATTCTTTTTTTCCTAATCAAACATTTATTCACAACCTACACATACACCAAATTATCTGCATATGTCTCTGATTAAAGATTCCAGTGGTTTTTTTTTAAACCCTCCATGGAAGACATTTTCATAGCTTTAATTTTTATTTGTTTATTTATTTTATTTACTTGAGAGACACAGAGAGATCAGGTATCCACTGGCTCACTCCCCAAATGTCCACAACAGCCAGAGCTGGGCCAGGCCAAAGCTGGGAGCTTAGAACTCAATCTAGTCTTTCACATAGGTAGCAGGGACCCAGACACTTAAGCCATCACCTGCTGCCTCCCAGGGTGTGTATTCACTGGAAGCTGGAATAGAGAGCAGAGCTGAGACTCAAAACCCTGCCACTCCTGTATGGGATACAGGCATCCCAAACAGTATCCTAACTGCTACACCAAACACCCAACCCTAGATTCTGGATTTTAACACCAAAAAAGAACATGGCTATAGGTATTAAGTTAATGAACCCAGAAACCACCAGGTGTGTATTTCTCTTACAAAAGGCAATTGTACTACTGGAAACAAGGGTGGGTACTGGCCAAAGGGTCCAAACAAACATGCCCCACCCCAGGGGCCCTGATATCCCTATCTCAGCTCAAAGCCTGTAAATGGTCAATAATGTGGAGACCTATGTACGACACTACAATATCTGAATTACTTAAAAACAGTCTACACAAAAAACCACTGACACCATACAATGGAATACCATCCAGCAAATAAAAGGAATGAAATATTCATATTTGCTATTACACTGGTGTGCCTCAAAAACATCATGTTAATTGAAAGAAACAAGGCCTAAAAGACCATGTATAGGAAATTTTCGCAAAAGGCAAATCTGTAGAGACAAAAAGTAGACTACTGGTTGCCTAGGGCTGGGGCTGGGAACAGGAAGTGACTGTGAACAGGCATCAGGAATCTGATTGAGACCATGGACATGTTCTAGAATTGGCGTGCAGTGAACATATCTAAACATATAAACATATCATAAACATATCTAAAGTAAACAAATCAACAGGCCTTTGGAGTTACCAAAATTAAGAGTTCACTTGTCTGAAAGAGAAGTGGTTTAAACACCTTTGGTTCCTATCAATTCTCACCTATACGAGAATAAACCTGAACTTTACTGGTATTCCAAGCACATGTAGAGCACTCAGTATAAGAAACTCTCTCCATCTCTGTCACCATATTTATTGAGCCCCCTGAAAGAACAGAGACAAATTTCTCACCAGGCACAGATAGCAAGGTTTTAAAAGAAATCAACTCTGTCCCAGTTTTGGTGGATCAATGGATTGCAGCAAAACTTTAATGTCTGAGAACTCAAATTATTTAATTTGTTTTTACATTTTATAAACCCGATATAAAATGAGCATCATTAAAAATTACACCTTGAATGTCTGCCTGGCAGAACTAAAACAAACCCCAGTTGGCATTTGCACACTTGGAAGACCCACACTGGAGACACACATCCCCCACCTCACAAGTCATCAACTCTGACCTACTGTCTCGGCACCATACCTATCATGTCTACTTTTCTTGGCAGATAGATCATCTCCAGAGGCAGGTCTTCTCTTTTTCCTTGGTGGCATCACTTTATTAAAGCAGTCCGAAGAACTGCAAGATCGCAGATTTCCTACAAAATAAATTCAAAGTGCAAAGAATTAAGGTATGCCACATCATAACACTTCCAAAGTCTATTACTGCTAAGTTTAAAAATTGCCATGGCTTGTAAAAGGTTTAGATGTTATCTGCAAATGCTACAAAGAAATAAAATGGCTTTTAGTTCCTTTTTGAAAAATGTTATAGTCAAGAAATAAACCTGACAATGACAAGTTCATTTTTTCCACTGCCTCAAATCATACCAGAAATAAAAGTGGCCACAATTTTATTTACTCTCCAAAAAACCCTGATATAAGTAATCTAAGCTTTCCGCTTCTCTTACTGTCCATGTTCCTTCAACAGAAATTGTGCTGCTATTTCATTTATGTACTTCATGAGGCAAGGTCAGCTCAAGCAGTAACCCTGACTCTGAAATACATACAACCACATCAATCCCAACACTTCTATGCTTCAAGGGATAGCTGATAAAATACAGGATTTGGATTTTGGTGACAGAAATCTGACATGACCTTAAACAAAACTTCCACAACAATTTTATGTGTTTGTTTCTATTACTTGAAGACGATCCTGCCACTTATAGTCACGGTTTTCAATCAAGAAGCTTGATTGTGGCAGGAAATACTAAAATACAATAGCAACAGACAATAATAACACTGAACACTTACCAAGTCCTTGCTGTAAAACAAGCCCTGCTCTTACCTTGCACGTATTAGCTCGTTTAAGCTCACAACAAGCCTCTGAAGAAAGAACCGCTAGGGCCTCATGCAAGCCAGAAAACAGAGGCAGAGACAGGTTAAGTGGCAAAATTGGGTTTCCTATCCAGGCAGCCTCACTTCAGACAAACCATTATAAATCACAAGATAATCATGAGATAATTAAAATATCCCATTCTTGGCAACAGTGCTATTAAATATGCCATTGGGTTCACACAATAACATGGAATGACAAGCAGGGCAAAGATTATCTCTACTTAACAGGAGAAACTAAGACTTAGGCATTCAAGTGATTTTCCAAGGTCTCAGAAGTCAGAAGTGGTGAACTGGACCCCAAGGTCTGCTCCTGTTAGGTGCTCGGTGAAGGCCCTCTGCGCACACTGAGCCAAGTGGACAGACAGACAGCGTAAGGGTGCTAGGGTTGCAACGACCTGCCATCAGTGAGCTCCAGCTCCTCGTGCAACTATGTGACTCAATCACTAACCCATTCTGGGTTTCTCATTCATCATTTGAAGAATGAGAACTGTGACATCTACCTCCCAAGATTTTTATGAAAACATCCATTCAGTAAGCGCCCAGGTGCCAAGTACTATGTTTCGTGTCGGTCACATAAAGAACCAGGTTCTGGGTGGCCCCACAGAGGCATGCACGCAGCACTCAAGCCAGCCACAGTGCTGCCTGAACCATCACAACATGCTGGCATGGAGGTATTATTAGCACCTCCAGTGCTACAAATGAAGACACTGAAGCCAAGAGAGAATAAGTAACAGCTGGAAAGCAGTAGCCCAGGAGGAGGTGTGAACCCAAACAGCCCAGCAGCAAAGCCCAAACTCTCAGCCATTGTTTGCTGCCACTTCTATAAGGCTACAGAAACAGAGGCTGAGAAGCAAGGAACCAGGAATAGAGCCGTGGGGAGCGTGGGTTTTCAAGGGACTGCAAAAAGAAGGTGCAAATTTGGGCTGGGAGAGAACCCAGGGGGAGGGTGTGTACCCTGGCAGCCAGAGGGTAAGAGTGTGCTTCAAGGAGGGGGTGTTCAACTGCAGCACGGAGGTGAGGAGTGAAGGCACACGCAGGAGACGGCGAGCAGTAGGGGCCAGACTGCAGCAGGCCAGGGACGGATGCAAGGTGAGGAAGTGGACATGGGGAAGGCGGACAGCTTCCTTCAAGACATCTGCTCTGACAGCAAGGAAGGAGTTGGCAGTAGCCAACGGTCACAACTGTGCTAAAAGCAATGATCAGAACTGGACTCCGAATCCCGGTTCTGATCGCCACTTCTACCGCTGTGCTAAGTTCCTAAGATGACATGCTTCAGGAACACAGCACCCAGAAGCCCCTGTGTACGAGCAACTGCAACCCAGAGTGAGGCTCCTGCCCACAGCCTGCTACTGGCAGTGCACAGGCCAAGACCCTAGCTGCTCCCTCTGCACAACCAGACTGCAAACAGGTCCACACAGAATCCTCGGCCACCTCTCCTAGGGGCCCAACTCGACCCTATCCTTCAAAGAGCAGGAGTAGAGAGCTCTTCAGAAACACAGTGACGCCCTGTTTCTCCCCATGACAGCAGCAAGAACTGGAAGAGAAGGAGCCCGAGAGAGGGCTGCCACCCAGCCACACACCCCATCCGTCTTCCCTATAAACAGTATCCTGTTTACAAACACTGATATACTAAAAGGGCCAAAGAACTGCAATGACTCAAGCTTTTGTAGCCTGCCAGCATACAAGACTCATTCTGCTGACTTCCCTGGGGTAAGCTTACAGAATGAAAAGTCTAGCTTGCCTAGGTGTGAAG
Organism: Oryctolagus cuniculus; assembly: GCF_051225735.1. Lineage (NCBI taxonomy): Eukaryota > Metazoa > Chordata > Mammalia > Lagomorpha > Leporidae > Oryctolagus > Oryctolagus cuniculus. The sequence goes on along the minus strand of NC_142868.1, from coordinate 42,434,614 downwards.
CAATTATACACCCAGAAATCAAAAAGTCCTACACTTTGAAGCTTGGTCTCCACAGCACCTGCTGAACACAGGGGAAAATACACTCATCTCTTCAGTCTGTGAGAAGACAAACACTGCTGAAAATCACATCAGCACCAATAACAACCATTAGAAGTTAATCCAGAGGTCAGCATTGTGTAGGGTAAGTCTCCACCAGGGTCTCTGGCATCCCATATGGGAGCTGGTTTGAGTCCCAGTTGCTCCTCTTCTGATCCAGCCTCCTGTTTACGACCTGGGAAAGCAGTGGAAGATGGCCCAAGTCCTTAAGCCCCTGCCCCCACATGGGAAACCCAGAAGAAGCTCCTGGCTCCTGGCTTCAGATTGGCCCAGCCCTAGTCACTGCAGCCAATTTGGGGAGTGAACCACCAGATGGAAGACCTTTTTCTCTGTTGCTCCCTCTGTCTGTAGGTCTACCTCTCAAATAAAAAAATAAAATCTTAAAAAAAAAAAAAAAAAGTTAATTCACTTGCCCCTCCACCCTCTGCTCCTTCACAGAAACAACTGTCAGTGTTCTGGTTTTCACTATATCCTACTTGTCAAGAATAGCATGCTTTTGGTAAGCATACAAACATCCTAAGTTAACCAACTTTGTCCATTTCCTCTCACGTTTTTAAATGGATGACCACTTTCTGCTAACAGTTTTATGAAATATTTTTCTTGTGTCTGTGTAAAATATTCATATTTGAAACACAAACCATCCCACATTTGGCAATTTATTCTTTCATTTACTCAAAATTTCTATGTCCTAGGGGCAGACGTTTGGCGCAGCAGTTAAGACGCAGCCTGGAATGCCCACACCTCATGTAAGTGTGGCTGGTTCAAGTCGCAGCGCTCCGCTTCCAACCCAGCTTCCTTCTAATGCACATCTTAGGAGGCAGCATGTGACGGCTCAAGTACTGGGGTTCTTACAGACTCCGGGGGAGACACAGATTGAGTTCCAGGTCCCTTGCTTCAGCCAGGCCCAGCCCCAGCTGTTGCAGGCGTTTGGAGAGCGAATCCCCAAATGGAAGAGCTCTCTCTAGCTCTTTCTCTGTCTGTTCACCTTTCAAATGAAATGACAATGATTTTTTAATGTTATCTTTTAGCTATGAGGCAAGACTTTTATTTAGCTCTCTCTAATCATCAGCATCAAAGAGACTGTTTATGGGGCCATCGTTCACATGTCTACTCATGTCCACCACGGGCACTCTCAGACTCACTGACCATCTCGCAGCGGCCTCACGGGAAGAAAAAAGCAAACACAGAGCAGGCAAGGAAAGGTCCCAAGGACCAGACAGCCTGGTTCTTTAGGAGAGAACCACCGGGACCAGCGCTGTGTCCTAGTGGGTACAGCTGCCGCCTGCAATGCCAGGTTCCCATCTGGGCACCGGTTCCAGTCCTGGCTACTCCACTGCCAATCCAGCTCTCTGCTATGGCCTGGGAAAGCAGTACAAGATGGCCCGCCTAGGAGACCCGGAAGAAGCTCCTGGCTCCTGGCTCGGGATAGACCCAGCTCTGGTCATTGCAGCCATTTGAGAGTGAACCAGCAGATGGAAGACCTCTGTTTCTCTCTCCCTGCTTCTGCCTCTCTGTAACTCTGCCTTTCAAATGAATAAATAAATCTTAAAAAAAAAAAACAAAAAAAAACAGAACCACCCTAGAACCCATAATGACAGTGAAAAATTCAGGCTGTATAAAAAAGCATATTTTTAATGCTATGGAAAATAAGTTGACTTAAAATAATAATTTGCCTACATGAACTAAAATCAACCAAACACACAGAGCACACAACTGAGGCTATTTGCCAGGATCCTAACTGGGCAGGAGCAACAGCTAGGATTTTTTAAGTGCTCGTACAAAGGCATATCTTGGCTTGCAGGGTCCTGATTGGTTCACTACATACCCAGCAGCTGACACAGGAGCTCATTACAGTAATAAGATATATACATTACTGAGTCCTGCAGCAGACCCCTAATCAGTATTTGTTGAATAAATGTGTACCTAAAACATATGTAAGTCAAATTCTGCTAAAAAAATCAGTACATTTCCAGAGATGTAAAACACCTAACAAATATATAATACACTAGTATTTCAACTTCCTCTATCTGTTTAGAAAAAAACCTAAGTTTCCTCTCAGGCAGGACTCTTTTTAAACAAATGTTTGAAGAATGTTTGCTTCTTAATATAGGTCTGCAATGTTTTTTTTATAATAAAAATACATGAATTTAAATGAGTTAGTCCTATAAATTTGCATTCACTTATATCATTAAATTTAAACTTCACTCAGAATTTGCAACACCTAAACTACTTCAAACTAAACTAGAAAAAATGTTTAGGATGAAAATATTGACAAAATTAAATATAAACAAATGAAGTATTTTCTAACTGACCATCTTTCAAGTAAGAGAGTCATTGAATTTAGCCTTTCATCCTACATTAAACAATCAGAAATACCGCCAACATTTTTCAGCAACTCTATCTAAGTATCTGTGCCAGAAAATCAACTTTCAAGGGCATCCTGAGTTCACCTGGATCAGACCAAGGACTCTTTACTGTCCAGGCAGCTTGCTGTTTTGATAAAAACGAAGCAGACTATTCTCAATAAACGGTGTCTAAGTAGGTGCCTCACTGCCTTTTTTTTTTTTTTTTTAATAATCTTTTTGCTTGATGCTCCTTAAAAAAAGGGTCCCTGTCAGGATTAATTTCTCACAGATCAAACTGTGTGCCCAATTGCCAAGCACCCTCACACAGGTCTACACAATCAGAGAATTTTTCTGACTTATCCAAACTTAGTACAAATGCCAAGTTCCCAACACAAAAACCCCACTGTCTAATTTTTCACTTTAGTGGGCTTGTTGTATCAAAGCCTTGTTTCACTGAATAACATTTTACATGGATCATCCTGCCACTTCAGTACTTTTTATATAGCTATTTTACTCACTTTTTACTGAACAATGTCACAAAGACACAGTAACTTAAATTGATAAACAGGTCACATTTTAAGACACCCTTATCAGTACCTAATATTTTATTTCATCTTCTGGAACAGATCGTTGAACTACTTACTTGCTTGAGTGAAACTATTAGCTTTTAAATGCACAATTTTTAACCTGTTTAAAACAAAAGAAAACTTCCTTTCCTTTCTCTCTAAACATTATTTCTGAAACCTGTATCTTCCTTCCTCATATTTTTTTTTAATTCACACCTTCTATTTGAGCTACTTCAAGATTTATTGTCTCTCTCTGTCTTTCCTCTTCTACCTCCCTCACTCTCACCTATTCTAGGGAGGAAGATTGGGAGCATCAACGACCAGTGTGGGCGAAGACAGCAGGGAAACACAGGCTCCTCCGAATCCAGTAACTACAGATCCTGCTCGGCCTCCTGCTGGCCCAAAAGAGTCACAGAAGCATTACAAAAAGGCCTGAGGGAGCTGACTGTCCTTCTGCTGTGTGAGGGTGCAGCCAGAAGGCACCATCGACGAGAAACAGGCCCTCACCAGACACACCATCAGCTGGGCCTCCGCATCAGACTTCCCCACCTCCGGATGGTGAGCCATAGATTTCTGTTGTTTATCAGCCACCCAATCTAAGGCAAATTCTGTTACAGCAGCCCAAGGAGACTAAGACATACATAGATTCTTATATTACTGTGGTAATTTTCAAAAGACTTAAAATGCATTTTAATAATTTTTCCTGAAAGTTCAGTAACTATGGGTCCACTGCAAGTTTCGGAGCTTTATGGCTGCCAGCAGTTCAGAGAGGTGGTCCCAGACCAGCTCACCAGCCCCATGTGAGAGCTTGTCAGAAATGTAAACTCCAGATCTGGTTTCTCTGCTTCCCATCCAGCCTCCTACAAATGCACATCCTGCCAGGCAGCAGGTGACTGCCCAAGAACTTGGGTCCATGCCACCACATGGAAACACAGAATGAATTCCAGGCTCCTGAATTTGGCCTGGCCCAGCCCTAGCTGTTGCTGGCATTTGGAGAGTGAACCAGCACATGAAAGATCTCTGTGTGTCTGTCTCTCTTTCAAATAAAATGAAAACAGTTTTCTTTAAAAAAAAAAAAAAGAAAGAAAGAAAGAAAGAAAGAAAAGAAATGCAAGCTCTGAGGCTCATCCCAAATCTAAAGATTCAGAAACTCTGGGGGTTGGAGCAAACATTTTGCAAATAGTTAAAGGCATCGCTTGGAATGCCCACATCCCATAAAGGAAGGCCCGAGTTAGAGCCGGGGCCCCACACCTAATTCCTGCTTCCTGCTAATGTGCACCCGGCGGGAGTGGGGGAGGACAGCAGGAGATGGCTCAAATAACTGGATCCCTACCACCCATATGGGAGATCCAGATAGAGTTCCTGGCTCCTGGCTTCAGCCTAGCCTGTTTACAGAGCATCTGAGAAGTGAATCCGCAGATGGCAGCTTTCTCTTTCTCTGTTTCTTCTCTCTGCCTTTCAAATAAATAAACTATTTTAAAAGAAACTCTCAAGGTAGAGCCTAACAATATATTTTTTTAAAGATTTATTTATTGGGACCGACACTGTGGCGTAGCAGGTAAAACTGCTGCCCGCAGTGCCAGCATCCCATATGGGTGCCAGTTCAAGTCCCGGCTGCTCCACTTCCCATCCAGCTCTCTGTTATGGCTAGGAAAGCAGCAGAAGACGGCCCAAGTCCTTGGGCCCCTGCACGCACGAGGGAGACCTGGAAGAAGCTCCAGGCTCCTGGCTTTGGATTGGTGCAGCTCCGGCCATTGCAACCATTTGAGGGGTGAACCAGCGGATGGAGGACCCCTCTCCCCTCTCCGCTTCTCTCTAACTCTGCTTTTCAAATAAATTAATTTTTTTTTTAAGTTTTATTTATTTGTTTGAAAGGCAAAGTTACAGAGAGAAAGGGGAAGAGAGTTCATCTGCTGGTTCACTCCCCAGATGATCCCAATGCCCAGGGCTAGGCCAGGCTGAAGCCAGGAGATAGGAGCTTCATTCGGGTCTCCTAAGTGGGTGGCCCAAACACCTGGGCCATCTCCTGCTGCTTTCCAAGGGGCATTAGCAGAGAGCTGGATCAGAAGTGGAGGAGCTAGGAATCAAATGAGCGCCCATATGGGATGCAGGTGTCACAGGCAGCAGCTTAATCTGCTACGCCACAGTGCCTGCCCTGCAATCTGTGTTTTCAACAAGTCTTCCTCAGGTCATCACAATGTTGTTGAACTTTGAGAACCACAGGGCTAGAGAATAACTTATAATAATAAAATTTCAAAGCTTCCCAATTCCTAAATCTTCAGGACCTATGCAAGACACACATACATGCATCTGTACCTGTGTGCGTGCTCACTCTCTCTCACACACACATACACACCTCCTGATCAAATCTTTTTTCAGCTCAATTTAACAAATACTTAACGGAATACCTTTCAAACTGGATTACTTCAGTACAGAAAAAAAAAAAAAAAAAAAAAAAACCACAACAACCACTAGAGAGAATCCCCAGTGCTTTAAGGGAATTTAAAGTAGAGCTCTAGAAGAGATTTTCTTACTGGGAAGGAGCTATAATATGGCTGCCTTCACTGTACCCTGAAAAGCATTTTCAATCAAGTGACAACTTGTTAATGGAGTCTATTATGGCACCATAGAGTATTTGTGGCTAATGCTTCTCTTTCACAATTTTATACTGGAAAGTTTATTTCAAATTACGTAGAGTTAACATTATGAATACCTGTTTGGTGATCGTCTTGGCCAACGTCTTCTGTTAGGTTCTGCAAGAAACATGTTCATTATTAAAGATATTGCACACCACACAGCAGCTTTAAAATTTACTATTTTCATAAGCAATTGATGCAGTGATATCTATAATCTAAATTCTCATCAAACACACTTACATATAATATATAATGCTACTTTATACAGTCGGTACTTTTAGCTTGAGAAGACTGACTTACTAGCTTATTAAGGGTGTGGTAGATCTTATGAATATTTGCCAGTGTTGAGAGATGAGAGTTCAGCTGAAAGTCTTAAAAAGAAAAAGAAAATTCAATGTTATTATTTCCCAAATGCAAAAAAGACTTAAAAAGACAAAGGTTTTGACACAGTGAATATTATCTCAATTAATTTGATACTTATTTAAAAACAACATACAATTACTAATCTATCTCCCAGAAATAAAGTCTGACAATAAGGTTAAATTCCCAACCAAATGTTAAAACTCATGAAATTTTCATGTGAATTCTAAAACAAAAATACTTCAGTAGCTACAAAATTCCTCCAACAGTGAACTAGAATTTAATAGAAAAATATCAATAATGTTACCAAATTAAATGAATGAGACAAGCAGAAGAGAGATCTCCAATGAAGCATTCACTTTCCCTTTTCCTTTCCCCAGAATTTCTAGTACAATAAGTAAACTCCCAGGAAGAAAATGAAAGAAAAAAATCACAATGTTCAACACTTCTTATAGGAGTATTTTTTTTTAATTTTGATTAACATGAAATACTCATACATATTTTGAGTTTTTATTTTGTTGTTGTGTATACAACAGAGGGCAAAAACAAAATCTAAGCCCCTCCCACAGTTGTACTTGTACATGTATGAAAAAACACCCGTGTCCTGCAAGCTCCGAGTCTCAGAAAGCAGAGCCCAGGGGTACAGTCTGTTGAGTTCCTTGCAAGCACTGCGATTTAAAGCACACGCAGCATAAGAGACGGAGGGAGAGCCCTCTCCTCCAGAACATATCTGGATCAAAGAGAGGAGGCACGTGTCATCTCTACACACTTCCGAATTCCACCCCAAGCCATGCACAAAAGATAAACGAAGCTGTTCCGTCGGAAAGTGCTGCTCGTCATGAAGCACTCGGTTCAGTCATAGGCTTTCATCTACTTCCAATGTTCTCAGAAACTTAAGTATGCTTGCATACTATTAGGCTCTACGCATACGAGTCAAAAGTTTACGGATGAGTATCAACAGAGGTACTGTCATGAAACATCAGGATTTACATTAGTTTCTTTTCTTTTCCTAACATAAAGGTTAGTATGAAAGTGACCTTGAAAAGATACTGTAACTCTCCAGGTTATGCCATTTTGATTTAAAAAGGAAAGAAAGAAATCACCCTTTACTGGAATTTTTATTTGGGACACCACGTATCAGATGCCAAGAGCAGATGCCACAACAGAAGCTGCCTGTGCTAAGGCTGGACCTTCTCTGCACTACTACGTGGAGCCCTGAAAGCAATCTGATCCTGCCTGCTAACAGAGGGGCAGGCCAGAAGCGGAGTCCCTGACATTCACACGCGGGTGTCAGGAGCTGCAGGCCATACTTGTACACACACACATGCACTGCTTGCAGCTCGCCCAGCAGCAGCCAATAGCCTCACACCACACAGACAGCCAAGAACCAGGGACTGGGGCTGAGAGACAGCCAAAGCAGGGCTTCAGGCTCTATCTGGGCCTCTAATAGAGACATGTGTCAATTGTTTGGCATCTGAATAGTCTAGCCGCGCTAAAGATAAACGATGACACAATGGGATATGGAATTCTCGAGTTTCCGTATTACTGAGTACAACTGCACAGAAAAGTACGCAGGTGTGTGAGCAAATGCAAGTGTATGGACGCACTTACTTATGTTTCACAAGCTTGGATAGAGGCCTTTCAAGCCAGAAGACACAGCCCTCCCTTGACCTGCAAGATGCCATGAGGAGTTTAAACATCCAGTTCCTGCACACACACACCTCCCATCTACTATCTAGCCATAACTCCCTTTAATACTCTGTTCATTTAAAAATGGAAGACAAACATACCACTATCAACTTAAAATATTAATTAAATTCCCAAGCCTCCGGAAGAGCAAAACCAAAACCTGAGAAAACCTGAGTCTCTAGATTCTCTTTTCACTGAGCTTCCCCGCTGCCCTGCCCTGCAGCCCCAGGAGGGACAACAGAAAGGGGCTTCCCAAAGGCCACTGCGGCAGCGAGGTCTCTCACGACTCCCCACGCTATGCCTCTGTCATTTCACCACCCTGCCCTTAACTCAACTGTCAAAATTCACAGAAGAGCATCTCAAAGAACTGAAATTGTTACACCTTTCTCTCTCCTTTATATGAATTCAGAAGAAGTGGAAGAGATAAGAAACCCTTCAAGTTGTCCTCATGTTGGAATTCCTGGAATTTCATAAACTGGGCTGAACCAATATTTCCAAACTTCCCAGTCACCAAATCATTCCACAAAAGCCTTCTTTCCAACACCAGTCTGCCACAGAGTCCAGTGTACATGCACAGGCAGGCACACATGCACAAACTCTGTTCCTGCCCAAAATACCGTTTTGCATTACCTGGAGCCTAAAACCTCATTCAAATCTCAGGTGTACCAGCAACCTCACTCCTGGGAATCCTCCCACAGGAAATGAAATCAGCATATACAAGAGTCATCTGTACCCCCATGCTTACTGCAGCTGAATTCACAATAGCTAAGATACGGAATCAACCCAAATGTCCATCATCTGATGAGTGGGATAAACTGTGGTATGTGTATATATATATATATACAGATAGATAGATAGATAGATAGATATATCTATATATATATATAGAGAGAGAGAGAGAGACATATATATATATACAGAGAGAGAGAGAGTGAGAGAGAGAGAGAATGGAATACTACTTAGCTGTAAAAAAAAGAATAAAATCCTGTCTTTTGCAACAAAATGGATGCAACTGGAAACCATTATACTTAGTGAAATAAGCCAGTTGAAAAGGCAAATATCATGTTTTCCCTGATCTGTGGTAATTAATAGAGTATCAAAAATGTAATCTGTAGGAATGAAATTTTGAGATTTGATGATTGCTTACAGCCCTTGTCTCTACTGTTGAGGAAAAGTTTTCCATTTGTTGAACTCTTTACTTTGTGTAAAGCTAATCTTATGCACATAAAGTACACTGAAAGTAGTTCATTGTAAAAATGAAAAGAGGGAATAAGAGAAGGAGGAGCAAGAAGGGTGGGAGGGAATGTAGGGTGGGAAGTATCATTACGTTCCTAAATCTGTACATATAAATTACATGAAATTTGTTTACCTTAACAAAAATTAAAATATAAAGAACTGGGGCTGGCACTCTTGCTTAGTGGGTAAAGCCATTGCCCATAGTGCCAGCATCTCATATGGATGCCAGTTCAAGACCCGGTGGCTCCACTTCCGATCCAGCTATCTGTTATGGCCTGGGAAAGCAGTAGGTGATAGCCTAAGTGCTTGGGCCCCTGCACTTGCGTGGGAGACCTGGAAGAAGCTCCTGGCTCCTGGTTTCACTTTGGCCCAGCTCCAGTCATTATGGCCATTTGGGGAGTGAACCAGTGGATGGAAGATTTCTCTCTCTCTCTCTCTCTCTCTATGACTCTCTGTAACTCTGCCTTTCAAATAAATAAGTAAATCTTTTTAAAAATATATAAAGAACTTAAACCAGTAAAAAAATTCCAAATAAAAATGAGCAATAGGGGCTGGTGCTGTGATGTAGTGGGTAAAGCCACTACCTGCAGTGCTGGCATTTCATATGGGCACCGGTTTGAGTCCCGGCTGCTAAACTTTCAATCCAGCTCCCTGCTAATGTGCTTGGGAAAGCAGCAGAAGATGGCCCAAGTCCTTAGGCCCCTGTACCCACATGGGAGGCTCAGAAGAAGCTCCTGGCTTCTAACTATGGCCATGGCTATGCCCAGCCATGGCCATTGTAGCCATTTGGGGAGTGAACCAGTAGGTGAAAGATTCTCTTTCTCTCCTTCTATTTCTGACTTTTAAATAAACAAATATTTATTTTAAAAAATGAGCAACAGATCTAAACAGACATTTCTCAAAGGAAGACTTGCAAGTGGCCAACAGGTACATGAAAAAATGCTCAACGTCACCAGTAATCAGGGAAATGCACATCAAAACCACAATGAAGTATCATCTCAGTCCAGCAAGATTGGCTGTTATCAAAATGACCAAAGACAAGTGTTGGCAAGGATGTGGAGAAAAGGCAACACTTGTGCAATGTGGTAAGAATGTAAATTAGTATAGCCATTGTGGTAAATGGTATAGAGAAGCCTCAAAACAATAAAAAATGGAACTACCAAAAAAAATTAGGTCTACCAGTTATTTAACCTAAGCCTCAATTTCCTCATCTGTAAAATGAGGCTAAGAAATGATTGTTTATAGTATTGTTGTAAGGATGAAAATACATATTCAGACACCTAGTACAATGCCTAGATGTGTCCAGGCACCCATCACAATATCTGGAACATAGTAAGTGCTCAACAGAGATACTAATTAGCACTGCATTTGCTTATATTGTTCTCTGCACCACACAGCTGTTTATAATAGTTTCTATCTTGCCTTGGTCCAACTCTAGTCCCTCATCAAAGACTCCAAAGTCAGAGCTCCCTCTGTGATTGGAGCAGGAGGCCTGACACAGCTCTTCAGTCTGTGATGGCACTGTGATATTCATAGGCCTTCAAATGATATTTATAATTATAGATACAGGTAATCGCAACACAATACAAAAAACATACCAGGTTCTGCAAGTGGGGTTTCACTTTACTATTGGTTCACATCACAGGCCAGATAACATGTCAGCAATTACCCATTTCCATATTCAATCCCTACAACCACCTTTACTTCACCCAAATAAAGGGAGAGGGGAGGAAAAGAAAAAAAAAATAAAACCAGCAACAAAAATAATTTTTCTTTAGTTTCACCAACATAAGAAGACACAAACTCAGAGGGGAATAAAAGAAAAAACTGACATTAAAAGATAGACTCACAAAGGTTAACATATACTGGATTTATAGTTCATCTGTTTAGTGCTCAGGGCAAGCAACAGACCTTAAAATCTAAAATGGATTTCAAATCCTAAAGGCATAGACGTTAAAGGTAAAGAGCAAATGCTTTGCAGAGAACCTATTTAGGAAAGCACTAAGTGATTCATAAAAATCTCCTTCTGCTCATATTTCAATTCCAAAGGATAAATGCTAGATTGTCAACTATTCTATGCTCAAATGGCCTGCCACAGTATAGTAGTGACTGGGTTTGACTTTCTTACGTGGCATGCAAATTCCGTTTTCCATATTAAAAGCAACAACTGGCTCTGCAAAATGGCACAGCCTGCTTGACAAACAGGTTGCCTAATTATCTTTTGAGTAGTCTTAAAACTATCAATACATGCTGACTAGGCATATTGCTTGGTGGTGTTGTTAATTCCCATTTATTGTGCCCTGTGCAATATAACAGGAAAAAGTGAACACCACTAGAGGGTCAAAGACCAGTCCCCTAAACCACCCTAGCAACAGAACGCCCCATTTTACGCAGATACACAAATATGAAGGATGAAACAACTACCAGTAAAGACAATGACAACTAGCCAAAGAAACCATTTAAAAATGAAAAGTCCTGGGAGCAGGCATATGGCACAGTGGTTAAGTCACCTCTGAATCACACAATGGTGGACCTGGGTTTGAGTCCTGCTCCACTCTCAATGCCAACTCCCTTCTAAAGAACACCATGCAAGGCAGCAGGTGATGACTCAAGTACTTGGGTCCCTGCCATCCAAGTTACAGATCCAGACTGAGTTCCCAGCTCCTGGTTTTGGCCTGGCCCAGGCCTGGCTCTGAGGGCGTTTGGGGAGTGCACCAACAGATGGGAGATCTGTGCCACTCTGCCTTTCAAATAAATAGAAATTAAAATTAACAATTAAAAAAATAACAGTCCTAAAAATCTATGCCCCCAAGAGGGTCAAAAACAGAATTTAAATTCTCAAGAAGCAAAAATGTTCCTTTATATCAGAGTCACTTATAGAACATAACTGGGGAAAGATCTCAGTTATAACAGCAACAAAGGCAACAGTACACATAGGAAATAAAGCATTTTTAAAAAGCAATAAAACAATAAGGAACAATAAAAGTTTACTGAAAAATAGAAATGTAGAGATGATATATTCCTGGAATGGAAAAGACCCAACATGGGAAAGCAATCCAGCCCTCTTCCTTAACCTACAAATTAAATGCAACCAAATTTTTATTTTGCCTGCCCCCCAGTTCTCCACTCCAAAAAAGAAGTGAGGAAAAGGAAGGGAGTCAGGCAAGTTTGTCAGATTCACACTCAAGTTCAGAACAAATACACTAGAATGGCGGAAAAATTGTTGAAGAAGATACCAACAGACAGTGTACAGCAGAGGTTGGGAGACTCTCTGTAAAGGGCCAGAGCATCCACATTTCTAGTCTTTCTAGAGACATTTCACATCGCTGTTGCAGCTATGCCACTGTGGCTCAAACACAGCCATAAACAGTATATAAAATGAATATGGCTGCTTTCCAATAGAACTTTACAAAAATTAGGTAGTGAGACATATTTGGCCTGTGGGCCATTGTTTTTGACAATTCTTGTTATACAGTAAGTTTAACAGTATAGTACATGTATAAGAGAAAGCAATGCATTGCCTGTGCTAATACTTTTTAAAGTTTGTATACATCAGATGTATATTTTTGGTTTGGCATTAGCTACTATTGTAACTTTTCTTGGCTTTTTATTCATAAAGAATTTTTCAAAGGAATAGTAACTACTCAAGGAGTGTGAATAAACACATTTTTACTTTAAAAAGAGGTAAGCCAATGAAAAATACTTGTTAAACATACATATATATGTATAAATATACATACAGTTAAAGCATGTTAATGTATGAATAAAATGGCATTTTAAAATTCAATAGGGGCCAGCCTTGTGGCACAGCGGGTTAATGCCCTAGCCTGAAGCACTAGCATCCCATATGGGCACTGGTTCAAGACCCGGCTGCTCCACTTCCGATCCAGCTCCCAGTTATGGCCTGGGAAAGCAGTGGAAGATGGCCCAAGTCCTTGGACCCCTGCACCCGCCTGGGAGACCTGGAAGAAGCTCCTGGCTCCTGGCTTCAGATCAGCACTGCTCCGGCCGTTGTGGCCAATTGGGGAGTGAACCAGCGGATGGAAGATCTCTCTCCCTTTCCCTCTCCCTCTCTCTCTCTGCTCTCTGTGTAACTCTGATTTTCAAATAAATAAATAAATCCTTAAAAAAAAATCAATAGGGGCCGGCACCGCGGCTCAATAGGCTAATCCTCAACCTGCGGCGCCGGGACACCGGGTTCTAGTCCCGGTCAGGGCGCTGGATTCTGTGCCGGTTGCCCCTCTTCCAGGCCAGCTCTCTGCTATGGCCCAGGAGTGCAGTGGAGGATGGCCCAAGTCCTTGGGCCCTGCACCCCATGGGAGACCAGGAGAAGCACCTGGCTCCTGGCTTCGGATCTGCGCGGCGTACCAGCCGCAGCGCGCCAGCCGCAGCGGCAATTGGAGGGTGAACCAACGGCCAAAGGAAGACCTTTTTTTTTTTTTTTTTTTTTTATTTCTGACAGGCAGAGTGGACAGTGAGAGAGAGACAGAGAGAAAGGTCTTCCTTTGCTGTTGGTTCACACTCCAATGGCCGCCGCAGCCGGCGCACCGCGCTGATCTGATGGCAGGAGCCAGGTACTTATCCTTTCTTTCTCTCTCTCTCACTGCCCACTCTGCCTGTCAAAAAAATTTAAAAAAAATCAATAGGAGAGTATTCAGTATATTTAATGGCAACTAGCTAAGATGTGGAACAAACTAAAATTAACTCCAACCTCACCCAAAAGTCACAGATGGAAGGGAAAGGCATTCAAGGCAAAACAAACTCACTACGGGCTTAGGGCCCTGTACACTCTGCTTCTATCCATCTCTCCAATTTCATCTCCTACTCATTTTCTGCTGACTCATTCTTTTTTCAAATGAAAGCGTCCTGCTATTCTGTGAATAAGCATACTTCTACCTCTGGGCCTTTGCATGCGCTGTTCTCTTTGCTTTAAGCTCTCCTCCCGCTAACAGCAAGATGGCTTGCTCTCACACTGTATCAGTTTTCCATTTAAATATCACCTCCTTAGAGAATCTCATCAGACCAACAAACATCCCCATCCCCATCTTCACCACTGTGCCATGCTTTACTTTTCTTTCTAGCATGAGTACCACCTGACACTATGTATTTGTCATCTTCTGCTCCATTAGAACGTAAACTCCTCAAAGGCTAGCAACATGGTCTTCCCTGCTGCTATATCCCTAATATCTAGAACAGTTCTTGGCATATATTAGGTGCTCAATAAGTATTCAATCAAGATATCAAGACTTAAATACAATATGCTCAGGGTATTTCAAGTCATCTTCAAATGAGAAATGTGGAAAAAGAGGAATCTCAAAAGAAAGGTAAAGGTCAGAAAATGAATAACCTGTGAATCCTGCTTGAAAACTTAGATTTAATCTCCTAAGCATTTGTATTTCCAACTAGACCACCAAAGGGTATGTATACAAATGTAATGGATAAATGTGGCACATTCCAGCAGCACCAATGGTATTTCATTTACAATTTTATATGAAAGAAAAAAATGATTATGGCACATGACTTTAAAGAAATCTCCCCACTCGGCGTGCATATTTGCTCCCAATACCCTAAGGCTACTTACTTCACTGGCCTCCACAGCACAGAACGTGGGTGAAGTGTGAGAAGCACTCATGGGAGCCTGGGTGCCATGAAAGTGTTCTAATCAGCAGTTTTTAGAAAGCTCTGGGACAAGTATAAGATGTGATAATGAATGACTTGGATTGAGAATGGCCCTTTATGGAGACAACTGGAAGTAACTGAGGTGAAAAATGACTAGGGTCCTCAGGAGGTGGCCAAGCGGAGAGCAGAGGCCCTGAGTACCCTGGAATTGCAGAGAATAGACATTCAACCCTCTTTAATTGGCCAAAATAGAAGGTGTGGGGAGGAGAAAGGAGAAAGTTCAGCTGTCCTACTAACTGCCCTTCCTTCTACTTACTAAGCACAACACATGACACATGGATAGTCCCTCAGTTGGTCTAAGTTTTCATGTGCCAATCACATTTTATGCAACTTATAACATGTAAGAGTCTAGTATTTAAAGAGATGTATTTTTCATAAAACACAGCTCCTTACAGGCAAGCCAGCTGCTTCAACTGGTGCTCAACTGCAGAGTCAGTGCAGGAAAGCACTGGTCGAGCCGAAATCTCTGAGACGCTCTCCAGTGAGCTACTGTCTCGGAGGATTTCCAGGGGCACTTTAATGAATGTGACTGTTCACCTTACCTAGGGACTTTAGGACCAGCCTCTCTATAAAATGTGACCACACTGTAAGGAAACACCAATAGGACAGCATGTGGGAGATGAGATAGAGACAAGTGTTGGATATATCCAGTCCTTTAGTCTGATTCTCCTCATCTTACTAGTTCAAGCAGGGTCAGATAGCAGCCAGCCACAGCCAACCTGGGAAAAACTGGCATCTTCTGGTTCCCAACCCAAAGCAACTTCTTCCAGCTATCTTCACCCTCCACAGAGGGAGAAAAGCAGCACTTTTCCTACCCAAAGTTATTAGTAATCAAGTACACAATCTTAATATTAAAGAAAAACATTGCAAACTTAGTGAAATCTAAAACAATCTACCCACACTTTTTTTAGAGAAAAAAAAAGTGGTGCAGGAGAAATATATAATGCCAATTGTTATTTCTATTTCAAATATACTCTATTCTTCTGGTCACTAAACATTCACAAAGGCATTATTAGCTAAACTCCAGCCAGTCAATTAGTGAGCAAGGTTCAAATGGGTACAAAAGTTTTGAATACAACACCACGCATTTCATAAATGCTTTGTGATGATCAGGAAAATGATTAAATAAACCGGAAAAGGAGGGAAGGGGGAGGGTTACTGAATAATGACCATGTTATTGCCAAAAAAAAGTTAAGCTAAATGAAAAGCTATGAACATCAGCATTCAATGTAAATGTCTCTGGACCACAAACAGAATGGGATCCAGTGGTGCAGGCCACTGCCTCCCTGAGATTCAACATGGAATGCTGTGGGTGTGCCAAGCCAAGGGCTACATGGCAACCCTCTCCTGAAAAGCTGTTTTACTAAGTGATACAGAAAAAGGAAGCAAAGTGTTGCTACAGTCCAGAGCGTGCTGTGGTTGGGATCCACTATGGATGTCTGCTTGATGTCTTCCTTCTAGAAACAGAAGTTCTTTTTCCTATGAGTTTCAATACACTAAGGGCGAAGCTACAAAGGACGTGGGGCAGCGATCCCCGCCAATCTACAAAGCACATGTTACAGCTTCTGGTTGCAATCACTGAGGTTCTGGACTTCTTACCAAAGTATTAAAAAACAAACAAAAAAATGCAAGCCCTTACAAAGCCTTAAATGATCTAACTTAAGTCATGCCACTCTATTATCTTTGCTCACTCCCTTCCAGCCACATCCTTCCTTGAATATTCAAATAAAATTCTACCTCAGGGCCTTTACATTTACTATGCCTTCTACCTCCAGGACCCTTGATGTCTGACAATCGTCTTTATTAAAATACCCATGGCACCTCATCAGAGGTCTTGCCCATTCAAAGCAGTAGTACCTCCACCTCCCTATTGGACTTAATTTTTTCACAGATCTCATCACTTCTTGATAATATATTGGTTCACTGCTTTCTGAGATATAATTAACACACCAAACAAATCACACTTTTTTAAAAAGATATTTTTAGAAGTCAGAGTTTCAGAAAGAGAGGGAGACAGAGAGAGATGTCTTCCATCTGTTGCTTTATTCCCATGACATCCAACAACAGCCAAGTCTGGGCCAGGCCAAAGCCAGGAGCCAAGAGCTTCATCTGGGTCTCTCATGTGAATGGCAGGGGCCCAAACACTTGGGTCATCTTCCACTGCTTTTCCCAAGCCATTAGCAGGGAGCTGGATCAGAAATGAAGCAACCAGGACATTAACCAGTGCCCATACAGGATGTTAACATTGCAGGTGGTAGCTTTACCTGCTACACCACAATGCCAGCCCCTCAATTCATACATTTAAATTATATGGAGCAGGGGCAGGCATTTGGCATAGCAGTCATGATGCCCAGACCCCATATCAGAGTCCCAAGGTTTAAGTACCAGCTCCACTTCCAATTCCAGCTTCCTGCTAATACAAAACCTGGCAAACAGAAGATAATGGTTCAAATATTTGGGTCCCTGGCACCCATTTAGTAAAATGGGAGTTCAGGCTCTTGACTATCACTTGGCCGAGCCCTGGCTGCTGCAGGCAGTTTCAGGGTAAGCCAGTAGATTATTAGATATCTATCTATGTGTGTGTATGTGTCTGTGTGTGTGAGTGTGCCTTTCAAACAAAATGTAACAATTTTTTTAAATAAAGTATATGAACCAATGGTTGTGGTATATTCACCACAATCTAATTATAAGACATTTTTATCACCCCTTCAGTAGAAAGTCCCCATTTCTCCCTTTGCCCTTCAACATTAGGCAATCAACTAACCTATTGTCTATCTGTGCAGATTTGCCTATTTTGGACATTTTACATTAATAGAATCATATAATATGAGGTCTTTCATGACACTTGCATTATATTTTATATATATATTTACATTTTTGTCATGTTCCCTAGAGCCCAAGCTCCTTGAAGACTTTCTTTTGCTTTATGTACCAATAAATAGGGGAATCAATGCTTTAAGAGTCACTGGGGTGGATATTGTCATACAGTAGGTTAAGCAACACCTTGGGACACCTGCGCCCCATACTGGAGTGGCCTGGATCAAATTCTCCTTCCACTTCTGAGCCAGCTTCCTGCTTACATGCCCAGGAGGCAGTAGATGATGCCCAAGTACTTTGGGTTCCTGACTCCCACATGGGAGACCTGGATGAAATTTTTGGTTCCTGGCTGTTGCAGGCACTTGGGGAGTGAACCAGCAGATGAGATAGCTCTCTCTCTCACTCTCTCTCTCTCTCTCTCTTTGGTTCTACCTTTCAAATACAAAAATAAATGTTAAAGAAAAAAATCACTAGAGTTAGCAACATGGTTGTTACCCCATAATCTCAGCAAAGACGACACTGACAGAACTGTGGCCAAAAAGTGTGCTGAGGAGAGAACAGAGATGGAGAGACAGACTAAGTCAAATGCAGACAATTTGCCCAAGAAGTCTGGCTGTGAAGGCAACAAGATATGTATGCGGTTTTAAGTGCTGGCACTGGGTTTTATGATGGTAGAACCTGAACATGTTTGAAAACCTGATGTGAGACACGCTTAGTGTCCTGGAAGGTTACAGGTGTGAGCCTGAGTGTGAAGAGGTAGGTCAGGTCACAAGTCAGTGCAGATCTACAGATGAGTTCAAAAGTACAAAGTACATATGGTTTTAAAAGTACAAAATCTAACTGTAAGTAAATAAGTATTACATTAAAACGAATTTTACCTCAAAATGACTTAGAAAATAAAATCTACCGTTAAGTGCAGTCTACTTCGATGTAGCATATTAAATGATCTATAACATCAATGCTCAATTTCTGCATATATAGTTACTAGCTTTATGAAATGGCATGAGTCTGTTTCATTTACAAAAACAAATACAGGGGCCAGGTAGTGGCATACTGGTTGAGGCTGCCGCATTCAACATCAGCATCCCACATGGGTACCAGTTTGAGTCCTGGCTGCTCCACTTCCAATCCAGCTCCCTGCTGATGCACCTAGGAAAGCAACGGAGGATAGCCCAAGTTCCTGGGCTCCTGCACCCACATGGAAGACCTAGAAGAAGCTCCTGGCTCCTGGCCCAGGTCTCTCCATTGCAGCCATTTGGGGAATGAACTAGCAGATGGAAGATTCTCTCTCAATCCCTCCCTATCTCTTTTCATAAACTCTGCTTTTCAAATAAATCTTTATTTTATATATGCATATATACAACACACACACATATATTCACATTTGAGGCTAAATTATTAAAGCACAAAGATTGGAAATGAATTTCCCATTCTGCAAAATGAGGAAAAACTAAAAGCTGGATTATGGGTCAGCTTCAGTCCATATGCCCTTCATTGCTAGCAACAAAAACTTCTTTTTTCCATAACATAGATAACAACACTGCCTACTTCATAAGATTATGCGCACAGAACAGTTGCTAGCAAGGGGTGGGAGAAGGGGGCAGCAGTGCACCACACAGTGCTGGCCATGACGTCACAAGGTGTGCATGAAACGTGCCAGCCGCCTGGTGCAGGGCCCATGCAAGAGCTCCATCCAAAAGACAAAGAAAATAAAAACACATTCATTGGCTGCACATGAGTCTCTGGATCGTCTGAAATACACACTTCTGTCAGGGCCCCCAATCGAGACCAACTAAGTGAAACGTAGCAGGGCCTCCATCTTCTCACGCAGCCCGGTTGAGTCTAACGTGCAGCTGGAGAGCCGCGTTCTGTCCCTCGCCCTGCACTCAAACCCTGAGCTGCCAGCCGCGAGTGCTCCCGAAGCCACCTAAGTGCAAGCCAGACAGAACTCTCACTTATTCAAGGGTATCCCATTAGCAGCGGGGGAAGGGGTGGGATGAGAGGGAGAACATCAAGTTCCAGGGAAAAGCTCACAGGTCTGGGGCCGGTGCTGTGAAGTAGCAGGTAAAACTGCCGCCTGCAGTGCCGGCATCCCATATGGGCGCTGGTTCAAGTCCTGGCTGCTCCATTTCCGATCCAGCTCTCTGCTATGGACTGGGAAAGAAGTAGAAGATGGCCCAAGTCCCTGGGCCCTGACCCATGTGGGAGACCGGGAAGAAGCTCCTGGCTTCGCATCGGCACAGCTCCGACCACTGCGGTCATCTGGGGAGTGAACCAGAAGATGGAAGACCTCTCTCTGCCTCACCCTCTGTGTAACTCTGCCTTTCAAATAACATTAAGTAAATCTTTAAAAAAAAAAAAAAAAAAAAACCAAAAAAAAAAACTGGCAGAGCTGAAAAGCTGAGTAAAAAGGAACGGAAACAACTAGCAAGTGAGGACAGTGTTAACTTGATTCTCCTCCTCAGTAAATATTTGCTATTTACAAGGCATCAAAGCCAAAGAGGAGCCCGGGAAAAGGGTAAATAGATAAGGGAAGCAGGTCAGTGTAGGTGACTCAGCATTTTCACTGAGCACAAGACCCAAAGTTAAAGCCACCCAAGTCCACAGCTGCTGGCTTTTCCTGACTCTCACAGAACCCGTAAAAGAGGCTGGGACAAGAATCCAGCTGCCCAGGAAGAGAGCCTGCCACCTAGCTCCCATCACCCACCACGCTGGCTGTGCCTGCTGGTGCCACCTCAAAGGAATCAGTCACTTCAGGACACATGGTTTGGCTGCATTCCCAATATGACAAGGTACAAATAGCCCTAGATTCTTTCTCACCCACCTAACCACCGAGAACACAGATCCACTTGGTCCTTCGGAGTAAAAATCATCCTTTAAACTTACTGACGTTACAAGAGCCCAGATACTGGTTAAAGAATGCCAGCTGTGGCATCAGAAGGCCCTGGGTTCAAGTCCCACCTCTGTCACATACTGTCTGGGTGACCCTGTATGTGTTACCCAACTTCATTGTGCCTCGGAATTCTCAACAGTATAAGAGGAGTAGTGGGATTCTCTCCATGAGTGTATTATGGGGATTAAATGAGATGGTGCATGCCAGGACTTGGCATAGTGCTGGCCCATACTGTGTGCCAATCAAGGTTCATTATTTTATCTCCATTATTATTAAACACAGAAGAGACTGAGACAGACTGAACCTAGAGCACCAAAAAGTAAAGACAGGACAGGATTAACAATGTGATGGGTCTTCAAACCTATTAATTCAATAGCCACTGGAGTAAGAGTGTACAACTGTCCTTCTCAGTTGCCTGTGGTATAATTTGGGGAATGGCATCTGTAGAAAGACATTAAAGGGAGGGAAAAACCCCTAAACTATAAAAAGAAGAAATAATTTCAAAAATGTTACACAAAAACTCTAGTTAGTAGCTCTACTAGGAGGTAAGTTTTATGTTCTCTGGCTTTTCTACAAGGTAGTTTGATATCTCCTATATTTAAAAAGAATATAACAAGTATTTCAAGACTATTTTAATACATATCTATTTTAAATAAAATCTAAGAAAACTAAAAATGAATTTTCATTAGTGAGCGGAGGAAGTATGAAAAAGCTATAATTCTTCAGCTGCCCAGTTAGAATCAGTATAAAGGCCTACTATAAATGCAAGCAAACCAACAGAAAAGAGTAGGCAAAAAGGGATTCAGAAATTCTAGATCCTGAACTGGCTGGGACTCATGGCAAGAAGACCCAAAAGCAAAAGAGACAATCCATATCACCCAGCTCTGTTGTCATCATTCGTGGGTCAGCTGCCCATTACTCTACTGTCTCCACAGGTGAATTCACTCAAAGAAGTCTTCAACACAGTGACCCTGGCGCAGTCCTGGTTGTTGCAGAAGTGCCTGGAACAGCACCTGGTACACAGTGGGTGCTCAATAAACACTTGGTGACTAAACAACTCCAGATCCCACACTAGGTAGTGTTTATATATGAGGACTTTGAAGGGCACAGAGTGGAGGAGAAATTCATCTATGGATAATAGCAGTGCAAGGATCTGAATCTAGACATTTTGACTATTGCCTATACTAGCAGCTAGACTTTCCTGCCTCCCAACCTGACCCAGGTAGCAATAAGAGACATCATCACAACCAAGCAGTAACTGCTAGCATTCTATGTCTTTGGGCCATAGAAAAACAAAAGTTGAGCCGGCACCGTGGCTCACTAGGCTAATCCTCCGCCTAGCGGCGCCGGCACACCGGGTTCCAGTCCCGGTTGGGGCACCAGACTCTGTCCCAATTGCTCCTCTTCCAGTCCAGCTCTCTGCTGTGGCCTGGGAGTGAAGTGGAGGATGGCCCAGGTCCTTGGGCTCTGTACCTGCATGAGAGACCAGGAGGAAGCATCTGGCTCCTGGCTTAGGATCAGCGCAGTGCACCGGCCACAACGCACCGGCCATAGCGGCCACTTGGGGGGTGAACCAACGGAAAAAGGAAGACCTTTCTCTCTGTCTCTCTCTCTCTCTCACTGTCTAATTCTGCCTGCCAAAAAAAAAAAAAAAAAGAAAAGAAAAGAAAGAAAGAAATAGAGAGAGAGAGAAAAAAAGAAAAACAAAAGTCATCCACTGGAAAGCAAATAGAACAAAGTGATCTAACTCAAGACAATCCCATATGGTAAAGTCCTAAATAATAGATTTATAATTTTTATAGCATATAGCACTGACAGTTTTTCTTTTTTTTTTCTTTGTGATTTTTATGGGGAATCCCATAAAATCACCAACTGGGTTTCATTTATTTCTTTTTTTTCAAGACTGCTTTATTTGAAAGCAGAGTGGCAGAGAGAGGGAAAATGACAGAAGACAGATACACAAACACACAGAGGTCTTCCATTCACTGGTTTATTCCCCAAATGCCTGCAATAGCCAAGGTTAGGACAGGTTAAAACCAAGTGCCAGGAATTCCATACAAGTCTCCCAAGTGGACAGGAGGACCCCAAGTATCTTGGGTCATATCTGCTGCCTCCTAGGTACATGAGCAAGAAGCTAGATATGAATGTCCAGCACTGTTAGGTGGGAAGAAAAATGAAAAAAGAGATTGATATGATGACCTTAGACTGTAATATCTCCCATGAACAGCAAAGTGACAAAATCATCAACTAATATGGAGGCAGCCTAAGAAAATATATGTTAAAAGCCAAAAACCATGGTATTGGCTGGGGCCAGTGCTGTGGCGCAGTGGGTAAAGCCACCGCCTACAGTGCCGGCATCCCACATGGGCTCCAGTTTGAGTCCCAGCAGCTCCACTTCCATTCCAGCTCTCTGCTATGGCCTGGGAAAGCAGTAGAAGATGGCCCAAGTTCTTGGGCCCCTATACCCACATGGAAGACCCAGAAGAAGCTCCTGTCCTGGCTTTGGATCGATGCAGCTTCGGCCGTTGTGGCCATTGGGAAGTGAACCAGCAGATGGAAGACCTCCCTCTCTCTCTCTCTGCCTCAGCCTCTCTGTAACTCTGCCTTTCAAATAAATAAATAAATCGAAAGAAATGAAGGAAGGAAGGAAGGAAGGCAGGCAGACCGACCATGGCATTGGGTTGGTGAGGAACTATTGACTATAGGAGGCACAAAGGAACTAAAGAAAATGTCCTGATCTTAATTTAGTAGTGTTTATACCAGAATAAATATATATGCATGTATTTATCAAAATCTACCAATCTGTATACTTAAAATGGGTATAATTTGTTAATATGTAAGTCCTACTTCAATGGAGTTGACTAAGAAGTCTATTAGCAGTATCAGATACAATTTTTAGCTAAATAAAATATTCCTTACAGACCAAAAACACCAGACATTATCACTTCCATAGCTAATATTCCCAAGTGAGATCTTTAAAAATGGGTCTCACATGTGTGTAGTTGACTTTTTAGGGACAGTTAATTAGGACAAAGCCAGTCCTAAAGAGCATTAAATGCTGGCCTTACTGCCAGCAAAGACAGCTACTGTGACCTACTGCTGTGATGGCCTGTGTCCTTCAGTCCTTTGGGTCACGTCTGAACAGAGCCCACAGGCAGCCAGGGTGAAAAGGTAAATTACCGCTCTTCTCCACAAGGGCCAGACCACACACATGGCCAATGACCTGTCTGGGTGTGTTAGTGTTAGGACGCTTAGTTGTGAGCATCACAAACCAGTTCTGCTTGATTTACACAGGAAATTGATTTTTAAAAGAGCTACTGAAGAGTTCATAAAATCTCTAGGAAACCCAAAGAACCAAGCCTATCAGCTGCACCACCAAACAATGCCTAATGGCACATGGCAGAGTGCACCGTCCACATAGCCAGGCCCAGCCTGGCTTCTAGGAACAGCCTTCGCCACCCCTGTTCACATACCACAACTGCCTGCAGGGGCTCCTGGCACCTTCCCATTGCCTCCTCTTCAGATTCACCCTGGGGAATGTGCATCTGGGCAGCCCTGCCCGCTGAGGCAAGAACTGTCCAATCAGAGGAAGAGCCAGGGCGCAAGAAGACTCTCAATGCCTACTACAGATACAACTGGCTTACTCCTGCTGCTTCAAATCCTACTAGTGCAGGCCAGCAAGTAATGAAAGGTTTTCAACACAACATTCACAAGAAAAAAATCCTCACTGATAGAACTTAAATAAACAAAGGGTTTCAACACAACATTCACAAGAAAAAAATCTTCACTGATAGAACTTAAACAAACAAACCATCATACCCAGAGATAATGCTATCTGGAGAAATAATTTAGTTGTTTCTTTATTCAGTATATTATTTTCAAAATCAACAAGCATTCTTTCTAGATTGAAAGTAACTCTTCATTAGTAGTGTTTTCTAATTAAAAGAAAAGCAATTCAAACCTGAAGTAGCAGAAAACTTATTAGAATGCTAGATACCCTAGGAAAAAATTTTTAATCTGAAAATGCCATGCAATGACTGCTGAAGTACATAATTCTACTTAAAATGTATCAGTGTTTTCTTAAAATATATTTTTAAATGAGTATTCTGCTTAAAAGAATGATTCTCAAGAGGCACTTCTAACCTGAATTTCAAAATAAGAAAAAAAAAAAAACAAGCTATGAAAAGCCATTAACATAAATTCAAGCTGACCAACTATAAAAAGTTATCAGCATCAATGTTAGATTTACCACAAAAATTTTTTACTCTAAATTTTACCTTCAACTTACATATTTTACTGTCCTTTTCCAAATGAAGAAGGCTTTAAGCAACCACACTAAACTGTTCAGAAATAAGTTCATAGAACCAGGATTAAGTCATTAAAAACAAATAAGCAGGACAAAGTAGAAACACGCCAAGGCCCTTCAACATCAGACCTGCAGTCCCGCCTTAGCCTTCCACACACAGCAGCACTGTGACAGGAGATCCGGATGGGCACCGCACATGGACGCACACTCCTCCTGCTCCCGGCACAGCCCCAGCAGTTTGCTCTTTCCATATCATAGACCCTCTTCAACACTGCTATCTGCACAAATTTTAAAAAGACCATTTAAATTAGTGTTCATACTGCTGACTTTAAAAATTAAAAAGGCTGGGGCTGGCGCTGTGGCTCAGCGGGTTAAAGCCCTGGCCTAAAGTGCTGACATCCCATATGGGCGCCGGTTCAGGACCTGGCTGCTCCACTTCCGATCCAGCTCTCTGCTGTGGCCTGGGAAAGCAGTAGAGGATGGCCCAAGTCCTTGGGCCCCTGTACCCGCATGGGAGACCTGGAAGAAGCTCCTGGCTCATGGCTCCTGGCTTTGGCCATTGCAGCCAATTGGGGAGTGAACCAGCAGATGGAAGATCGATCTCTCTGTCTCTCTCTCTCTGCCTCTTCTATTCTCTGTGTAACTCTGACTTTCAAGTAAATAAATAAATCTTTAAAATAAAATAAATAAAAAGGCAGTAAATGAAATAAGTGATAGTTTGTATTGCTTAAAGAAAAAAAAATTTTTGTGGACAGGCAGAGTGGACAGTGAGAGAGGCTTGAAGAAAAATTTGAAGATAATGAAACAGGATCCAAAAGCATGTTGGATAGCAGCAAGAACTATGTTTTCCAGATAATTCACTATTGAATAGTTATCCATTTAAGTAGGAAATCCATGCAGTTTTTTTCATAATATGCATTTCCTCTGAGTTTTTTGCAGACCCTCCATAGGCACAGATTCCAAATATTTTTTAAACCAGAAACTAATCTTTTAATTCTATTTTCCATGAACTTTTTCAAGTACCTCCTATCAGAGGACCTAAGCAAGATACCACACAACACTACAGCAAACTAAGTAGGATGAGGGGTCCCAGGTCTCTCTCAAGGGGGTAAAATCAAACTGGGAAGGGAAGAAGCAAGTATAGAGGCAGCTATGGTTATATAACACACAACTGAGCAGTGCTTTGGAGGTGCCAGGGAGGGAGAACCCAATAGAGAGGATCTCAAATTAAGGACCAGTTCCAGGCCGTATCACTGAAGACAGTTTGTCAGAAAAGAGGTTGAAAAAAGGGGTTGAACTACAGATCAAGCCTACCCAGGTTCTGAGGAGTCCAAATGTAAGTAAGGAACTAGAAACCTTCAAGATTCTTGAAGTAGACGAATTCTAGCAATAAATACCACTCCACACGGGTGAGAGAGGACGCCAAGCCTGGCCAGAGCCTTATTGGCTATTACCACATAGAAGAAAGGCTGGGTCGCTGGTAAAAAGGAAAAGAAAGGACAGACATGGAAAGCAAGAGAGATGGAAAATGTCTAGGATTCCAACACGGTTATTAAAATTACCGCAGTTTCATTGCCAAATGAATAAAATTAATTGGTCTTATTTTCTTCTGCTTTGACTGCTAGAGAGCTCAACCAAATACATGGATTATTTCCAACACATGGCAAGCATTTTAAGCATTTTCTTTGCACCTTGTTAAGTCTATATATAATTTGTTTTCCTTTTCTTGACAAGACTTTATCTGTATTTAGTAAGTCAGCACTAATTTTTTTTACAGTAATACAAAAAAATAACTTAGCAGATTAAAAAAAATCGAGACCAAGCCAAAGACAGTCCAAGCACCTGGTTCCAGGCTATAACCAGTGGGTGGCCAATCCAGAGCATTCTGCTCACCCTTCTTCCACTCAAGCAAAGCCCACAGCCCGCAACAGAAAACGCCAGAATGACTTCCTCAGCTGCCCTCATGACAGCGGCATGAGATCATTTCTACCCAATGACACTGTGATGAAAGTCCCCAAGGTGAGCTTCTGGAAAATATTCCTGTGTGTTAAGAGGGAGTTATGAGGCAATATGCTCCTTGCCTCCCAGTTTTTGTTGTTGTTGTTTAAGATTTATTTATTAGAAAGGCAGAGGCAAAGAGAGAGATCCTCTATCTGCTGGTTCACTCCCCAAATGGCCACAACCGCCATAGTTGTGCCATTCTGAAGCCAGAAGCCAGGAGCTTCTTCCTGGTCCCCTAAGCAAGTGGAGCAGCCGGGACTTGAACCTGTGCCCACATGGGATGCCAGCACTTCAGATGGTGGCTTTACTCACCACGTCACAGCACCAACTCTCCTCCCAGTTTTCTTACATAGGCAAGACGTGTGGTGCTGCACCAATGATACCACAACCACAAAGCAATGAACCTGAGCAACAAAAGTCAAAATACTAACAATATAGAGAAGAAGATCCAAAGACCTAACCTTGCAGCACCATGAAGCCACTGCCACAGTCTTAGAACCACCTATCTTTAGACAATAATTAGCCTGCTTATATTGGGCATGGCATTCAGCCAATAATAGGGCCAAATTTAAGTTAAGTCACCACTTGGGATGCCCACATCCCATACTGGAAAGTCAGGTTCAAGTCCTGGCTACTCCATTTTTGATCCAGCTTCCTGCTAATGTGCATTCTAGGAAGTAGCACATGATGGCTCAAGTGCATGGGTGTCTACCACCTATGCAAGAGATCTAGAACAAGGTCTGGACTCCTGGCTTTAATCTGGCCCAGCCCTGACTGCTGTGGGCATTTAGGGAGTGAACTCGCAGATAAAATATCTCCCTCTGTCTCTCTGCCTTTTAAGTAAAATGGGCCACTTTTAGTATTATTACTTGCCAAAAGTCTGTTTTGACAGGTTGATTTTTACACTGCTGAGTTAGCAGGATTATTAGCTATTAATTATTAGCTATTATTACCTGGATGAGGATAATGATGATTGAGATGAGGATAACACAAAACTATAGCAGAAAAGGAGGCAATAAGCTGTAAGAGTTGCTGGGAACAGTTAAAAATAAAAACAGAAAAAGAAATAAGATAAAGTTTAAAGAAGTGTGATCAAGTTCCAATAAGGATATTTCTTGAAGTCCAGTACAGATGAATGAGACAATAGAATAAGACAAAAATGAAGACTTTCTTTTCTGGGAATGTTACAGAAAAGATTACCTAAAAATCCTCTCAAAATTTGGGATAAAGAATAACAAGTATCTGTTTAAATGCATAACTAGGTTCACAAGAAAATACCTCCTCAATAACCAAAAATCAGAGTAACCTGAAATCCAAAGCCAAAAGTGTATGTGTGCAGGAATGTGGGGCTCTGGGGCGGGCCAGCAGCAGGTGGTATGTGTGTGGAGAGGACATCTATGCTTAGCGATAGAACAAAAGAAAAAATGATGGATATGACTAGCATAATATTTTCTTTAAAAATACTTTCTTGAATACAATTATAGCTCATGAATATTTTTCAACCTCATCACCTTACCTTTTGCAAGAGCAAATTCCACAAATGAACATTTTTTGAAAAATGTCCATATTACTTATTACCAAGAGTTGCTAGGTATTTCACTGCTGGCTTAAGTAAGATATGACAGAGATAGTATTTCCTCAAAACACTCAATGTTTCAGACAATACAAAAAGAACCATCATACAATCAGGTATGCATGTTCAGTATATCTGTAATTATAGCAAAAGGTGTCCAAGTCTGAGGACGCTTGGTAAAATTTTTATCATTAGGGTCATTAGAACATTCTTCTAGAGACTATGTTAAAACTGTTTCCTAACACCTTACACAGCACATAAAAATTATATTTCAATTCTAAGCTAATCTCCTGCTGCTCTACATTATAGATCATTGAATTACCACATAAAAATGGTAAAGGAAGGGCCCTGTGATGTGGCCAGGTGGGTTAACCCACCACCTGGGAGGCCAGCACCCCATATGGACACCAGTTCCTGTCCAGGTCTTTCCACTTCTGATCCAGCTTCCTGCTAATGCATCTGGGAAAGCAGTGGAGGATGGCCCAAGTGCTTGGGCCCCTGCTCCCATGCAGGAGACCCAGATGGAGTTCCAGATTCTTGGCTTTCCTGCCCATTGCAGCCATTTGAAGAGTGAAGCAGCTGACAAAAGATCTGGATATGGATCTCCAGTCCTCTCTACCTTCCTCCCTCTTTAACTCTGCCTTTCAGATAAATAAATCTTTTTTAAAAATGGTAAAGGGAGAGTCTACAGACTGAGAAGAAGGTCTCTAACATTAAAGAGAGAATTATAGTTGTATCTTTTTTTTTTTTTTTTTTTTGACAGGCAGAGTAGACAGTGAGAGAGAGAGACAGAGAGTAAGGTCTTCCTTTTGCGGCTGGTTCACCCTCCAATGGCCGCCGCACCGCGCTGATCTGATGGCAGGAGCCAGGTGCTTCTCCTGGTCTCCCATGGGGTGCAGGGCCCAAGCACCTGGGCCATCCTCCACTGCACTCCCTGGCCACAGCAGAGAGCTGGCCTGGCAGAGGGGCAACCGGGACAGAATCCGGCGCCCCGACCGGGACTCGAACCCGGTGTGCCGGCGCCGCAAGGCGGAGGATTAGCCTAGTGAGCCGCGGCGCCGGCCTATAGTTGTATCTTAAAACAAAACAAATACACACAAAAAAATTAAGGCTCTCCAACTTTTATACAGCTTGTCGTCCTCTGGTCTCATTTGCTTTCCAAGCTTCTTGAAAACTGAAGACATCACATATTCTCTTTGTTCACCTTCACATTTTCATCCTGGCTTTATGAATGGGATAATTTCCACCTGATGTTCCAAAAAGACACCTCCATTGCTCAATTCATTTCAAGATCTTTTTTTTTTTTCAAAAAAATTCTCTTATCTTTGAGCAAACCAAACATTTCAACAAATATCAACCCTTCATTGATATTATCTTCATGAGGGTTATAGTCATCTTTGCTGTGTTCCCATATTATGTAAGACAGCCTTTTAACCTACGTGCCACAACAAATACACCACCCTAAACGTTGCTTCAGATTGTGCTGCCAAAGAATGTCTTCCACAGTATGTGCGCTAGATGGTCCAAGACTTAGAATTTATCGTATAAGTAAGGCCACGCAACACGGGGAAATAGTTAACCGGGAGACTAAAAAAAACAACTCCAGTGTGAAGCACCTGGGCTTTGCTCAGGCTCTGCTTCTCCCGCAGATAGAAGGAGAAGGTCCAGGGAACCGCTCCAGTCCCAGAGGACCGGGGCGCCTCAGAGAGCGAGCTCGGGTCAGCTGGGGAATAAAGCACGAGTTGGCAGAGCAGGGAGGCGCCGGGGGCGCGCTGCATTGTGGGACTCGTTTCCACAGTTACCCACGTGCACCCAACCCAACCGCGGCCCGGCGCGGCCGGGACTACAAGTCCCAGAATTCCGCGGACTGCCTTTCCCCTTCACACCCGGCTACTGGAACCAGACCCTAAGGAAACCCCTGAAGCGCCCTTCCCGCATGCCAGGGAGAGGTCGCGCCCGTCGGGCGCTGCGCGAGGCCTCCGGGCAAGCTCTCCCTGCAGGCGAGCGGGTCGTGAGCCATCAGCCTCCACACCTGACAGCCAGAAATTAGACAACTGCGTCACAGACTGCCAAACCCACGGATCGCCAGGGACCCCGACACCTCCCCTGCGCAAAACCCCCACCCAGACTCCGGGGCCCGACCTCTCCGGCTCCCGCCACGGAAAACCCGCAGCCCGCGCCTCTGCCCCGCCTCCCAATCCCGCAGCCGGAGCCCGCGCCAGCGCTGACCTCGCTTCCCGCCGCTCGCGGGAACCGCCGCCAGAGCAAACCTCGGGACACCTCCCCCGGCCCCTCCACCTCAGCCCCGCCCCCTCCTCTCGCCGCACGCCGAAGGTCTGGGCTCCCCCCCTTCCAGGGACCCTGCCTCGACCCGGAGAGGCAGCACCTCCCCCAAACACACAGTCCCGCAACCCCCCAGCCCAGAGCCGGACCGAATCTGGACGTGACAGTCCAGCCCCGGCTCCAGCCCCTCCCCGCCTCCCCTTCCTCCCCAACTAGCTCTTCACCCCCGCCTCCTCGCCGGACCCCTGCCCCCATCCTGCCACCCCAAACCATCCCCGGGACCCCCACCGTCCCGACACCGGCACCGGCCGATCACCACCACATCGTCCCCTCCCATCACTCCGGTACCCTGCCACCCTCCCAGGGCCCCTCCCGCCCGCCGGACTCCCCAACTCTTCTATCGCACCCCAAGCCCTCGCAACTACCTCGCTCTCCCGTTACCTCAGCCCTCGCCCCCTGCCCGCCCTCCCGCCCCGCTCGGGTGGCCCCCACTCCCCCGCCCCATTGTTCCCCCACCCCCGCCATCCAGCCCTGCTTCCCATTGTCCCCGCCCCCGCGCTCCCCTCGCACTCACCCGCCTTCCACACGGAGCCGCCCGCACCGCTCAGCCCCTTGGAAATCCTCACCCCTGCGCTCCGCTCGCTCGCTCGCGCCCTCCCCCCCTCTCCCGCCCCGGCCCTGCCCGCTAGCGCCCGCAGCCGCCTCCACCTCCATTCACCCAGGACACTCCGGTCCGGGCCCTTCATCGCACGTCCCGCCCCCCCTTCCCCCAACACTGAAACGGAGCCAGTCCCCACCCCCCTCACCTCCGCCCTCCCCCGGCAGGCCGGCCCCTTCCCCCCACGCCCGCCTCCGCCCCGCGCCGCCCGCAGCGTCACCGCCCGCCCCGGCCCCCGAGGGGAAGGGGTGGCTCCCGGGCAGGGGCTGCCGGCGCGTTTCGGGACGGGAGGCACGGGGCGGGGACTGGCGGGACCCGAGTGGAAAGTGCTGGCAGCGCCAGCCCGCTGGCTCTCCCAAACTCACTGACAGCTGCGGCATCCGAGTGCATTTTCGGGCAGCTCACACCCCGTTCGCCTCCCGGGCTCCCGCGCTCGCCTCGCGGTCCCCCCACCGGCTCACCGCACCTCGGCTGGGAGCTAAGGACCCGCCGCCAAGCACTCCGGGCCCGCCCACCTCGCCTCCTCCATTGGCTGAGCCTAGACCAAGGGACCGCCTCTTCGCGTCTCTGATTTGACAGAAGGAGTGCCGATAGCGCCGGTCTGGAACTGGCAAAGAGGCCCCGCCCCCTGGACTCCAAAGCGATTGGTCCCGGTGTCTGGTCTCCGTAACGCCCCTAGCGGAGGCCACGCTCGGGAGTAGCAGGTTGGACCCGGTTGCCGTCAGTCATCCCCGGGGGTCCGAAAGCGCGTGTAGGGGCGAGGCTGGGGAAATTGGTCCACCTTGACCCTGAAGCCCCGCCCCGTGACGGGTGGGATTGGTGGAGCGGGAGACCAACTGAGAAAGATGGGTCGGCGTCTGAAACAAAGCATGCAAAGTGTTCCCTGAACTGAGAAGGGGAAGCGCAGTTGGGGCAGTTTGTCTCGAGTTGCAGGGAGTAGGGAGGACAGCCCACTCCTGGCGCCTGGCACGACGCGTCCGGCCTTCCCGTCCCCCGTCCCGCACTCCAGAGGGACTCTGCAGGAGCCCGGGCTTCGCCGAACTTGGACCGGGACTTCTCTTGCCGGCTTTTTCCTACCACAGAGAACCGGATCAAGCATTGTCGGGTCTTCATTCCGAGCAGACCCTCCGGTGGGAACAAAACGCTGTCTCAGCCCTCTCCACACTTTGGAAAAGCGCTTCTTTCCCAGAGTCTACACCACTCCTTCCCCCTGCGAGTGCCAGCTGGGCTGTCACGAAGGCTTCGAATGCTACAGCATTGTCTGCCATACGCGTCCGCGTGCCCCGGGCAGCATGCCGGAAATCCAGGGCCGGGGTCGCTCGGGCGCGTCGGCGAGTCGCCAGCCCACCCCAGAGCAGCGTCACCGGAGGGCACCCAAGGCGGGACGCGCAGAGGGCGACCACGAAACGAAACAGAGGCAGGCTGTTAGCCGAGGTGAATTCCGCGCCTGGGGTTTCCCACGCCAAGAATTCACACCAGGCTTCCAAATTTCGCCCTGGGTGTTCGGTGTGTGGTGACCAAATTGTCCCACCACCACACGACGATAGCGGAGTAACATTTTGCGACGTGAGCGAAGGATCACTCTCTCCTGGAATCCAACAGCGACCCACACTCCTTCCCTGTATCCCAAGGCCGCACCGCAGCCCCTCAGCCTGGGCGTCCCCACGATGCCACCTCAGAATGCGTGACACCCCTAGTCGCGGGGAACAAAATGCGTTTGGGTGATAGATTTCTACAGCCAAGGCATTTGAGGCGCCGGTGTCTGAAATTGAGGTTTCTTATCAGGACATAGGTATCTCGCAAAGCAAGAGATTCAAAGAAGGGGCTCAAAGAAACCCTTGCTGTGCCCGACACCATTCCCACTGTAACCTGCTCCATCTCTAGGTCCCCTAACTTCTTAGTCAATTGCATCCTTCGTATTTTACCTGTCCTATTTTCGTCATTCATACACTTATGAACGGCCTCACCTAGTCACAGAATTCTGATCCTTCTCAAGACAAGAACGTCCCTTGTGGATCTCCTTGCACCTGACCTCGGCTGGCCCCACAGAGATGGGTAGGTACCTCTGGACTCAGGTGGCCAATGCCTTCTCAGGCTGATCTAGTTGTAAGAAAGTCTGCCCTTGCTCGGAGCCATGTTTTCAGCCTGATCAAATCTAGAGAATATTAATTACATGTAGATTTATACAACTTTCTAATCTTTGTGTAAAGAAAATTGGGGTTTTTCCTTTGTTTTTGTTGTTTTGTAGTTTATGGTGGTACTTCAAGGGCAAACTTTCTAATCATGTATTATGTGCTTAAGCTGTGTGAAGGATCTGCTAGCTGCCTTCTCCCTAGCTGTCAGCACT
This sequence comes from Oryctolagus cuniculus, assembly GCF_051225735.1. Lineage (NCBI taxonomy): Eukaryota > Metazoa > Chordata > Mammalia > Lagomorpha > Leporidae > Oryctolagus > Oryctolagus cuniculus. The sequence goes on along the minus strand of NC_142868.1, from coordinate 42,401,129 downwards.
CCCTTGGCACCTACATGGTGTCCATAAAAATGTATAGAATACACCTCGTTTGTCGTTTCTCAGCTTTGCTGCAAATTGGGTTAGTATGATTATTTTCAAGTTAAAAATAGACTTAGCTACAGCCTGAGGATTGAGAGGCAAAGCTCAGTCTTCTGAGCCTCTCTGGCCCACATGTTTTATGAATAATAAAACAGATATAATAAAATGACAGCATACTGGTCTGCAAATATTACCTAGTCATTTTAATAATCCACAAGATAAAAAAACCTTTGAGGTCAGGAAGCTTGTTATGTTTATCTTTTTATTTCCCTAGCACCTGGTAGAGCACTTGGAAGGAGGCACAGGTTAATTGCTCCTTAAAGTAAACTGAATGTTGACTGATGTGAAATTTTAGATCTGGAAGGAACTTTGGAGATTATGGAATCCACCTTCCTCATTTTAAGAATATGAGACTTGAGGACCAGAGGAGTTAAATGTCTAATTCAAGTCACTCAGCTAGTTATTAACAAAGTAATACTTAAATTCAAGTTTCCCAACTCCCAGTCCAGCTCCTGTCCCCTCCACCACACAACTACACTTTTCCCCTACACCACACCAGTAGCAAAGCTCCAAATTCCAAAATGGGCAAATAGTCTCTTTCCCATTTATAAATCATTATGTCAAATTGATACAAGTTATTTTTAAAATTATTTGAGAGAGACATAGAAACAGAAAGTTAAAGAGATTTTCAGGCTCTGTTTCACTCTCCCAAATACCCAACAGCCAGGGTTGGGCTAGGCTGAAGCCAGGACCCCAGTATTCAATCCAGGTCTCCCATGTGGGTGGCAGAGACACAACTGCTTGAGCTATCACTGCTAATTCCCAGGGTGAGCATTAACAGGAAGCTGGAACCAAAGTAGAGCCAGGAGTGTTTTAACCTAGTATTTAATCCAGTGGCCTTATGTTAACTAATACCTAATTTAATTGAAATTTTTCTTATTAAGTATACAATGTTAATTTTAACCAGATATATTTTGAAATACCCTAAGCCTATATTAGAATTTAATATGGAAAAATCTAGTAAGAGAAAAACAGCAGAGTTCTTCCATCAAATTTTAAACTTATCCACAGATTTCACAAACCCCACTATAGCATGCTTTTCTTGTGCATTTTGAGTTGTGCTGTCCAATAGAGAATGGACAACATTGTCCTCAAGACTGAAATACAGGCCGGCGCCGCGGCTCACTAGGCTAATCCTCCGCCTTGAGGCACCGGCACACCGGGTTCTAGTCCCGGTCGGGGCGCCAGATTCTGTCCCGGTTGCCCCTCTTCCAGGCCAGCTCTCTGCTGTGGCCAGGGAGTGCAGTGGAGGATGGCCCAAGTCCTTGGGCCCTGCACCCCATGGGAGACCAGGAGAAGCACCTGGCTCCTGACATCGGATCAGCGTGGTGCGACAGCTGCAGCGCGGCGGCCATTGGAGGGTGAACCAACGGCAAAGGAAGACCTTTCTCTCTGTCTCTCTCTCTCACTGTCCACTCTGCCTGTCAAAAAGAAAAAAAGAAAAAAAAAAGACTGAAATACAGTTAGGCTTGCTCAGACAGATAAATATGCCTCTGTAAGATCTGAAGAGATCAAGAAAGAACATACAGCAGGGAATAATTAATTCAACCTTAGATTACAGTGAGAGAATATGTGGAACTCTTGTAGTTATAACAAGTCAGACCAACTGGGTTTCCAGGATATGGAAATGAAAAACAAAAAATAGTAAATGTATCCATAGAGAACAGGAAAGTTTTTCTCTCCAAACTCATAACTGACAATTTCCTTTCCCCAAAGATGGCTACTTTTTTTTCATGCCTCCTATGTGACACTACTCTAATTGTGTGCTAGTTATAAACTATTCTACCAAACCTCACAGCAACCCAAAGGGGTATTAATATCATCCTCAATTCAAAGGTAAATTAACTGAGGCTTAGAGAGCTTCAATAACCACCTAATAAGTAAAACTTACCCTAAGCAGCCAAATGCTCAGGATATAATAGTCCCCTGCCAAGCTCCAGTTCCTTCTCTTTTCAATGAGGTGAATACAAGAGTACTTCATGACATTTGTGGGGGGGAAAATGGAATTAAAAGATAACCAAAATATTGAAATCCATGTAAGTTTTTTTCATAATATACATTTTCCATTAACTTTTAGAAAAACCCCTACATACCTCAGAGATGTATTTATAAGGAGACAATAATATGGATGTGAATGTACTTTTAAAAGGTAACAGGTAATCGCTTCTCGGCCTTTTGGCTAAGATCAAGTGTAAAAGATAAGGGGCTCGCATTGCAGCACAGTGGTTTAGCTATCACCTGTGATGCCGGCATCCCATATGAGCGCCAGTTCAAGTCCTAGCTGCTCCATTTTTGATCCAGCTCCCTGCTAAGGCTCCTGGGAAGGCAATGGAATATGGCCCAAGTACTTGGGCATCTACCACCACGTGGGAGATCCAGATAGAAGCTCATGGCTTTGGCCTGGCCCAGCCCTGGCTGTTGCAGGCATCTAGAAGAGACAACCAAAAGATGGGAATGCATGTGCACTCTCCCTCTCTCTCTCTCTCTCTTCTCTCTCTCTTCTCTCTCTCTTCTCTCTCTCTCTCTTTCCTTCTGTCTCTGTTTCTCTCTCTCTCTGTAACTCTGCCTTTCAAATAAAACTAAAATCTAAAAATAAACAAATAATGAAACCAGACCTCTTTCCAGTATTGAACACGTATCCTCCCAGACTGCCTTTGTAGATCAATATTATGAAAAGAATGAGTCAGAAAGATTTCTGCCATATTTTAATGAGATTATTCATCCAGTGTACTGATCAGGGTTTGCTAAATGTAAATCATTCTCCTTTAAAAAAAATTATTAGGGGCCGGTGCTGTGGCATAGCGGGTAGGGCCGCCACCTGCAGTGCTGGCATCCCATATGGGTGCCGGTTCCAGTCCCAGCTGCTCCACTTCCAATCCAGCTCTATGCTATGGCCTGGGAAGGCAGTGGAAGATGGCCCAAGTCCTTGGGGCCCTGCACTCCCATGGGAGACCCGGAGGAAGCTCCTGGCTGCTGGCTCTGGAATGGCACAGCTCTGGCCATTGCGGCCAATTGGGGAGTGAACCAGCAGATGGAAGACCTCTCTCTCTCTCTCTCTCTCTCTCTCTCTCTGACTCTCCTCTTTCTGTGTAACTCTGACTTTCAAATAAATAAATGAATCTTTAAAAAATGTATTAATTTGAGAGGCAGAGAGAGAGAGAGAAAGAGACCAAGAGAGAGTTCCCATTTGTTGGTTCACTCCCCCAAATACCCACAAGGGCCAGATCTGGGCTATGCCAAAGCCAGGAGCTGCCAATTCACTCCAGATCTCCCACATGGGTGTGGCAAGAACACAATTACTTGAGCCATAAAGGCTGCTTCCCAGGGTCTGCAGTTGCAGGAAGCTGGAATCAGAAGCCAGAGGTAGTTATCAAACCCAGGTATCCCAATATGGGATAGAAGCATCTGAATGGCTAAATCAGATTCCTGCCCCAAAATTTTTACTTGGATATATTACTGAGAAGGGCAGCTTCTTTGGTCTTACTGTTATTAACCTGTCAGCCATTGTTACCTATGTTATTGGGACTCACTTTCATCTCAAGTCTATAATAACAAAAGAATGTCACTATAACATATGTTGCTTTTCAAGAAACAGTTTTGCAGATAACTACTTACCAGATGCTAATAGGATAATAAAAATGTTAGTTTCATTTTTCAATACCTGTATACAGTCAGGTCCCTACTACCAGGTTAAGGGAAAGAGCATAGAAGTAGACGTTTCCCTCACTATGCCAATGAGGACATCCTCTCCTCACAGTGGTAGTGACTGACAAGCTGAAAGGATAACAATATTTGTCATGTGTCTTCCTTTAATATACTTTAGTGGACAGTGAGAGAGAGAGAGACAGAGAGAAAGGTCTTCCTTTGCCGTTGGTTCACCCTCCAGTGGCCGCCGCGGCTGGTGCGCTGCAACCAGTGCACCTCGCTGATCCGATGGCAGGAGCCAGGTGCTCCTCCTGGTCTCCCATGGGGTGCAGGGCCCAAGTACTTGGGCCATCCTCCACTGCACTCCCTGGCCACAGCAGAGAGCTGGCCTGGAAGAGGGGCAACCGGGACAGAATCCGGCGCCCCAACGGGGACTAGAACCCAGTGTGCCGGCGCCGCTAGGTGGAGGATTAGCCTAGTGAGCCGGGACGCCGGCCCTAATATACTTTTTCTTGCATCAGCTTCTAGAGGGCAGAAAGTTGAACCTTAAAAACAAGCAAGTGACTTCTTTCTAATCACCACAGGTTATACAGTTGACAGGCTCCTGAAATGTGGAGTTACAATACAACTTCAAGAGACTTCCTTTTTCTTTTTCTTTTTTTTTCTCCAATCATCCTCCATTGAGGTTGTAATGTATCACCCAAAATTTAAAAACTTTAAGAGACAGAATGGCAGGGAACCTTTGGGAACCAACTTTTCACTGCTCATTTTAGCCTTGGGAGCACGTTTGCTATTTTTTCAGAAGCAAACATAAATTTTCTGGAGCCAGATGGCCTAGTTTAAAATTCTGATGCCTCTACCACTAAAGAAGAAGAAATTACTTCATAGCTATGTGCCTCAGTTTCCACATATCCTCAGGGGATGTTGTGAGGATTAAATGAATAAATATAAGTAAAGCTCTTAAAAATACCCAGCACATAGAAATGCTCAACTAATGCCTAATAAACAATGCTAGTGTCAGTGTTGTGACACTCTACAGTACCATCACATCCCTGTCCCATTGCATCCAGTTTGTCACCCCAAATCTTGCTTTTCCTCCAACCTAAACCCCCTTCTTCCCTGAGGATATATAAAACTGCTTTCGCTATGTTTTATTACTTGACTTCCTTCTTCCCTGGCTCCTAGAGTTTATGGTGAACATTGAGTTAGAATGTAAAAACGTCCTTCACTGGCGTCTGCCTCCAGTGGGGAAGCTGAAATGTGAAACTTTACACAATAAAGAAAAAAAGAGAAACCCAACAGTAATATTACATCATTCAAACTCCTTGAAAACTAGCTTAATGAGAATTGATTGATACTCAGAGTTCAAATGAATAAGGAAACAGAAAATTCCTGTGACTATAGGATGGTGTCCTTAAAAAGTAAACAGATGGTAGTAAATTACAGGAGACTCCACGTGAATAGAGACACCTAGTGTGTTCCCACAATGAATAATTTCTCTTCCTAGCACTTTGAAGTAATATTACCCTTCCCTGAGAGCATGGTTATTCACTTAAAACATTTTTCATCTGCTATACCAGAGGTGAAGGCCAATGTTTTTAAGTATTCCCCTTGGGCCAGCCTGGATTAACATTCAGACTCTACCATTTACACCCGTGAACAGGGCATTAAACTCATCTGGACCTCAGTTCCTTCATCTATAAAAATGGAAATAATATCTTCAAGGGATAAATAAGGGCTAAACAAGATAAAATATGTAAAAGCATGTACAACAGTAGAGGAGGGAAGCAGGAATGAATGCATGGGCACCAATTATGTGACACCTTCGCATGTTTCCTTGTGAACCTACTGCAATCATGTGAGGGACACCTGTCTAATTTTTCTGCTTAGGGACAATTTCAAGTAAAATGAATCTGTACTTTTAAATTTTCTAGAAAATTCTGCATTGTTTCTTGAAGAAAGTAGGCATCCTAAGGATCTCAGAAAAGCTAAGAATTTGCCACTTTTACTTAGATTTGACATCAGTGTTTCAATTTAAATTTCATTTAACAATGAATCTTTTTTGCCTCTCCTAGATATAAAGGAAATTTCATCTATTTTGAAAACTATTTCTAACTTCCAAGGTTTCTGAACACATGACTATCAGCATGGCGTTCATGTCTTTTTGCCGATCTTTTTCTCCAGCACAGCTATAAAATGCTTAAACTGACTCTTCCTTTTTCACTCAGGGCCTCTTCTTTTATGGAAATCATACCTACCTAGAGAATTAACAGTATTTGAATAAAAATGTACTCATTCATTACTGCATATTCTTTTTAAAATTGGGTATTTTCACCTTACTCCACATTGAGCTAATCAAATCCTAATGATGCTGCATTTAATTCGATCTCAGAAGGTATAATTTTCCAATTGACTCTAAACAATGCATGACCTTTATGGTGTCTTCCATAAATACAGCATAGCTTCAATTACTTCAGCTAGCAGGGGATGGACAGAAAGAATAACCATTTACTTAGACATTGGTTTCTGCGTGCTGTCAGGCTCTTCGTTTCTCCTCGACTTCTCTAGCTCGTTTCCATGAATACAATGTCTTTTTAACATCTCTCTCTGTGCAGTACAGGAGACCCCATCCATCTCCAGACGGCAGTAGCTGCAAGGCAGCCGAGCATCTCATTATCCCAAAGTGAAGCATTCTGGGAGAGTGGATGAAGAAGGCAGATAGCAGGATGGAGAAGGCAGGAAGAAGGGGAGGGAAGAGGAGGGTGGGAGCTGTAGAAAATACATGCTTACTTCCTTGGGATCATAACACGCTATGGAAATAAGAACTTCCTGTTCTGGAAAGGAAGAGTATGTAGGATGTCAAAAATCCATGACTAAGCAGATTTCAGATTCTACTACAGCTGCCTTAGCCACCCTGTGCCTCCCAACATTCAAACCTGAACTTCCAGTTGAAAATACTACAGGAGCCATGTTGGAGGGAGGAAAGCAGTAGATCCAAACATTTAAGAAAAATCTATGGTTTCAAAATTGAAACAGAAAATAATTTGGAGTTTCATATTTACTACTATGCAGACCTACCTTTGTGCACGTGTGTGTGCACACACACACAAAAAAATCACTAGCTTACCCAATTGAAAAATCTCTTCTTCCAGCTTATGCTATATTTTACTTTGCTACACTGCCTTAGCCAATATAAGTTAAAGCAAATTCCCCTTCTATTTTGGAGTCACAGAACCCTTTAAGAATCAGTGAAAATGATGTTGCTCTAGCAAAAGCCTGAAACCCACCTATGCCCATTCTACCATCCCCTAAATTAAGGATTTCAAGAGTAGACTTTCATCTGTGTAAATAGGTATTTCCTTTTTAACATTCGGGGACTTTAGAGAATAGTTGGTGCCATCCATAATTTCTTTAGTGAGAGATTAGCTCCATTTTGTTAGCTTTCCTCCTGAGCCTGGCTGACATCTGAGCCTGTGCTCAAATAACTTGAATTTTGTTTGGGAAGTGGCAGGTAAGACAAACAGTTTCAAAATGTGGGACAATGGTGGAGTTCCTGGGAAGACTTGACTCAGAGCCAGCATCTTTAAAGAAGTGTGATCAAACATGGAGCAGGGGAGACGTGCTCTTTGGAGAGGAGATGCTGAGAATAAACATCTCCTTCCAGATTTTATTCACTTACATTTCCAAACGAGGTTCAAGTCAAAACAGCTTCTTCCTCAGCTACCCACACCCAGACTCTGGGTCTCACTTCCCCAAAGTCTCTCTGCCTTTTCCTATTGCTATGTTGAAAGTTGAGAGTTGAGGGGTATAAACTTTAGGAAGTGACTAGGTTGTTAGGAGGGATTAATGCCATTTTCCTGGGACTAGAGTAGCTACCCTGAGAGCATATTGTTAGAAAGCAAGTTCCCTTCCTCGGTGTTTCGTTTTTTCCACATGCACCATTCGCCCTTCTGCTTTCTGCAGTATTATGATGACTCGAGGCCCTCACCAGAAGCAAAGCAGATGCTGACGCAATGGTCTTAGACTTCCTGGCCTACAGTACTGTGAGCCAAAATAAAATTCTTTCCTTTATAAATAAAATCAAAATACGCAGTCCCTGGTATTCTGTTACAGCAACAGAAAACAGACAAAGACACTCATCTAATGGTTCATCCCCTCATCCCTTGACCTGATGCTCTGGTCAGCTCCTTGAGCCCCAGAACTGGAAGCTCCCATGGCATTCTATGCCTCCCAGCTGCCCTGCCCCACCCCCACAGTCAGTGTATCCTGCAAGTCCAAACTTGAGCCCTCTAACTTCTGTATTATTCTTCATGCCTTCATCTCATAGTCACTTCTTCTGACTTCAAAACTCTCTCACCACAACATGAGTCTGTTGTAAACCTCCACTCACATGTTAACAACTTTAGCACTGGGAAACATTTCAAATTCATAGATAACAAATTGGGTGATAGAATTAGGGCTGCTCCCTTTGTACCAGGTACTGTTCTAAATCCTGTTAACCCTCCCAGTTGTCCCATGAGGTAGATACTTCTGTAAAAATCCATTTTGCACATAAAGAGACTGACGCATAGACAGGTCCCTTAGTATAGCCTCTGCGCCTATTTTTCGAGCACCAATGAGCAGCTGCACTCAGCACAGACCTCAGAAGCCAAAGCAATTCTGTGTTCCCTCTGCTTATCATTAACGGCAACGTGAAACACTCTTCCAGGGAATGGATCTTTATTCTATTCCTGGTTAAACGAATTAGGGGGTCCAGAAACAGGACCACATGTTGGGGTATGTAAGAGAGGGGCCCAATGTAGCAGAGTGTTGTGACAGGCCATAAGCAGTGTAGCTTCAAAGGATTGAAGGGTACACGGGTCACACATATGCCGCTTGCTGCTATTCCTCCCACATCTCCCTTGTGAGAGTTCTCTTCCCTTCCAGCTCTCCATTCTGGGTGCCCAGGGCTCCTCACCGTGGCTCCTGGTAGATGGCCGCCCAGGACAGACTGCTCTCATTTTCAGGATAAAGCCTGTCCTCAGAAGGGGAAAGCAAACCTGTTCGTTCCCTAACCTTGGTCACAGGCTGAACACGACTAAAATCAGCTTGAACAGCATCCTTGAGGAAAGCCACAGAGTGGGTAGCCTCAAGAGTTGGAAAGGGAACTGCCAGGCACCAGAATTACTGTATCTTGGCGATTCCGGGAAGGCATTATAGTGTGGATGTTACTTTCAGTGTTCTACAAAGGCCCATGTGTTAAAGGCTGGGCCCCAGGGTAGTGTACGGGCAAGTTGGATCCAACCATGGGGATTGGGAAGTGGGCCTCGTGGGAGGTCCTTAGGTCATCAGAAAGGTACCCTCTGAAGATAATTAACTTGAGAGGGTTGGTTATGTAAGCCCGAGATGGGCCCAGGTACTTTTTCTGTTTCCTGCCTCACCATGTGATCCTTCTCCTGCACACACATTCTGCCAGCCACCTCCACCCCTGTATCAAACACCATCCAATCTTGGACTTTGAACCTCCCAAACCATGAGCCAAAGTCATCCTTCATAAGTATCCTGTGTCTGTTATTTAGTTGTAGTGATGAAAACCTGACTAATAGAGAAGGCTGGGAGCCCTTTGTGTATGAGAGGGATCATGTCTGTTTAGTGTCATGAAATGGACATACTTCTGTCTTGCCTGCCTCCCCGAGTCACCCTCAGTTTGTGCTGCTGGAGCACATGTACCATTCCCCTTGGCCCCAGCACACATATACAAAGATTAGAATCCAATATGGTCAGCCTGGTGGATAGACCCTAGAGATGCTGTCTAACAGGACCTATTTTGATTAACTTGCCCTTATCAAAATGTACCTGTCCAATGTGTCATTCCCTCAGATCCTTCTGGATGACCAGCTTGCTGTTCTTGGATAAGCTAATTGAGAAGAAAATATAGATATTACCCCCTTATAAAGGTATGTACAGTACAGAAAAATAAAAGACTCAACGTGTCTCAACACTAACACTTAACATACTCCACAAGCCAAACTCCCACTCTTCCAAGCCTCTTATCCTCCCCCTCCACATTCAGTTCCCTTGAAAGCTCACCTCCATGAAGCCTTCCTTGACTGAAGCTGCCCACAGTCATGTCTTTGTCCACTGACCGCTGCCAGCACTGGAATGGAATTTGGTAGGAGAACCGGAACCTGAACAACAAGGAGTGGAATCTTGAGGCTGGACAATCTCTGAGTGAGCTCAGCACATTCCTTCATTTCTCAGATGAGGGGACAGAGACACCCAAGGGACAGCCCATGGCACATTGAGGGGCTGTGTGGGGGACACCCAGAGTTGTTTCTGCTTTGTCCTCCTGTCCTCTCTGGGAAAGACACCCTCTTCTTTTGGGGAGCAGCTCACCCATGTCATTTATCACACAAAGCTTTGATAGGGGTTCCACTCAGAGGGCCTCCCTGTCCAGTAAGCATGTGATCTCAGCCAGACCAATTAACCTCCTTCACTGGCATTTTAAAAATAAGAATTAATAAGAGGCAGCCATCTCCATCTACAGAGTCCCAGCTGCCAGCAACCATGGCTCCTCCCTCTTAGAAAAAGCCAAGAGAAAGAAACAGAAATATCTGTTGGCTTGCCCCTTCATTCATGAAGCTATCATTACTTCTCAAGGGCCTTCTGGATGCCAGACCCTGTGCTAGGCTACAGGAAGAACATGATGACTAAAACTAGATGCTGCCCTGGTGGGGCTTCTGTGTTGACAGGGAACATAGTTCTTAAATAATCATGTAAGCAAAGTAAAACTGCTGTTTTAGCAAGCAGGAAGAGGAAAATGTACACAATTTTTCCGACAGCATAACAAGGGGATCTGGCCCTGCAGCTGTATTCTGTTGTACAGTTTGTGCACTGCACAAAAGAGCACAGACCATGGCAGGAAAGGAGCTGAAAGCCCACTTAGACTCTATCACCAACCCATGCGCCCTGGGGAAAAGGTGTTTGTCCAGAGAAAGGGCCACGCTGTTCTTCACACACTGGCACTGTCTTCCCAAAGGGCTCAGCTTATAATTATGTCCCAAAGGCTTGACTAGACCAGTCAGGACTCTAGGTGTGATCCAGTCAGGGACATGAGTGGTGGGAGCGGGGTTCCTCTGAGGCGGTGACTAGAGTCTCATGAATAATGAGTACGAGATTAGCCAAGTGGGAGGGAAGAGCTTGCCAGACAAAGGCACGACCCATACAACAGCCCTGTCTTGATGGCACTCCAGTCCCCAGTTCTGGTGGCTCCTGAAGCCTGGCTGAGCCTTTGTCCTTCCAGAGGATTGGTCTCATGGCAGCCATTATAACCCTTGCCTGTAGGTCACGTGAGAGTTTGGTCACCTACCCCTGGGAGAGTCCTGGCTCAGAGAGCAAAGCTTGTCCAGCTGTTCTTCCTCCCACTATTATCCGTGCCAGGCCCCATGTTTTCACGACAGGACCCCCTACTCTCTGTGACCTCCTCTTCTTCAGAGTAAAGGCTCTGTCTTTGGGATTTAGCACTGTCTCCAGCAGATAGCAGATCCTCAGGAAGCATTTCACACATCAAGCATTGACGGACTCTGTACTAGTGCTCATTTTGTCCACCACAGCTGGGTGAAGTGGTGAAGGCTGGAGGGACAAGGTGCCCTTTTCCATGACTCTCATCACCCACCAAGACCACCCATGGGTTTCTACAGTCCCTGAGCATTTGCAAGCTTGGGCTTATACGCATGTTAATGGGTGGCTCTGATGTGTCTAAAACTTGGCTATGGATTGCTAAAGGGATTGATTTTTTTTTTTTTTGACAGGCAGAGTGGACAGTGAGAGAGAGAGAGACAGAGAGAAAGGTCTTCCTTTGCTGTTGGTTCACCCTCCATTGGCCGCCACGGCCGGCGCGCTGCGGCCAGCGCACTGCGCTGATCCGATGGCAGGAGCCAGGTACTTATCCTGGTCTCCCATGGGGTGCAGGGCCCAAGGACTTGGGCCATCCTCCACTGCACTCCCTGGCCACAGCAGAGAGCTGGCCTGGAAGAGGGGCAACCGGGACAGAATCCGGCGCCCCGACCGGGACTAGAACCCGCTGTGCCAGTGCCGCAAGGCAGAGGATTAGCCTAGTGAGCCGTGACACCGGCCAGGATTGATTTCATGATAGCAGGAGAGTCAGCAGCTCTTACTCGGCATGCTGAGTGCCAGTGGGCAGCCTTTAAGATGAGGGGCTTTCTCGATCCGATCTGTAAGCCTAGAGCAGAATAGTAAAGCTGGTTTTCTCTCTGTGCTTTGTATCTGTTAGGGCCTTCTTGGGGGGGGGGGGTGTTGTCAGGCGACTTGAAATCCTCTATGGTTTTGTCAGCCAAAATCAGTCTGCTTTCTCTTTGGTCTTTGTGTTATTCCCACATTAAGGGCAGCCCCTGTTCTGGGCAGATCTCCCCAACTGCGGGACTTCATACTGCATCTCACGCTGCTGCTGCTGCTGCTGCTGCTGCTGCTGCTGCTGCTACTGATTTTGTTAAAGAGGCTGGCACTTGAGGCTTTTGTGAAACTCATGTCCCTTTCTCATAAGCCAGACACGATTGGCTTGAGATCCAGACTGTCCTATGGGGGCTGCTGCATCCACCAACATTTGGGAATAAGAATCACAGAATGAGGTTGCTTTTCTTCACCAGCTCCGGGCATCCAAGGGTTTCAGAAGACTGCCATTCTTCCCCCCAGTTCATCAGATGAGAGGAGAATGCAAAGACGATGCATCCGTCAGATCCCAGCCACACTTTCTTCACCAGAACTGCAGAACCAGAGGATCTGCTGCAGTCAGGTAGAGGAGTTACAAAAAGTTTCCATTCTCATATTTTTGGAATGAAGCAGTCAAGAGTTGAACTCTGGCTCGTCCACTCATCAGACCTCCCTGCGCAAAATTCCTTAACTTTAAGAGTCTCTGAGTCCATGTCGGCTGCTGTAACAAAACACCACAGACTATTTATAAAGAACAGAAATTGATTGCTTCCCTTTCTGGAAGCTGGGAGGGTCTAAGATCAAGGCACTGGCATTCAGTGTCTGCTGAGGGGCTTCTGGCTGTGTCCTCACATGGCAGAAGGAAGACAGGCAGGAAGGACAAACACTGTGACCTCAAATGGTGGAAAGCAGAAGGGCAAAGTGGGCCTGGCCAGTAACCGCACACCCTTGACATTTCTATTCATTCATTTGAGACACACATACATACACACACACACACAGAGTGAGAGAGAACATCTGCTGGTTCACTGCCCAAGTACCCACAATGGCCAGAGCTGGGCCAAGGCCAAAGCCAGAATCCAGGAACTCAACCCAGATCTCCCAAGTGGGAAGCAGGGACCCAACTACTGGAGCCATCACTCACTGTCTCTCAGGATCCACATTTGAAGCTGGATCCAGGATCCCCCACCCTTCAAGCCCTTTAACAACAGTACTTAATCACCTCCTAAGGGCCTTTCCTCTTAGTACTATGGCATTCCAGCAGTTGGGGTCAGGGATGATGGGATTTCAGAGTAGGAGTTTGAAAGGGATGCATGTATTCAAGCCAGAGCAGGGACAATACTGCCACCTACATCACAGGAGGCGTGTGAAGGCTAAAACAGATACTATACACGTGGCAGACAGAATAATGGTCCCTAAGGATATCCACGTGTGAGCTGTCAGCCTCTAGAAGCTGAACCAGGCAAGGAAGTGGATTCCTCCGGAGCCACCAGAGGGGCAGAGTCCTGACAGCACCTTAACTTCAGGCCCTGGGAGGCCCGTATCAGACTTCTGATTCAACACCTTTAAAATGATCAATAAATGTGTACTATGTCAAATCACTAAATTTTGGGTGATTTGTTACAGCAGCCATAAGAAACTAACACAGTATGTAAAGCACTGATCCCAGGACCTGGTAAAAGTCCATAAATTGTGGTAGCTGTTCCTATAATTTTATTGCCTTTCACTCTGTATCTTTTGCTATAATATAGCTAAGGTTTAAAGAAAGTTATGTTTGCTTATGTGATTGTTTTGTACCGCAAAATCAAAACAAGTTAAAGCAGGTTTAATAGTGAAGCAAATGTGTTTATTGAGCCCTGGTCCCGGTATTGAAGGGAGGCCTGGTAGCTGACCTGAGGCCACAGAAGAAAAGCAGATGTTCCTGCCCAGGACTTTGCATCTGCGGAGCGTGGTGCAAAGGTGTAAGGGGAATTAGAGAAAGTCACAGTGGCAAAGACAATTCAAGAATGGCAGAGTCCGTCATTGTGCATCAATGTCTGGGGATCATGGTGCCAACAGCAACACCCTAAGTAGAACACTTTAAATTTTATTTTTTTTTTATTTGAGAAGTAGAGTTATAGACAGTGAGAGAGAGAGACAGAGAGAAAGGTCTTCCATCTGCTGGTTCACTCCCCAGATGGCCACAATGGCTGGAGCTGTGCCGATCCAAAGCCAGGAGCCAGGAGCTTCCTCCTAGTTTCCCATGTGGGTGCAGGGGCCCAAGGACTTGGGCCATCTTCTGCTGTCCCAGGCCATAGCAGAGAGCTGGACTGGAAGAGGAGCAGCCCGGTCTCAAACCAGTGTCCATATGGGATGCCAGTGCTGCAGGCGGAGGATTAACCTACTGCGCCATGCCGCCAGCCCCCAGAACACTTATATATGGCAGGACCTTGATTAGATTCTGACTTGCTTGTTTCTTGCTTGAACTAGATTTTTCAGCCTCCCCAGGCATTCTGTGAGGTACCCAACTCTCTCCCACTGAGTTCCTCATCACATAATTTAACTGGAGTCAAAGAATCCTGCCTCATTCAGCAGAGAGGTAGTACACCTTCAGGATCGACTAGCTCCAGGAACTAGAATTCAGCAGGCCTCCATTTCATATTTACTTCCATCTATGTTTTGACTTATTTTGTTGTGGTTGTCGCTCCCCCTCTTCGTGGAGGAACGACACAGGACCCTGCGCTGTTCTTTCATCTGCTCGGCCCTCCCCGGGTTTGCTGCTGGTTCTTCCCGGGTTGGCTACTATCCCTTCCACCTCCGTGGAAGGGCAGTTCCCCCTGGCCACATTCCCCACTTCCGCAGGGGAGCGGCACACCGCCGGCCGGCTTTCTCGGGGGCTGCACAGGTGTTCCCTCAGATGTTCCCCTTAGATGTTCCCTGGTGCATGCCGTCTCTCTCCTCCTTTATAGTCCTCCTCCGCCAATCCCAACTCTGCTACCCACACGCTGAGTACGCTGCTCTCCTCCAATCAGTAGCAAGTCCTACAGTTTATTGGTTGAACTGGAGGCAGCTGTGCGGAAGCTGTTTACTTCTCTCCCAGCGCCATATTGTGGGAGAGCAGATGCATAGAATAAGTCTTAATTCCAGTAACTCAGTCTAGTCCGGGTTGCTCCCCACAGATCCCCCTTTCTTTTTATTTTTTGGCGTTGATACGCGCCTGTCTTCGGTGTCCCGCGGCACACACTCTGCTCTACTTGCTAGAGTTGCCACAGGTTCTTACAAGTCCTATCAATCAGGCAAACCGAATCCGGGTCCTCTCTTCGCCATGTTGTGAGGAGGTTTTTAGGCGCTGATGCGTGCCTGTGTTCGGTGACCTGCGGCTCATACTTTGGTCGAGCCGCCTACTGGCGCTTACCGCCTTAATCAGGCAGACCGAATCCAAGCTTTCTCATTGCCGTATTGTGGGGGAGACTTATTAGTGTTGGTTCGTGCCTATCTTCGGTGACCTGCGGCGCACAAGCTGCTAGCCGCCGCAGGTGCTCATCGCCTCCCTAATCAGGCAGACCGAATCCAAGCCTTCTAATTGCTGTATTGTGGGGAGGCCTTTCTGATGTTAATTCGTGCCTGTCTTCGGTGACCTGCGGCGCATAAGCTGCTAGCCGCCGCGGGTGCTCATCGCCTCACTAATCGGGCAGACCGAATCCAAGCTTTCTCATTGCCATGTTGAGGGGAGGCCTTTCTATTTCTCTATTTCTCTATCTCCGGGCATTCCTATTTCTCCCATTTTACTTCTATCTTCCAGCATTCCTATTTCTCTCATTTTACTTCTAAACTTCTGTTTCTCTTATCCCCGCAGCTTCCCGGCTGCGCCCACCCCGAGGTTGCTTCTCGGCAGCTTTCCGGCTCTGAGCTGCTTCAGCCCGCGCCTCTCTCATCTGCGCGGCTTCGCGGCTCTGCGCGGCTCGGCTTTGCGCGCACACTCCGCGGTCTCCGCGCAAGCCCCACGTTCCCTATGTACTTGAGCCCCGCACGCTCTGTCTGCGCGCGGCAGCCTCCGCGAGTCACACAGCGTAGCTTACGTGTCCGCCACTAGCATTCAATCTAAGTTCCCCGGGCTAACCTGGCGAATTCAACCCAGCTTACGTCTCCGCCCCACGGTTTGGCTTCCCGTCCTTTGCTCCCCGGGCTAATCAGATGGATCCCAACCAGGCTTACGTTTCCGCTTCTGGTTTTAACTTTTCGCCCCCTATTCCCGGGCTAACTTGAGAATCCCAAAGTGGCTTTCGTTTCCGCCTCGGCCTGCCCCCCGCGGCTTCAATTTCCCTAACATTTTTCTCTACCCGGTATGTTTCCCCAAGCTTTCCTCCAACAATATTCCTCCCTCATTTCTCCTGGCCTCTCCCCACAGTCCGCATCCGAGTCTGTTTGTTCTAGCTTTCACTTTCGCTTTCGACCTTAGAGATTTCTCCCAGCTTCCCCCCGTAGTCCGTATCCGAGTCTATGCCTAGGCTTTCAATAGCTCCTTCTGGCACCTTTATCGTCCGGCTTTTCCCTAGGCTGTTTGCTAGTCTCTCTCTCCGGTAATTTCCCACTTCTTCCCGTTTTTTCCCTCCTGAGTTTCATATCCGTCCTAAGTTTCCTATCCGAGTCACGGCACCATTATGTCGCTCCCCCTCTTCGTGGAGGAACGACACAGGACCCTGCGCTGTTCTTTCGTCTGCTCGGCCCTCCCCGGGTTTGCTGCTGGTTCTTCCCGGGTTGGCTACTATCCCTTCCACCTCCGTGGAAGGGCAGTTCCCCCTGGCCACATTCCCCACTTCCGCAGGGGAGCGGCACACCGCCGGCCGGCTTTCTCGGGGGCTGCACAGGTGTTCCCTCAGATGTTCCCCTTAGATGTTCCCTGGTGCATGCCGTCTCTCTCCTCCTTTATAGTCCTCCTCCGCCAATCCCAACTCTGCTACCCACACGCTGAGTACGCTGCTCTCCTCCAATCAGTAGCAAGTCCTACAGTTTATTGGTTGAACTGGAGGCAGCTGTGCGGAAGCTGTTTACTTCTCTCCCAGCGCCATATTGTGGGAGAGCAGATGCATAGAATAAGTCTTAATTCCAGTAACTCAGTCTAGTCCGGGTTGCTCCCCACAGTGGTGATGTTTTTTGTTTGTTGTTTTCCACATTTCTCATCTTCTAGTTCCAGTTCATTCATTAAAATGTGTAATCCCAATTTAATTTCCTTTGGGTAAATTCCAAGGAGTGGGATGGCTGGGTTGTATGGTAGGGTTATATTCAGGTTTCTAAGGAATCTCCAGACTGACTTCCATAGTGGCTTTACCAGTTTGCATTCCCACCAACAGTGGGTTAGTGTCCCTTTTCCCCCACATCCTCGTCAGCATCTGTTGTTGGTAGATTTCTGTATGTGAGCCATTCTAACCGGGGTGAGGTGAAACCTTATTGTGGTTTTGATTTGCATTTCCCTGATGGCTAGTGATCCTGAATATTTTTTCATGTGTCTGTTGGCCATTGGGATTTCCTCTTTTGAAAAATGTCTATTGAGGTCCTTGGCCCATCTCTTAAGTAGGTTGTTTGTTTTGTTGTTGTGGAGTTTCTTGATCTCTTTGTAGATTCTGGTTATCAACCCTTTATCAGTTGCATAGTTTGCAAATATTTTTTCCCATTCTGTCAGTTGCCTCTTCACTTTCCTGACTGTTTCTTTTGCAGTACAGAAACTTCTCAATTTGATGCAATCCCAATAGTTAATTTTGGCTTTGACTGCCCGTACCTCCAGGGTCTTTTCCAGGAAGTCTTTGCCGGTACCTATATCTTGCAGGGTTTCTCCAATGTTCTCTAATAATTTGATGGTGTTGGGTCAAAGATTTAGATCTTTAATCCATGTTGAGTGGATTTTTGTGTAAGATGTAAGGTAGGAGTCTTGCTTCATGCTTCTGCACGTGGAAATCCAGTTTTCCCAGCACCATTTATTGAATAGACTGTCCTTACTCCAGGGATTGGTTTTGGATCCTTAATCAAATATGAGTTGGCTGTAGATGTTTGGATTGATTTCTGGTGTTCCTATTCTGTTCCATTGGTCTATCCATCTGTTTCTGTAGCAGCACCATGCTGTTTTGATTATAACTGCCCTGTAGTATGTCCTGAAATCTGGTATTGTGATGCCTCCGGCTTTGTTTTTGTTGTACAAGATTGCTTTGGCTATTCGAGGTCTCCTGTGTCTCCATATGAATTTCAACATCATTTTTTCCAGATCTGAGAAGAAGGTCTTTGGTATTTTGATTGTATTGCATTGCATCTATAAATTGCTTTTGGGAGAATGGACATTTTGATGATATTGATTCTTCCAATCCATGAGCATGGAAGATTTTTCCATTTTTTGGTATCCTCTTCTATTTCTTTCTTTAAGATTTTGTAATTTTCATCATAGAGATCTTTAACATCCTTGGTTAAGTTTATTCCAAGGCATTTGATTGTTTTTGTGGCTATTGTGAATGGGATTGATCTTAAAAGTTCTTTCTCAGCTGTGGCATTGCCTGTGTATACAAAAGCTGTTGATCTTTGTGCATTGATTTTATATCCTGCTACTTTGCCAAACTCTTCTATGAGTTCCAATAGTCTCTTAGTAGAGTTCTTTGGATCCCTTAAATAAAGAATCATATCATCTGCAAAGAGGGAGAGTTTGACTTCTTGGAATTTACCCAAAGGAGATTAAATTGGCAAATAAAAAAAAGCTGTCTGCACCTTAATGTTTATTGCAGCTCAATTCACAATAGCTAAGACATGGAATCAACCTAAATGCCCATCAACAGTAGACTAGATAAAGAAATTATGGGACATGTACTCTATAGAATACTATACAGCAGTCAAAAACAATGAAATCCTGTCATTTGCAACAAAATGGAATAATCAGGAAAACATCATGCTGAGTGAAATAAGCCAGTCCCAAAGGGACAAATATCATATATTCTCCCTGATTGGTGACAACTAACTGAGCACCAAAAAGGAAACCTGTTAAAGTGAAATGGACACTATGAGAAACAGTGACTTGATCAGCCCTTGTCCTGACTGTTGATGAACAACTTAATACTTTATCCCTTTTAGTTTTTTTTATCTACTTAATACTATTGGTTGAACTCTTTAATTAACACACAATTTTCTTAGGTGTTTAAATTTAACTGAAAAGTGATTCCTGTTAAATATAAAAGTGGGAATAAGAGAGGGAGGAGATGTACAGTTTGGCACATGCTCAATCTGACTTGCCCCAAATGGTAGAGTTAGAAATGTGCCAGGGGATTCTAATTCAGTCCCATCAAGGTGGCATGTGCCGATGCCATCTCACTAGTCAAAGTGATCAGTTTCAGTTCACAATTGATCATAGTGATAGGTCTAAGAGTCAAAGGGATCACATAAACAAGACTAGTGTCTGCTAATACTAACTGGTAGAATTAAAAAGGAGAGAATGATCCAACATGGGAAGCAGAATACACAGCAGACTCATAGAATGGCAGATGTCCTAAACAGCACTCTGGCCTCAGAATCAGCCCTTAAGGCATTTGGATCTGGCTGAAGAGCCCATGAGAATATTTTAGGCATGGAAAGCCAAGACACTCTGCCAAAAAAAAAAAAAAAAAAAAAACAACAACCTTAAATTAAAGATCTCTGCAAGTGAGATCCCAGTGGAAAGAACGGGCCATCAAAGAAGGAGGTATCTTTCTCTGAAGGGAGGAGAGAACTTCCATTTTGACTATGACCTTAGGCCGGCGCCACGGCTCACTAGGCTAATCCTCCGCCTTGCGGTGCCGGCACAATGGGTTCTAGTCCTGGTCAGGGCCCCGGATTCTGTCCCGGTTGCCCCTCTGCCAGGCCAGCTCTCTGCTGTGGCCAGTGAGTGCAGTGGAGGATGGCCCAAGTCCTTGGGCCCTGCACCCCATGGGAGACCAGGAGAAGCACCTGGCTCCTGCCATCGGATCAGCGCAGTGTGCCGGCAGTAGCGCGCCGGCCGCAGCGGCCATTGGAGGGTGAACCAACGGCAAAGGAAGACCTTTCTCTCTGTCTCTCTCTCACTATCCACTCTGCCTGTCAAAAACAAAAACAAAAAAAAGAACTATGACTTTGTCTAAATAAGATTGGAGGTGGCAAACTCAAAAGGCCTCCATAGCCTTGGCAACTCAGGACAAGAGCCTAGGGTGATTACTGACGCCATAAACAAGAGTGTCAATTTGTTAAGTCAACAACAGGAGTCACTGTGCACTTACTCCCCATGTCGGATCTCTGTCCTTAATGTGTTGTACTATGTGAATTAATGCTATAACTAGTACTCAAACAGAATTTTACACTTTGTGTTTCTATGTGGGTGCAAACTGTTGAAATCTTTACTTAATATATACTAAATTGTTCTTCTGTATATAAAGAGAATTGAAAATGAATCTTGATGGGAATGGACTGGGCAAGGGAGTGGGAGATGGGAGGGTTGCGGGTGGGAGGGAAGTTTTGGCGGGGTGGGGGAGCCACTGTAATCCAAAAGCTGTACTTTGGAAATTTATATTTATTAAATAAAAGTTAAAAAAAATGTGTAATCCCAGAACAGAACTCTGCTTGACAGGGCTTAAATCACTTGCTGGTATCAGCCTAGCAATATGGTAGGGGATGAAAGAGAATTGTCCAGGTCTGAATCATATGCTGTCTTCTGGAGCTAGGGTATTTGATACCATGACTTGAGGGGTACAAAAGAACAATATGAAGTTAGTAAGGAAGGGGCAGTTTCCCCCAAAAAACCATGAGTGCTATTTCCAGAAGAACAGGGAGAAGGAATGTTAAGCAAGAAAATTTTTAAAAGACATCTATTTTATAATTATTTTTATGGTTATTTTATGAGAATTTATTCATTCTTCAAATAATACTTCCGTAGCACTGACCATGTACAAAGCACTGTGCTACTCTAGGGATTCAGCAATTAAAAAAACAAATGAAAATTGAAATATGGAAACCCAAGGAGATTCATCACGCTTCCAGATTTTAAGACTTATCACAAAGCTACAGTATCAAGGCAATGTAACATTGGCATAATGGTAGACATATAGATCAATGGAATAGAATTAAGAGCACTAAAATAAAAATATGAGTATTTATGGGCAGTTAATTTTCATTAAGGGTGCCAAAACAACCTGATGGTGAAAGGACAGTCTTTTCAACAAATGGTGCTGGGCGCCCACAGGCTAAAGGATAAAGCTGAGCTGCTACCTCACACCATATGCAAAATTAACTCAAAGCAGATCACAGGTAAGTGTAAAATCTAAAACTGTGAAACTTGTATAGATAATAATAAATCTTTGTGAACTTGAATTAGGCAACAGTTTCTTAGATGTAATACCAAAAGCACAAGCAAAAAAATTAAATCTCATTAAAATTAAAAACTTTTGTACTTTTTAAAAATTAATTAATTAATTTTAAAGGCAGAGTTACACAGAGGCAGAGGCAGAGAGAGAGAGAGGTCTTCCATCTGCTGGTTCACTCCCCAAATGGCCTCAATGGCCAGAGCTGGGCCTATCTGAAGCCAGGAGCCTGGAGCTTCTTCAGGGTTTCCCACATGGGTTCAGGGGTCCCAGCACTTGGGCCATCCTCCACTGCTTTCCCAAGGACATAAGTAGGGAGCTGGATCAGAAGTGGAGCAGCAGGGACTTGAGCCAGTGCCTATATGTGATGCTGGCACCACAGGCAGTGGCTTTACCTGCTTTGCCACAGCACCAATCCCAAAACTTTTATTTCTAGGTTGATTTTATTTATTTTAAAGAGTTACAGGGAGGTAGGTTTGCTTCGAAAGATGCCAGCAACAAAGTAAGAAGACAACCCATAGAATGGGGAAAGTATTTTCAAATCCTGTATCTGTATCTCATAAAGGGAGTTACTTGTATCTGGACTATATAAAAAACTCTCACATCAATAATAAGAAAGCAAATAGCAATCTAAAAACAGGCAACAGATGTGAATAAATGTCTTACCAAAGAAGATCTTCAAATTCCAATAAGCGCATGAGAAAATTACTTAGATCTTAGTTATGAGGAAAGTGTAATTCAAAACTTTAATGAGATAGATTTTCACACCAACTAGGATGTCTATAATAAAAAAGTTAAATAATAGCAAGTCTTGACAAAAGTGGTGGTGAACAGCAAGTGTTGGAGAAATTGGAACCCACATACATTGCTACTGAGAATGCAAAATCATATAACAGCTTTGGACAACAGTTGGTAGCTTTTCATAAGTTTAAACATAGCTATCATACAACCTGGTAATTCCTCTCCTAGGTTTCACATCCAAGAGATACGGAAAAAATACACCCACACAAAACTTCACATGAACGTTCATGGCACACTAGTCATGTCTAATTGATGAATAGATAAATAAAATGTGCTATAGCAGTACAACAAAATACTACTTATTAATAAGACAGAATAAAGTATGAATGTTTACTAGCTCGTAGACCTTGAAAATGACTACACAAAATGAGAGAAGCCAGCAATAAAGAACACATATTATATAATTCCAATTACATGGAATGTCCAGAATAGGCAAATCCACAGAGACAGAATGTGGACTCCTCATTACTTCTGAGGACAGGAAGAAGGAGAAGTGACTGCTAACAGAAATAAGGGTTTTGGGAAGAGAGAGAAATGAAATAATCTAAAATTGTGATGACAGTTGGACTAACTTGTGATTATACTATAACCTATTGAATTGTTCACTTTAAGTAGATACATTGTTTAGTATGTTAATTACATCTCAATAACACTATGAATATTAAAATCTCCATGCTCTCATGGAGCATATATTCCAATGGGAGACATAGAAAACAAAATAGTTTTATAAATAAATATATAATTCCTTCAGTGTTGCTAAGGGAAATAATAGAACAGAATGAAGACCAGTACGTGAGGTGGTGTTTCCTACTGTTATTATTTCATATTTGTGTACCAGTTTCTGATATCCAGGAATCAGGAATACACACTTCTATTTTTGAATCTGGATACATGGCCTGGAAAAATAGTTCTCAATCATTTTCTTCTACCATACACTTGAAAAATGGTGTTCCTATCAGCCATTTGTTTCCATAGACTTCTTAAGGTTAGGACTGAGGCAATAAATATATAGGCTTTCATATGCTCAGGGCCCTAAGCAAGTCTTCCACTCAAGAACATTAGAACGCAAAGGAGTGAAATTGATGTTAATATAAAGATAAATTTGAATATGCCCAATTTATTTTGAAAAAATAGAATGAAAGAAAATATTTCAGGGCTGGCTCCATGGCTAACTTGGCTAATCCTCCGCCTGCGGTGCCGGCATCCCATATGGGCACCGGGTTCTAGTCCCAGCTGCTCCTCTTCCAGTCCAGCTCTCTGCTGTGGCCCAGGAAGGCAGTGGAGGATGGCCCAAGTGCTTGGGCCCCTGCACCCGCATGGGAGACCAGGAAGAAGCACCTGGGTCCTGGCTTCGAATCGGCGCAGCGTGCTGGCCATAGCACCTATTTGGGGGATGAACCATCAGAAGGAAGACCTTTCTCTCTGTTTCTCTCTCTCTCACTGTCTAACTCTGCCTGTCAAGTAAAAAAAAGGGCCGGCGCCGCGGCTCACTAGGCTAATCCTCCACCTTGCGGCACCAGCACACCAGGTTCTAGTCCCGGTCGGGGCGCCGGATTCTGTCCCGGTTGCCCCTCTTCCAGGCCAGCTCTCTGCTGTGGCCAGGGAGTGCAGTGGAGGATGGCCCAAGTGCTTGGGCCCTGCACCCCATGGGAGACCAGGAGAAGTACCTGGCTCCTGCCTTCGGATCAGTGCAGTGCGCTGGCCGCAGCACTCCGGCCGCAGTGGCCATTGGAGGGTGAACCAACGGCAAAGGAAGACCTTTCTCTCTGTCTCTCTCTCTCACTGTCCACTCTGCCTGTAAAAAAAAAAAAAAAAAAAAAAAAATTGAAAATCATTTCAAAATATATAAAGAACTCTTAAAATTGAACACCACAAAACAACCCAAATTTTAAAACTGTCAAAGAACTGGAATAGATATTTCTCCAAAGAAGATACACAATGATCAACAAACAAATAAAGACATTTTCAACATCATTAGTCTTTAGGCACAGGCAAATCAAAACCATAATGAGATGCTTATACCCACCAGCATGGTTACAGTGAAGAAAAAAAAAAGAAAATAGCAATTGTTAATAAGGATGTGGAAAAATTGGAGCCCTAATCCATTTCTGGTGTATGTAAAATGGTTCAGCTACTATAGAAAATAGCTGGCCAGTTTCTCAAAAACTCAAACATAGAATTTCCATCTGACCCAGCAATTCCATTCCAAGGTGTATGTACCAAAAAGTACTGAAAACAGGTACTCAAGCAAATACTTGTATAAGAATAGTAGCACAGTAGCACTATTTACAATAGTCAAAAGACGAAAACTACTCAAATGTTCACAGAGGGATGAATGAATACACAAATTGTACTGTAAATGTAATGGAATATCATTAGTCATAAAAAGGAATGAGTGCTGATACATATCATGTGGATGAGCCTTTGAAATATTTTGCTAAGTGAAAGAAGCCAAACACAAAAGGTCACATATTGTATGATTCCATTCATAGGAAACATTCCTATAAATCCATAGAGACAGAGAACAGATTGGTGGTTGCCAGGAGTTGGGGAGTAGAAAGTAACTATTTAATGAGTACAGTTTTTTACTGTGGGGTGATAAGAATTTTTGGAACTAGACAGAGGTGGTTATTACACAACTTTATGAATCGACTCAATTCCACTGATCACTTTAAAATAGCTAACTTGATATTCTGTGAATTTCACCTCAATTAAAAACTGAAACATTCAAATAGGCATTCCATTGTTACTACAAATAACCAACTAACATATCTCACACTATGTCAAGACCATGTAATCTGCAGAACTCCCATAAAGAACTCCCATAAAGATGTACTTCTGTTTCTCTTCATTTTAATTTCTAATAGAGTGCTCACCACTGTGTTTTGCAACAGATGTGTGGGTTGTTCCAAGTTGTCTACTTTTAGATACAAAATTCATTCTGCTCCCTCTTCTATCAACTGGCTTATTTTGAAGGGTGTATTACTCTCAATTGCCTTTGTTCAATTATCTATTTTATCTAAGTCTCAAAGATACCTGTAACGTCTTATTTCTTCGACCCATTAACAGTGAAACCCATGATGTTTGTTACCATGCCACCACGCTAGTGTTTCTCAAAAGTGAAATCTATGGACCACTTTCATCGGAATCACCTAGGCCCAAATCAAGATCTACTAAACCAAACTATAAGGGAGCTGACCTTAAAAAAAAACTTCATTTTTATCAAGCCCCATTGCCATACGCTTTCATGTATAAGCATTTGAGACCATGTGCTTTGTTCTTTTTTGTAAGATTTATTTATTGAAAGGCAGAGTTACAGAGAGGCAGAAATTGTGGGATATGTACACTATGGAATACTACACAGAAGTAAAAAGGGATGAAATCTGGTCATTTGCAACAAAATGGAGCAAGCTGGAAAACCTCATACTTAGTGAAATAACCCAGTCCCAAAGAAGCAAATACCACATGTTCTCCTGATTTGGGAGAATTAATAGCACTCCTGAAAGCTATTAGAAGCGAAATTGACACTTTTGGAATCAATGACTTGAATAGTCCTTGACCTGCTGTCGAAGGACAGTTTATTATTTTTACTTTTTATTTTATATATCCTCTGTTTTCTTTCTTTTCCTTTTCTCTTCTTCATACCATACATTGAACTCTTTATGTAACATAGAGTTAACCATATGTATTTTAAGTCAATTGGAAAAAGATCCCAGTTAAAAAATAAGAGGGGGAATAGAGAGGGAGGAGGTAGTCTGTAACTGTAAAGCTGTATAGTTCTGCATACAGTCCTACAGACTTACTTCTAAGGGTACAGCCTAAAAACTTGACACGGGACTCCAAATCCATAAAAATCAGTGGTATAAATGCCATCTTAACTGTTAAAATGATCATATTAAATGTGAAAGTCAACATATAGATAGGTTTAAGTGTATCCTATAAATAACATCAAGTGCCTGGTAATAAGGAAAGTCCAATATGGGAAGCAATCCATACAGCAGACTCCTAGAATGACATTCACTGTAAATAACACTCTGACCTCAGAATCAACCCTTGAGGCTTCCTGGTCGGGCTGAAAGGTCTGTGAGAGCATTTCAGGCATGGAAAGCCAAGACTCTGTGGAAAAAATATCCTACACGGAGGAACTCTGTGAGACTTCAGTGGAAAGAAAGGGTCATCAAAGAAGGATGTACTCTTCTCTGAAGGGAGGAGAGAACACCCACTTTGCTTATCAAATACCGATGGAGTCTATGGTCACAAAAGGCTTTCATACCCTTGGCAGCCCATGGCAAGAGCCTTGGATGATCACTGACATCATAAATAAGAGTGTTAATTGTTAAAGGAACACCAGAAGTCACTGTGCACTTACTCCCTATGTAGGACCTCAGTCCTTAATGAGTTGTACTGTGAGAATCAACTGCAAATCTTTTTCTCACAATGTACACAATATGGTGTGTGTGTACATGGGTGCAAACTTGAAATCTATGCTTAACATGGAGTTGGTTCTTTGTATATAAAAATCAAACTAAAAATGAACCATAACAAAGAAGGAGATGGGAGAGGAAGAGGGAGGTGGGATGGGAGTTGGGGTGGGAGGGAGGGTATGGGGGAAAGAACTGCTATATTCCTAAAGTTGTATCTATTAAAAATGCATTCATTAAATAAAAACTTTTTCTCAATATTTATTTATTTATTTGAAAGTCAGAGTTATATAGAGAGGAGAGGCAGAGAGAGACAGAGAGAGAGAGGTCTTCCATCCTCCTGTTCACTTCCCTATTGGCCGCAACGGCTGGAGCTGCACCGATCCGAAGCCAGGAGCCAGGAGCCTCCTCCAGGTCTCCCATGCAGGTGCAGAGGCCCAAGGACTTGGGCCATCTTCTACTGGTCTCCCAGGCCATAGCAGAAAGCTGGATCGGAAGTGGAGCAGCCGGGTCTCGAACCGGCACCCATATAGCATGCTGGTTCTTCAGACCAGGGCGTTAAGCCACTGCACCACAGTGCCAGCCCCAAATAAAAACTTAAAAAAAAATAAATTAGAGTTGCAACATCAAATGAAAAGCCAGAAATAACAGTGGCTTAAGCAAGATAAAATGAAATCCACACATAAACAACCCAGGACTCTCATGACAGCTCCGGCATCTTCAGGAACCCAGATTCCTTCTATGTGGTTCTTTCCTCGCCAGCTTTAACACAAAGGTTCCTCATCATAGTCCAAGATGGCTGCTGTAGCTTCACCTCCACATTCCACCTCCAGCAGAAAGGAAAAAAACGTGTTCTTCTCTTTAAGAACATTTTCTAGAAGTCACACTCACTATTTCCTCTTTATCCTTTTGGCAAAGTCCCATGGCCATGCCTAGTGGCAAGAGATGGGGGAAAAACAGTCTTTTATTCTGAGTGTCTACATGCCTAGTTAAAATGAGGTACTTACATAAGTCAAAGAGAAAAAGAAATATCTGGGAACCACTACTGCACTCCAGAACAATGCTGTCTCGGTTGTGCCTTATATCGCCAGGTAATCTAATACTAATAGAGTGTCCAGGGCTGTTGTTGTGGCATAGCAGGTTAAGTCACCACTTGGGACACCCACATCCAGTATCAGAGTGCCAATCTGAGTCCAGGCTACCCTGCTTGTGATCCGGCTCCCTGCTATGCACCTGGGAAAGCAGTGAAAGATGGCCCATGCCACCCCTATGGGAGACCAAGATGGAGTTCCAAGCTCCTAGTTTCAGCCTGGCCCAGCCTCAATTTTTTTTTTTTTTTTTTTTTACATGCAGAGTGGACAGTGAGAGAGAGAGACAGAGAGAAAGGTCTTCCTTTTCTGTTGGTTCACCCTCCAATGGCTGCCGCGGCCAGCGCACCACGCTGATCCGATGGCAGGAGCCAGGTGCTTCTCCTGGTCTCCCATGGGGTGCAGGGCCCAAGCACTTGGACCATCCTCCACTGCACTCCCTGGCCACAGCAGAGAGCTGGCCTGGAAGAGGGGCAACCGGGACAGAATCCAGCGCCCCCACTGGGACTAGAACCCGTTGTGCCGGCGCCACAAGGCGGAGGATTAGCCTAGTGAGCCGTGGCGCCGGCCCCAGCCTCAACATTTGAGACCATTTGGGAAGTGAACCAGTGGATGGAACATTCTCTCTCTCTCCCTCTCCCTCTCCCTCTCTCCCTCTCCCTCTCCCTCGCTCCCTCCCCCCGCCCCCGTCTTTCCCTTTCTCCCTCTCTGTCATTCTACCTTTCAAATTAAAAAAAAAAAATCTCTTTTTTACAAGTGTCCAAGATTACTAATGAACTATTTTAAAAACATGAGTGGATTCAAGGTCATCCCTGTGTTAACACTTATTCTCTCTCCCTTGCATTCTGATAAGTTTTCTTGAGAGGTAATGTTAAATTCAACAGTGGGGAATTGAGCAAAGCACACTGACAACCTTACCTATGCCTCATTCTGCAATGAGTTACTACTGTTCATATTGTGGCTTTTTTTTTTTTTTTTGTCCTTTCTAACATTTGTGGTTTTGTCAAACCTGAATATATTAACTTGAAAGTGTCATGCATTTATCTTAATGGCA
This sequence comes from Oryctolagus cuniculus, assembly GCF_051225735.1. Lineage (NCBI taxonomy): Eukaryota > Metazoa > Chordata > Mammalia > Lagomorpha > Leporidae > Oryctolagus > Oryctolagus cuniculus. The sequence goes on along the minus strand of NC_142868.1, from coordinate 42,372,496 downwards.
ATCGTTTTGGCTCTTAGGAACGGAAAAAGGTTAAGAAATCTTACAAATGAGCTCAAAAGTGCTTATTGCCTCTAAAACATCTGTGACTCAAGTCATAAAAATTCTCTTCTGTGTGAACCACTTGCAGCAGAATCACCTGTGACGCTTGCAGGTTTTTTAGGCCCACTTCATACATTTTGAATCAAAAGCTCTGAGAGTGAGGCCCAAAATGTGCCAACTGCACAAGCTCCCCAGGTGATTCTTATGAATGGAAAAGGTTAGGAGCCCTGTCCCAGGTCTCTTGGAGAAAAGCTTTGGCCAACACTTCATTATCTCCCATGAATGCACTCATTTATTGCCAACTGCAAGACTAAAGCAGGCACAGCCTAAGACAGACTCTAGATACTTGTTCCAGCAGGATAATCAGTAGTGTGGCTTGCCTAGTTGTTCCTACAACAATGTGATATTGGTCATCTACAGAATCATATGCTGCTATTTCCTGCAGCTTGGAGTTTAATGGAAAATTACATGCAGCTCTTGGAAAGCGTAAATATATGTCAAACATCCTTGCACAGTGCTCACCCCATCTGCCTTTATTGTCAAGGTTTCACCACATGTGATACATCAGGCTGTAACAGATCATAAGAGACTTTGGCTTTCACACATACAACACAGTGACATATTTGAGGACTAATATGTTTCCTAACAGGCAGAAGAATTTATCCTGGTGGTGGAGTCCACTGCTACCCGAGACAAGAGAAACCAAGCACCTGTTTTGGGCTCAAGGCTCACTGCATGCTGTGGGCATCACAACAGTCACGTGGAATTTGTGCTATTTCATTGTATTCTCATTTCTCAGGGTGATTTAAGTTATTTGCTTAACCTTGCCCAGGAAGTGAAAGCGGCAAACAACCATCTTGATCCCAGGGTTACATAGCAAAATGAGGAAACCAGAGAAGAGAATGTGTGGTTCCTGAGTCAGCAAGTCTCCACTACTGAATCATCTTCAGACTTGTTTTGTTTGAATAGCCCATCAGTAAGCCTTCGGGGCCTGTTTCTCATATATGTTTGCTCTTGCAACTTTGACAAGATCAGAATCGTCTGGAGAGTTTGTTCTAGCACAGATCTCATCAGCCCCACCCCCTGAGTTTGAGCCAGTCAGTAGATTTGAGATGGGACCCAAGAATTTGCCTATCTAACCAGTCCCTGGGTGATGCTGGTGCTGCCTGTGATGGATTTCCTTTGAATAGCACTGCTATAAACATAACGCCAAACAGACATTTGAAATACAATGGAATAAAATAGTAACTCTAATTAATGGTTTTTCTACATGCCAGATAATAATCTTATGCAGACCTAGAAGTGAGAGGCTCATTTTGGAAAAACATTGCACTCAACAGCACCACACTGGCTCTCCTGGTCAGAGATGAGTTAGATGGCACATCACAGACCACACAAGTTTCCCGGCCTCAGACACAGCCAATAAAGCAGATAAAGGAGGGACACATCAAATGGGCACAGCTCATAGGCCAACTCATGTTCCCTGTAGTGCTCAGGCACTCTGCCTTTCATTTCCAGCTAACTCTATTCCCATAATCTTTCCTCCACCTTCATTTTCTCCCTTTGTAATAACAGCTACCATCAGTTTTAAGTAATACCGAGCACTCCTGTTGTTCCTTTTATGGAAATTCTAGTCATCACAAGTACGTGGGGTACTTGAAATCCACAAAGCAAAAATGTTCCAAGGGAATGACACTGATTGAACTTTCCTTTTGCTGTAACTTTGAAGTCCTGGCTCTGCATAAGCAATGTGCTGTTCAGCATGGATTACGCTCAGAACCACCTGGAAGGGAATGTCTCCCTGCTCACATGTGATGTAGAGTGCCAGGGTATACAGTGCGTTTGCTTCATGGTGAAAATTGGGGCAGGTTTACAGGCAGTAAATAAAACAAATCCCAGCACTTTGAAAGAGGAGAGGCAGTATTTGCGGAGACTTAGAGCATGAATTTAAACTAAGGGATAGGCTGGCAATAAATTCCACTGTAATAAGAAAAAAAGGAAGGGTTGGCATTAGACACTGCTTCACTGGAAGAGAAAGGAAACATCTTTTGGAGTTTTGAGGGGAAAAAAAAAGTGAAAACATAGCTTATTAGCAAAGACAAAGTGCCATCTTCCAGAGATAGCCCCAGGATTTCCTGCAACCAAATCTGAGCCACAGAGCAAATGTCATGTGCCGGGAGCTGCTCTGCCAAAAGTCATTTGTAATGTACAAGAAAACTGCTGTGAAACACACTCTCCCTCTTGTTAGACAATGTCTCAATTTAAGATCAGATTCCAAAGGACTGATTCATATTGGTCGACAAAATGGTTCAGACGTATTCCTTCACCCCATGGCTACTTAATTCCTGACTACTTTCCTATCTCCATTCATCTCAAATTAATGGTGCTTCCTCCACAGGTGAGCCCCTTGCTTGCTCAGAACTCAGTAGTAACTCACTCACCTCCATCTAGTAAAGACAGTCTCTGGCATTGCTACTATTATCCCAACCCCTTACCCTTAGGAAAAGGGCCTCTTTCCCTCTTGGCCGTCACCTCTATCCCACCTCCAAAACGAGCTGTAAGTCAAATGGGAAAAGAGAAACACTGGGGCGTGCCAGCAGAAGGGCCCATCTGGGCTCTCACCTGTCTTAAAGTCCTCAGTAAGTTATAAAAGACAAAGAGCAAAATAGAAATAATAATTATCAAGTTTTGTTCTTCTGAAACTATTTGGGTCCAACACGTGTCCAGCATAATGCATACCAGTGGAGGGTGGAAAATACATTGAGTTTTGGGGTGAGAATTTGGTGCAGTGATTAAAAGCATTTAATCATGCTGTTTAGTGAGCTGGGCATGGTGGCTCAGTGGGTTAAGCCATCACTCGGGATGCCGACATCCAATATTGAAGTGCTGGTTCAAGTCTCAGCTTCTCTCTTTCCTATCCAGTTTCCTGCAAGTGTACATCCTAGGAGGTAGCATATAATGACCCAAATACTTGGGTTTCTGCTACCCATGTAGGAAACCTGGATGGAGTTCCTGGGTCCTGGCTTCAGCTTGGCCCAGCCCTGGCTGTTGTGGGGGGTGAACCAGTGGATGGAAGAAAATACTCCTGTCTCTCTCTCTCTCTCTCTCTCTCTCTCTAACTACATATATATATGGAGAGAGAGAGAGAGAGAGAGAGACATATATAGAGAGTCTATATATATCTATATGTCTCTGTCTCTTTGCTTTTCAATTAAACAAAATTTAAAAAGAAAATACACTGATTTTGGAGTTAATAGTCCTTGGATAGTGCCCCCCTTCACCACTTAGTAAGTTGGCTATACTGGGAAAGTGGTCTCATTAGCCTAGTCTTATTTCCCTCATCTATAAAATGCAAACAGTCATACTGCCCCTTAAGGTCTAGCTGTAATGGGTTAAAAAATGGCCACACACTGTTTGATGCCTTGTCTATTGAGATGTGAGATCTTGGTTCCTTCTCCTTGAATTTAGCAATTAATTTTGTGACTAGGCTACAGCAGAAGTAATATTGTTCCAATTTCTGAGTCTTACTATTCTGGAAGCTTCCATTTTCTATCCCTTGGAACACCTGTTTTTGGAGCCATGAGCCATCATACATAAAGCCCAACTACATAAAGAAAGCAGCTGGGGCTGAGTCTTTTAGTCATCTTCATGTGGGTGAGACCAGCTTGGACCTTACAGCCCAGCCCAGCCACCATCCAGACATCAGCAAGTGACCCCAGTCAGTTTTTCACAGAGCAGGACTGATTGCCCGGCTAAGTCTGCCCAAATTCCTAACCCACAAAATCATGAGATAGAGCTTATTATGTAACAGTAGATACCCAGAACACTAGCTTTCAAAAAAGATTGTGAATCAAAAATACATTGTATAATCAGGAGCCCACAATGTTGCGTAGCAAGTTAAGCTGTTGCCTGCAATGCTGGCATCCCATAGGAGCACCGGTTCAAGTCCTGGCTATTTCACTTCCAATCCAGCTCCCTGCTAATGTACCTGGGAAGGCAGCAGACGACGGCTCAAGTCCTTGGGCCCCTGCCACCTGTGTGGGAGACCTTGGTGGAGTTGTAGGCTCCTGGATTAATCTAGTACAGCCCTGGCCACTGCAGCCATTTAGGGAGTGAACCAGCAGATGGAAGATCGATCGATCTCTCTCTCTCTCTCTCTCTGTCTCTACCCATATCTATCTATAACAACATTTCAAACAAATAAATAAAAGCCTAATAAATGAAAAATTGTGTCAGTACAAAATATACAGAAACTATTTTCTTGTTATTATTCCCTAAACAATATAATGTAGGAACTATTTATATAACATTTATATTGTATTAGGCATTATTAATCATCTAGACATGATTTAAATGATACAGGAGGGTTCTGTAGGTTATAGACAAGTACTGTGCCATTTTATATAATGGGCTTGGGCATCGAGGGATTTTGGTATCCAAGAGTGGTCCTAGAATAAATGCCTCCTGGGTACTGAGGGACAACAGTATATGGAAAAGGACTACTAGACTACAAAGCAACATGCATTTTCTTTTTTTTTTTTAATTTTTTTTGACAGGCAGAATGGACAGTGAAAGAGAGACAGAGAGAAAGGTCTTCTTTTACAGTTGTTTCACCCTCCAATGGCCGCTGCGGCTGGTGCGCTGCAGCCAGCGCACTGCACTGATCTGAAGCCAGGAGCCAGGTGCTTCTCCTGGTCTCCCATGCGGGTGCAGAGCCCAAGCACTTGGGCCATTCTCCACTGCACTCCCAGGCCACAGCAGAGAGCTGGCCTGGAAGAGGGGCAACCGGGACAGAATCCGGTGCCCTGACCGGAACTAAAACCTGATGTGCCAGCGCCGCAAGGCGGAGGATTAGCCTAGTGAGCCGCAGTGTCGGCCAGCATTTTCAATATTATACCAAAGAATAGATGTAGTCTCTGAACAGAGATGTTCACAATTATTAATTGTAATTAATTGTGACATCTGTCATTACTCTCTGTTGAAGGATGCAAAATCAATCACCATCCTGTTGCAACTGGAGAGATTAAATGAAATATATTCAAGTTCTTGTTTACTTTGATGAGAGTGAGGGCTTTGAGTCAGCTGAGAAAAGAACATCCTGTAAAACTAAGCTACTTACTTGTCTAATGAATTTGGAGCAATGATTTCTTTCCTTCTCTGTTTCACTTCAGAGCATTTTAAAGACATAAACTCTGATAATAAAAACATTCATAATATGGTATTGTAATTATCTGAAAATTTCATCAATGCTTCTTGTTTAAAATATTTCCAAAATGCTTTAGTAATTTTTTTTTGCCTTAGGAGTTCAGGAAATCCAAACTGTTGATAAGATTGTATTCCAAAAGCAAATTTATAAGTTGCATGTTCAAAGCATAAAATTCATTTTTCAATGGAAATAATGTATTAATGACAGTAATATTCCAAAACACGGGCAGTGGAATCTCAAATAGGTTGTAATATTGCATATATTATACCACATTTTAGAGTTTAAAAAAATTCCACCACTAATTCCAAGTAGCTGCTTTGTTATAAAGCCTCATAAAACATATTCAACCAGATCAGTGTTTGACTAAGTGTTTCCCATTCTAAGTCTTCTTTAATGTCATTACTCAGAAATTACCCAACAATGCTGCTGCTCCAATTTGCTGCTCACATAATGAAGGCAGCTCAAGACATTAACTCTTCCAGAGCTCCTTAATAGAGATCAAGGTACTTTAACTGAGAGAGAAAGAAATGGGGGAAGGGGGTGGAGGGAGAAAAGTTGTATTGATATTAGTTCATAGGAACCTATAGCTAAGATAATCAAATGCTTCCCAAATCCAAGAGAATAAATAGCTACAGCAGTACCCCTGGCCTGAATGGGATACATTCTAAGAACTGCAGTGGGCGCCTAAAACTATGCATAGTACTGACCCCCAAAATATAAAGGGGACTTCAAAAAGGTTGTGGGAAACAATGGAATTAAAAGGCAAGTTTATTTTGATGCCTCCCTCAAATTTGTAATTGTATAAATAAGGAGCCCTCAAAAAGTTCTTGGAAAATGTGTATCATGAGAAAAACTATGCATGGATTTCAAAACATTTTTGCACCACAATTTATCTTTTAATTCCATTACACAAGAACTTTGTGGAGTGTCCTTGTACTGTAATAAAAACTTAGGCTAATCTGCTTTCTCATTCTCCTTCAAAAATGTCTTATTCTGGGGCCAGCATTTCTGCAGGTAAAACCACTGCCTGTGATATGAGCATCCTACATGGGTGCAGATTCGAGTCTTGGCTGCTCCACTTCCCATCCAGCTCCCTGCTAGTGGCCTGAGGAAAGCAGCAAAAGATGGCCCAAGTATTTGGGCTCTTGCTACCCATGTGGGAGACCTGGAAGAAGCTCCTGGCTCCTGGCTTCGGCCTGACCCAGCCCTGGTCATTGTGACCATCTGGGGAGTAAACCAGCAGATGGAAGATTCTCTGTCTCTCTCTCTCTCACTCTCTCGCTCTAGCTGTAGCTCTACCTCTTTCAAATAAATCATCTTTTTTAACAATGCCTTATTCTACGGTACTCACCTTCTTGTGATGATGTGAGATGATCACTTCCCTTTGGTATATCCAGATTGTCAGCATCACTGGTGTTGTGTTTTGGAGTCATTATTAAGTGAATTAATAGTTACTTGAGCACAAGCACTGTAACACCTCAACAGTTGGTTTGATAACTGCAGTGGTTGCTAAGTGACTTAATGTGCAGAGAGCATATACAGTATGGATACGTATGGCAAGGGATGGTTCACACCCCTGGATGTAAATCACGATGGAACAGGAAGGCATGAGCTTTTATCACACTCTTTAGAATGGGAATTATTTATTTTTGCAATTTTCCATTTAATAGTTTTGGATGTGGTCGACTATGGGTTAACTGAAACTATGGATAAGAAATCATGGATTCAACTGGATGAAAGAAGGAATTCACAGTTCAGTATTTTTTTTTTAAATTTTCTTGACAGGCAGAGTGGACAGTGAGAGAGAGACAGAGAGAAAGGTCTTCCTTTGCCGTTGGTTCACCCTCCAATGGCCGCTGCAGCGCACCGCGCTGATCCGATGGCAGGAGCCAGGTGCTTCTCCTGGTCTCCCATGGGGTGCAGGGCCCAAGCACTTGGACCATCCTCCACTGCCCTCCCTGGCCACAGCAGAGAGCTGGCCTGGAAGAGGGGCAACCGGGACAGAATCCGGCACCCTGACCAGGACTAGAACCCGGTGTGCTGGCGCCGCAAGGCGGAGGATTAGCCTAGTGAGCCGCGGCGCCGGCCTCACAGTTCAGTATTATACCACTTTTCTACTTCCTCATCTTGCCTATTATCTGCAGAATCCATTGTTTCATCTACAAAGCTTATTTGGCTTCAAAAAACGGGTGAGAAGTAGGAGGCCAGAAAACAACGCCTCCTGCATTGCCAGATTCCCCTAAGTGGACGCTGTTTGAGGAGCAAGTGGGGCAGAACAGAAGAGCGTGGTCCCCAGAAAGGAGGAAAGCTGGACTGTTGAGAGAAATGTCGGGGAGAGATTGGATGTTCCATTTTCTCACAGGAACCTGCATTACTCATCTATAGACCACAACACCCCAGGCTGAGAGTCACTGGGCTGGGAGACCTATCATAAGGATGCTTTCAAGAAATGTGTGTTTTTGCCTTAGCTTGAAGGAGCATTTGGGGGCCAGCACTGGGGCTCACTAGGCTAATCCTCCACCTGCGGCGCCGGCACCCGGGTCCTAGTCCCGGTCGGGGCGCCAGATTCTGTCCCGGTTGCTCCTCTTCCAGTCCAGCTCTCTGCTGTGGCCTGGGAAGGCAGTGGAGGATGGCCCAAGTGCTTGGGCCCTGCACCGGCATGGGAGACCAGAAGGAAGCACCTGGCTCCTGGCTTCAGATCAGCACAGCGCGCCAGCCATAGCGGCCATTGGAGGGTGAACCAATGGAAGGAAGACCTTTCTCTCTGTCTCTCTCTCTCACTGTCTAACTCTGCCTGTCAAAAAAAAAAAAAAAAAAAAAGAGCATTGGGGGAAGAAAGAGAGAGGGAACATCCAAAGTTAACATCTTAGTGCATAGCTAAATTTCAAAAAGAGAAAAGGAAGGAAGGAAGAAAATATGGAAGGAAAGAAAGAGAGAGAGAGAGAGAGAGAGACAGGAGAGGGAACAAAAAGAAACACCACGAAAGGAAAACTGGCAGAATGTTCAGGAATGTCTATGGAGTTATTGCTGGAAAGTTTGCTATAGTGAAAAAAATCAGAAGTGTTTACTCAGTGCTCTGCTCCATTGGTGGGCAGTGCAACCGCTAGACTCCAACACTTTGCTCCTCCTCGAATAAGCTGCAATCAAAGGGAACGAGGTCCCCACAACTCCCAGTCATCCGGGGCCCAGCAACAGAACATTGGTGACTCTGGCACTGCTATTAACAAGCACAGCACGCTTCCATAGAATTGATTCAATTTCTAACATATAGATTCCCTCAGAAAGCTTAAAAGTAAGGAGAGCTAAGAATGTTTTGTATTGTGCTGAGTTCACAGATTATACCAGTTTACTAACCATTTCAAGTTCAACCACTTTATCAAAGCAGTCCCCATCAGTTCCCTGGATGGCACCTTCCTACCCTCACAAGCTACCAGGCCTTAGCCCAGCAGCCTAAGAACTGTGTTCAGCCACGCTCTCCCCCGACCCGAAATATCAGGGCCGATCCCGCAACAACAAGCACCTTTGAGGCCTGGGTGATTAGAGGCTCTCTGATGACTCTATGCGTGCAGAGAGAATGATCACGTGCTTTCTGTTAAAACTAGTGGAAGGTGCACACTTTGACTTACACAAAGCACATCACTGCACAGAGGTATAGAGGAATTATGAAACAGGTCTGTATTACATGTGTACCAAGGATACTGTCTTGGTAAATATTAAACAGATGCATCTGATTCATATCCCTCTTCTCTCCCACCTCCAGATTGGAGTGCCTTCCGTTCTATCTTCCAGTTTACAAATTTCCTTCAACGATTTGTCTATACTGAGGTTAAATTATTTCATTGAATTCTAAATTTCAGTAAGGTTTTTTGAGAATTCCAAAATTTTAATTTTCTTTCAAACCTGCTATGTCACTTTTTAAAGTATTATTTACTTATTTCAGAACCACTAGAATACATTTAAGTGCTTACTGCAGAGACTTGACCTTCCACAACGTAAGTGGTCTCAAAGGCTGTTGGCTTCAGGCCTGAGGCTGGAGCAGGACATCTGCAGGGTGGCTGTGGGGACAGTAAGAACAAGCTGTAAGCCACAAAGACGAGCGGCAGTGCAGGAGGGCACACTGGAACTCATGGCAGTTCTTTTGCCGGTGACCTTGGCAAATTGGTCCAGAAGTTTTACTTTGTTTTCTTGTCAAATTTTGGGGTTTTTTTTGTAATAGGTTTCCTGTATTTTCTTGTATTGGTTGTGGTTACATTTTGTGAGGCAAATTAATCAGTGTGACTTTGCTCATTAACTCTATTTTCTTTATATTTGTAAGATCTGGGGGCGGGGGCCCTCTGCTTTTTCATTCCTGATGTTGGTCGTTTTTGCCTTTTTCTCCTCCTTTTTTTGATCGATCCTACCAAAGGGTTTTCAATTTTATTAGCTTCACAAAAGAACCAAATTTCAGTTTTGTTGATTCTACCTATTTTAATTGTTTTCATTCATTTCTGCTCTCATCTTTATTTCCTGTATTCTACTCTCTTTGGAGTTGATTTTTTGTTCACTTTCTATGTCTTAACCTGTAGGCCAAATGCTGCCCTGAGGATATTTTTTTAACCACAGGGACACAGTGTTTTGCATATGGCGGTATACTCAGTATACTTTTGTTAAATTGACCCAAGTCAATCTCTTAGATTGTGACATAAAACATTTGGAAAATCTGTCTCTTCCAGTTCATCCGATTTTTATGTTGGCCCCAAATGATGTAGCATTCAGAGTCCTTCCCAGTTCTGAGAACCTCTGTGCCTGCAGGACCAACATTCAAGTCGCTACTCTCTCTGGGGTTGGAGCTCTGCGGCTGAATCCTCTCCAAGACCCACCTACTTGGTTGTAAGGAAGAAAGCTCAGTCGGTGGGATCCAGCTGTGTGTTGAGGTGTGTTCCCTGAGATCCTGGGGACCTGAGTGATTCGAAGCATCAACACAGTGTGTCACAGGCAACCATGTAAGTATGAGGAAAATGTCCAAAGATGCTTCATGTTCAGGAAGAATGGTCATGGGCTTGCTGTGGCTGATGAGTCAGTCGGAATCACACATGCATTGTTCCTCTAACAATTAGACTTACTCTGTAAACATGTCTTCACTACTGTATCCCAAGAAGGATTCCAGGCTGCTTAATTTTTCTAAGTAGTCCAATTCATTAATCAGTCAGTTGCCTATTTTTAAGGATCAAAATGTTAAGGGCTGGCGCCATGGCTCACTAGGCTAATCCTCCGCCTGCGGCGCCAGCAGCCCAGGTTCTAGTCCCAGTCGGGGCGCCGGATTCCCGGTTGCTCCTCTTCCAGTCCAGCTCTCTGCTGTGGCCCGGGAAGGCAGTGGAGGATGGCCCAGGTACTTGGGCTCTGCACCCGCATGGGAGACCAGGAAGAAGCACATGGCTCCTGGCTATTCGGGGGGTGAACCAACGGAAGGAAGACCTTTCTCTCTGCCTCTCTTTTTCTCACTAACCCTGCTGTTCAAAAAAAAAAAGATCAAAATGTTAAGACTTTTTTATGGTTTTATCTTTTTTCACTTTTAAAAATTTTATTTATCTATTTTGAAAGAGTTACAGGGAGGCAAGTGAAGAGAGAGAGAGAGAGAGAAAATGAATCTTCCATTTGCTGGTTCACTCCCCAGATGGCTGCAACAGCCAACACTGGGCCAGGCCAAAGCCAGGAGCCAGGAGCTTCATCCAGGTCTCCTACATGGGTGCAGGGGACCCAAGCATTGCTGCTTTACCAGGCACATCAACAGGGAGCTGGATCGGAAGTGGAGCATCCAGGACAGGAACTGGAGTCCTAGGTGGTGGTGTTATCCCACTGTACCACAATGACAGCCCCTGTTGTTCTATCTTTAATAGTAAAACTTTCTTATATTATCCCACATTTTTATCAAAAATTAATGAAAAATAATTTGGAGGAATGCTTTTATTTAACAACATATTTTATAAATTGATAGACTTTCCCACAACATAGATACCATGCTTTTTGAAAATTGAGGTTCTTTGTGTATATTGTCCAATTTTCATTAAACTCTTCTTCCATATTTTTCTCTTGGATTTACCCAGTCAAAAACTTCTGGTTTTAAATAGTTCATAAAAAGTATTTGGGAGTATTCATATGAAAATGATGATTGTTTTCATAGTTGTGTCCTTCTTTGTAGGATCCAAATCTAAAAAAAAAAAAAAAAAAAGTAACTGACATGTAAAAAAACTCAGAAGGGGTATGTGCTTATGTAAAATCTCAACACCATTTATTATGGCTTGTTTACTTATCAGAAAACCAAGATTGATGTGACCAATTTATAAAACAGCTAATTAAGGAATAAAGGAAGATATATGTGTGTATATATAATATATATAGAAATATATATAATATATAGAGAATATATTAGAATTTAAACCTCCAAAGTCCTCATTCCAAAAGTACAATTGTTCAAGAACTCATGGCTGATAACACTGCTAAAAAGAAAGTCTGGATTTTCTCTCTAGTGTTGAGTTTGAATAATAGCCAATTCCGAGCAGAGGAGCCATGAAAGCTGATGTTGTTACTCGTGGTATATTTGTACATATATAACAAGCATGCAGGGCCAGCACTGTGGCCCAGCGGGTTAAAACCCCAGCCTGCAATGCTGGCATCCCATATGGGCAATGGTTCAAGTCCCAGCTGCTCCTCTCCCAATCCGGCTCTCTGCTATGGCCTGGGAAAGCAGTGGAGGATGGCCCAACTCCTTGGGCCCCTGCACCTGTGTGGGAAACCTGGAGGAGGCTCCTGACTTCTGGCTTTGGATCAGCTCAGTTCTGGCCACTGTGGTCATTTGGGGAGTGAACAAGTGGAATGGAGGCTCGCTCACTCTCTCTCTCTCTCTCTCTCTCTCTCTTTCTCTCTCTCCCTCTCCTCTCTCTGTGTAACTCTGACTTTCAAATAAATAAAATAATTCTTTAAAAAAAAACAAGCAGGCACAACTTCTAAATCTTCTACAAGTGTTCATGGGCTGCAGATTAACTCTTACTTTGCAGATGAATAATTAATTATATAGCTGCAGTTGGTATGATACAAACAAAAAACACCAGAAAGGAAGCAAAGGCCTTTCTTTTCTTTATACCCAACTAATTCATCTAATGTAGGAGATGGGAGATCTGCTTACTCTGTCACCTCAAAACAGTAAAGAAAAGAAAAAAACCACAGTAAAGAAACTTGGGTATTGCTGTATACTGCATTAAGTCGCCATTTCAGATGTCCGCATCCTGTACTGGAGTGCTTGGTTCAACTCCCAGCTACTCTACTTCTGATCCCTCTTCATATTAACGTGCACTTCAGGAGACAGCAGGTAATGGCTCAAGGACTTGAGTCTCCACCATCCATATGGGATACCAGGATGGAGTTCCAGGCTCCTGGGTTTGGCCTGGTCCACCACTGGGTATTGTGGGCATTTGGGGAAAGAACCAGCTGACAAATGATATATCTCTCTTTCTCTGCCTTTCAAATAAACAAACATCAAAAAATTGTAAAATTTTGCATAATTTTTATCTTGCTATTGAACATCTAGAACTAAATCCTAACAAAGTAATCAAGAATACACTGAACGATATTAAAAGGAGTCCCTTGATGACCTTTTATAATAATGAATATGTAAAAAAAAATTCTAAGTTGATTAGATTAAGTTTAGTGTACCCACCCTTTGGACCATTATGCAATCACTTAAAATATTTTAAGAAGAATACTATGTTTTTCTTTTGTTTAAAAAATATCTGATGGGGCTGGTGTTGTGGCGTAGTGGGTAAAGCTGCTGCCTGCAGTGCCAGCATCCAGTATGGGTGCCATTTCGAGTCTCAGCTGTTCCACTTCCCATCCAGCTCTCTGCTATGGCCTAGGAAAGCAATGGAAGATGGCCCAAGTCCTTGGGACCCTGTACCTGCATGGGAGACCCAGAAGTAGCTCCTGACTCCTGGCTTCAGATGGAGCCCAGCTCCAGCCAAGCTAGAGAATTTAGGTGAGTAATTACAGTGCTTGGGTATAGTATAGAAATAAAAAAAGACTGGAGAGAGTGGGAAAAACTATTGTCATATTACCTGCATCGCGTCTTCTCCAAGCCTGAGCATCACAGTAAGGGGAGAGATACTCTCCACACGTGGGAAAGAGAGAGCTTTTACCACAGAACCCCACAGCCAGGCCTACACGCTGAACACCAGCACCAAGCTGGCCACCCAGATTGAGCGCCCAGGCCCACCCCTCAGCCAGGCCAGCCCCCTACTGACTTGTCTTAAAAGCCAGTAGATCAGAGCCTTTAAACTCTAGTATAAAATTTTAAAAACAAAAGTACTGAAAATAACTAAGCTAAAATAATTTTGTGAATAGAGACATGATATAAAGTATATGAATTGTGACATCAATAACAAAATATTGAGGGAGAAGTTAAGAGTGAAGAGTTTTATATACAAAGTTGTTATCACCTTTTAATAAACAGTCATGTTTTATGTAAGCCTTATGATAACTACAAAGAAAAAACCTGTAGTTGATACAGAAAGAAAGAGAAATAATTCGAAGTATAGTACTACAAGAAATTATCAAATCACAAAGGAAGACAGCAAGAGAAGAAGAATGGGACAAAAGAACTACAACACAGGACTGACATTGTGGCACAGAGGGTAAAAAAGCTGCCACCTGCGACAATGGCACCCCACATGGGGCCAGGTTGTGTTCCAGCTGCTCGACTTCCAATCCAGCTCCCTGCTAATGGCCTGAGAAAAGCAGGGTAAAATTGTCAAAGTGTTTGAGCTCCTGCAAGCCATATGGAGACCTGCAAGAAACTCCTGACACAGAGCTGTCTGTTGAAGCCATCTAGAGAGTGAACCAGTGGATGGAGGATCTCTCTCCCTCCCTCCCTCCCTCCCTCCCTCCCTCCCTCTCTTTCTTTAAAACTCTGACTTTCAAGTAATATAAATAAATCTTTGAAAATAAAAGAATAAGGGGCCGGCACTGTGGCTCACTTGGTTAATCCTCCACCTGCGGCGCCAGCATCCCATATGGGCGCCAGGTTCTAGTCCCGGTTGCTCCTCATCCAGTCCAGCTCTCTGCTGTGGCCCGGGAGTGCAGTGGAGGATGGCCCAGGTGCTTGGGCTCCTGCACCCACATGGGAGACCAGGAAGAAGCACCTGGCTCCTGGCTTCGGATCGGCGCAGCGCCAGCCGTAGCGGCCATTTTTGGGGTGAACCAATGGAAGGAAGACCTTTCACTCTGTCTCTCACTCTCACTGTCTATATCTCTACCTATCAAATAAATTAAAAAAATAAAAGAAAAGAACAAGTTATTTTGGTGCAAAAAATTCTGAAATCTATGCCACTTCCAATCTAGCTCCCTGCTAATGCGCCTGGGAAAGCAGTGGAAGATGGCCCAAGTTCTTGGGCCCCTGCACCTATGTGGGAGACCCTGATAAAGCTCCTGGCACCTGACTTCGACTTGGCCTAGTCTTGGCCATTGTGGCCATTTTGGGGAGTGAAACAGTAGATGGAATACCTCTCTATCTCTCCCTCCCTCTCTGACACTCTGACTTTCAAATAAATAAATCTTTAAAAAATAAATTCAAGAAAACTGAAATCGTATCTTTTCCAACCACAATAGTATGAAACTAGAAATCAATAACAGAAAGAGAACTGGAAAGTTCACAGTTATGTGGAAATTAAACCCTGTACTCATGAAAAACCAATAGGTCAAAGAAGAAATCAAAAAAGAAAATCAAAAAGCTTCTTGATACAAATGAAAATGGAAACAAAATATAGCAAAATGTATGGCATGCAGCAAAACCAGTTCTAAAAGGAAAACTTATAGCAATCATTATCTGAGGTAAGAAAAAAAAAAGATCTCAAACAACCTAACTTTATATCTCAAAGGACTTAGAAAAATAAGAACAAACTAAGCCCATGGTCAAAAGAAGGAAAGAAAAAATAAAGAACAGAGCAAAAATAATAGAGGATAGAAAAACAACAGAAAAAAATCAATAAAATTAACAGATGGTTGTGTTACAAAGATAAAACTGACAAACATTTAGCTAGACTAAGAAAAAGAGAAGTGTCAAATAAATCAAATTATGAATGATAGGGAGACATTACAATTGGTACTATAGAAACACAAAGGATCATGAGACAACTATAAACAACTATCCATGAACAATTATTTCATGCATAAGAAACATAGTAATTCATAGAAAAATAAGTCTACCAAGACCCAACCATGAAGAAATATAAGATCTGAACAGTCCATTAATGATTAAGATTAAATTAGTAAGCAAAAACCTCCCAAGAAAGAAAAGACCAGGATCTGATGGTTTCACTGGTGAAGTCTATACAACATTGAAAGAAAAATTAACATCAGACCCTCCCAGACTTTTTTCTTTAAAAAAAAATATCAAAGAGGAGGAAACACTTGCAAACTCATTTTACAAAACCAGAATTACCCTAATACTAATAAATCCTGACAAGGACACTACAAAAATAGAAAATAAGAGGGCCGGCGCCACGGCTCAATAGGCTAATCCTCCACCTAGTGGCACCAGCACACCGGGTTCTAGTCCCGGTCGGGACGCCGGATTCTTTCCCGGTTGCCCCTCTTCCAGGCCAGCTCTCTGCTGTGGCCCGGGAAGGCAGTGGAGGATGGCCCAAGTGCTTGGGCCATGCACCCCATGGGAGACCAGGAGAAGCACCTGGCTCCTGCCTTTGGATCAGGCCAGTGCACCGGCCGCAGCGTGCCAGCTGTGGCGGCCATTGGAGGGTGAACCAACAGCAAAAGGAAGACCTTTCTCTCTGTCTCTCTCTCTCACTGTCCACTCTGCCTGTCAAAAAAATAAATAAATAAATAAATAAGAGGCCACTATTCCTTATGAATACGCACACAAAAAAATCTTCAAAAAATACTAGAAAACCAATTTTAACAGCACATTGAAAGGATTATACACCAGGATCAACTGGGATTTATCCCTGGAATGTAAAGATGGTTCAACATCCTTGCATCACTAAATCAGTAATGTGATATACCATATTAACAGAATGAAGGGCAAAAATCACATGATTATCTCAATAGATAAATAAAAAGCATTGAGCAAAATTCAACATCCTTTCACAATAATAATTATCAAAAATTAGCCATAGAAGGCATTGTACCTCAACACAAAAAAGGCTATAGCTAATATTATGCTGAATATGACAAGTCCACAGCTAACATCTTACTAAATGGGGAAAAATCAAAAGTTTTTAAGACCAGGAACAAGAGAGAATGCCCATTTGTGCCATAGTACTAAAAGTCTTAGCAGAACAAATAATAAAGAAAAATAAGACATCCAAATTGGAAATGAAGAAGTTAAATTGTCCCTGTTAGCAAATGACATGATCAAATATATATAAAAAATCCCAAGAACTCCACCAAAAATCTGTTAGGACTAATTTAATAAACTTAGTAAAAGTTTCAGGATACAAAATCAACATATAAAAATCAGTAGATTTCTGTACACTAACAACAAACAATCTGAAAAAGAAATCAAGAAGATAATCCAATTTACAATAGCTTCCCACAAAAATAAATTTAAGCAAGGAGGTGAAAGACTTCTAAACTGAAAACTAGGCAATACTGTTGAAAGAAATTGAAAGAGACACAAATGAAAAGATATCCCATGTTCATGGATTGGAGGAATTAATATTGTTAAAATATCCATACAACTGAAGATATCCTATCAAAATTCTAATGATATATTTCACAAGAATCAGAAAACCAATGCTAAAATTTATATGGAACCACAAAAATCCTCAAATAGGATAAGCAGTCATGAGCAAAGAAAAAATAACTAGAGACTTAACACCATATACCTGATTTCAAAATATACTAAAAACCTGGGACTGGCATAAAGCAGACACATAGACCAATAGAACAGAGTAGGGAGCTCAGAAATAAATCCATGTATTCATCAATTCATTTTCAAAAAAGGTGCCAAGGACATACAATGAAGGTAGGACAGTTCTTCAATATATGGTATGGGGAAAAATGGGTATCCACGTGCACACGAATAAATTTTTATCTCACATCATATACAAAAATAAACTCAAGGGGCCAGCACTGTGGCACAGGAGGCTAAAGCCCTGGCCTGCAGTGCTGGCATCCCATATGGGCACTGGGAGTCCCAACTGCTCCACTTCCAATCCAGCTCTCTGCTAATGCAGCTGGGAAAGCAGCTCTACTCAGGCCGTTGCAGTCATTTGGAGAGTGAACCAGCAGATGGAGGACCTCTCTTTCTATAACTCTCTTTCAAATAAATGAAATAAATCTTTAAAAAATAAAGAAAGAAAGAAACTCAAAATGGATTATATATATGCTAGTTTTATAATTTCAGACCTCATGTTTTGATGTGTGCCAGGCAATAATTTTCTGAATATGTTTCCCAAAGCACAGGCAACAATAGCAGAAATAACTAAATGATACTACATTAAACTAAAAGGTTTTGCATGCAAATGAAACAATCTAGAGAGTGAAGAGAAAGCCCATGAAATGGGAGAAAATATCTATACACTATATATCTGAGAAGGGCTTAATATCCAAAATATATAAGGAACTAAAACATCTTAGCAAGGAAACAGATGAACTGCTTTAAAAATGGGCAAAGGACCTGAACAGATGTTCTCAGAAGAAGATATCCAAATGGCCAACAGGTGTATGGAAAAAAATGCTCAGTGTCACAAATCAGAGAAAATCTAGAATTAAACTCACAATGAGCTATCACCCTGCATCTGTATTTGAATGGGGCCAGAATCTGTGTTGTTCTTACTGAAACACAGCATGGCATTAACATTAAACCTAAATAAAACAAACTTAAATTTAAAATGCCAAAAAAATGGCTATTAACAAAAATACAAAATATCACATTAGCAAACATATGAAAGAAAAGAAGCCCTGGGGGCCGGCACTGTGGCACAGCGGGTTAAGGTGCTTGCCTGAAGTGCCGGCATTCCGTATGGGTGCCAGTTCAAGTACTGGCTGCTCCTCTTCTGATCAAGCTCTCTGCTATGGCCTGGGAAAGCAGTAGAAGATGGCCCAAGTCCTTGGGCCCCGCACCCATGTGGGAGACCTGGAGGAAACTCCTGGCTCCCGGCTTTGGATCGATGCAGCTCTGGCTGTTGCGGCCTTCTGGGGAGTGAACCAGCAGATGGAAGACCTATATCTCTCTATCTCTCTCTCTGTAACTCTGTCTTTCAAATATATAAAATAAATCTTTTTTTAAAAAAAAACCCTATACACTGCTGTGGGAATGTAAATTAGTACAACCACTGTGGAAAACAGTACTGCGTATCCTTGAAAAATGAAAAAGAACTTCCATAAGATCTACCATCCTACTTCTTGGTATATGTCCAAAGGATATTAAATCAGTGTTGAAAGTGGGAATAAGGGAGGGAGGAGATGTACAATTTGGGACATGCTCAATCGGACTTGCCCCAAATGGTAGAGTTAGAAACGTGCCAGGGGATTCCAATTCAATCCCATCAAGGTGGCATGTACCAATGCCATCTCACTAGTCCAAGTGATCAATTTCAGTTCACAATTGATCATACTGATAGGTCTAAGAGTCAAAGGGATCACGTAAACAAGACGAGTGTCTGCTAATACTAACTGATAGAATTAAAATAGAATTAAAAAGGGAGAGAACGATCCAACATGGGAAGTGGGATACACAGCAGACCCATAGAATGGCAGATGTCCTAAACAGCACTCTGGCTTCAGAATCAGCCCTTAAGGCATTCAGATCTGGCTGAAGAGCCCATGAGAATATTTTAGGCATGGAAAGCCAAGACACTCTGAAAAAAAAAAAACAAAAAAACAAAAAAAAACAAACTTAAATTAAAGATCTCTGCGAGTGAGATCCCAGTAGAAAGAACAGGCCATCAAAGAAGGAGGTACCTTTCTCTGAAGGGAGGAGAGAACTTCCACTTTGACTATGACCTTGTCTAAATAAGATCAAAGTCAGCGAACTCAAAAGGCCTCCATAGACTTGGCAACTCAGGACAAGAGCCTAGGGTGATTACTGACGCCATAAACAAGAGTGTCAATTTGTTAAGTCAACAACAGGAGTCACTGTGCACTTACTCCTCATGTTGGATCTCTGTCCTTAATGTGTTGTTCAATGTGAATTAATGCTATAACTAGTACTCAAACAGTATTTTATATTTTATGTTCTGTGTGGGTGCAAACTGTTGAAATCTTTACTTAATATATACTAAACTGATCTTCTGTATATAAAGATAATTGAAAATTAATCTTGATGCAAATAGAATGGGAGAGGGAGTGGGAGATGGGAGGGTTGTGGGTGGGAGGGAAGTTATGGGGGGGGGGGAAAGCCATTACAATCCATAAGCTGTACTTTGGAAATTTATATTTATTAAATAAAAGTTTAAAAAAATCAGCGTTGCAGAAATATCTCCCAATAAGAGAGGGAGGAGATGTACAGTTCGGCACTCACTCCCTTGGACTTACTCCTAAGCGTAAGCTAAAAACTTGCCATGGGACTCCAAATTCCATTAAGTTGGCAGGCACCAATGCCATCTTACTAGTTAAAGTGATCAGTTTAAGTTTATAACTGATCATAAAGATAGGATTAATTGTCAAAGGGATCACATAAACAAGACTAGTGTTTGCTAATAATAACTGATAGAATTAAAAAGGAGAGAATGATCTAACATGGGAAGCAGGATACACAGCAGACTCATAGAATGACAAATGCCCTAGATAGCATTATGGCCCCAGAATCAGCCCTTAAGGCATTTGGACCTGGCTAAAAAGCCCATGAGAGTATCTCAGACATGGAAAGCCAAGACACTGTGGCAAAAAAAAATGACCTAAATGAAAGATCTCTGTGAGTGAGATCCCGGCGGAAAGAGCAGGCCATCAAAGAAGGAGGTACCTTTCTCTGAAGGGAGGAGAGAACTTCCACTTTGTTATGGCCTTGTCTAAATAAGGTTGGAGTTTGTGAACTCAAGAGGTTTCCATAGCCTTGGCAGCTCATGACAAGAGTCTCGGGTGATCACTGACGTCATAAACAAGAGTGTCAATTGTTAAATCAACAACAGGAGTCACTGTGCATTTGCTCCCCATGTAGGACCTCTGTCCTTAGTGTGTTGCCTATGAGAATTAACAGTAAAACTAGTATTCAAACAGTACTTTATACTTTGTGTGTCTGTGTGGGTGCAAACTGTTGAAATCTTTACTTAATATAGAGTTGATCTTCTGTATATAAAGATAATTAAAAATGAATCTTAATGAAGAATGGGATGGGAGAGGGAGTAGGAGATGGGATGGTTTGTGGGTGGGAGGGTGGTTATAGGGGAAGAACATTATAATCCAAAAGTTGTACTTTTGAAATTTATATTGATTAAATAAAAGTTTTCTATTAAAAAAGAAATATCTCCCATATTTACTGCAATTTTATTCACAAAAGCCAAAAGATGGAATCAACCTATCTGTCCATTGACAGATGAATGAATTTCAAAGATGTGGCACCCACACACAAAAGAATATGAATCCTTCACAAAGAAGGAAATTCTGTCATTTATGGAAACCATGATGAACCTGAAGAACACTTCAGTGAAATAAGCCAGGCACAGGACGATAAATACTGAAGGATCTCACGTGTGGGATCTGAAGTATTGAACTCACAGGAGCACAGAGTAGAATGGTGGTTTCCAGGGGCTGAGAGAGAGAGTAGTAGAGATTTTAGACACTGTTCTAATTAGGTTAAGTTTTGGAGCTCTATTGTAAAGCTCCGTGACCACAGATGATAATAATACATATCCTTGAAAGTTGCTAAGAGAAGAGACCTTACACATTCCCACCACGATTTTTAAAATTCAAGCAGCCCTTCTACTTATGCCTTTGTTATTTTCATAATTAAACTGAGTGAGAAAGCAGATCCAGCTCCCTTAACAGTTGGTTTGGCTCAATCTGTAGTTGTGGTTAGCCAAAAATACCTTATTTGGATTTCTCTACACTCCTGGTATATGAAGAATAAGGAAACAAAAACATTATTTTCTTCCCAGATTTTTCTAGCTTTCATTTAGGAAGTCACCTCAAAAGTCGAAGGAGAGGGGCCAGTGCTGTGGCGTAGCAGGTAAGGCCACAGCCTGTGGTGCCAGCAGCCCGGGTGGATGCCAGCTCAAGTCCTGGGTGCTCCACTTCCAATCCAGCTCTCTGCTATGAGCTGGGAAGGCAGTGGAAGATGGCCCAAGTGCTTGAGCCCCTGCACCCACATGAGAGACCCGGAGGAAGCTCCTGGCTCCTGGCTTTGGACGGGCCCAGCTCCAGCCATTGTGGTCATTTAGGGAGTAAATCAGCGGATAGAGGGTTCTCTCTCTCCCTTTGCTTCTCTGTAGCTCTGCCTTCCAAATAAATAAATCTTAAAAAAAAAGTCAGAGGAGGGAAACTTCCCATTTTACTTCTACCATTACTACTACAAATACTATGTATTGTTGTTTTCGCATGATGACTGAGCAGTCATGATATGCACTATTCTAAGAACTTTATGTGTCACTCAAACCTCAAGCCACCTTAGGATATATGCACTACTATGTTTTTTCCATTTTTAGATGAGAAACTTGAGATTTGGAGAAGCAACTGCCCACAGTTGCCCAGCTGTTGCCAGGTATGCAGATTAGAGCCAGGAGCCTGACCACAGATCCCAAGCCCTTCACAACCACATTCCACCTCTAGAATACAGATACAGAAATGGAAGCAAATCAAGACTTGAGGGGTAGGCACAGCAGTTAAGACACCACTTGGGAAGTCCACAGTCCATATCAGAATATTTAGGTTTAAGGTGTGGCTCTGCTTCTGTTTCTAGCTTTCTGCTAATTTGCACCCTGGGAGGCAGCTGGTGATGATGGCTCAAGTGGTTGCTGCCACCCCTGTGGTAGACCCAGATGGAATTCTGAGCTCCTGGCTTCCGCCTGACCCACCCCTGGCTATCACGGGCATCTGGGGGAGTGAACCAGTGGATAAAAGATTTCTCTCTCATATGCACTCGCTCTGCCTTTCAAATAAATAAAAATATACAAATGTCTTTATCTAAAAATAAAGTTAGCTTTAAAATAAATAAATCCCAAAGCCTAGGCGCAACCCCAGGTAGTTCAGAATAATTGGCCTGGGATGGGGCCAAGGTGATGGCGAGGTTATAAAAGTTCTCCAGGTGACTCTCATGTGCAGCTGGGGCTGAGACCCACAGCAGCCCCATGGTGCTAACAAGCGTCCTTCCCAGCGAGCGGCAACATAACCCTGGGGAAGGTACTTCACGTTCCTCAGCCTGTCCTCCCTGGAAACCGGGGCTAACAGGAGTACCCCTCCCAAATGGGCTTGACTGAGAAAACACACACACCTCCTAGAACAGGGCTTGGGACAGAGTGGTACCCAAATGGCGGCTATTGTGGTGGGGACCATGGGGATGAAGATGGTGACAGTGATGTTACCGGGACCTTTTTTTACCTGAGGATACATTTCTCCACTCCAGAAAGCAAGTACCATAACTCCAACCCAAGCAGGATTTTATCATCTTTATCGTGTACTCCTTTACCTGGAACAAACCTCTTGAATCCAATAAAATTTTGCAGTAACATTTAGGTCCCCTAAAGGGGATGCAACAGCTCACAACCACAGTCTACAACATAAACGAACTTGCTCACCTTGGATTGAAACGAATTTTCTCAGGAACTTCTCTGTGGTCTATGACCATTTTCTGGTTGTCTCTATAATTAATGGGGTCATCAGGGATCCTAAATTTAGCCATCTGAATTTCAGAATCACTCAGCTCAGCATGGGAGATTCTTGCATAACCCAACCTGTAGGGAAAATAGAAATGGTTTCTAAGGATTTTATTATCATATCAAAGTCTGATGAGACCTAATAGAGAGCACCTTCATTACTAAGCCAATGTCTCCTTTCTAACTCTACCCCGAATATCACAAGAACTAGCTTGATTTGTTACTCTAAATATTAATAGAAATAATTTTATTATATAACCAAGGAGTATGTTCACAGGTTTCGCTAAGTGTACTTAGCAACCTTACTTTACTTTTTCCACTAGTGAATATTCTGTCTACATAAACTGCTTTCACATAATTATATTTGAGTTAATAACAGGAACTCTTCAGATTGGCAGGAGCATATGCCTAAATTTTTTCTTACCTTTTAAAAAAATCAAATACTACACATATATTTTCACTTCTGAGTCAAAAATCAGATTTTCTATGTCTGAAAAAATTCCACATCCTGTTTTTGGCTCAGAGCTTTCAGTTCTCCAGGAAATTCAATGCATTTATATCCAAATAGTTCTGCGCAGCTCAGATGGGAAAATGCAGCAACCGTGAGAAGCAAAGAATTCATCTTATTTTTATTTTGCCTCGTCCAAGAAAAAAAAAAAAGAATTACTACTCCATCTTAAGTCATTCATTCATCCAATGAAGTAAATGGATATCAAGTCCCTACCACACCCAGCACTGTTCTAGGTACTGGGTTAGGTCCCTCTGTTCTCATTGAGGACCAATTAAGGAAGTGGGTTGTATAGAATCCATCAGTTGATGCTGGCACGAGCACTGCACGGAGGACAGGGAAGCTGGGGGTGCAGAGGCTGCTGCTTTCTGGCACCTGGTCAGGGCGAATCTCACTGATAAAGTGACATTGGAGCCAAAAATTGAATGAGGTGAGGGAGTAAGGCACACAGATCCAGGAGAGTGGGGTTTTTGTTTGTTTGTTCTTTAACAAAAGCAGTGGCTTTACCCACTATGTCACAGTGCTGAGCCTAGAGAGTGTTTAAAAGAAAGGGAACGGGCCGGCGCCGCGGCTCACTAGGCTAATCCTCCGCCTTGCGGCGCCGGCACACCAGGTTCTAGTCCTGGTTGGGGCGCCGGATTCTGTCCCGGTTGCCCCTCTTCCAGGCCAGCTCTCTGCTGTGGCCAGGGAGTGCAGTGGAGGATGGCCCAGGTGCTTGGGCCCTGCACCCCATGGGAGACCAGGAAAAGCACCTGGCTCCTGGCTCCTGGCTCCTGCCATCGGATCAGCGCGGCGGCCATTGGAGGGTGAACCAACGGCAAAGGAAGACCTTTCTCTCTGTCTCTCTCTCACTGTCCACTCTGCCTGTCAAAAAAAAAAAAAAAAAAAAAAAGAAAGAAAGAAAGAAAGAAAGGGAACCACATGGGGCCAGGGCTGTGGCATAGCGGGTAAAGCCACTGCCTGCAGTGCCAGCATCCCATATGGGCGCCACTTCGAGTCCCAGCTGTTCCACTTGTGATCCAGCTCTTTGCTATGGCCTGGGAAAGCAGTGGAAGATTGCCCAAGTTCTTGGACCCTGCACCTGTGTGGGAGACCCAGAGGAGGCTCCTGGCTCCTGGCTTTGATTGGGCCCAGCTCTGTCTGTTGCAGCCATTTAGGGAGTGAACCAGCAGATGGAAGATCGATCGATCTCTCTCTCTCTCTGCAACTGCCTTTAAAATAAAATTTAAAAATCTTAAAACAAAAAGAGAGAGAGAGAGTGAGAACCACAAATGCTAAGGTCCTGAGGTAGAAATGTGGCCTGATATTTGGGAACTGACTCTACCCTGAGTGGAGTGGAGGACCCAAGGGGAAACGTGGGAGATTAGGGTGGGGTGGGTGTCGGCAACAGGGGAAGCAAAGCCTCCCTTGCAGGCACCTTAGGGACTTTGTTTTGTTTGACACTGAGCTAGGACTCCATTAAAGGGGTTTAGGCAGAGAGCTGCAGTAGGTCCTGGGTAGAAGACAGCCTTCAGGGAAAGGGCGGAAGCAGGCAGGCCGGTTAGCAGCCCACTGCGGTGTCCTGGGGGCTTGCGCCAGGGTGGCAATAGGAGGAACATTAAAACCAAGCCCGTGAACCACATACAAAACAGAAACAAACTCAGCCCCCAGGCAGGCCAAGGCAGCGAGTCCACCCACCACGAAGGGGGCCTGGAGGAGTTGCAGCCGACCATCAGCCGTGGGTCTGAGCTGTCAGGTAAGGCATTTGTCTAAGCTCAGCTTCCAAGTCCATGCAGCTCCTTGTCATTATAAGCCATGGTCTCTATTAAATCTAGGCTATTGCCCAAGCCTCTAAGATCAGAGTTCCAACCCATTCATAGGCACAGCCTTCAAGGACACTCCCAGAGTCCTCGAAGCTAGGGAACCTGACAGGCCAACCCTTCTATCAAAGCATGGCCTCTCCTGCTCTTGTCCAGTAAGTACTTCATTAAGCACGTGCTAAGCACAGGGCATTGAATAGGTGACTGAGATAAAGTTTATAGAACATGTTCTGTGCAAAGAAACTGAAAAACAGTGGTCCCTCACTTCATGAATTTGGGTATCCTTAAAACTCCCTTGCAGCCTGTTACAGACCAGATGTTTGTGCTCCCCTCAAAATCCCTGTGTTGAAGCCGTAACCCCCTCCCCCAGGGTGGCTGCACTTGAAGATGGACCTCCGTACAACTAATTACACCCAAATGAAGTCAACAGGGAAGGAGGCAGATCCCATAGGACCGGAAGAGACACCAGAGAGCCCCTTCCCTTGCTTTGCAGATGCAGCCAAGGAAGGCTATGAGCTCACACGGCAAGAAGGCCCCGCCTCCAGCACCTTGACCTCCAGTACTATGAGAAAATAAACTTCCCTTGGATGTGCCATTTTGTTATGACAGCTAGAACTAATACACACTCATAGGTTTTGTATATATTCACAAATGTATCAAACTATATAAATAAACATAAATACGTGCATCAAGTCTGCCATCCCACTCTCCTAGAGAGGGGTAATATAGGTCTCGGGCCCACCAACTTGTGTAGGCCCTGTTCCTTGCTGACCAACAGTTTTTGCAACTTGGAATTATACCTAGAAATTCTGATATCTCCATTAAAACAAGCCCTTTGGCAAATATTTGACCAGAAACATGTTTTCCAGCTGAGATATAAAATATTGACAAATGAACCCTTCAGCAGGCTCCCTCCTACCTTAACCCTATAAAACCCAAGCCAACAGTCAAGCTCTTTGTCCTGTAGTCATGCACACATGTGCTAGGCCTGTTAGGGTTTCTGAGTTCATTTTGTGTGTGTGTGTGTGTGTGTGTGTGTGTGTGTGACAGGCAGTGTTAAACAGTGAGCGAGAGACAGAGAGAAAGGTCTTCCTTTTTCCATTGGTTCACCCCCAAATGACTGCTAGGGCCAGTGCCACGGCCAGTCTGCTGCGCAGATCCAAAACAAGGAGCCAGGTGCTTCCTCCTGGTCTCCCATTGGGCCATCCTCCACTGCACTCCTGGACCACAGCAGAGAGCTGGACTGGAAGAGGAGCAACCGGGACAGAACCGGCGCCCCAACCGGGACTAGAACCCAGTGTGCCGGCGCCGCAAGGCGGAGGATTAGCCTAGTGAGCCGCGGCATCAGCCCTGAGTTCATCTTAGCCAGCGCAGGCCCAGCCTCCAAAGGGCCTCCATGGCCCACTTCAGTAAGCATATGGACGCATGGTGAGCGTTTTACAATGCATCAAAGGTCCTTAAAAGGGGTCCACAGAACCTACAAGATCTGCTTCCTTCCCCCTTCCCACACTCTCTCCCCTCTCCTCCTCTGCCACCCCCTCCTCTGTACCCCTGAACCCCCCAACACACACTGCAGCCCTACCAGCCTCCCTTTTCCTCAAACACATTCAGCCCTGCTGCCTTGTGGCTGTTGTATTAACGTGTCTCTCCCTGCAAGAGGATTCTCCTGGACAGGCACATGGCTCTCTCCTTCAAATCTTGGCTCAAATGTCATCTTCTCTGTAAGACCTACCCAACCCCTCCTCACCAGGACATCTGGCATCATGCAATTATGGGTAGAGAGCCGTCTCTGTGTGCTGATGTCTACACCCTGCTGCCTGGCATCCACTGCGCTCCATCAGTGTTTGTTGAGCGATACATGGGGTACAGAGCAGGAGAACCTAATAGCTTGCTTTCAGCGGGCTGTGACTCATAAGTGAACAAGCCCTATCGCCACTGGCAGAGGAGTGATTTGAACCATCCCTGGAAGGTAAGCATTGCTCCTCAGCAGTGTAGACCACAGTGTGGGTTGTAGAAGGTAACTGCTCGGTGGGTGACCGCTTCAATGTCGTTTCTGTTTGCAGGCAGTCAAGATGGAGGTACGAGAGGGTGACGAGCCACGTGGAGGGCAGATGGAGGCCCCGAGAGAGCCATCCAAAAGCTCAAACCAGGGTTCCCCTCACGGTCCAGGGAGGGTAGTTACAGGCCACAGGTCGAACATCCCTGAACAGTTTCTGCAACAGAAGGGGCCCTGGGCATCAGGGACGGTCCCCCCGCGGGGCCGCCTGAATGAAGGGGCCTGCAGGTGGTTCTTCACTTGCCTCTCGCTGGTCACCTCCCGTCTCACTGTCCTCCAGCCACACTGGCTTCCTCGCTGTCCCCTAGAAGGACTCAGCATGGGCCCTCAGGCTTTGCACTTTCTGTTCCCTGCCTGGCGCACTCGTCCCAGTATCTGTGCAGGTGCACTCCCTCACTGCATCAGGCACTGCCCACAGGCCGCCCACCCTGCCTGCCCCGTGTAACCTATCGTGGCCATTCCCAGGACCCCCATCCTCTTTACCTGCCATTTTTCTTTCTTTTTTTTTTTCTTTAATCATACTTATGTCTGTCTGCCATAGCCTATCATTTCTTACACAGTTACCTTCTGTTTCTTTCCACTAGAGTGTAAATGCTATGATGATCAAGGACTATTCCTATTGCATATTCCCTGCCTAGAACACAGCTGGTACTTAATAGATGCTCAATGAATATTTACTTACCACATGAATGAATGGTCAGTCCCTCTTTTTTGTATTAAACTGCTCCCAGCTTT
This sequence comes from Oryctolagus cuniculus, assembly GCF_051225735.1. Classification (NCBI taxonomy): domain Eukaryota; kingdom Metazoa; phylum Chordata; class Mammalia; order Lagomorpha; family Leporidae; genus Oryctolagus; species Oryctolagus cuniculus. The sequence goes on along the minus strand of NC_142868.1, from coordinate 42,344,358 downwards.
ATTTAAGTACTGCCTTCAAAGCTAATTTATGCAGTTATATACTTGAATTTTGAGATATTTTATCTATATTATTTTGGATCATATATATGCATATATCTGTCCAACTATATCTATCCAAATATGTGTGTGTGTTTTAATACTTTACATGGCCTGGTATCTTTAAAAATATAATTTATGAGACCTCTCACTACAGAATAACGATAGCCCCAAATTAGTTCATGTAGCCAAGATTACATGATTAGAAACTGGCAAGGCTGAAATACAAACCCAGGACATTCTCATGCCACGCGCCATGCTCTTTCCACCGTGTCCTGTAGTCCAAAGTGGTGCCACTCCTAGTGTGTGTTCATAGTTATGAACTCACCCTGCTTAGTAGTTTACACAGAATCCCTGTTACAAGATTAAGCTTTCTTTGCTTAGCTATTTATTCTTTCTTAAATCATAAGGCTATGCCTCAAAAAATAATTAAATAGGGTAACTAGCCAAATTAATGTTTATTAAAAATTACAAAAATGAATTGCCTCCATGAAGTTTTTCCTTCTGGGATAGACCCAGAAGATCACAGTAATAACAGATAAAAGCCAACCACCCGTGCTCACCTGATCAGCCCTCGATACATGATGTACTCACACCATCTGTCACGGTCTGTGCTGTCAATATCCTGGTAAAGAGCAGAGAGGAGAAGGTTCCGAGGTAAGAAGCAATTCTATTCTCAATTGCCAAAAGCACGTGAGCTGCAGAGACAAAAAAATGCCTTTCTGCACGCCACTGTCTCTTCCTGGCTCCTCTGATCCTTTCAGGTCCAACGACTTGTTCATTCTGCAGCTATTTCTTGATCACCTGCTATGCACCCATCTAGCTCCTATACTAAATGCTAGCAATACAAAGATGAGGGCGGACGAGAGAGGGAATCAGACAGGTGAGTCAGTAACTTCTATACTGTGCCTGGCTTCCTGCAGCTCCCCAGGTATCCCAGCCCAAGCAGAAGTGCCTACCTCTTCCTGGTCATCCTCTGTCACAGTACTTAACAAATACCAGCTATACCACGGTGCCATGATTACTTGTTTATGTCTCCAGCCTCCCCTCCCGGAGCAGAGGGTGGGCCTCTGAGTCACTTTCGGCTGCCTGGTGCTTAGCATGAAGCCTGGCATTCAGCAGGTGTTCAATCTGTGTTTGTTAAATTGAATCATGGAAATAAACACATTTCGAGAGCGATCGTGAGTCTTTTTGATGTTGAAAGCTTGAGACCAGGGTTATTTTTCATCAGGGAAGTAGAAGAGAAACATATTTTTACTATAATGTGTTGGTAGAACTATAAATATGGAGCTTTTGTATTGAAGGAAGAAATCTCCATTTTCTTCTTTTTAAACATTCTATAAAAATTAGACCTGACTTTTTACTTCTGAATTCCACTATTAAAATCTAATTAAAACATATTTTTAAGTCATAAATATACTAATTTATTATCCACCTCTTAAATATTTTTCTTAAGCTTGGTGCTAGACACATGGATGCCTGTTAAATAATCTTTATTATTATTTATATTACATACATATATTTTTTCATAGACATGAATAAATGTGTAATACATTTAAATTCTTAATTAAAATTTTTAATGATAAGAAAGTAAAGAAGTAAAAGAAACATTGTCCTAATTTACCCCATGAAGAGATACAGATTTAGGCATTCAGCTGTCAGATTTAGTCACTCAGCTGTATATACTGGGAATAATATAAACTATGAATCTGTTTAACTACCATTTTACTTTATTAGGTTTTTAAAAGATGCTGCCAAATTTTAAGACTTCAGAATTTAAGCACTCGTTTCTTAAAGAGAAAAATCTGTTCACCCAAGCATTTATGAGAAAACTCCTCTCCACATTAATAAACTCCCTAATAGAAAATGCAATATCAGAATCCACTGCCACTCTTAGCACAGCTTTTGGCCATGATAGTAGAAACCAACAAAGGATTAAATAAAGATCAAATAAAATTCCTTTTCCCAAATATCATGTATACCCCTTCCACTCACACACAATCCAAGAAACACCCTTTATCGTAGGGAGGCATTTTGTCCTTAGACTTGCCAAATATCTTATTAACACTCTTTTGCACTTTACAGACCCATGTACTTACATATTTATCATGTCTGATTGTATACATACAGCCAGACACATAATACATACATGGAGGGGGGTGCTTTGCGGACATGATCTTTCTGTTTCTTCCTCATGATAGCCCTACATAGGATAGATATTACTATAGCCACTTTAAAGATGAGGAAACTGAGGCCCAGAAGCGTCAAGCAGCTTGCCGCAGATCACATAGCTGGTCAACATGGCACCAGCCAGCCTGGTAAATGATAAGCAACTATGTGGAGAGACAGGCTCAGCACCAAGGCCACAGATAAGCGACTGGTGCCATCTTGGCCCTTCCAGCCATAGCAGAGCCACCAGCTGACTGCACCAGTAAACCCAGACAAGAACAGAAAGTCACCTAGTCAACACATGCAATCATGAAATTATTAAATGAGACTGTTTTAAGCCACTAGGTTTTGAAGTAGTTTGTTCTACCATGATTAAAAAAAGAAACTGATAGACAAGGGTTCATCATTTTACTTTTCCCTTTTACTCTTTTGAACTATCTTTAAGCTCTTGCCTTAGATAATCAGTCTTCTCTTCCCTCACCCACCACACACATGATAGCCAAATTAAAGTGGCCTTTTGGGGAGTTTTCTTTAGCCTTACTTTTGTACTTCTCTAACCCCATAGCAATATCACCCACCTCCACGGTTTCAATGGCCATCTATATGGTCGCAACCCCTTAACTCCTATCTCTAGTCCTCATTGCCTTTCAGAATTTCAGATCCATAAATCCACCTGCATATTGGACATTCCCATTAATGTCCTACAGATGCCCCAAATTCAAACCAAAGTTGAACTCATCTTCTTTGCAAAACCCTTCTTCCTTACATACCCTCTATAATAACAGATATCACCATCATGATCTTCCGACCGGAACCCAAACCCTCCTGGTTCACTAGGACTGCTTTCTGCCTTACCCATGAATGCAGAGATTCATTCCTCTTCCCAGTATCTGCCCTGCTTCTTTCGCAATAGTATAGTGTTTTTGGCTAGGTACAAGGCCATCAAGATCAAACATTGCACCTCTCACCTGTTCAAAGGTGTGGAAATATATGGCTGAATTTCAGTCAATGAAATGTAAGCACACGTGTTGAAGGTCAGTTTCCTGGAATTTGCCTTGAGAGATAACTTGCACATGCTCCTAGCCTTTCTTCATGCCTTCTTCTATGCAGCTAAATAGAACACGGATGCTGCCAGCCTGGACCACGAGGCAAATTTAGGAATGGAGTCCTTGTCAAATGGAACCACAGAACAGCATGGTCTCCAGGCACCATGAATTCACTTGCCTGGACTTCTACATAAAGAAATACACTTCTTATGTAAGCCATTGTCATTTGTGTTTCCCATCACATGCAGAAAGCCTCATCATGTCATCCTGTCCCTCACCTCTCGTTCACAGTGCTCAGTGAACAGTGTTGCACTCTAAAAAGAGTTCAAGAGTAAAATAAACATAAATGGGTAATTTTCTCTACAGACATTAATCTAAGACATGAAGTCAAAATGCAAAGGAGCTTCAAAGGGTATAACTAAATATAACAATTATATTCTTCATTTTAAATGAATGCATTTAACATTCTAGTGTGTGTGCATGTGTGTGTATGAGTGTGTGTGTGTGTGTGTGTGTGTGTATCAGTCTTCTGAGGATTTCATTTATGTGTCTGTTCCCCAGAGCATGCTTATATCTGGGGACAATGACAAATTCAGTGGTTTTGGACCTGAAAAGGTAAATACTAATTCAAAGTCATTTGGTGAGGCTCCGTGTGGCTGCACAGCCATTTTCTCTGTGTGACAGTTCATTGTGTCTTTTACTCTCAACATCAAAATTAACTTACATAATGTGGCAGACTGTATTTCCCACTTATGGCTGCAATAATATCTCACTTGCCAGATGATATTTTATGTGACTTTAATATTCCTTCTCCCAAGAGGTGGGATAGCTTCCAGGTGAGTGCGATCAGACTTGTGATGATTTACAGGGTTAAGTCACAGAAGATAACACAGGTGCTTCCTGCCTCTTTGTCAGAACACTCACTCTTGGAACCTGGCTGCCATGCAGGGCCCAAGTATCCCACAGAGAAGAGCCACATCTCAAGTCCAAAGCACCAACTTTCCATCTGTGAATCACCTACAAAAATGACCCCTTGATCACCAGCTGAACCATCTCGCTGGTCCTGCATGAACACAAACTATCCCCACCGAGCTCTGTCCAAACTACAGATCTGTAAGCTAACGTTCAATGGCTGTCGTTTCAATACAGTATGTTTTGTGACTGTTTTCTGTGTAGCAGTAATCAGAATACACATTAAATGGCCAAGATGGTGAGGTGTTTTTTTTTTTAACATGAGAGAAAAAGAAGTATTTTACTTAACAAGTCAGAAATCCTATTAGGATCGTGTTACCTTCACATTGCCATGTTCAATGAGCTGTAGATAATCTCTGGAACCAGGTGCTGAAGTGATATAACCCAGAAATAGCACCTGATTGGAGCTGTTTTTCAGTAGTTTTGAAACAGCAATAGCCTGCAGTTTCCTGTCGAGATCATCTCTTAAAAAAAAAAAAAAGGAAAAATGCAGTTGAAAACTTTTTTTTAAGTCTTAGATGCCTAACTTTTCAAACAACACCTTCAAAGAGTGCACAAATCCAGAATAACTCCTACTAGGGCAATGTCTTAATGGTACACAATAAACAAAACATACATAGTTCCTCAACTGGGTCGGATGATGAAAGTGTGACTATGAACAATACAATCTTTCCCTGCAAATTATTTGGAGTCAAGTTGACTTATATATGTACTCTAAATACTGCACTGATTCCATTTTTCATTGGAAGAAATTTTATCAGTGACATAGGGCCTGATCAATGGTATTACAGCTAAAAACCAGCAATCAAAAAGAAAAAAAAAATCCAGGAATACTGCTAAAGAGAATCCTAACATTCGCAGAGCACACGAGGCTTTTGATACCCACCCCATTCTTTCAACTGAACAATTTCTGAAAGTGCCCTTGGCTCTTCTGCTCAAATACTAACTGGTCATGGTGGTTTTTTTTTTTTTTTTTTTTTAATGCCAAACACTGTTGACATACAACTGAGATCATGAGGCAGGTTCCTCAAGCTTTTGCAGAGTTCAGAATCAGTCTATTTGGGGGAGGACCTGGAGCAACAGAAAGAGCTGCCAGAGAGAGCAAGAAGGCAGAGAGAGTAGAAGAGAAATGCCCTGGTTCCCCGACTCCTCCCGCCCTCCAATCTGACACTAGCGCCTCCCAGTGGTCAAACAACCCAGAAGCCAGAAGCAGGGGACTTTGGGTTGCCTGTGATATAAAGCCTAGAATAACAACAGGGAATGTTTCTAAGAGCAAATGGGCCGTAGACCAACACAGGCATTTACGCAGAAAGATAGCTCATAAATGAGTACTTGGGGGAAAAGTGACAAAGGAAGGTGGCAGGAGATCTCCAAGGACTGAGAAGATGGAAGAAATCTTAGGGAGGTGGGATCTAAGAAGGACTAAACCGCATAAGCATAAGGCAACCTCAAAAAGTTTGTGAAAACTGGAATTAACAGTTATTTCATTACAAAAATTTTGAAATCCATGCATAGTTTTTTCATAATATGCATTTCCATGATTTTTTGAAGAACCTTCCTATGTACAGACAGCTGAGTGTTATTGAAAGAGCTCTCAAGAAATGGAAGAGTGAAAAGAATCACCATTTGTTCAACACCTTTGACACAGAATTCTCATAATCACTGCAGGCATGTGGTGGGGAGGCAGGCATTTGCGGGGGAGCTTGATGAAGCCCATAGCTTTCTCCACTCCCCTCCCTAGATCCGTCCTCTGGCCTTCTCTATGCCCTGGGAGGCTGCGCCCTGCAGGTTTGGTCTCCTGGGCTCCCTTCTGTGCTAATTTCCAGTTAGGTTTGGCCAATTTGGAGGCACCAGCAGGAGACGAAAAGGACAGGGAAGAGGAAAGTTAGGGTATTTCTTCCGCAGTCCCTCTGCCAGTGACTGTACTCTGTGGTCCAGATCTGACTGGGCTCCTGGAACACCATGCCTTCAGTCCTAAGGCTGGTGAGGACTCCCCATGGTTAGTACCGTGCAAGGGCCTCTGCATCTCTCACTTGTTGCTGGCCCCTTCCAACATTTGGTAAGTAGCCCTATCATTCGGTCTGCAGTGAATTCTGTTACTTCCAATACATGCAGCTAGGATTCCAATCCAGATATAGCACATTCCAAAGCCACTGCACCATGGATAGAGCTGCCATCCAAACATATTTTAGTATATCATCCTAGAAAATAGTCTGTGAATTTGGTTTTATATCTTGTCAGGAGATAAATCTCACAAAAATAATCCAATTAAAAAGTCTGCATGCACAGGAGGAAACCGGGGGGGGGGGGGGGAGAGGAAGAGAATAAGAGGGAGAGAATGTACATATCTTCTCTTTTTTCTTATCTGTTAATAACTGATCACCCCAATGCCCCATAACATGAACTGGAAAAGAGAATTTTACTCTGTTTCCACAGACAGGATTGGAACTCACAAGGTTATCCTGTCAAAACTAAGCCTCAAGCCTCTTGACAACAGGTTCTGTGTTCTGTCCTCCGTACACATGTTACATGTAATAAATTTTTTTTAAACGGTGATTAGCCAGTGGCTCAGTTAATGACTGAAAACAAGATCCATTTTTGTGATGGTGTTTACCTAGATGACTTCTAAGAAGTGCTGCTCATTCCTATTTACTGGTCATAAAAGAGATACTTGCATAGTCATTAATTTTAAAAGCCTTGTTGAATCAGCTAATAACATGCACAAGCGTTCTGTAATTCATTCCTAATAGGATTTTCAATTTGTATGCCATAATCATTGGAAAACAAAATCTCTAAATATTCATTCATAGTGAGACTTTCTCTAGTAGCCTAGAACACAATGGCAAACAGAAACGTGTAACGACAGCTTTACAAACGATGCAAGGGGCGAGCTCTGCTCTGCCGGCTGCCGGGAGGCTCCAGTGTCCATGAACACTAAGGAGTGACACCGGAGTGGTGGCCCCCAAGGGTGGAGGGAGACTGTGTGCTTGTGACATGACAGACGTTTGATTCACATTTGATGATGCATTCTCTTCTGCCCCGTATATCATATATTTAAAATTGTCTGGGAGCAGCACTGTGGTGTAACAAATAAGGGTGCTACCTGCAGCACCAGCATCCCATAAGGGTGCTAGTTTGAGTCCCGGATGCTCCCTTCTGATGCAGCTCTCTGCTATGGCCTGGGAAAGCAGTAGAAGATGGCCCAAGTGCTGGGGACGGTGCTGTGGTGCAGTGGGTTAAAGCCCTGGCCTAAAGCGCCAGCATCCCATATGGGAGCTGGTTCTAGTCCTGGCTGCTCCTCTTCCAATGCAGCTCTCTACTACGGCCTGAGATGGCAGAGGAGGATGGCCCAGGTACTTGGGCCCCTGAGCCCACATGGGAGACCCAGAGGAAACTCCTGGCTCCTGGCTTCAGATCGGCACAGCTACGGCCATTGTGGCCATCTGGGGAGTGAACCAGCAGATGGAAGACCTCTCTCTCTCTGTCTCTACCTCTTTCTGTAACTCTGCATTTCAAATAAACAAAATAAATCTTTAAAAAAAAATGAAGAAGATGGCCCAAGTTCTGGGGCCCCTGCACCTGAGTGGGAGACTCAGAAGATGCTCGTGGTTCCTAGCTTCAGATCAGCCCAGCTCCAGCCGTTGTGACCATTTGGGGAGTGAACCAGAGGATGGAAGACTTTTTTTCTCTCTCTCTCTCTGCCTCTGCCTCTCTGTAACTCTGCCTTCCAAATAAATAAATGAATCTTTTAAAAAAAAATTTACAGTTCCACATCAAAATATAAACAAAAAGTCTGATTTGGTTTAACAATGGCCAGTATTAACTGAACACTTCCTGCATTCTTGTACTTTCTATGAGGTCATATATCTCATTTAATTCCAAAAGAACCCAATGAAATAGGTAGGATTATTGTTCCTGATTTACAGATGAAGAAACTAAGCCTCAAAGTCATTAAAATAATTTGGTGAAGGACACATAACTAGTGACTGAATTAGTATTCAAACCAGATTGTCTGATTCTAGGCTACAGAATATCATGGCTTACCCAATAAACACTGCCCCCCTCCCTGGAGTCACATCTCTGCAGTGTCAGCTATCATTGCTACTGCTATTGTCTTTGCCATTATTATTCGATCAAATGAGTAGAAAACCTACTAAAGGATAAGATGGGGGGGCGCTAAGTAGGTGGTTAGCAGGAAGTCAGAAAAGGCCATCTTTCCCACCTCTTTTCCAAGTACATTGCTAAGGCTGCCCTGTAGTTTCTGCTTTCAAGTTTATTTTTTTTTACATTTTATTCTTTTCTAAACTGTATATATTTTAAGAGAGAGAGAGGGAGAGAGAGAGAGCCAGAAAGAGCTCCCATCCTGGGGCTGGTGTTGTGGCACAGCAGACTAAGCCTCCACCTTTGACACTAGCATCCCACTTCTGATCCCACTCCCAGGTGATGTACCTGGGAAAGCAGCGGAAGATGGTCCAAGAGCTTGGGCCCCTGCCATCCTGGGAGACCCTGGTTGGAGTCCTAGGCTCCTAGTTTCAGGCTAACCCAGCCTTGGCCATTACAGCCATTTGGGGAATGAACCAGCAGATAGAAGATGTGTGTATGGGTGTGTGTGTGTGTGTGTGTGTGTTCCTCTCTCTCTGTCACTCTGCCTTTCAAATAAATAAATAAATCTTAAAAAAGAAAAGAACAGAACAAAACTCCTATCCTCTGGTTTACTACCCAAATGTTCACATGTGAAGGGCCAGGCCAGGCTGAACTTCCGAGTGAGAAACTCAAACCCTAGGGGCTAGTGCTGTGGTGTAGCCGGTGAAGCCGCTGCCTGCGGTGCCGGCATCCCATGTGGGTACTGGTTCGAATCCCGGCAGCTCTTTGTTATGGCCTAGAAAAGCAGTGGAGGATGGCCCAGCCCTTGGGCTGCTGCACCTGCATGGGAAACCCAGAGGAAGTTCCTGGCTTTGGAATGACGCAGCTCAGACTGTTGGGGCCAATTGGGGAGTGAACCAGCAGATGGGAGACCTCTCTCTCTCTCTCTCTCTCTCTCTGCCTCTCCTTCTTTCTCTGTGTTAACTCTTTCAAGTAAATAAACAAATCTTAAAAAAAAGAAAAAAGAAAGAAACTCATTCCCCAATCTCCTACGTGGGTGGCAGGGATGCAACTACTTGAGCCATCACGTGCTTCCCGCAGGGCACACATTAGCAGGAAGCAGAACAGAGCCAGTACTCAGGCACTCCGACATGGAATAAGGACATGTCCAGTGGTGTCTTAACCGCTGTCTTCAGTGCTATGCCACAAGCCTACCCCTCACATTTATTCGTGACATGTCCAGAGAAGCTAGAGGATGTTAAAAGTGGCTGGGGGGGGGGGGACATGGGGCGTAAAGGGTAACAGGGAGTGGTAGATTCAACTCTTTCCTGAGCTAAGTCCTTGCACTGGTTTCCTAGCTATTTGACCATGGCTGTACTGCCTAGTTTTTTTTTAATCTGTACAATGGAGCTATAATAGTACCTACCTTGTACAGAATGAAGACTAAGTACAGTGATGCACTTAACACAGCACCTACACAGAGAACACTGCACTGCTCAGTAACTGGGGGCTAACCCAGCCATCACTACACCATCCGTGGACTTCCTGTGTCTCTGATGTTCCTATGTCTGAGTTTTCAAATCAGCAACACAAGTCAAATACTTCGGGAGATTAAAAAGAAAGTAAGAAAGGCTGTGTCATAGATATCAGTCACATGTTACTACTATTTCTTGACCTTTGTGTAAATTAGATAGACCAAAGCACCCACTCATGATTCCCGAAGTGGGTCACAACAAAATCCACCAGTTTGTTGGAGATGTTGACGGTCAGCGATATGGCTGGTGCAATCTCGCCCTCTGGTGACGGAAGGAGGTGATGCTCTGATTTCACAATTGGGTATCTTGACAACACCATAATCCTGCATGGGAGTGAAAAGAAACACGCATCACGCGCTGTCTCACCGCATTATGTCACTGGGATGAAGCATTTGCATTAAAAAGAGGTGTGTTCCACTACAAGTGTCCCACTGAGGGGCCTTCCGAGCAGTCACACAGCAGGCCCATATGCCGGTCTGCTTGGTGGCTCAGTGCACCTCTGCCATTCAGCAGTCCCTCTGTATCCTTGCACAGTGCTGTCAACTCTGTCTTAACAAGTGCTATGGTGCCATGAAAAGGGTGGTGTTAGCAGCACATGGAATCCATTTCACTTCCCATTGTCACTGTGACAACACATTTTCACAATTCTAATACAAATCAACACAAATAAGAGCATATAGTCTCGGGGCATGCCCTGTGGCAGAGCAGGTTAAGCCTGGATCCACCTACAGTGTGGGCATCCCATATGGGAGCTGGTTCGAGTCCTAGCTGCTCTACTTCTGATCCAGCTCTCTGCTAAGGCACATGGGGAAGCAGTGGAAGATGGTCCAAGTCCTTGGGCCTCTGCACCCATGTGGGAGACCCAGAAGAAGCTCCTGGCTTCTGGCTTTGGACTGGCCCAGCTCCCATCATCATGGCCATTTGGGGAGTGAACCAGTGGATAGAGGATCTCTCTCTTTCTCTCTCTGTCTCTCCCTCTCTCTGCCTCTGTCTCTCCCTCTCTGTAACTAAGCCTTTCAAGTAAAATAAATAAATCTTAAAAAACAAAACAAAACACATAGTCTTGCCAGTAAAGACATGAAGTAACAAGTTACAAAAAGTTAAAAGTTAGACTGTCTAATGTATGACAAGGTCTTCTTTTTTAGAAACTATTTGAGAAACAAGAGACACAGAGAGAGAGATCGCTCCATCTGCTGGTTCATTTGTCTAAATGTCTGCAAGAAGTCAGGGACTCAGTCCAGGTCTCCCGACATGAGTGGCAGTGACTCAATGACTTGATCCATCACCTGCTGCCTCCCAAGTTCTGCGTTAGCAGGAAGCTGGAATCAGGAGCCAGGAATCAAAACCAGGTAGTCTAAAATGGGACAGTAGTGTCCCCAGCCTGCCTGTCCTGCGTGGCCCGCCAGGTTACATACACCCGGCTCCTGGATATCACTTGACTGTCCAAGGGAATCTCCAACTTAGCACAAACCTTCCCACCACAACTCGGTAAAGTGGGACCCTCTATGGTCAGGCAGCCACCCTGGTCTTTAATCTCGGCCCTTGGTTCATTCTGCTCCAGGCACAGCAAGCTCAGTCCCACCTCCAGTCTTTCCTTAGCTGTTCCCTCAGCCGTTCTGGAGGCTGGTCCTTCCCATCGGAATGTCTTCAGAGAGCTCCTCCTCACTACCCTAGCTATGGGATCAGCACTGCTCATGGCCACTGCCGTGTGTGTGTGTCTGTCTGTCTGTCTGTCTCTCTCCAGTTTGTTTCCCATGTTGCATTTATCATGATCTCAAATTATCTTGTTTATGTACTTCTTTCTGTTCCCTAGAATATGTTCCAAGGCCCCCAGTGGATGCCTGAACTACAGTGGGTGCCATGACAAAGGGATGATCCGTGCCCAGGGCAGGAAGGAGCAGGACGGTGGAAGATTTTATCACACTCTTCAGAAAGTTGCACGACTTGAAATTCATGGACTGTTTATGGCTGGAATTTCCTTTAATATGTTTGCTCCATGGCTGGCTGCAGGCAACGGAAACCATGCAGTGCACACCTGCGGGGAAGGAAGGACTGCTGTGTGTTCATGGTCCCTCTCTTCACACTGAGAACATGAGCTCCATGGGGCAGCACCCAGGTCAGACATGCTTGGTGCTGGAACCTCAGCTCCTATGTGAATGGTTTACAACAACAGCCACAAACTGGAAACACCCAGCAACAAGGAAATCACGTTCAAGTTTATGAAATCTGCACACCTTCCGCACCTTCCTATCCCCCAAGAAACCTCACTGGGGCAGAGTCAAGGGTGAAGACAGGAGGATCTCAACTCCCCACTTCCAGCCGACCTGCCTGGCCTGTCAGGAACAGCTCAGGATGAAATCCCCAAGTCTACTCACCCCCAGGTGTGATCCCTTGTGCTAGGACCGAAGTCTGTGTAGAAGCCCAATTTCTCCCCTAGCCACATGGTCAAGTCATTGTTCCCCATGTAGGGCTTAGAGGCATCGCTCTCCAAAATCGTTATGAAATCTGCACCTGTTTACAAAAACAAAAAGCTGGGCCGATGCTGTGGCATAGCGGGTAAAGCCACCGCCTGCAGTGCTGACATCCCATACAGGCGCCGCTTCGAGTCCTGGCTGCTCCACTTCTGATGCAGCTCTCTGCTGTGGCCTGGGAAAGCAGTAGAGGACGGCCCAAGTGCTTGGGCCCCTGCACCCACGTGGGAGACCCAGAAGAAGCTCCTGGCTCCTGGCTTTAGATCGGCACAACTCCAACTATTGTGGTCATCTGGGGAGTAAACCAGTGGATAGAAGACCTCTCTCTCTCTCTCTCTCTCTAACTCTGCCTTTCAACTAAATAAATAAATCTTTAAAAACAAAAAACACACAGTAAGTATAGCAATGTAGGACACGATGATCAAAACTTCATTCAAGCTGGTGCCGCGGCTCACTAGGCTAATCCTCCGCCTTGCGACGTCGGCACACGGGGTTCTAGTCCCGGTCAGGGCGCTGGATTCTGTCCTGGTTGACCCACTTCCAGGCCAGCTCTCTGCTGTGGCCAGGGAGTGCAGTGGAGGATGGCCCAAGTCCTTGGGCCCTGCACCCCATGGGAGACCAGGAGAAGCACCTGGCTCCTGCCATCGGATCAGCGGCTGGCGGCGGCGGCCATTGGAGGGTGAACCAACAGCAAAAGGAAGACCTTTCTCTGTCTCTCTCTCTCAACGTCCACTCTGCCTCTCAAAATAAATAAATAAGTAAATAAAATAAAAAACTTCATTCAAGGCCCTTAGCCTACTTTATTTATAAACCCCCAAAGTCATTCCTCAAGAATCACTAGCTATAAAGCAATTTTCCCATGTGTAGTAATAATTAAAATATAGAACACCTGGAGGAAATACTGGTCAGGAAAAAAGCATAACTTTTCTAAACATTCAAATATTCTAACATCTTTCTCCAAATTTCAAATAATCTTCATGCTTTTCTCAAATACCCAATGTATGTTCAGAAACAATAGAATAGTGCATAACATTCTATTCTAGGGTAAACAGCTCCACGGTTCTGGCATAGAAGTAGTTTTATTGTCTTTTTTATTTTTTAAAATTTTTATTTAATTTAATTTTCTTTGAAAGGCAGGCCAACAGAGAGAGAGACAGAGACAGAGGTTTTCCATCTGCTGGTTCACTCCCCAAATGGCCATAACATCCAGAGCCAGGTCAAGCCAAAGCCAGAACCCAGAATTCAATTCAGGTCTCCTGTGTGGGTGGCAGGGCCCCAAATACTTGAGCCATCACCTGCTGCCTCCAGGGTGCACAATAGCAGTAAGCTTGACAGGAAGCAGAGGAGCCAGGACGCGAACCAGGCACTCTGAGATGGGCTGCAGGCTTCCCAAGCAACATCTTAGCTGCTGCATCCAACACACACCCCTCATTGACTCTCAGACTTAGGCCAGATGTGCCTCAGAGGACTGTAATCAGGACTGAATACAGACAAGGGACCAAACAAATTCTTTCGTGGCCTTATGTTCAGATACTCAGAAAGTTCTCAGGAGGCATGCTTATCATTAAGAACAACAAGAACACAGGGCTGGCACTGTGGCATAGTGGGCTAAGCCTCCACCTGTGGCACCAGCATCCCATATGGGTGTCAGTTCTAGTCCTGGCTGCTCCACTTCCAATCCAGCTCCCTGCTAATGGCCTGCAAAACCAGTGGAAGATGGCCTAAGTGCTTGGGCCCTTGCACTCACATGGGAGACCTAGAAGAAGCTCCAGGCTCCTGGCTTCGGATCAGCCCAGCTCTAGCCATTGTGGTCATTTGGGGAGTGAACCAGTGGGTGGAAGACCTTTCTCTTTATCTCTCCCTCTCTCTGTTACTCTACCTCTCAAGTAAAAATAAATTTTAATTTTTTTAAAAAAATTTAAAAAAAGAATAACAAGAACAGTTCAACCCTTCACTGATCTTGCTTCACGTTGCTGATTCAAGAATCAAATGCTCACAAAATTTAGAAGATGCTTCACATAAAGATGAGCTCCCCAGGACACACACACACACACACACACAAAATAAAATAAAATAAAATGGATGCTCAGGCTGCAGTTTGCTTCACAATGAGCCTCACTCGGACCCATTCTGCCTGTTAATTCAATGATTTTCTGGTCCCCAACAGTGGGTCCTTGAGTGACAGCAGCTAACAGCAGAGGCATCTCTAAAAAGAAACAGCATGACCAGAGTCCCTGCAGACAGCTGGCATGTGGTGGTGTTCAGAACCAACTGGATTAATTGCTGTCAAACAAAGACAGATGTGAGACGGCCGCTTGGGCTCCCTGCAGTTGCCCTGCAAAGAAAGCCTTTTCAGGATGAGTCTGTGACCCAGCAAGCCCTCCTCCTGTGATTTATGATCTTGCTGGAAACAGAAGCAACAGTAGTAGTTTCTCAAGACCTGGAGCAAATTCCCGTAAGACTCACCAGTGTCCCTGAGCAGCTGAGCTGAGCGTTCCAGGCTGGACCATCCTTCATTGTCGTACCCGAACCGGAAAGGCCAGATGGCAGCAGAGAAATCCTTGGCTGGAGCCTGCGGGATGGTAGTAATTTAGGATGACTGGGAACAATGGACAGTTTTATCCACCTTTTTCTACCAAACTTCATTTTTTGGTAAAGAAATTTCCTTAGACGTTTGCATGCATTTAATTCACAAAAATAAGGAGATTTCTATTATATGGTACGATCATAATAAGGCTGTGAACTTCCAGGTTAAACTTAGCAATTAGAAGGAACGGGTGTACAGCTCAGTGGTAGAACATTTGATTGAAGACATTAGAAGAGACGTTTGGAAAGTACTTATACAAAGCTTTGTTTATTACAGCAAGACATTAGAGATAAGCTAGCTGGCCATCTGTAGAAAAAGAAATGGTGACACATACATATAATGTGATACTACAAGGTACTGAAACATGAATTAGGACAACATATTTCCATGCAGATGAAATTCGCAAAGATGATTTTTTTATGTTTAAAAAGCTGCAATATATATATGTGAGATGCTGTTACTTAAGTAAAGTTAAAAACTTAGAAAAAGCAATATTGTCTAGGGATCTATTATACGTAGTAACAGTAAAAGGAAATGCTTGAAAATTACTTTTTTTTTTAAAGATTTATTTATTTATTCGAAAGTCAGAGTTACACAGAGAGAGGAGAGGCAGAGAGAGAGAGAGCATCTGATAGTTCACTCCCCAGATGGCCACAACAGTCGGAGCTGTGCCGATCTGAAGCCAGAAGCCAGGATCTTCTTCCGGGTCTCCCACGTGGATGCAGGGGCCCAAGGACTTGGGCCACTTTCTACTGCTTTCCCAGCCACAGTAGAGAGCTGGATCAGAAGAGGAGCAGCCGGGACTAGAACTGGCGCCCATATGGGATGCCGGCGCTTCAGGCCAGGGCGTTAACCCATTGTGCCACAGCGCCGGCCCCGAAAATTACTTTTTAAAAACCATTCTCAGGAGAGTGGTTATCCCTGTAGTCACATGTAAAGGAGTAGAGAGGCCTTTACTGTATTTATAAAGTGGCCAGCTTATTCTCACCTAGTTATGGACAATCTTACATCCCTACTGTTCTAGGCGAGGCCAAGGCCAGGAAGCACAGCCCCCTTGAAGAGCTCCTCTTTGGGGCCCTTGAGGTAGTCAGAGAATGCCCAACTCTAACCTTTCATCCCAAACACCTACTGATCTACGACAGGGCCCCTGTGAAAGAGAATAGCTGAATTTGAACCAAGTCTGTGACCATATCTAAAACAGACAAACTGAACCATACAAGTTGAGGTTGGGAGAGGATAAGCACATACACCTTTGCATAGAAGGGGCAGTATCTGACTAACCAGGTCTGTGTGTGTCCTACCATCAGTAAGCCAGGCATTTCATCTTTGTGAAGGTTGTAAGATGAGGATGGAACCATCAACAGAGACATCAAGAGGCATGATTAGATCCATCCAGTTATGCTTTTTCAGACAACTATATGAGGGGCTTCAAAAAAGTTGATGGAAATATATATTATTATTATTATTAAAAAGATTTTATTTATTTATTTAAGAGGTAGCGTTACAAACAGTGAGCGGAAGAGACAGAGAAAGGTGTTCCATCCACTGGTTCACTCCCAAAATGGCCACAAGCTCAATCCAGAGCTGGACCAATCCAAAGCCAGGAGCCAGGAGCTTCTTCTGGGTCTCCCACATGGGTGCAGGAGCCCAAGGACTTGAGCCACCTTCTACTGCTTTCCCAGGCCATAGCAGAGAGCTGGATTGGAAGAGGAGCAGCTGGGTCTCGAACCAGTGCCCATATGGGATGTAGGCATCCCAGGCGAAAGATTAACCTACTGTGCCACAGCACCAGCCCCAAGAAATGCATATTGTGAAAAATCATGCATCAGTTTCATTTTGGCACAAAAATAAAATCATCTTTTAATTCTATTTTTTCCATGAATTATTTTTTAAAAAGAGTTCCCATCTGCTGGGTCACTCCCAAGATGCCCACCATGGCCAGGGCCAAAGTCAAGAGCCAGGAACATAACCAAGGTCTCCCCCACAGGAGGCAGAGACCCAATTATCTGAACCTTCACTGCTGCGTTCCGGAGTCTGCATTAGCAGGAAGCTGGAGTCAAGAGCTGCATCCAGGAGTCAAACCCTGGCACTTCTATGTAGGAGATGGGTGTCTTAACCACTAGACTAAGCACTCACGCACTGCTCCATTAAGGTTTTGCAGTACCCTTATATGCATATCTATAAAAAAGTCTGGATTTCACCATTTCCAAACCCGTTATACCTTCAAGCTTCCCATCTCAGCAAAAACCATCTCTCACTATCCAGTTGTTCAAGTCAAAAACATAGACGTTGCCACTGATTCCTTCCTTTTCCTCATCCAGTCAAATCCAACTCAGCAGTCAAAACTGTCAGTTCTACTTTCAAAATATATCCCGAGTCTATCCACCTCTCTCCAAGTCCACTGTCACACCCCCACAAAAAACACCCTTATCTATCTCTAAGAATTTATTCCCTAAGAATTTATCTCTTTCTAAGAATTTATTCCCTTATATATACTCTTGTCCCCTATAATTCACTCCACACACAGCAGCCAAATTTACGTGTATCAATTTTTTTCACTCTATTGCTTGAGACATTTGGCCTCCACTCACAGCAAATCAAAACCAGGAGTGGCCACTGTGGTTGGAGAGGCCTTCCCCCTCCTCTCCAATTTCATCTTCCACCATCATCAGCCATGCTGGTCACCCAGATGTACCTCAAACACACCACACTCGGCCCGGATCCCAGCTCTGTGAACAGTGGGCTGCTTCTCAACTTTCAAGTCTCATTTCAAGTGGCTCCTCCTCAAAGCAGCCTTCTCTATACACTCAGACCCAGTCACTCTCTACTCCATAATCTTATTTCCTTTATAGCAACGTGATCTAAAATTATAGTCTTTATTTGTTCCTCTGAATACTGTCTTTTTCTACTAGACAGCAACCTCTGGAAGAGCAGGGATCTTGTTCAACTTGTTTACTTCTGTATCCTGGGCACCAGGCACATAGAGGGACTTTCAATCAACAATTGTCACATGCATGGATGAATTAGTCAATTAATAAATGAACAAAAGAATGAAATAGGTATTAAATCCAGTTCATATGACTCCTCTGAAAAAGAATTCCTAACTGATAGTAAGTGTGCTGTTCTGACAGTGTAGCTATAATAGTGACTAACAATTAGACGGCACACGAGATCGTGGACTATTTATTAAGAAGTAGTTACTGAGTTTTAAAAATATGCCAAGCATTCTGTCAGGTACTGAGATACAAAGATAAATGAGAGAAGCATGTTCTCCATTCTCAGTATAGCTTTTAATTTAATAAGAAAAATCTCCCAGAAATAAGACTGCAAAAGTTTAAAGTTAATTCTCAAATTCTGTTAGTCAAAACTATAACCCAGACTGCATAATGAAACACATTGAAATTTTTATTAGAACAGATAGAAAGTCCAGTGCTACAATGATTTATT
The DNA here is from genome assembly GCF_051225735.1 of Oryctolagus cuniculus. Taxonomy (NCBI): domain Eukaryota; kingdom Metazoa; phylum Chordata; class Mammalia; order Lagomorpha; family Leporidae; genus Oryctolagus; species Oryctolagus cuniculus. Next base: position 42,326,012 of record NC_142868.1, on the reverse strand, counting down.
CTTCTTTCTGCCTACCCTTCTAGATGAGAACAGGACATTAAAATATTTAAAATTGTAGAAAGCAAGAGGGAAAAAAGAGAGGAAATATTCTGTGACCCATCATTATACAAACTACTCATAATTTGAAAAAATCAAGAAGTTTCTGTGAGACTATTCTTAAGACAAAGAATCTCACATTGCTATCTTCAGTAATATCTACTAACAAGTATAGAGAAGCCCACTATGAAATAGTTTCATAAAATAATGCCACTGTGCTATCAACATGTGACAGAGGCCATGAAGCCATCAGATGCAGGCCTAGTATCCAGTCAAAACAGTAAGATATACAAACATATGTATACACATGTATTATTATAAAATTTTATTACAAAATCTTTAAGTACTCACCCCTTTGCCCAATTTTCTCTCATAGGATTTTTGCCGTAGCCCTAATCCCAACAGCCCCACACCAACAAGCAGCCATAAAGCTAAACAGAAAAAAATAAAAACCAATTGTTTAAAAGAAACCAAACTTGTTTTAAAAATAATTTTTACAAAATTATTGAATGTATTCATTGAGAATTTTGTGCAAAGTGAAAATGTCTATTTCCTGGATTAATTTTCATGTGTTCATGCATACATAATGTATTACTTCAAATCTAGGTTTCAAAGAATCTTCCCTAAAAATGTTCCCAGGACCATTAGCTTAAAGTAAAAAATGAATCAGAAAATACACAAGAAAACAAATCTCCATGAGCAGGAGCCAGCAGGGGAGAAAAACCCTGCAGCCTCAATCCCACAAAGACTTCAGATATTGGAACCTTCGGGATCAGAGCATAAAATAAGTAGGCTTAAGATATTTAGAAATATGAAAGTATTAGGGGGCTGGTGCTGTGGCGCAGTGGGTTAATGCCTTGGCCTGAAGCACCGGCATCCCATGTGGGCGCTGGTTCTGGTCCCGACTGCTCCTCTTCCGATCCAGCTCTCTGCTATGGCCTGGGAAAGCAGTAGAAGATGGCCCAAGTCTTTGGGCCCCTGCACCCATGAGGGAGACCCGGAAGAAGCTCCTGGCTCCTGGCTTCAGAATGGCGCAGCTCCGGCCGTTGCGGCCATCTGGGAAGTAAACCAGTGGATGGAAGACCTCTCTCTCTGTCTCTACCTCTCTCTGTAACCCTGTCTTTCAAATAAATAAAATAAATTTTAAAAAAAGAAATATAAAAGTATTAAAATTATTACAAAGGAACATGAGACTACAACTATCAGGAATATTTGTAAAGAAAGCAAACATTCTAGAAGTTAAAAAGTTATAATAATTGAAATTAGACACTCAATGGACAGGACAGTACAATCTGAATAGAGAATTAATGCAAAGGGTGGCACAAAAATGCACAGATAGAAAATATCAAAGAGATTAAGAGACATGGAGGGGACTGGTGCTGTGGTATAGTGAGTAAAGTCGCAGCCTGAGGCGCCAGCATCCCATGTGGGTACAGGTTCAAGTCCCGGCTGCTCCACTTCTGATCCAGCTCTCTGCTACGGCCTGAGAAAGCAGTAGAAGATGGCCCAAGTGCTTGGGCCCCTGCACCCACATGGGAGGCCTGGAAGAAGCTCCTGGCTCCTGGCTTCCGATCAGCACAGCTCCAGCTGTTGTGGCCATCTGGAGAGTAAACCAGTGGATGAAAGACCTCTCATTGTGCCTCTGCCTCTCTGTAACTCTGCCTTACAAGTAAATAAATAAATCTTTACAAAAAATGAAAATTTAAAATAAATAAATAAAATATATATCCAAAGCTCCTTGAGACTCCATTCAAAGGTTGCAGGCTAATTAAAAGAGAGAGGGAAAGAGGGAGAGAGGGAGAGAGGGAGAGAGGGAGAGAGGGAGAGAGGGAGAGAGGGAGAGAGAGAGAGAGAGAGAGAGAGAGAGAGAGAGAGAGAGAGATGGAGAACAAAGCAAGACAGTCCAACCCTTATCTAACTGGAGCCAAAACTGAATAAAGAGAAAGAATGGGAAAGAGGCAGTTTTTGAAGAATTAGACATTATAAAAGACATCACTCTCTAGATTCATAAAGTTCGAAGACTCCCCAGAAAGATGGGGAAGAAATAGATACATCCTGGTGAAACTGCACAACACCATAACAGAACAATCTTAGGAGCCAACAGAAACAAAAGACAGGTTACCTTCACAGACAAGTCACAGGAAAGGTACACTGACCGATGACTTCTCCACAGCAGAAGCAGAAGCTGGAAGCCAGGGGAGCTGTACCCTCAATGTGCTGGGACTAAAATTAGCAATTACTAAAAGAATAAAAAGTGAAGGCATATTTTCAAACTGCAAAGAGTACTGGGGAGGAAGGATATAAGAAAAAAGGGAAGTGAAAGCCCAACCAGCACAAAAGAAATCGAGAAGAAAGAGAGGAAGAAATACACCTAGAAAAGAGTAGAAAATGAAAAAGCAAAAGAAGATGTAAACTATGGACTTTGGGCAATGGTGATTTGTTAACTAGGTTCACTGATTACCACTCAGTTTTGCTGTCAACCTGAAACTGCTTTAAAAAATAAAGTTTTTTTTTTTAAGATTTATTTAGTTAAAAGGAAAAGTTACAGAGAAAGAGGGGGAGAGAGAAAGAGAGATTGATCTCCCATCCACTGGTTCACTTCCCAAATGGCTGCAATGGCCACGGGTAGGCAAGACCAAAGCCAGGAGCCAGGAACTTCTTCCAAGACTCCTGCATGAGTGGCAGAGACCCAAGTACTTGGGCCACCATCTCCTGCTTTTCCCAGGTACATTAGCAGGGAGCTGGATGGCAACTGGAGCAGCCAGGACATGAACCATATAGGATGCTGGCATTGCAGGCAGTGGCTTTACCCACTAGACCACAACACTGGCCCCTCACTTGGCCTTTCAAATAAATAAAATAGATTTTTTTTTTTTTGACAGGCAGAGTGGACAGTGAGAGAGAGAGACAGAGAGAAAGGTCTTCCTTTGCCGTTGGTTCACCCTCCAATGGCCGCCGCGGCCGGCGCGCTGCTGCCGGCGCACCGCGCTGATCCGATGGCAGGAGCCAGGAGCCAAGTGCTTTTCCTGGTCTCCCATGGGGTGCAGGGCCCAAGCACCTGGGCCACCCTCCACTGCACTCCCTGGCCACAGCAGAGAGCTGGCCTGGAAGAGGGGCAACCGGGACAGAATCCGGCGCCCCGACCGGGACTAGAACCTGGTGTGCCGGCGCCACAAGGCGGAGGATTAGCCTAGTGAGCCGCGGCGCCGGCCCAATAAAATAGATCTTTTAAAAAAAATGCTAGATCCTGGTATAAAGGTACATACCAAAACATAAGAACACACACCAAAAAACTTCATCCTAAAAAAAAATTTTTTTTGACAGGCAGAGTTAGACAGTGAGAGAGAGAGACAGAGAGAAAGGTCTTCCTTTTTCCGTTGGTTCACCCCCCAAATGGCCGCTATAACCAGCGCTGGGCTGATCCGAAGCCAGGAGCCAGGTGCTTCCTCCTGGTCTCCCATGAGGGTGCAGGGCCCAGGCACTTGGGCCATCCTCCACTGCCTTCCTGGGCCACAGCAGAGAGCTGGACTGGAAGAGGAGCAACCGGGACAGAATCCAGTGCCCCAACAGGGACTAGAACCCAGGGTACCCGTGCCGCTGGCAGAGGATTTGCCTAGTGAGCCGCGGAACCAGCCTACTTCATCCTAAATTTAAATAGGATATTTTCAAATCAGGATGAAACATAAATGAAAGTCTTTATATATATGGGGCCGGTGCTGTGGCACAGCAAGTTAAAGCCCTGGCCTGAAACGCCAGCATCGCATATGGACACCGGTTCGAGACCTGGCTGCTCCTCTTCTGATCCAGCTCTCTGCTATGGCCTGGGAAAGCAGTAGAAGATGGCCGAAGTCCTTGGGCCCCTGTACCCATGTGGGATACCCAGAAGAAGTTCCTCGCTCCTGGCTTTGAATCAGCGCAGCTCCAGCCATTGCGGCCAGTTAGGGAGTGAACCAGTGGATGGAAGGCCTTTCTCTCTCTCTCTCTCTCTGCCTCTCCTCTCTCTGTGTAACTCTGACTTTCAAATAAATAAATAAATCTTTAAAAAAAATGTCTTTATATAATGGTCTTACTGTGTTGTGACATTTATTTTAGGAATACATTAAACATTTATATAGCTTCTTAATTGTTTTCTATCTCTTTACACTATAATATTTTATTTCCTTTAATAAAGTATCAGTCCTTAGGGTGGAGACCATTGTTTATATATCTTTGTCTACATAGTAACTGCCCATTCACTTCCTATACATCACATCATTCATCACATCATTTTTATTTATCATGGTCCATGTTAAAGGAATTCGATATTGAATAGCAGACTAATTTCATGTTGGACTCTCTAATTCATTAACATTCCAAATGTTAGTATATTTAATCTCCAAAAAAGAGAAGAAGAAGAAATGGAGTGAACAGTCTTAATTATTAGAACAGTGTATTCTGAGAATTCTACCTGTTAAATCATCTTACCTATGTTAGAAACAAAATAAAACTAATACAAAGACATATGTGGGACACCCACATATCAGAGTGTCTGGGTTCGAGACCCAGCTTTATTCTGGATTCCAGCTTGTTGCTAATGTGCAGGCTTCAGCCTGTCTCAGCCCCAGCTGTTTTGCAGGAATCTGGGGAGTGAACCAGTGGATAGGAGATTTCTCTTTCTGCCTTTCAAATAAATAAGAAAACAGATAAATAATTTTAAGTGGAGTATTTTTAAAACAACTAGTAGAGAGTACTTATGCTTGAAATGATTTGCTTTAAAGAGTACTCTTTAAAAAAAGATTTATTTATTTATTTGAAAGTCAGAGTTACCAAGAGGCAGAGGTAGAGAGAGAGAAAGGTCTTCCATCCACTGGTTCACTCCCCAAAAGGCCACAATGACTGGAGCTAGTCGGATCTGAAACCAGGAGCCAGGAGCTTCCTCTGGGTCTCCCACGTGGGTGCAAGAGCCCAAGGACTTGAGCCATCTTCCATTGCTTTCCCAGGCCACAGCAGAGAGCTGGATCAGAAGTGGAGCAGTTGGAACTGGAACCAGCATGCATATGGGATGCCAGCACTGCAATTGGTAGCCTTACCTGCTACGCCACAGCACTGGCCCCAAGCGTAGTTACTCTTCACTTTAAAGTAGTTAACCAAAAAAGGATAGAGAAGATTGTTGTTAATAATATCAACAAAATGTTGATAATTGTAGTAATTGAATGAAGGTTACATGAGGGTTCATTAAACTCTAGGGTTGCATACTTGAAAATTTATAAAATAAATGCTTTTTTAAGAAAAAAAAGCACTGTGGCACAGTGGGCAAAGCCGCCGCCTACAGTGCTAGCATCCCACATGTGTGCTGGTTCAAGTCCCAGCTGCTCCACTTTCAATCCAGCTCTCTGCTATGGCCTGGGATAGCAGGAGAAGATGGCCTAAGTTCTTGGGCCCCTGCACCTGCGTGGGAAACCTGGAAGAAGCTCCTGGCTCCTGGTTTTGGACCGGCACAGCTCCATCCATTTGTGGCCGACTGGGGAGTGAACCAGCAGATGGCAGACTTCTCTCTCTCTCTCTCTCTCTCTCTCTGCTTCTCCTTCTCTCTGTGTGTAACTCTGACTTTCAAATAAATAAATCTTTAAAAAAAAAAGAGAGACACAGACAACAGCGGGGAGACTTGGGACGTTCAGGGCTCCGAGTCCACACATCGGCGCTGGAAGGGGAGGAAGAACCAGGCAGAGCTCTCAGGCCACACCCATCTCAAGCCTCCAAGGCTCCTCCATCAGCAGGCAGTCCACTTAACACGGACACAGTATAAAATAAAAAAAAAACGCACAGTGACGCAAGAAGAATTAACTATGCCGAGTAACAAACACAGAAATCGAGGGAACAAGATCAACGATGACACTATGATGCCTCCAAATAAGCAAAACACCCCAAGCCAAGAGTATGAAGATGATGAGATAGAAGAAATGCAAGATACGGATTTCAAAAAATTTATGATAAGAACATTTAGAAGTTTTCAAAAGCAAATCCTTGAACTACAGAAATCCTTAATGGACAAGATTGAAAATCTCTCTCGTGAAAATGAAATTTTAAGGAAGAGTCAAAATGAAACTCAGAAACTAGTAGAACAGGAAAGTGTGATAGTGAAGAGAAATCAAAATGAAATGAAGAGCTCAATAGATCAAATGACAAACACATTAGAAAGCCTTAAAAACAGAATGGGTGAAGCAGAAGAGAGAATATCGGACTTAGAAGATAGAGCACAGGAAAACATACAGTCAAACCAAAGAAAAGAAGAGGAAATTAGAAATCTAAAAAATATTGTTGGGAATCTACAGGATACTATTAAAAAAACCAACATTCGAGTTCTAGGAGTTCCTGAAGGCATGGAGAGAGAGAAAGGATTAGAAGGCCTTTTTAGTGAGATACTAGCAGAGAACTTTCCAGGTTTGGAGAAGTACAGAGACATCCTAGTACAGGAAGCTCATAGAACCCCCAATAAACATGACCAAAAGAGATCCTCACCACGACACGTGGTAATTAAACTTACCACAGTGAAACATAAAGAAAAGATCCTAAAATGTGCAAGAGAGAAACGTCAGATTACTCTCAGAGGATCTCCAATCAGACTCACAGCAGACTTCTCATCAGAAACACTACAGGCTAGGAGGGAATGGCGAGACATAGCACAGGTGCTAAGAGAGAAAAATTGCCAGCCCAGAATATTATATCCTGCCAAGCTCTCATTTGTGAATGAAGGTGAAATAAAGACCTTTCATAGCAAACAGAAATTGAAGGACTTTGTGGCCACTCATCCGGCCCTGCAAAAGATACTTAAAGATGTGCTACACTCAGAAACACAGAAACACGGCCATCAATATGAAAGAAGGGAAAGGAAGAACACCTACCAGTAAAAGAGCATGGGAAGCTCAAAGCATATACTAGAAAATATTTCCGGGAAAATGGCAGGACAAAGTCACTACGTATCAATAGTCACATTGAACATTAATGGTCTGAATTCTTCAGTTAAAAGACACCGTTTGGCTGACTGGCTCAAAGAACACAACCCAACTATTTGTTGCCTACAAGAAACACATCTCTCTAACAAAGAGGCAAGCAGACTGAAAGTGAAAGGTTGGAAAAAGATATTCCATGCCAACAGAAACCAAAAAAAAAGCAGGTGTAGCCATATTAATATCAGACAAAATAAACTTTAATACAAAAACTGTTAAGAGAGACAAAGAGGGACACTATATAATGATTAAGGGTTCAATTCAACAGGAAGATGTAACTATTATAAATGTATATGCACCTAATTACAGGGCACCAGTCTATTTAAAAGATATGTTAAGGGACTTAAAGGGAGATTTAGATTCCAATACAATAGTACTGGGGGACTTCAATACTCCACTCTCGGAAATAGATAGATCATCCGGACAGAAGATCAACAAGGAAACAGCAGATTTAATTGACACTATTGCCCAAATGGATCTAACAGATATCTACAGAACTTTCAACCCTACATCTACAGACTTCACATTCTTCTCAGCAGTGCATGGAACCTTCTCTAGGATTGATCACATACTAGGCCATAAAGCAAGTCTCAGCAAATTTAAAAGAATTAGAATCATACCATGCAGCTTCTCAGACCACAGCGGAATGAAGCTGGAAATTAGCAACTCAGGAAACCCCAGAAAGTATGCAAACACATGGAGACTGAACAACATGCTCCTGAATGAACACTGGGTCATTCAAGAAATCAAAAGAGAAATCAAAAACTTTCTGGAAGTAAATGAAGACAACAACACAACATATCAAAACTTATGGGATACAGTAAAAGCAGTATTGAGAGGCAAATTTATAGCAATAGGTGCCTATATCAAGAAATTGGAAAGGTACCAAATAAATGAGCTTTCAGCGCACCTCAAGGACCTAGAAAAACTGCAGCAAACCAAACCCAAATCTAGTAGGAGAAGAGAAATAATTAAAACCAGAGAAGAAATTAACAGGATTGAATCCAAAAAACACTACAAAAAATCAGCCAAGCGAGAAGCTGGTTTTTTGAAAAAATAAACAAAATTGACACCCCATTGGCCCAACTAACTAAAAAAAGAAGAGAAAAGACCCAAATCAATAAAATCAGAGATGAAAAAGGAAACATAACAACAGACACCACAGAAATAAAAAGAATCATCAGAAATTACTACAAGGACCTATATGCCAGCAAACAGGAAAACCCATCAGAAATGGATAGATTCCTGGACACATGCAATCTACCAAAATTGAACCATGAAGACATAGAAAACCTAAATAGACCCATAACTGAAACAGAAATTGAAACAGTAATAAAGGCCCTCCCAACAAAGAAAAGCCCAGGACCAGATGGATTCACTGCTGAATTCTACCAGACATTTAAAGAAGAACTAATCCCATTTCTTCTCAAACTATTCAGAACAATCGAAAAAGAGGGAATCCTCCCAAATTCTTTCTATGAAGCCAGCATCACCTTAATCCCTAAGCCAGAGAAAGATGCAGCACTGAAAGAAAATTACAGACCAATATCCCTGATGAACATAGACGCAAAAATCCTCAATAAAATTCTGGCCAATAGAGTACAACAACACATCAGGAAAATCATCCACCCAGACCAAGTGGGATTCATCCCCGGTATGCAGGGATGGTTCAACATTCGCAAATCAATCAATGTGATTCACCACATTAACAGACTGCAAAAGAAAAACCATATGATTATCTCAATAGATGCAGAGAAAGCATTTGATAAAATTCAACACCCTTTCATGATGAAAACTCTAAGCAAATTGGGTATAGAAGGAACATTCCTCAATATAATCAAAGCAATTTATAAAAAACCCACGGCCAGCATCCTATTGAATGGGGAAAAGTTGGAAGCATTTCCACTGAAATCTGGCACCAGGCAGGGATGCCCACTCTCACCACTGCTATTTAACATAGTTCTGGAAGTTTTAGCCAGAGCCATCAGACAAGAAAAAGAAATCAAAGGAATACAAATCAAGAAGGAAGAAGTCAAACTATCCCTCTTTGCAGACGATATGATTCTGTACTTAGAGGATCCAAAGAACTCTACTAAGAGACTATTGGAACTCATAGAGGAGTTTGGCAAAGTGGCAGGATATAAAATCAATGCACAAAAATCAACAGCCTTTGTATACACAAGCAATGCCATGACTGAGAAAGAACTGCTAAGATCAATCCCATTCACAATAGCTACAAAAACAATCAAATACCTTGGAATAAACTTAACCAAGGACGTTAAAGATCTCTACGATGAGAATTACAAAATCTTAAAGAAAGAAATAGAAGAGGATACCAAAAAATGGAAAAATCTTCCATGCTCATGGATTGGAAGAATCAACATCATCAAAATGTCCATTCTCCCAAAAGCAATTTATAGATTCAATGCAATCCCAATCAGGATTCCAAACACATTCTTCTCAGATCTAGAAAAAATGATGCTGAAATTCATATGGAGGCACAAGAGACCTCGAATAGCTAAAGCAATCTTGTACAACAAAAACAAAGCCGGAGGCATCACAATACCAGATTTCAGGACATACTACAGGGCAGTTGTAATCAAAACAGCATGGTGCTGCTACAGAAACAGATGGATAGACCAATGGAACAGAATTGAAACACCAGAAATCAATCCAAACATCTACAGCCAACTTATATTTGATCAAGGATCTAAAACTAATTCCTGGAGCAAGGACAGTCTATTCAATAAATGGTGCTGGGAAAACTGGATTTCCATGTGCAGAAGCATGAAGAAAGACCCCTACCTTACACCTTACACAAAAGTCCACTCAACGTGGATTAAAGACCTAAATCTACGTCCTGACACCATTAAGTTATTAGAGAACATTGGAGAAACCCTTCAAGATATTGGCACAGGCAAAGAATTTCTGGAAAAGACCCGGGAGGCACAGGCAGTCAAAGCCAAAATTAACTATTGGGATTGCATCAAATTGAGAAGTTTCTGTACTGCAAAAGAAACAGTCAGGAGAGTGAAGAGACAACCGACAGAATGGAAAAAAATATTTGCAAACTATGCAACAGATAAAGGGTTAATAACAGAATCTACAAAGAGATCAAGAAACTCCACAAAAACAAAACCAACAACCCACTTAAGAGATGGGCCAAGGACTTCAATAGACATTTTTCAAAAGAGGAAATCCAAATGGTCAACAGGCACATGAAAAAATGTTCAAGGTCACTAGCAATCAGGGAAATGCAAATCAAAACCACAATGAGGTTTCACCTCACCCCGGTTAGAATGGCTCACATACAGAAATCTACCAACAACAGATGCTGGTGAGGATGTGGGGGAAAAGGGACACTAACCCACTGTTGGTGGGAATGCAAACTGGTCAAGCCACTATGGAAATCAGTCTGGAGATTCCTCAGAAACCTGAATATAACCCTACCGTTCGACCCAGCCATCCCACTCCTTGGAATTTACCCAAAGGAATTTAAATTGACAAACAAAAAAGCGGTCTGCACCCTAATGTTTATTGCAGCACAATTCACAATAGCCAAGACCTGGAACCAACCTAAATGCCCATCAACGGTAGACTGGATAAAGAAATTATGGGATATGTATTCTTTAGAATACTATACCGCAGTAAGAAACAACGAAATCCAGTCATTTGCAACAAAATGGAGGAATCTGGAACACATCATGCTGAGTGAAGTAAGCCAGTCCCAAAGGGACAAATACCATATGTTCTCCCTGATCGGTGACAACTGACTGAACACCAAAAAGGAAACCTGTTGAAGTGAAATGGACACTATGAGAAATGGTGACTTGATCAGCATAGCCCTGACTGTTAATGGACAACTTAATACATTATCCCTCTTAGTATTTTTTTTTTGTCTGTTCTACTTAGTATGACTGGTTTAATTCTGTAATTATCACACAGTTATTCTTAACTGTTGAAAATTAACTGAAATGTGATCCCTGTTAAACATAAGAGTGGGAATAAGAGAGGGAAGAGATGTATAATTTGGGGCATGCTCGGGCTGACTTGCCCCAATTGGTAGAGTTAGAAACATACCAGGGGATTCCAATTCAATCCCATCAAGGTGGCATGTGCCAATGCCATCTCACTATTCCAAGTGATCAATTTCAGTTCACAATTGATCATAATGAAAGGACTAAGAGTCAAAAGGAGCACATAAACAAGTCTAGTACCTGCTAACACTAACCAATAGAATAAATAAAGGGGAGAGTGATCCAACATGGGAAGTGAGATACTCAGCAGACTCATAGAATAGCAGATGTCCTAAATAGCACTCTGGCCTCAGAATCAGCCCTAAAGGCACTTGGATCTGGCTGAAAAGCCCATGAAAGTATTTCAGGCATGGAAAGCCAAGACACTCTGGCAAAAAGATCTCTGTGAGTGAGATCCCAGTGGAAAGAACAGGTCTTCAAAGAGGGAGGTGCCTTTCTCTGAAGGGAGGAGAGAACCTCCACTTTGACTATGACCGTGTCTAAACAAGATAAGAGTCGGAGAACTCAAGGGGCTTCCATAGCCTTGGAAACTCATGACTGGTGCATAGGGAGATTACTGATGCCATAAACAGGAGTGTCAATTTGTAAAGTCAACAACAGGAGTCACTGTGCACTTACTCCTCATGTAGGATCTCTGTCCTTAATGTGCTGTACACTGAGGCTTAATGCTATAACGAGTACTCAAACAGTATATTTCACTTTGTGTTTCTATGGGGGTGCAAAGGGTTGAAATCTTTACTTAATGTATACTAAACTGATCTTCTGTAAAAAAAAAAAAAAAAGAAAGAAAAAAGAAACTATCAATTCCCAACTTGACTCTCACTGGGATTAAACATGACAATAGGTCTGATCTGATTTCATCATCATTTAAAAAAAATCATCTATTATTTTTCACTTTATGTTTCTGTGTGGGAGCAAACTGTTGAAATCCTTACTTAATGTATACTAAGCTGATCTTCTGTATATTAAGATAATCGAAAATGAATCTTGATGTGAATGGAAGGGGAGAGGGAGTGGGAAAGGGGAGGGTTGTGGGTGGGAGGGACGGTATGGGGGGGGGAAGCCATTATAATCCATGAGTCGTACTTTGGAAATTTATATTCATTAAATAAAAGATAAAAAAAAAAGAAAAAAGTAAAGCTATACTTACAAAGTTTCATGTATTTTTCACTCTTTCTAAAAAGCTCTTTAGGAGTGTTTTTTGTTTGAAAAATAAAGTCAAGGTTTTTCTTAGGACCAAACAGCATATTTAGCCCAATAATTAGCATCATGGTACCTGTGAAAAGAGAAAGACAGACTATATTATAATGGAATAAAAAAAACATCCTTCCACAGGAAAATTCCAGGAAGCAAGAATTCTATTGAATAAACAAGCTCTGGAAATCCAGTTGGTGTTGAATTTTTCTCAGTACCTAAGCAATCACCGTAGTAGTGCTTCTGATCATTGGGAACCAGGTGAGGTTCCGGGACTCATGCTCAACATAAAGGGACCCCAGCCTCTTCCTAATGAGGGACGCCTGAATCTCCCGAGCGTGTCCGGGTCACTGGGCTGCTGGGGGCCTTGGGCAGGAGACAACGGGCACATGAGAAAGGAGCCTCTGAGCTACCGGAAGGCCTCATCCTCTCCACTGAAGAGCCCGCACACGCCCCAAGTGGAGGAGCACAACAGGGCAAATGTGGGTTCTGAAAATAGCAGTGCCCTGGAACGTAGGTGCTGTGTACACAGGGTCCTCCCGGAGGCCGCGTGCAGCAAGCCAGACAACCAAGAGGAGCTCGGGTCAGGTACAGCACAAAGGAGCTCATGGAGAACTGTACCAAGTACTCACAAAGTACCTGCAAAGGCCACACAGTTCCCAAGAATGGAAACAGACACAAGGCACAGGATGTACATTAGGAGACACCAAGTAAACCGCAAGCTAAGGGAGAAGGCTGGCCAAAAAAAAAAAAAAAAAAAAAAAGTGAAGCCCAAGCTTCCAGGAAACAGCAGGAAAAACCCAGACAAAAATTCATAATTAATTGCTCATATAATATAGATTCTTTGCAATCTAGTTATATTAAAAGCAACTTCAAATATTGCCAATGTTCCTTGTTTTTTGTGGTCTCATCAATATAATGTCACTCATACTTTTTAAAAGAAGAGTGCTTAGTTGTATGGAACTGCAATGACACACTGCGTCTGCAAGCGCACAAGCAGTGAGAAGGAACAGGAAAGGCTCCCCACTCATTCTGAAGAAACAAACTCGTGCACAGAATGCTCTTACGTTTATTCATTTTCTTCACACGCAGACCCCTAAGCAAGACGGAGGAAGAAGAAAGCAGGGCACTGGACAGGAGAACAGAGCAGGACAGAGCAGACACCTGAAAGAAACCAGAGGAAATGCAGTTTCAAAGCCAAGATTATGGCACAGCAAATGCAGCAATGTATTTGTTTAATTCAATGAGAGGTTGAGTATTTACCCACAGTACCAAAGTCTCAAAAGTTGTTTCTTAAATTTTTCAAGTAATTTAAAAATAGGTCTTCCAAGAACAGGCACTTGGCCAGGCAGTTAAGGCACTGCTTGGGACGTCCACGTGCCATATGAGACTGCCCTGTGAGAGTCCCAGGTGCGCATCACACTCCAGCTTCCGGCTCCACACGACCTGGGAGGCAGCAAGTGATGGCTGGTGTAGGTGGGCCCCTGCCGGCTACGTGGGAGACCCAGATTGAGTTCTGGGTTCCTGGCTTTGGATCAGCCCAGCCCCAGTTGTTACAGCATTTGGGGAGTGAACAACCAATGGATAATAGATCTACAAATGGAAAAATGAAGAAAATTTGGATCCCTATCACCATGCTTTACATCTATATTTTAAAGGTTTATTTTGAAAAATTTTAGTTGTTTTAACTTTACTTGAAAGGCATACTGATAGAAACATAGAAAGAGAGAGAGAGAGAGAGAAAATACTTTCATCTGCTGGTTAATTCCTCAAATGCCTGCAACAGCCAGGGCTAGACCAGTTTGAAGCCAGGAGCATGGAACTACAACCAGGTCTCCCACACAGGTGCAGGAACCAAAGTACTTGAACCATCATCTGCTGCCTCCTAAGCACATTAGCAGGAAGCTGAATCAGAAACAGAGGCAGGACTTGAATGGGATGCAGGCGTCCAAGCAACAGCTTAACCTGCTGACCACAATGCCCACCCCTCTACATTTTAAAAGACTGACTGTGGAAGTACTGGATACATTTTACTTAAATTGAAATGATACGCAGTATGTGATTTGTGCGTACCTGGAATGCATCAGTAATTTCATTATAGCCAGAAGACAATTTTTAAAATACTGAACTGAGCTAAATTTATGAAATTTTAATTTTGTTACATGTGTTTATAACTACTAAAGTGGAAAATGTGTGTGTTCTCTGATTTGGTAATTTTTCATTTACAGAAAGATACATATCTATTTTATTGGTAAAATAAAATACCCATGAGCCAGGAACTCCATCTGGGTCTTCCACAAGGGTGGCAGGGACCCAACTACTTGAGCCTGTACCACTTCCTCCCAGCATGGGCATTCGCAGCAAGTCGAAAGCAGAAGCAGAGCCAGAACTCAAACCCAGGCACCCTGATACGGAATGAGGGTACCCCAAGCTTAAGCATTATGCCAAATGCTCATCTTTAGTTATTTTTAAGCAAGAGAGACAGAGAGATATTTATTTTACTAAGAAAGCAGAATCATCCCATTTATTTCTACAAGTCATGTAAGCTGCTGAGCCACGGCCAGTTCTCAAGTGCATTTTTGAGCAGTTACTTTAATCCAGATCTCTTACAGGTACTCACCCAAAAGCACATCAGACCTTTCTCTAGCATAGACACCTCCTGGAACAAACTTAAAAGCTGTGCACCAGGCACAGAAAAATATTTCTAGAAGATAAACTATCATGGCAACGGTCATGGTTTTCCCAGGATTTGTCCCTGAGCTAACCAGCTGCCCAAGTACTGGAGGCCACATGGACGCAGTGAAGATGGCCAGCACGCAGCCGGAAACAGCAGCTGCCCACGTGGGCAGGTAAAGGAGGCCCAAGGCTGAAGCCGCTCCTGTTTGTAAGAGAAAGAGGGGAAAATACATTAGACAAGAAAACCGTAAATCTCATAGGATGACCGATTTACAGCCTTTGCAGCCAGAGGGACCTTAGGGATATATTGGTTCAATCTCCAGACAAATGAGAAAGCCAAAGACTAGCAAGGTTATTGTGGTTTGCTCAAGGTCACACAGCCAGTTACTGGCCCAATGGAGGCAGAATGCAGGTCTACTAAAACCCAGCCCAACATTATTTCCTTCAGTTAGGATAGGGAGAGGAAAGAAAGCATTTTTAAGCAATTAGCATGAAGATCCTAACAGCCACAAGAACTGAAATTATATGTGATACCAAATTTACATTTAATCAGCTAGGTCTAGGACATTACAAAACAGGTAAAGTCACCGTGGTTTCTAAAATGTCTTTGTTAAGGGACTTTCTACAGCAACTTCCGCCTATCTGAATGCTGTCCCTTCTCCTGCTACCTGTACACACTTTCCCAACCTCACGGCCCCAAAAGCCGATGTGACTGGGATAGCAACAGCAGGCTCTCTGCTCTAGCAATCCCGCCGCGGGGAGCTGGGGTAGGCGCTGAGTGATTAAGCCACTCTGTTGAGCCTACCAGTGAGGTCACACCACTTTTCTCCCAAGTCCTGTAAAACCAGCTTTGGAACAACACCTCGGAGCCACCCCGTCTTGGAACTTTCAACAGAACATCTTTTCATAGCCAACCTGCCGTTCTCTAAATAATTTAACCAACATTGAGTCATCGGGACCCAGCCTTCAAGGGGATCTGCAGCAGAATCCTCACACCTCAGCAAGAACTCTAGAAAACTCCACTGAGAAGAGAACACGGCTGCAGTCAGCCTCTCAAAGCCCCGGGAGCCATCAATGAGTTCCACTTGCACCACTCCCGGGGAATGCCTGGAGGCTCCATTCCTCCCCACTTTCCGGATTAAAAGACTACGTCACCGAGACGATGTGAGAACCAGACTCCAGGGTCCTCCGTAGCCAACAGAGTTTAGATCCGTGAACACTTAGATCCTACAGCGGTGATTTTTCATCTTGAAACAAAACAGCTGTAATGTCTATTTGCTGTAGAAAGAGATAAAGGAGCCAGCGCTGAGATGCAGTGGGTAAAGCCGCCTGCTGCATATGGGCAACAGTTTTTGTCCCGGCTGCTTCTCTTCTGATCCAGCACCCTGCTAATATGCCTGAGAAAGCAGTAGAAGATGACCCAAAGCTGGCGCCGCGGCTCACTAGGCTAATCCTCCGCCTTGCGGCGCCAGCACACCAGGTTCTAGTCCCGGTCGGGGCGCCGGATTCTGTCCCGGTTGCCCCTCTTGCAGGCCAGCTCTCTGCTGTGGCCAGGGAGTGCAGTGGAGGATGGCCCAAGTGCTTGGGCCCTGCACCTGCATGGGAGACCAGGAGAAGCACCTGGCTCCTGGCTTCGGATCAGTGTGGTGTGCTGGCCACGGCGGCCATTGGAGGGTGAACCAATGACAAAAAGGAAGACCTTTCTCTCTGTCTCTCTCTCTCTCTCTCACTGTCCACTCTGCCTGTCAAGAAAATAAAAATTAAAAAAAAAAAAAAAGATGATGACCCAAGTGCTTGGACCCCTGCACCCACGTGGGAGACCCTGAAGAAGCTACCAGCTCCTGGCTTCAGATCAGCTCAGCTCTGGCTGTTGCAACCATTTTGGGAGTGAACCAGTGGATGGAAGACTTCTCTCTCTCTCTCTCTCTCTCTCTCTCTCTCTGTGTGTGTGTCTTTCTATAACTCTGCCTTTCAAATAAATCTTTAAAAAAAAAAAAGTTAAAATGCTGAATTGCATAGAAACAGAAGGACTGCCTGAGACTGAGACGACCACAGCCAATATGACTTTATATGTGCTTCTCCTAAGTCTTTACCTTACAAGGGTAGAAATTTTCCATGAATAGAACTCTACCATACATTGAGGATTATCTGCTGCTTTTTATGTAACATTATATCAAGAATACCTTCTCATGTTATTCTTTTTTTCTAAAACATTGTTAGTACATATAATACTTCGCGGGATAAATACACTAAAATACAGGAGATTTCCAATGCCAAGCCTTTATAACGACAGTGATTGACATCTTTCTTTGTCACTAAATCAATTACCACATCTTCAACTATTTCCTTAAAACAGATTTCTGGCAATATAACAACTGTGTCAAGGGTTATGAGCATTGTGGAGTCATTACTCAGGGTCAATTGTTCCTAGAAGGTTATACCAATCTTTATCTTTCCTTCCTGCAGAAAACTCACCAAGAGTCTCAACACCTTTTAAATCCTGCCAAAATTCATTTTCTAAATATCTTTACCAAATTAGGGCTGGAAAATAGTCTGACATGTTAAATTGCACTTATTTTATTAGTAGTACAATTGAGTTTTACAATGACTATTTTCAAAAGAGTATCCTACTTTTTCATTCAAATATAGAGAGAATATTAGGAAGTACAGGCATTGTGGTGCAGCCGACTAAGCTGCTGTATCAGAGTGCCTGGGAGGGGTACTGGTTCCTCAGCTTCTGATCCAGCTTCCTGCCAATGCACATCCTGGAGGCACAAGATTATGGCTCAGGTACTTCAGTCACTGCCATCCACGCAGGAGACTGGGATGGAGTTCCAGGCTCCTGGCTTAGGCCTGGCCCAGCAGGGGCTTTTGCAGGTATTTGGGGATTGAATCAGCAGATGGAAGATCTCTCTCTCTCTCTCTCTCTCTGGTATGTGTGTATGTGTCTCTGTAGCTCTGCCTTTCAAATAAATACAAATAAATAAACTTAAGCAAATGATTTGGCTGTTTTCATTTTATTGCACACAATTATCAGCAGGAAAGAAAAATCTCTTTGAATTTTCCATCTAACTCCTTTTATTTTTACTTTAGTTTCTATTTTTAAATAGGTCCTAATTTTTTTAAAGATTTGTTTATTTATTTGGGAGGCAGAGTCACAGACAGAGAGCGGGGAAAGAGAGAGAAAAGTCTTGCATCCGCTGGTTCACTCCCCAAATGGCCACAACAAGCTGAGCTGGGCTGAGCCAAAGCCATTAGCCAAAGCTCCTGATGCCATGGCAACTTCTTTCTGGTCTCCCACATGGGTGCAGGGGCCCAAGGACTTGAGCCATCTTCCGATGCTTTCCCAGGCCATAGCAGAGAGCTGGATCAATAGAGGAGCAGCCAGGACGTGAACCGGCGCCCATATGAGACACAGATGCTGCAGGTGGAGGCTTAATCTATATATTTATATATTTTTAAATCCACTAAAATTGTATTTTTAAGTAGGCTATAAATTCAAAACCTAACCGTCAAAAAAAAATAAAAAAGGAACCTGCTGGGGCCGGCGCGTTTATGAAATTCTTCTGTTATTGCCATAACAAATCTCATGCTGAGTCTCCAGTTTGAGATGTCAGCCTCAGCCTGCAACGGGGAAATATGGTTCCTTTTGCTACACTCTGCTTTACCTCGTGGTTTTCAGAGATGAATCGGTGAGAAGTGGGCACCGTCTCCAGATAATTCAGTGGGAGCTCCAACTTATTTCAGGCGAACAGGCCATTAGGAAGGGAGCTGCAGCTCATGAATGATGGCCCTGCTGCACTCGACCGTGAACACATTATCAGAAGCCTGAAATCTGCTTGCCCTGAGAGTCTTTAAGACGGCTACTTAATATTTCAGAGACGCAGCAAAACTAGATCGGTCTGACTCAGGATCCGACCTTACTTAGCTGGGAAAAAAGGACCGCAGTTCCCCAGCTCTTCTGTTCACTAACAGCCTATGTCTCTGTGATCCTCGGTTTTCCCACGTTTAGAAGGAAGCAGCTAATTATCTGCCCAAAAAGCACTTCGCTTACATCCTATGAAAAAAGAGTCTTCAAAAAGCCTATGCAAAGTATATATTATGAAAAAAAAAAACTATGCATGGACTTCAAAAAATTTTGCACCACAATGAACCTATCTGTTAATCCCATTTTCCTCACAAACATCTCGAGGTACCCCACAAACGCGGGACAACTTTTCAGTGCATTTCCATTGCCCTGCTCCAAACTGCACACAGGTTACGCCGCTTGCAAACTCGGTGTTCACAATGGCTCTGGCTCTTTTCCTGCGGAATCCCATGAGGCAGCTCTCTGAGGAGAAGAAAGGGGACTCCCACAAGCACACCAACAGCCACAGACCCCAGAACGAGTGCCTGCTGGAAAACACACAAGCCAGCGAAGACAGCTCAACACGACCGCAACCACTTGCTCAGGCGGTCCCAGGAGGACGAGGACCTGGGAAGAAATAGTTCAGGTAGACTTCAGAGTTTGGTAGAAGGATGGAGAACTAAACTGTTACATACAAAAGAGGAAGAGAAATTGAGGAATTTCTTTAAAATTTTTTAAACTTATTTTCACGGTATTTCAAGGGCAGGGAGACAGAGGAAGAGGGATCTTCCATCTACTGATTCACTCCCCAAATGGCCACAGTGGCTGCAGCTGGGCAGGTCAGGATCTAGGAGCTTCTCCCTGGTCTCCCACATGGGGTGCAGGGCACCAAGGACTTGGGCCATCTTCTGCTGCTTTCCTAGACACATTAGCAAGGAGCTGGATCGGAAGTGGAGCAGCCGGGACTCAAACTGGCACCCATATGGGATGCCAGTTCTGCAGGCAGCAGCTCTACACACTGCGCCACAACACCACCCCTCCCACTGCAACCAGTGGCCTCTTGATCCAACTTAGCCCAGCACCAGCCCCACTGAGGAGATTCATTATGGAATCCCAGAGGAGCACATTTGTGAAACACAGAGAAGCAAGGAATCTGGAGGGGGATATGGGGTTTAACAACCAGGAGCATGAAGGTAGTACTGTGGGAGTACAATCTGGGGGAGTGGACAGACACAGAAGGACAGGGAGAATAAAGTGTGGGGGAAGCTGCAGCCGGGAGCAGGTGGTCACCCAGGGCCTTGGTGACAGGGGGCTATAGCTGCTGCAGCTGGTTTAACAGTCCACCTGGCAACAGCACATTCGTGTGGCTGCACCTACAGTTGCACATGCTTGCAAGTAAGTTGGGTAACAAAAGTCAGTGATGGCATACCTGCACATAAATTCTACCTACCTGTAGCCCACCAGATTAAACCAGCAGCATGAAACCATGGATAAGCTGAAAGCATCAATCCACTTGCAAAGCACACCAGAACTGCACCTCTGTAGAAAAGCAACATGTTATGAGACATCTGATGTTATTAAAATTTCATTGACCCAGATATAAAACAGAAATACACCTCCTACCTCTAGGTATACCCAAGAGATAATGTAAGTGTGAAACAACCAATGAGATAATGAGAGCCCACTGAACCAACATCGCACAGCTTCCAAACACTGAAGTCACAAAAACTCTACTTGAGATAAATGACATCTGTAGTGTTTCATAGTCAATGTCAACACAGTAATTGTTCAGTAATTCTCAGTCTATTAAATTACAGTCCATATTAGCCATATGGCATTTTCAATGACTCTGCCAAAGAAAAAATGAGAAGTCATTAGGAAGAGTTCGCTTTAGTTTGTTCTTCTTTTGTTTCTCTGCACCTCAATACTGCTCTTTTCCCTTTTTCTCTTTCTTTTTAAGATTTATTTGTTTATTTGAGAGGCAGAGCTATACAGATGGGGGAGACAGAGACAAAGGTCTTCCATTTGCTGGTTCACTCCCCAAATGGCCACAATGGCTGGAGCTGGGCCGATCCTGAGCCAGGAGCTTCTTCCAGATCTCCCACATGGGCGTAGGGGCCCAAGCACTTGGGTCGTCTTCTACTGCTTTCCCAGGCCATAAGCAGAAAGCGCTTCTCTTGAACAGGCCGTGGGAACCTGGTCCTCCTTCCTCTGTCACATCCTCAAGAGGACGTCTCTGGAACTGCTATTCATCTTCCCATCGTGTACTGCTGTCCCTGGCTTCTGATGGCTCCTGTTTAGTGGTACGGTGTGGGGGACGCTGAATCCGGAGAGGCCTAGAGGAACTTCCTGAGCCTGCCCTATCACCACCATGGTCTCTGTGCTCTCTCAATCACTCTTGCCCTTGCTGTCTCTTTCTCTGTGTGTGCGGGCATCACTCTGCCTTTCAAATATGTATCTGGTGATGGAGGCTGCCAAGTCCCAGGAGAGCCAGGAGCCAGGCTCAGACCATGTCCGAAGGACTCAGAATCCACGTAGCTGCTGGCGTCCTCCTCAGCCCCGGGGCCACCGGGCTCCACACACACAAAGTTTGGAGTTGGCAGCTCCGAGGAGGGAGACCCGAGGCCCCAATACTGCTCTTTTCTAATCTCTGCTTCCCTGTGTCAGCGTGATAAATAAATTGATAGCTGTGGGGCAGCCACCTCCACTTGCAACACTGGAATCCCATACAGGTGCCAGTTCATGTCCTGGATGCTCCACTTCCAATCTAGCTCTCTGCTATGGCCTGGGAAAGCAAAGACAGCCCAAGTCCTTGGGCCCCTGCACCCATGTGGGAGACTGGGAAGAAGCTCCTGGTTCCTGGTTTCATATTGGCACAGCTCCGGCCATTGTGGCCATTTGGGGAGTGAACCAGAGGATGGAAGGCCTTTCTCTCTGTCTCCCCTTATTAGCAGGAAGCTGGAATGGGAAGTAGAGTCAGGACTCAAACCCAGACACTCTGATATGGTATGCAGGCATCCCTAGCCTGAAAGGAAGACAGAGAGAAACTCTCTGGCTAGCATGGATCTAGTGTCTGTAACTCTGCCTCTCCAGTAAATAAATAGATCTTTCATTAAAAAAATGACAGGTGTATGTTTTTTAAAAAAACAAGCACCACAAAATGTTTCTTTCTGCTATCTCGGCAAACTTTTAAGAGGAGGAAAAAAGAAATTAAAGTTTAGGCAGAAATCCAGAGGCATTTGTAACCACATTGTGACATTCAATCACTAGCTGTAACATGAAGTACACTTGAAAAATAGAGCACTTACTTCATAAAAGGCACTGGTTTAAGATTTTGATCTGTATCAGTTTTTAATATTAATGTATTTATTTTCCTTTTATTTGAAAGGCAGAGAGACAGACAGACAGAAAGCAATTTATCACTCAGTGGTTCAGTCTTCCAATGACTGTAGCAGCTGGGGCTGGGCCAGGCTGAAGCCAAGAGCCAGGAACTCAACCCACACCTCCCACATGGGTGGCAGGGATCCAAGTACTAGAACTACCACCTGCTGCCTGTAAGGGTGAGTGAGCATTATTAGCAGGAAGCTGGAATGGGAAGCAGAGCCGGGACTCAAACCCAGACACTGTGACATGGCATGCAGGCATCCTGAGCAGCATCTTAACCACTGTCCCAAATGCCTACCCCTGCCCTGTATTATTACCCATTTAATCCCCTCAAGCCTGTAAGGAAAATGCTGCTATTGTCCCCATCTTGCAGAGGAGAATACTGGAAGACAAAGCATTTTCTTATCAAGGCACAGTGGTCTTGTGTACCAAATGTCCATAACTGTAGCAGAGGGCCTGGAGGACATGGGCGGGCGGGCAGGCTGGACATTCCCTGCCCCCAGGAAACTTCCTTTACGTGGGATTGCTCAGAGTGCCGAGGCAGGAGCTCTGTGAACCTCTCCCTCAGCTGTGCACAGCCCGCATCCTCCACCATCTGCCTTCCAGGACCCTTCAGCACAGGGCAAGCACCCTTCTGCTCCTCGTGTCCAGAGTACACAGGACTCGCCTGCAACATTTCTGCTATCTAAGGAGAATGACATGGGAACTCTGGCAAGCATGGATCTAGTGTCTGGCGAAGGATGTGTTTCTTCCTCCAACCATAACTGCCGATTTCTTGATTTCTTCCAAACCCAAACTCACCCAAATGGGTTAGGATCTGGTCCTGTATGGGGATGACCACTCACTGCCCATCTGGAAACAAGAGAGACTTCTCCAAAAATCCAGTGGGTGAGGAACAAAAGGCTACCAAAGGCAGCCCCTGCCAATGGCCAGTGAGGCCTGGAGGCCCCTCCCTTGGCTGCCTCGCTGGTCTTCCTTCCTTCGGGTTTACTGCAGTCACCATCTAGAATTTTTTAAAACAATAGACAAAGTTCAGTTGCATGGACATTTTCCCTCTGATTTTAACAGACTTCTAGGAAGGAGGAAATGGTCCCTGGCTTCAAGAAGCTGACTTTAGAAGGGGATATGAACATGGGACTACGATCCAATGCAGAATGTGCTGCCAGCCGTTCAGTGGGAGAGATGACTTCAGGCAGGCTGGGTGAGGAATGGCTTAGGGAGAGCAAGCAGTTTGGAATTTGACAACTGAAAATGCAGAGTTATTTGTTTCGTGTGAAGTTGATGGTATGAGCAAAAACATCCTGAAAAACTGAGTGACACGTTCAGGGAGATGCAGTCCACCTGGAGTGGAA